>NC_091463.1:94219969-94873303 GCF_027789765.1 Dendropsophus ebraccatus
TATTGGAATGGGACTTAGTTGTAATACCAGGCATAGACTATGGAAACAAATAAAACATAAAAAATGTTTTTTTTTCATAATTGCAAAAGTCTTAGAGTAATACTTACAAATCCCGCTATTAGCAGCGCCCCAAGTTTTAGAGAGGAAGAAACCGGATACATACACAGACCTACGGGACAAGACACATGAGCTTCTAGAGGCAGCAGCATTAGCCCAGGTTGTATATAGTACTACAGACAGGGCAAATGAAGTTAATGGAGCCAAGTTGTAATACCGCTCATAGGCTGAGGTAAAGGGTGGCAGTGTTTGGGATGAAAACCTAAATAACCCCTTTAAAGGGATTGTCTGGTGCAATAATATCTCTATAATGTTTTATGCCACCAAGACAACCCCTTTAAGGGGTGTGCCCACCTCTAAATTATATCACTGTGTACATATATTACATAACTTATCCTGTCGTAGCAGATAGGGGGCGTTATCTTTTTACTGTTGTACAAGATATTAGGCACTGTCATGGCATCTGTGGGTTATCATTTATCATTTTTTCTCAAATACACCCTAATAAAAAGGTTGTAACGGCTCAGGACAGGAGGGGGCGGGGCATTGTAAGTATAATGGCTCAGGACAGGAGGGGGCGGGGCATTGTAAGTGTAATGGCTCAGGACAGGAGGGGGCAGGGCATTGTAACTGTAATGGCTCAGGATAGGAGGGGGCGGGGCATTGTAACTAATCACTCACGACAGGAGGGGGCGGGGCATTGTAACTGTAATCACTCAGGACAGGAGGGGGCGGGGCATTGTAACTAATTACTCAGGACAGGAGGGGGCGGGGCATTGTAACTAATGGCTCAGGACAGGAGGGGCGGGGCATTGTAACTAATGGCTCAGGACAGGAGGGGGCGGGGCATTGTAACTAATAGCTCAGGACAGGAGGGGCGTGGCATTGTAACTAATCACTCAGGACAGGAGGAGGCATGGCATTGTAACTAATCACTCAGAATGGGAGGGGTGTGGCATTGTGACTAATCGCTCATGATGGGAGGGGGCGTGGCATTGTGACTAAGCGCTCATGATGGGAGGGGGCGTGGCATTGTGACCGATCGCTCATAATGGGCGGGGCGTGGTATTGTGACTGATCGTTCATGATGGGAGGGTGCGTAACATTGTGACTGATCGCTCATGATAGGAGGGGGCGTGGCATTGTGACCGATCGCTCATGATGGGCGGGACGTGGCATTGTGACTGATAGCTCATGATAGGAGGGGGTGTGGCATTGTGACTGATCGCTCATGATGGGAGGGGGCGTGGCATTGTGACTGATCGCTCATGATAGGAGGGGGCGTGGCATTGTGACTGATCGCTCATGATGGGCGGGGCGTGGTATTGTGACTGACCGCTCATGATGGGAGGGGGCGTGGCATTGTGACTGATCGCTGATGATGGGCGGGGCGTGGTATTGTGACTGATCGCTCATGATGGGAGAGGGGGGGTGTTATTGTGACTGCTCATGATGGGAGGGGGCGTGGTATTGTGACTGCTCATGATGGGAGGGGGCGTGGTATTGTGACTGCTCATGATGGGAGGGGGCGTGGTATTGTGGCTGATCGCTCGCTGTCAGTGGGTAACATAGTCATGTTTGCTGTAAATAAACCTTATTTTATCCATTGTGCTGAATCACAGAGCGCTCAGGAGAACAGCAGCAGAATGCTATTGTCCTGACCGGTGTGTGAGGACCTGGAGACCTGACACGTTCTCTCTAAAGTCATTGTCTTTAGGAAAAAACTTTTGTCTTGTCAAAATTTTTGATTGATCCAGCTCTGACTGTTCACACCCGTACTGATTGTTAGAATGAGTCTGGAGGAGACAGCGCTCAGCGTATTCCTCTCCAGGCTCTGTGTGTCATGTGATCAGTCCGCCCTCTCCACGCTCATTCTTACAATTGTTCAGGGTGTGAACACTCAGACCCCGACCAATCAAAAGTCTCTCTTGACATGTGAAAAGTTTTTCATGACGACAGAAACACTTTAAATTCCGCCTCCACTTCTTGCCTTCATTTCTTTTAAATATTAAAAATAAATAAAATGTTAATAACTTTCCTCAGTGTCCTAGTCGCTATGAGGAGCGCAGATCTTACTATGCGTGGATTATGGGGATTTGCTCAGATCTGCCTTAGGACTGTAACCCTCCCCCCCCCAATAAAAAAAATCTTAAAAAATTTGACAAAAAAGAAAAAACAAACTGCTGCTCAGGTGACATTCACATCTGCATCAGGGGCCTCCAGTGTAGACTTGTGCAGTCTGCGTGCAGTATAGCAGAGAGCAGTCTATGTGGCCGGGCAGGGGATGGCGCCTGTACACTGAATGTAGTAGGATTTAATGTGTTATGTGTATCCTGTAATATTAGTGTGACTAGCAGCAGCGACACACACACCTGCAAGGGCCATAATAGAAGAGGCGATGGTGGCCCCATCAATAATGTAAACAAGTGCCGATCTGCTAGACCAGTGTTCATTTACTGGGCCTACTACACTCGACGATCGCTTAGCAAGGTCTGTGTGTGTATATATAAATGTCCTTATTTTTGAAGGAAGAGCACTGTACTTTTCAATGAAGATAACTTTAAACTAGTCCTAACTTTAAACAAATACACTCTATACATTGCTAATGTGGTAAATGACTATTCTAGCTGCAAATGTCTGGTTTTTGGTGCAATATCTACAGAGGTGTATAGAGGCCCATTTCCAGCAACTATCACTCCAGTGTTCTAATGGTACAATGTGTTTGCTCATTGGCTCAGAAGGCTAATTGATGATTAGAAAACCCTTGTGCAATCATGTTCACACATCTGAAAACAGTGTAGCCCGTTACAGAAGCTACAAAACTGACCTTCCTTTGAGCAGATTAAGTTTCTGGAGCATCACATTTGTGGGGTCAATTAAACGTTCAAAATGGCCAGAAAAAGAGAACTTTCATCTGAAACTCGACAGTCTATTCTTGTGCTTAGAAATGAAGGCTATTCCATGCGAGAAATTGCTAAGAAATTGAAGATTTCCTACAACGGTGTGTACTACTCCCTTCAGGGGACAACACAAACAGGCTCTAAAAGAAGAAAAAGTAGAAGTAGAAAAAGAAGTGGGAGGCCGCGTTGCACAACTAAGCAAGAAGATAAGCACATTAGAGTCTCTAGTTTGAGAAACAGACGCCTCACAAGTCCCCAACTGGCATCTTCATTATATAGTACCCGCAAAACACCAGTGTCACCATCTACAGGGAAGAGGCGGCTGCCGGATTTTGGGCTTCAGGGCAGAGTGGCAAAGAAAAAGCCATATCTGAGACTGGCCAATAAAAGAAAAAGATTAAGATGGGCAAAAGAACACAGACATTGGACAGAGGAAGACTGGAAAAAAGTGTTGTGGACGGATGAATCCAAGTTTGAGGTGTTTGGATGACAAAGAAGAACGTTTGTGAGACGCAGAAGAAATGAGAAGATGCTGGAAGAATGCCTGACGCCATCTGTTATACATGGTGGAGGTCATGTGATGGTCTGGGGTTGGTGCTGGTAAGGTGGGAGATTTGTACAGGGTAAAAGGGATTGTGAATAAGGAATTCTATCACTCTGCACCGCCATGCCATACCCAGTGGGCAGCGCCTGATTGGAGCCAATTTCATCCTACAACAGGACAATGACCCTAAACACACCTCCAAATTGTGCAAGAACTATTTCCAGCAGAAGCAGCAGCTGGTATTCTATCGGTAATGGAGTGGCCAGCGCAGTCACCAGATCTGAACCCCATTGAGCTGTTGTGGGAGCAGCTGGACCGTATGGTACACCAGAAGTGCCCATCCAACCAATCCAACATGTGGGAGCTGCTTCTAGAAGCGTGGGGGGCAATTTCTCCAGCTTACCCCAACAGATTAATAGCTAGAATGCCAAAGGTGTGCAATGCTGGAATTGCTGCAAAAGGTGGATTCTGTGACGAAAGCGAAGTGTGATGTAAGAACAATGTTATTTCACATACAAATCATTATTTCTAACCTTGTCAATGTCTTGTCTCTATTTTCTATTCATTTCACAAAGTTTGGTGGTGAAGAAGTGTGACTTTTCATGGAAAACACAAAATTGTTTGGGTGACCCCCAAACTTTTGAACGGTAGTATACAAACATCCACGCATATATATATATTGTTGCCGATGTCCGTGCAGCTCTTGCCCTAAAATCTTCTACAAAACCTTCCCACACTCCCGGTCTTCTCCCGCCCCCTGCTGCCTCCCCAGCGCCGCCGCTCCATCATGTCCCGCTCAGCCAATCAGTGCGCTGCAGCAGGGCAGCGCACTGATTGGCTGAGCGGGACGTTCCGGGAACCCCCAAAGCCGGAGCGTGGAGAAGGTATATGCTCTGGCGGCGGGGGGGGGGGATACATACATACTCACAGTGGGATGTCCATTGTGTTTGTACCCTTAAAGTGACTGTAACACCAGGCCCAGGCTGAAGCACTGGAGGTGGCTGACCCACCCTTAGTGGGAAGAAACTCCAGCCCCTCCAGGATGTGACTCCATTAGAATCAATGGAACCCTATCATAGAGGGGCGGGGGTTTCCTTCCACTAAGGGTGGGTCGGCCGCCCCAGTGGTTCAGCCTGGGCCTGGTGGTACACTCACTTTAAAGGGAAGCAATCTGCAGGATTCTGCCATGCGAGGCCGGGAGAGGGGCGGCTACTAGTGATCTAGGAGGTGAGCCTGGTGTGACTAGTCACTGCTCTCTCAGTGTGCAGTGTGGGGATGAGGCCACTAATGGGTCTCATCCCCGCACTGCCCCAAAAGGATCCTCAGGTGCAGGTGTGACCCCGGCCTTAGAAGTTATTTTTCACATTTTCTAGAATTTTTTATTTTTTTTTAGGGGCCAGACCAGTTCTGAAGTGAATCTGAGGGGCCTAAAGGTCAGAAAGCCCCATAAATCTTCACCCATCGTAGTAAGCAACACGAGGGAATGAGCGCTTGTAAAGGGTTAAACAAAAAAAGGTGCCACCCCAACCTATGACTCCCCAGCTGCTGCAATGCATGATGGGAGTTGTAGTTCTGCAATACCTGGAGAGCCCCAGGTTGTAGTTTCACCAAAGCAAGAGAACAATATTATGAGGGCATGCTGGGAGTTGTAGTTGTATTTGCACTGGCTTAAAGGGAAAAGCCATAACCTCCTGCTCCCTGCAATAAGCTTCACACTCTCCAGAGCCTTTAATTAGGGTTATTTCTAAGAACTACAACTCTCAGCATACCAGTGCATCCCTACAACTCCTAGTGGATCTCTATTTGGAGAACTACATGTCCCAGCCTGCTCGCATCCCCTGCAGTCCTCCCCCAGCCCCTGCCATGCTCACAGTTACCGTGCAGCAGCCGCAGACAGCCCCTGACCTCTCACCCGGATGTTCTTATTAATAACAACTCCACATTTTACATTTTTTTTACATTTTGCCACAACAAACATGGCGCCTCCCGTCGCACTAGACACTGCCTTCCACCCCCACTTCCGGTTGGCTACTTCCGCCCCTCACAGTATGGCGCCCGCAACGTTTCTATAGGAACGAGTACTCTGTCTTCCCCGCGCAACTTTATTGAGGTCACTGACGCAGAGACAGAGGCTGCAGCCCAAGGCAACGGTGCACCATGGGAGTTGTATCCCGGGGTGACGCTTCATGTGTGTATATTTACATGCTATACCCAGCACCCCATCCGTGTGTACGTGCCGTCCGTGTCCGTATAGCGTCCGCTCATCCCGTAATGCTGCAGAGCCATGGCGGGCGCCGCAGCCATCATCACATACATGTCCGGGGTGGCGGGGGTGCATGCAGAATGCGGGGCTCTATGGATATAGCTATATACTGTGTGCGCATGTGTCATGTATGCTGTATATATGTATACAGAGAGCAGTGATGTCATGGAGCCTCCGCTATCAGCTGTATTGGACTGTGTGATATGGGGGGCAGGCTGCAGGGACCCTGTGTATATACCCTGCACACAGAGGTGTATATATGTATACTGTGATGTCATGGAGCCTCTTCTATCTGTGATTTATATTGGACTGTATGTAATGGGGGGGGGGGGCACCCCCTGTCTATATCCTGCACACCCAGGTGTATATATGTATACAGTGATCTCTATGATTTATATTGCACTGTGTGATATGATATTGGGGTTGCAGGGACCCCCTGTATATAGCACATATATATATGAGAGAGACTGTGTATTATGATGTGGGGGGCTGCAGAGACCCCTTGTAAATACCCCTGGACACAGAGGTGTATATATGTATACAGTGATGTCATGGAGCCTCCTCTATCTATCATCTATCTATGACTGTGTGTTATGGGGGGCCAGCTGCAGAGACCCCCTGTCTATATTCTGCACACACCGGTGTATATATGTATACAGTGATGTCATGGAGCCTCCTCTATCTATCATCTGTATATGACTGTGTGACATGATGTTGGGGGGCCGGCTGCAGAGACCCCCTCATTGGCAGGCAGCGCTGTGTCGGCTGTAGATGGTCAGCTCTTGGGCTCAGTGATGCACAACTAATGGATGCAGATGAGGTTGGGTCCCTGCGGCGGCCCCCGGCCCTCCATCGTCTCTCCTCCTCCTCTATCTGATGCAGCATCTCTCTCCTCATCCTTCCCCCCCCCCCCCCTCCTCCTCCTCCTCCTCCTCCTCCGCTCTCTCTCTCTCTCCATCTCTCCCGTTTCCCTCCTCTTCTTCTTCCCCCCCCTCCCTCTCTTTTACATTTCCAGCTGCAAAAACCTGACGGCCCGGGATTTTTTTTTTCTTTTTTTTTTTTCCCTTTTTTTTTTCTTTTTTTTTTTTCCCTTTTTTTTTTTCTTTTTTTTAAGACAATATCTCCTCTTCTCCTCCCCTCTTCCCCCTTTCTTCTCTCCCCCGTCTTCTTCTTCTTCCCTTTTCTTGAATTTGCCCTGCCGTCTCTGCCGCCTCTTCTTCCCTCCATCCTCCACGGCATCCTCCTTCCATCCATCTTCTTCCCTCCTGTCTCCATCTGTCCTTCTCCTGCGGTGAACCCTCCTCTCCTCAATGTGATCAGACTTCTTACCTCCTCCCGGTGTGTCTTCTCCGGGGGACTTTCCATGTCCAGATTTACGTCTTAGCTGTGGAATGATGTTCTATGCTCCCTTCAGAGGTAAACATTGCCTGCCATGTCCCCTTATCCCCCCCCCCTTCCCTCCCCTCCAAAATCTGACCTCCGAAAACTGTAAACTTGCCTCCCCTTCTCTCCGGTTCTGTGCCAGTCTATTGGTCTGTGTTGCTGTCTTTCTGAAACTTTCTCTTCCCGTGTCGCCCGCCTGGCACTCGCCAGACTCTCCGTTACTTGTTCTGCTCCTCCGGGTTTTGATGATTTTGCGCTCGGTTGTTCGCCCGTTCTATCAACCATTATCTCCAGTAGTGATTTCCAACCTGTGTATCTCCAGCTGTTGCAAAACTACAACTCCAAGCATGCCCTGACAGCTACAGGCCTATTGTGGCGTAGCCTGCGGCCGTCAGAACACGGTGAGAGTTGTAGTTTACAACAGCCACGAGGTAGAGACCGCTGTTTTTTCATAGTCTGCAGCCATCAGGGCATGCTGGGAGTTGTAGTTTTGCAAAGGCAGAAGAGCCACGGGTTGGGGATCACTGTTATCTATGACAGAGGAGAATGCTGGGAGTTGTAGTTTGGCAACAACTGGAAAGCCGTGTTTTGTAGAAAGTGTGTGATGCTGTGTATCTGCTGCAAAACTACAACTCGCATTGTGCTTGGAGCTACAGGTTAAAGGTCACAGATTCTTGCATAGACAGTGATTGTCAGAGCATGCTGGGAGTTGTATGTGGGCAACACTTGGTGGAGCCACAGGTTGGAAACCACTTAGGGTTCATGGAGGAGAATGCGGGGACCCAACACTGTGATAGATAATGGAGGAGGAGGATGACTAATTTTTACAGGGAAAGTCTTGGGTTTCCTACTGTAGAAAATTCTGTATCCATCGTCATCTTCCTCATCATCAGGGTTGGACTATTCCCCAGAGCCAGGTAACCAATGTGGCCTATTGTCTATTGATGTCTTTAAAGGTACGGATTGAGATACCACCATATAGTCAGACTTGCTCCTGGTCCTCGCCATCCTCCTCCGTCCCTGTATTTTCTCGCTCTCTTGGTGACACTGTGTATATGATGGTGATAGTGCTTTAGGCCAGGGATGGGGAACCTTCGGCCCTTCGGCTTTTGCAAAACTACAATTCCCATTGTGCCTGGACAGCCAAAGCACGATGGGAATTGTAGTTTTGCAACAGCTGGAGGGTCGAAGATTCCCCATCAACTGTTTAGAAAATGGGTTGTGGAATTTCACTAAAAAATCCACCCGGAAACAAGCAGACTTTAAATTTGGTGTGGATTCAATCCACTGTTCCTAAACAGGGGGGGGGAACGTGCATCAAGAATTCACATGGTAAACCTGCGTCAGAAAGCCAAGTGTGCACACGGTCGGTGATTCCCATTGAAAACAGTGGGATGTGGGATCGGTGTCAGAGCTTGTGTAACTTGTGTAAGGATGCAGTATTATGTGCCTGTATACAGACTTGCCCATGTTAACAGTGTATTTCATGGTGCACTGAGCACTAGGTGGCAGTGAATTGGAAGGTCACATATGTTTCACCCTGATCAGCTAGTCCTGAGATTCTTGGCTGATCTGTGATGATCCAGGAAGCCATAGGTCGGACACAGCAGATCTGATGTGTAATAGGAGACTGTCAGCATGCTGGGAGGAGAGACACATGTTGTCAGAGAACATCCAGAAAGCCTTTACTTCTCAGGTTCAGTTCACACAGATGCAGCGTTTGTTGCAGGGTATCAGAGCTTAATAAAGACACAAGTCCTAGCCAGGTGTAATGATACCTACTGTAAGTATAGTACATATGAGTGCAAAAAATCCATATCCATTCATCTGAACCCGGTCTATGGGGAAGCTTTGCTGTATTACAGTATGGGTAGAATGCATGGGATCTGCTACACATGCTACAGATTCTCACATCTAGTTATGTCCACAGTTTTTGCATTTCATCTCCATTGACTTCAGTGAGAAAGTCAAAATCAGCAATATAATCTACAAGCGACCATATTGCTGTGGATTACCGTAAGATTTCTAGCCACGTGCAATTTTTAGATTTTAAAATCTTTTTTTTCCCTGTACAATATGCTCACAATTTTGTTTGGAATTGCAATGCAAATTTTTAGTAGAAATTCTGACTTTGGTCCTGTTCGTAGCGTCCATTGATAATAGAAGCCACAATAGCCCCGCGGGGTCTGGGGCGCGTAATAAATCACTTGGCACCTGATGTATCGACTTTGGAAGGGTCCATCAGGTTCTGAGAAGGTGTCTATGGATTTCACAGGGAAAGCAGAGCCATCTGCATTGTGCTGACAAAATCTGAAATGAAGCCTCCAATGCAGATGTGAACAGAGCCTCACAGCTATGGTGTTGGTTTAAGAACGGCCATCTTTCATTGCTGTACACATGGTGGATCTTATGTAGCAGTAGCAGGTGTTGATTTGCGGTTCGGTCTGTATTTACCCTCTACATTTGTGGTAAGTGCGGATAAAGGAATAAATGTGGACAGAGCAGTTCTGCGCTCCTGTTTACAGTATCTCCATATTTCAGCTGGGCTTTAATCCTCTTTTGTGTATCGGATCTTAAACTGTACTGAAGCAAAATCTTATGTGCAGACGCATAAGTCATGGCTAGTGTTGAGCAGAGTTGCCGAACTGTTCAGTTTTAGCAATGTTCTCAGACGCCGTACGCTCAGCATTTGACTCCCAGCGTCTGGAGATGTGAAGTTGGATGCAACCCTAAAGGGGTTATCCAGCGCTACAAAAACATGGCCACTTTTCCCTCTCTCTTGTCTCCAGATTGGGTGCAGGTTTTGAAACTCAGTTCCATTGAAGTAAATGGAGCTTAATTGCAAACCGCACCTGAACTGGAGACAACAGTAGGGGGAAAAGTGGCCGTGTTTTTGTAGCGCTGGATAACCCCTTTAACCTCTTAAGGACATATGACGTACCCGTAAGTGATATGTCCCCAGGAGTTGTTCAGAGCGGGGCCACGTGGCGACCCCGCTCTGAACCGCTCTGATCCCGGGTGCCGCGTGTAGCCTGGGACCGCGGCTATTAGCGGCCTCTGTCCGATCGCCGTGCCCGCTAATAAGGTAATCGGAGGCAGCTGTCAAAGTTGACAGCTGCCTCTGATTACCGGAAGCAGCCATTCCCTGGTGTCTAGTGGGGGAAATCGCTCCTCCGGGACGTCCCGGAGGAGTGATCTTCGTGTGTGGTGCCGGCTGGGGTCCGCTCCAAGATGGCGCTGATCCCGGCTCGGCACTTGTTTGTTTTCGTCTGCAGCAGCCGAAAGCAAACGAGTGCCAATCTCATTGATCTTTGCTGTGTAAGTATACAGCAAAGATCTCAATGAGAGATCAAAGTGTATATACTATAAGTCCCCCAGGGGGGGAATAACCCTAACCCCAGGGGGGGGGGGGAATAACCCTAACCCCAGGGGGGGGGGGGAATAACCCTAACCCCAGGGGGGCTTCTAGTATATGTGTAAAAAAAAAAAAACATTGTTATTAGTAAAAAGCCCCCTCCCCTAATAAAAGTTTGAATCACCCCCCTTTTCCCAGGTTTTAAATAAAAGTAAATAAACATGTTTGCTATCGCCGCGTGCGTAATCGCCCGAACTATTAATTAATCACATTCCTGATCTCTCACGGTAAACGGCGTAAGTGCAAAAAAATCCCAAGGTGCAAAATTGTGCATTTTTGGTTGCATCAAATCCAGAAAAAATGTAATAAAAAGCGATCAAAAAGTCGTATATGCGCAATCAATTTACCGATAGAAAGAACATATCATGGCGCAAAAACTGACACTTCACACAGCCCCATAGGCCAAAGGATAAAAGCGCTATAAGCCTGGGAATGGAGCGATGTTAAGAAACATATATTTGTTAACAATGGTTTGAATTTTTTACAGGCCATCAGATAATATAAAAGTTATACATGTTATATATCGTTTTAATCGTAACGACTTGAGGAACATATATAACAAGCCTACTTCTCCTGACACTGGGAGTCAAATGCAGAGTGTTCAGGTTGAACATTGTTGAACCTAAAGAGTTCGCCAACTGTGCTCAACACTAATCATGACGGTAGGATCAGACTACGCAGGGTGTGTTTGTAGTCTGTAACCGTGGAGACACATAAGTCTGCACTGTAATTGTATACAAACTATTTGCCGAGCCGATTCATGTTTTATGTTAAATTCATTGAAGTAACTGCTACAAATGGTCGCAAAAGTGTAGATAGACTTTTCGCCTCCTTCATACACACTGTATTTTTTTTCCTCTTGTAAAATACGTTATGAATTCTAAAGAGAAGCTGTGGGGGATGGGGGACCTACCTAGAGCATCCAAAAAAATGCCTTGTTTCTAAATCTTTTGTGTAACATCTAGCGGCAACATCTTTCAAGCCAGAGCCAAACAGGAGGTGATGCGAAAGAGAAAACTGCACGTAAATCCTCACGGGTGGGAAAATCTGCTTATTTTTATTTGCATCGAGCTGTGGATTTGCCCCTAGCAACCGATCAGATTCCACACAGACTCTTTGGAAAATGAAAGGTGGAATCTTTTGATAAATCTCCCCCTATGTATTTTTACTCAGTATTTTTCAACCAAAACCAGGAGTGGATTGGAAACACAGAAAGGCTATGTTCACACATTAATATAATTTAGTAAATGGCCGTCATTTAATGGCAAATAATTGCTGTAATTTACCGGTAAATGACGGCCATTTACTAAATTATATTAATGTATGAACATAGCCTTTCTGTGTTTCCAATCCACTCCTGGTTTTGGTTGAAAAATACTGAGTAAAAATACTGTGTTGGAACATAGCCTTGGGCTTCATTCACACGCCAGTATACTTTTGCAGATCCTTGTAGTCCATAACAGCCGCAAAAAAATGCTGATGCTTTGTATTGGCGTGTCCGCTCCGCAATAACGGTCCGCACTAGGACAGGTTTTATGTAAAGAAAATTGCGGACATGTGAATAGGCACATAGAAACCAATGTGATCTAAACTTATCTTTAATTGTGGATCAGCAATTCCTGACAAATTTTGCGGACGTGTAAATGAGGCCTCCTCATTCACACATTCAGCGATTTTTTTTTTTTTTAATTTATTTATTTTTATTATTTATTTATTTATTTTTTTCGGACCGTGTATTATGTCTCCGCAATCTGCAAAAAAAGAGAAATAGTAGTGCATCCGCAATCCATATTTTTTGCGCAATCCGCAAGGTTACAGACGCAAAATCCACAAAAATCTGGCTCCCATAGGCTTCTATTGGCTAAACTACGGATAGTGTGAATAACCTAATAGAAATCAGTGGGCCCTAAATTTGCCCGTAATTGTGGATCTGCAAATTTACGGAATGTAACGAGGCCTTAGGCTACATTACCACGTCAGTATATTTTCAAGGATGAAAATTCGTGATCAGCCTTTTTTCCTTTACAATCCTCAAGTGCATCCCTATTCTGCTCCGCAATAAAAAAATAAAAAAATAAATTGCATACAATGATGTCACTAGCTGTTCCAACCAGCTGGGAGGAGCTTAAATGGTGATGTCACAGAATTGCAGATGGTTTTGCAGAGGCTCCCATAGACTTCTATTGGAGTGTCAGTACCGCAAATGTGGACCGCATTGCACCCTGTCCTATTTATTTTTATGTTGCTGATCTGCAAATTTACAGGACATTTGCAGATCACCAAATACTGATGAAAAATACTGACATGTGAATGGGGCCTCAAACTACAGATAGTGTGAATAGCCCTAAATTTGTCTGCAAATTTACGGAACGTGTGAATGAGGCCTTAGGCTATGTTCACACAATGTAAGTTCCGTACTAATCACGGGCCGTTGTTGCAATTGGTATGGTATGTGATTGGTATGGAACGTACGTTGTGCTGCAGACTGAGGGAATCCCGGCCGGAATGTATACACATAGTACATATCTACATACACATAGTATACACTGCGGCCGGGATCCCTAGCTGCACTGTAAAAAACTGACATGTCAGTTTTCTGTGGCCGCTATTCACTGAATAGCGGGCGCAGAAAACCCTCTCAGTGCACAATGGAGTGAGCAGCTCCAGCCGCACGCTCCATTGTGTGCTGTGGGGAGTTCTGATGCTGGTGTGCACAAATGTGTCTGCATCAGAACTCAGTGGCACAAAAGATCATCCGGCCGGTACTGCAGTACCAGCCGGGATGATCTTTTCTGAGACCGGCCGTTCCGTGACCTGGCCGGGTCATGGAACGGCCGGTTGCATACCAAATGTGAACATAGCCTTAGGCTGCAGTGTGTTACTATAGCCATAATGTAAACCTGCATGGAAACCAACCCACCGCTTTGACATCAGCTGCAGATCGTACGTTGCAGATTTTCTATCCTGACTTCCGATGTCAAATCTGCAACAGATTTTTACTGTTATAAATTTTTTATTTATTTATTTATTTATATTATCTGCTCTGAAATCCACAGCAATCAATCTACACCAAAATCCTGCTGGCCTGGGTGTGGATTTACCACTGCAGATCGGCTATGAAACACGTCTTTCTCCGTATGCTGAGCAGCAGCCAGATTATGCTGGCACCTGTACTAGAAGACACATCTGGGTATGTGAGAACATTAGCTGCTGTTCACACCATGTTCAGAGTGTGAGCCAGGACATGACTGAATGATAGATCCCTAAAATCCAGCTGAATTTCTGAGCACAGCTCCGCAGCTTACTAAATGCGGCACCCAGACTTGCTGTATAGTGTAACAGGATTGTGTAAAGAAATGCTAAAACTACCTTTTCCTCTTCGGATCAGTAGAATTCGCGCAATCAGCACCCCGCCGATCAGCGAGTGACGGCACATCCTAGCCATGCGCTTACCAGAATAGCCCTATAGGCCTCCATTACACGCTCATGTAGGCTGTCACTCAGCTGTCCAGACAGCATGAATTGCAGTGAATGTGCAGTGCTGTGTGACGGCATTACCTATGCTCTCCTGGAATTGTGTGAATGAACCAGGGAGAGCTGGATGAGCAGCGCTGTACACGTGAGATGAATTCATTTGGGGAGATGCTGAATGTGCAGCTGCGGCCTCTGTAAATCTTATCGGAGTGTTATCGCTGATATAATGTATGTACTGGATAATGTACCTCCTATGGTGCGGTGTGATATAAGAACCCGCTGAGGCGTCCCATGCTGATATCTTGTATATAAATGTGTATCTGTGCGTCCTCATATATCACAGTGGGGGGTTCATTATTTCTTACGGTACAGTAATATCTGCCCCTATACTGACCTACCTGCAGCTCTGGTTTACATAGAACAGTAATATACTCCTCATTGTAAGTCTTCGCCCCTGATCCCCACTGCCCTCCTGCTTCCAGACCTCCTTAGGCTTTTTCACACAAGATTTTTCTTAAAGTGTCAATGTTGTTCAAATTGCAGTGTAGTTTTTTTGCAGAAATCAATAGTACAAGCGATTTTAAGAAACTTTGTAATTGTGTTTATTAGCCAAAAAAAGGCATATTTATCATGAAAAAGCAGTTTGAAGCTCTCCCCCCCTGTCTTCATGGTTTTCTATGTGGAGGGAGATGAGGCACCAAAACAGTACAACAAACAGTTAATTTACATCTACATCACCAGGCTATCTCCTCTGAAGTCAGCACTGACTTCTCTGAACTCTGAATACCGGCTTTCACAAGGTCCCGCTGTGCAATCCTTTGTTCTCTGCTGGTGTCTAATCTCCCTCCTTCCCCCTCCCCTCTCCATAGGTTAGACAGGGCACGACTGATGTAAAAGAGTCGAGATTTTCTGATAATGAGCAGTGAATAAGCGAGAAGGGGGGGGGGGACCTGGGGAAAGTCTTTTTGAATGCAGATGATGGCAAATTTGCCTAATAAACCCAATTACAAAGTTTCTGAAAATCGCCTGGACTATTGATTTCTGCAACAACAACAAAAAACACGACAGTGACACTTTAAGGTTTTCTTATGCTACCACAAGATAGGTATCTTGCTGTCACTTTGGCGAAAATTGCATCAAATACAGGCACATGCATTACAGATACAGGCTTTAAGCCGCTTCTAGAAGTATAAAGATGTGCCCGGTAAACCGTGAGCGGATGAGGCACTGATGGCAGCATTGCAGCCTCTTCACACAACTGAATGTCAAAGCATTTGCTTGGGGACTGGATGTTTTTTTTTTTGTTTTTTTTTTTTTACCAAGGGCCTCTGGGTGCTACAAAAAATAATGCATACTCACCTGCCCTGTTCCCCCACCATTGCCAATCTTTGGTGCACTCATCTTCCTGCTTCCAGGGTCACCACTGCCACCAATGATTGGCTTAGTGGCTGTTCCTGCTGTATTGACGCTTCATAAAAAGCTGGGAGAAGCTGATCGCTGTAGGTCAGGAGTGATCCGGATGGCACAGTCGGGATCAGGGCACATGAGTATGCTTTTTCCAACCAGGTTGTATAAAATATTAGGGAAATGGTACATTCGCTTTAAATCAATAGTCCACACAAAAATTATAATGTAATATAGCATAGCAGTAAAAAAAAATCATCATATCAGGCTCACTTCCTTCCCTCTTTTACCTGCCAAGCTCTTCATTCACTTTGAAAAAAAGAAAAGGTTATCCAGCACTACAAAAACATGGCCACTTTCTTCCAGAGACAGCACCACTCGTCTCCAGTTTGGGTGCAGGTTTTGTAACTCAGTTGCCTTGTAGCGGATGAAGCTTAATTGCAAACTACACCTGAATAGGAGACAAGAGTGGTGCTGTCTCTGGAAGAAAGTGGGGCTGGATAACCCCTTTAATTCCATCCTGAATAATTAGAGCTGTCAGTTCACTGAGGGATCAAATGGCATGCTGTGTATACAAGTCTATAGAGGGGGAGTGGCAGGAGAAGCCCTGAGGCTGACAGACTGCAGAGTGCATAGTGAGTATTAGATCTTACCCCAGTGCTGCATTCATGCTATACCCTGCTCATTACTGCTCTATAATGTCCTCTTGAGGGTATTCTATAGAGATGCAGGATCTCCTCCTCCGTGTATTTGCAGTGAATAGCAGATATCATAGTTCCAACCCACCACCCACTAACTCAGGAACAGGTGAAAAATACCATATACATATAGATATATAAAGACTAGAAATAGTATTACTCCTCATGTACTCACACAGCAGCTTATCCTGAGAAGTGACCTGAAATGTCAGGCGTGCTTTACAGCACAGTCTCATTTGTAGAAACACTAACACATCCAAACAGGCCAAAAGTGTATATGGCACTGGTCTCATTTATAGGTTGTTATAGCTGGGTGAAGAGCCTGGTTGTGAGCTTCACTCCCTGCCATCCCAATATGACTGATTACAGAAGTCGGGCTCCATAGATGTATAATAAATCAGATGGGGCGGCCAGCCCGGGAGTGAAGATCACAGGCAGCTTACAACTTAACAGACTGGGATACGCAGCAGTAACCTTGGTTTGGGGTTTCGAGTACCTCATGGCTGTGGACAGGTCTCTCGGGCTCCATATATATATGTGTTTATAGGACGGCCATATTTATCAGTCTGCACACCGCACCACATTTCTGATTTGTTGGATTTTCCAAGGCTTGGTAGACACATTTCTTTCTTACATCACCTTATGACTGGCATACATATCTGCCGCGAACCATATACTTTTTTTTTTTTTTTACATTCTTTTTAACTCCTGACATTTTCCTAATTTTCTCCCCAGGAGCCATTGTAGAACACAAGTTATCAGTGTTGGACTGGGGTATCTGGGGCCCACCAGAGGACATGATCCTGGGGGCCCACCAATGAAGAGCCAGTGAGAAACTGCATGTAAGTCAGTGTTAGTGCAGGTTCTAAAGCTGGGGGCCCGCCGGAGGATCCTCCGCTCCTCTGCTGGGCCAGTCCGACACTGCAAGTGGTGAACTGGTATCCAACTGTATTACTTTATAAGAAAGATATTGTCCAGCGGCTTTCACCATAAAACTTCATATTTCTTCAGTGTCCAAAATACATACAAACAGGAGTGCGGAGACACACGGCCTGGCTATAGACTGTGGACTTTATACTGTTTACTATGTCTGTATGTACTGTGGACTATACCACAGGTGGGGAGACAGGTAGACATCTTGGGGCACACTTATCAATGTGCGCCCTAGCATACGCTATGGAGAAGTCACAGATTTTTACATATTCCGTGGTGTACACCAGGTGTAAGTCCCGCTTGTAATTTTCTTCCTTTTCTTAAACTATGTCCTGCAGGAAGTGATGTGTTCTTTCCAGTCTGACACAGTGCTCTCTGCTGCCTCCTCTGTCCATGTCAGGAACTGTCCAGAGCAGCAGCAAATTCCCATAGAAAACCCTTCCTGTACTGGAAGCAGAGAATACAGAATGGATGATTTCTTAGTATATGTTTGGATCACTGGGAGTGCGGCCTCCGGCATCTCTGCTTGTGACCACAATGGAGGGGACACACCACTTACATGGGGAGCTTGGCTGTGTCTGGTACTGAATAGGACTATCTGCATTACCAGGAGCAGCAAGGGAGTATGTGCCATTGGTTGGGTTCACTCCCAGAATTAGGGTTAAGCCCTTGGTTAGTGGGAAAAAAAATATAGGTGGCTTTTTTTTTTTTTTTTTTTTTTTTTTACACCAGTTTATAACTTGCATAATAGAATTGATATAAATTGTGGCTGAACTCTACACTAGCTCCTAGCTGCCGTAGTTCTCACTCTGTGACACATAGAAAGCCATGGATGGACTTCATTTATTAAGCAGCCTACTCCCCCTAATAAATCACCTGCATACTACTATGCAGCAGATGAGCAGCTTTAGGCCTTATTGCCACGTTCCGTGCATGGTCCATATATACAGACAATGTCATGTGGACTGGACTTTGAAATGCCTAGGATTATCATTTATAATTAACTGGTTAAAGGGAATCTGTCAGCTCTCAGGGTGCTCACTGTGTGCTGTAGCTGGCAGTCCCCTAGAGAGCATGGTACCTTTTGGTAATTTGTCCATGAAGTGCATTATGCACAATCTTAGGTCTGCTACTGTAAGGAAGAGTCAAAGAAGAGTTGTGGCTCAGAGTTTGTGCCGCACTCTGGCACACCTCACCACTCCTTTCTCTTCCCTATTCATGAATAATTAACCCTGCTCGACCAGCTATGAACCAGTGTCTCTGATTGCAGACCAGTTCTCTCTAGTCAGTTTATGTCTGAAAGAAATAATCAGATATAGTCGAATATCCTGTCCTAGCTGTGTTGGTGCTCTGGTCCAGGGATAAATCAATTGACTAGAAGCCTATAGCACTTTATTTTCTGGGTTTGATTTCCGTAATGAAAATAAAATATAGTTTTTTATGTTTTTCATCATTGTATTAAAAAAAAACACAAATTTTAAAAATTATTTGGACCAGATTGGAAATTCTTTGCACTTTTAAAAACAACAATGAGAAAAAAAGAAAAAAAAAACTTTCATTTCCATAGGGGGATCCAGCCAAGGGGGAAAAAATATTGCTGATTATTATATGATTTACCCCTAGACCACAGCTCCAACACAGGTTAGCAGACTCAGCTACCGTTCAGAGACTGACTGACAGGTGAGTGAACAGAAGGCCAGGCAGCATTAATTACTCATGAAGAAGAGGGAGGAGGATGATGAGGCGGCCAGAGAGCACAAACACTGAGCCACAACTCCTCTTTGACTCTTTATTACAGTAGGGGACTGTACATAATCCACTGCATCGGCATGGGAACTGCCAGTTACAGCTGACTTTTAGCACCTTTGGTAGGGCCCGGGTGCTGACAGATTATCTTTAAATCTTCGCTCTACTGTGAAGCAGGACCAAATTGCAGAAAAGGTGCTGTTCTTTCTATTATAGTCTTATGGCAATTCTATTTTCCCCTACGAAATTCAGGTTAAAAATAAATAAATAATAAATAAATATATATATATATATATATATATATATATATATAGTGGTACCTTGGATTACGAGCATAATTTGTTCCGGGACCATACTTTTAATCCAAATCCACTCTAAGCCTAGGTTCACACACAGTATATTTCAGGCAGTATTTGGTCCTCATGTCAGGTCCTCATAGCAACCAAAACCACGAGTGGATTGAAAGCACAGAAAGGCTCTGTTCACACAGTGTTGAAATTGAGTGGATGTCCGCCATATAACAGTAAATAACGGCCATTATTTCAATACAGCAGCTGTTTTAAGATAACAGCAAATATTTGCCATTAAATGACGGCCATCCACTCAATTACAACATTATGTGATGATAGCCTTACTGTGTTTTCAATCCACTCCAGGTTTTGGTTGCTATGAGGACCAAATACTGCCTGAAATATACTGTGTGTGAACCCAGCCTAAAACCAAAGGAAATTTTCCATAAGAAATCATTGAAATGCAGACAATTGGTTCCCCACCCCAAAATTAAATATATTTTTTTTTCTGAGTAACATGTAAAACAAATGAAAGAAACATCTAGAAATCTGGATATGTCACATTATAAATTACTGTAGAGTATAACAATCAGCATGTGGAGTATAATGTATAGTAACTGCATAAACCTGATAACACAGCAGCAGTTTGTAGATACAGGAAGGAAGAGATCCCCATAATGCAGTAGTGTAGTACCACAGGCTAAAATAGAGAAGCAGGGCTGCTGTCAGAGGTCTGTGTGGTCACATGACAGCAATGGGGAAGGGGAGTGTGTTCAGCATGGACCAATCAGGAAGTGAGAATCACAGAGCTGTGCAGGAGGACAGGGATAGAAACTTGTGAATGCAGGCACATTTTAGCAGCAGTGTGTATAGCTGAGTGTAAGTGCAGGCACGTTATAGCAGGAATGGAGAGAATGGGAAACACAAGGGATGACAGAGACTGCAGAAAGGAATGAGCAGGGTATAGGGTAAGCACATTATAGCAGCACTCTCTGTCCAGGGAGAGAGGGGTTACAGCTATGCAGAGATTACCTCCACAGTCCTGTCCCCTGATGTAAGCCCCAGCCTGAAGTGGATCTGCTATGATTTGGAACTTGAGGGAGACTTCCTGGGTCAGAGTACAGAGCTGTAGACCCTGCTATGCAGACCATGCCCCTCCCCCACTCTCCCTCCCACCCAGTACAGGAAGCTCTTACACCAAAGCAATGCTCTTAAACCAAGTTACAATTAAAAAAAACTGTGAGCTTTTAAACCAAAACGCTCTTAATTTACTCTTAAACCAAGGTACCACTGTGTATGTGTGTGTGTGTGTATGTATGTATATATATATATATATATATATATATATATATATATATATATATATATACACAAACACATACACACTGATATTCAGGGTATATATATCACTGATCTTGAGAATAAGGACTCCCAAAATCCCCACAGAATAGAGCTACGGGCTACGTGTGTGTGACGCAGCTACATAGAGAATGAATACAGTTGTGGCCTATAGTTCTATTCTGTGGGGATTTCTGTTTCTGTGGCATCATTCATCACAAGGCAGCGTGCTGGAAATACACCTCCTCCTCTTCTATGTCCCAATAAAGATCTATATGTATCTGTGTATATGACAGGGAGGTCAGAGAAGCTGACATCACTTAGGGGGTGGAGCTAGAGCTCATGGACAAGATCCAGCCAAGCCTCCTGTTACATCATAGGATGAGGGAGGAGCCAGGGAGCTGGAGACAATGCACATTGTGTACTTGAACTTCCTGTTGGTTAAATATACAGTGAGTACGGAAAGTATTCAGACCCCTTTAAATTTTTTTACTCTTTGTTTCATTGCAGCCATTTGGAAAGTCCAAAAAAGTGAATTTCTTTGCTTTTTAATGTACACTCTGCACCCCCCCCCCATCTTGACAGAAAAATACCCAAATGTAGATATTTTTGCAAATTTATTAAACAAGAAAAACTGAAATATCACATGGTCATAAATATTCAGACCCTTTGCTGTGACATTCATATGTAACAGGCTGTCCATTATCTTCTGATCCTACCTGAGATGGTTCTACTCCTTCATTGGAGTCCAGCTGCGTTTAATTACACTGATTAGGGTATATATATACAGTAAGGCCTCACACCTAACAGTGCATGTCCGAGCACATGCGAATCAGGAGGTCTAGGGAACTGCTAAAGAAGCTCAGAGACAGAATTGTGGCAAGGCACAGATCTGCCCAATTGTGGTGAGCCCCCATGGTGCTATGGCGGAGGTACGCCCGGTCACTTGTCAGATGGTAGAGTGTGACGCCACTCCTGTGGTGGTTGGCAGAGATGTAGCCGGACCCTAGTGTGTTATGTAGTGACGCCATTACCGATTGGGCACACAGGTATGGTGGCACACCTGCTTTTATTTTTGAGGGCTGGATACACCTTGTTCCCCTGTGGACAGTGTCCTGCCGGGTTGCTACGGGGTCCCTTGGGATGATATCACGGTGGGCAGGAGTGGTGTAGTGACCCTCTCGGATTATTGGCACTGCCACCCACAGAAAGGGGAAATGTCCCAAGGAGTGTGAGTATACTGTGTTGGTGCGGGGCGAAGAAAACAGGATCCATATCTGTGATAGGAGTATAGTGAGGAGTACAGTCGTGCTGACTGGGTTGCGTGCTGAGAAATACGTAGAAGAATCAGAGAAGCAGAGAGGAGGATGTTGTGAGAGCCCCAACCCAAGTAGTAATGTGCTTTGTCGGGTTGTTGGAGGATGAGGTAGAGATATAAGAATACTTAAGAGGGAATCCTTGTGCCCGTGCATCGACATTGGTAAGAATGAACCACCTGTTGCCCTACCAGTGTCGGGGGATCCGTCCTAGAGGGGGAGACAAGCCTCAGACCCTGTTACCTGGGATGAGCGGAATGCTGAGGGTTACTTGCTGACACCCGCACTGTGAGATAGAGTTCATAGGCTTCTAGCAACTTTGCTCTATCCGGATCAGTTCCTAGCTGTTTGCTGTCGTGGATACTGTCCTGCATTGTGACTCTACTAGTCCACAGCGTGGGTTGAGATAATCTCTGACGTGTCCTCTCCAGTGAGTGGTTTAACATTGCATAGTGCTTAGTTCGGTTGCTTGAAGAGAAACTGTTAGGTGCGTCCTAGCTCTACAAAGTCTAGTGACCAAAGACCTCATACGAAGGCTGGGGACCTGGCAGAGTGTCAGGGCCCAAAGGAACCACTGTAGTGAGCATACTAGCTTGCGTCCTTCCCTTACAACGTCCAACACAAAAGACCTCTACACTTCCTCTACCGCCTTGATTTCCTATCTACAGCTCCCTGTAAGGTGTGCTGTGAATGGGTGAAGAGTGCATAAAGAATAAGTAAATTAAGAGATGATAGGACAGAAGATGATACTCCCATAGGTTCACAGATCCATGTGACATATAAGCAAACAATAACCCTTTCCATACTTCAGCTGTGCAGCAACTACATGTACCTATAATAGTGACATCTAGTGGCAAAACTTTATCACTACTACATCACCACTTACAATAAGTACAGGCTTTTGCGAAGGGTGTAACCAATAGCAACACCCGTGTTGGGACACCACACAAGAGAGACAGAGACAGAGTTGAGGCAAGGCACAGATCTGCCCAAGGTGCTCAGAGACAGAATTGTGGCAAGGCACAGATCTGCCCTAGGAGCTTAGAGACAGTAGTGGCAAGGCACAGATCTGTCCTAGGAGCTCAGAGACAGTTGTGGCAAGGTACAGATCTGCCCAAGGAGCTCAGAGACAGAATTGTGACAAGCTACAGATCTGGCCAAGGTTACAAAAGAATTTCTGCAGTACTCAATGTACCTAAGAGCACAGTGGTTCCAGAATCCTTAAATGAAAGAAGTTTGGGATGACCACAACTCATCCTCGACCTGGCCGTCTAGCCAAATTAAGCAATCGTGGGAGAAGAGCCTTGGTGACAGGTAAAGAAGAACCCCACTGTGGCGGAGCTCCAGAGATGGGAGAAAGTTCCACAAAGTCATATATCGCTGCACCCCGGGGGGGGGGGGGGGGTGCAGAGTGTACAGTACTAGGGGGGTGCAAAGTGTACAGTACTAGGGGGGTGCAGAGTGTACAGTACTAGGGGGGTGCAGAGTGCACAGTACTAGGGGGGTGCAGAGTGTACAGTAATGAGCCAAAAAATTACTTTTTGGAACTTACCAAATGGCTGCAATGAAACAGAGTGAAAAATGTAAAGGGATCTGAATACTTTCTGCACCCAGTGTATCTTGAGGGGGTAGTTTTATGTCAAAACTATTTTCTGATACCAGAATACACCTTTGAGCCCCCGTTTACACACTTGTACACATTATTTGTGGCTTTTTACTTGCAAACAATAACATCATGATTTTATATTATTTACAATGTTTTTTAGACGTGTTTTTGTTGCTTGGTGCTTTTTCTAGCCCTATGGTGAATCCTATGGAAACACATGTGGAGAAATAAAGCCAAGCCCGGAGCATGCTGCTTTCTAAATGGTCACTGTAAAAAAAAAAATAAACTAAAAAATACCTTTGACTCGACACGGGGACATGTCAGACGTTCTGATTGGTCTCAGTGCTAAGACCTTCACTGATCAGGAGAATGAGTTGGAAGAAGAACAAGGTAATACATTTCATTCTCGGACTGGCAGCGATCTCCATCCAGACAACTCTATTATAAGTCTATGGGGCAGCCTGGATGGACGGGATTGCTCCCGAGACCTCCACCAATGAAAGCTTTCGGCGTGTCAAAAGTTTTTTTTTTCTAATATGACAGGTACTTTTTAAAGAAAATTGCCAAAAGTGAGGAAAATTGCCACAAATAAAAGAGCAGAGACTAGCACACTTTATTTCACACAATTTTTCTCTAAATTCAGGAGGTGGATATATTAGGATGAATGTTTCATACGCCAGGCTTGAGTTTCATAAGTTTGTCCATGACTACGGATCCGCAATTAATAACAAATTTAGGGCCCAATAATTTTATTTCCATTGAGAATTGGCTCGTAATCTGAGCAAAAAAAATAACTGACAAATCATGGGCCAGATTCACCCATAGAAGTCAATGGTAGTCGCTGTAATTTGCAGACATTACTGGAGTAACATCCATAACGTCCGCCATTTCCACCCTATTGTATTTTCAACTTTTAGGGATCAACAAGAAATACGGATTATGCGTGTGCTACGGACAAATTTTTCGCAGATTGTGGACGTAATGTATGGTCCTGAAAAACTACTGAATGTGTGAATAAGCCTAAAATAAAAGAAAAATATGGCTAATTTTGAGCTAAAAATACAGCCATATTTTCAATATAAGGCTATGCTCCCACACAGTATTTTGCCACTAAAACCTGGAGTGGATTGAAAACACAGAAAGGCTATGCTCACACCCTGTTGAAATTTAGGCAAATAATTGCTGATATCTTAAAAGAACGGCCTTTGTTTTGAAATAACCTTGGTTATTTGCCATTAAATGGCGGCCATCCACTTAATTTCAAGTGTATGAACAGAGCCTTTCTGTGTTTCCAATCCACTCCTGGTTTTGGTTGCAAAATACTAAGCAAAAATACTGTGTGGGAACATAGCCTGAACGTTAGATACGCCTATGCCACATACATTGAGGTGCACGCCTCTTAATACATTTGGAGCATGACCTGTCGTAAATCTCATCTTTAGTTCTCGTAAAGTATATAGTGAATTTATTAAGGCCCTTTTACACTGGCAGATTATCAGCAAGGAGAGTTACTAGAAACTTTCCTTCAGTCAATAATCATCTTGTAAAAGCTGAGGATCGGGTAAACGCGCGACCGTTGGGCGATCCAATCTTTTGTGTAGGTGGTAAAATTTATCACGCGTCTCTGTGTAAACAAGGGATGTGCGGCCGATTACAGTATATTTCAATGGCCACATGAACGGCCGTCGTGTTCTGAAAGGCAATGTAAATGAGCGCTGATTTTGCACGGCCATGTAAAAGGACCCTTAGTCATGCACCAAAATCTTCCCACCAAAATAGTGGCAGAAATCTGGTAATAAATAAGGGTAGGTTCACACTAAGGAACCCGAGCAGAGAATTTTCGACGGATTCCGTAGCTCGTACCCGTTCACGGCCGCGTGCCTTTCCGCCGGCTCCATAGACACCATTCTATGGGCGGCCGATTCCACTATCTGCCGAAAGAATTGACATGTCAATTCTTTTGGCGGCATGCGGAATATGCACGTGCATAGAATGGTGTCTATGGCGCGCGGCCGTACACGGATACGAGCTACGGAATCCGTTGGAAATTCTCTGCTTGGGTTCCGTAAAGTGAACCTACCCTAACTGCCAATAAGTGAGACACCCCGAGCAATGGACATAAGTTGTCTTTGACCCCTGACCAGCCATGATGCTCCCATTGACTAGAAATTACCGGACCTCCCTGACAGATCATATGATGAACGTCCGGAGTGGACGGGGTTATTTGCTTTGTCTCGGGATGATGATGGTTTGTAAGGTCAGATAAGGTAAAGGGAGGCAGGAGTCCAGATGGGGAGTTTATGGCGTCCTGATTTGATGGAGTCTATGAAGCTTTTATAGGATTCTCCCCGTGACTGGATGTGCGGGAAGGAGAGTAAACATAATGGCGAGTGTATCAGCCATAAGTTTACACTCTTTATGGGCCTTATAAATGACAATGTACTCGCTGGGTGGAAATGGTAGTAAAACCCCTGTATGTGATAAGAGCCGCACCGTCTGCCGGAGCTCCTGATTACATACTCGCTCAGGTTTCCATTACTGATCTATATTTTATAGGCACCAGACCAATGACGTCCAATCTCTAGCTGAAGGCTGTCGGAGCATGCTGGGGGTTGTAGTTAGTCAACAGCTGGAGAGGCCTTAGTTGTCAGTTACTGGTATAGACAATAGCAAAAATCATTCCCCTCTTTTCCGGTCAGCCTTACTCAAGGTTAAAGGGGTATTCTGGCATATTTTTTTGCCTTAAATTCTTTAAAGGGGAACTCCAGGTAGAGGTTAAAAAAATGAAACTTCTGCAGACGCATAAAGCATTACTTACCTATCTATTCCATTTTTGAAACTACCAAAAATCCATTTGTTTTGGGGGTTTTTGTTCTGTTTTGTGTTTCCGCACTTCCTGGTTTATCAGTTGTACACAGTACTACAGGTTCCAGAATGCAATGCTTTCCCTCAGCTGTTCATCACAGTCCTCCACCCTGCCTATTCCCCGCCCAAATCTATTGCAGAACATCTAGGCTGTGTTCACACATTGCTGTTTCATTGTGTTACTGAATAATTTGCATTACTTTATAATTTCATTGTTGTCTCACTCACACAGCACACTGTATTCTCTACCTGTAACACCACACAGCACTGTATTCTCTACCTGTAACAACACACACCACACAGCACGCTGTATTCTCTACCTGTAACAACACACACCACACAGCACGTTGTATTCTCTACCTGTAACACCACACAGCATGCTGTATTCTCTACCTGTAACACCACACAGCACTGTATTCTCTACCTGTAACACCACACAGCACACTGTATTCTCTACCTGTAACACCACACAGCACACTGTATTCTCTACCTGTAACACCACACAGCACGCTGTATTCTCTACCTGTAACACCACACAGCACGCTGTATTCTCTACCTGTAACACCACACTGCACTCTATTCTCTACCTGTAACACCACACTGCACTCTATTCTCTACCTGTAACACCACACAGCACGCTCTATTCTCTACCTGTAACACCACACTGCACTATTCTCTACCTGTAACACCACACAGCACGCTCTATTCTCTACCTGTAACACCACACAGCACTGTATTCTCTACCTGTAACACCACACAGCACGCTGTATTCTCTACCTATAACACCACACAGCACTGTATTCTCTACCTGTAACACCACACAGCACGCTGTATTCTCTACCTGTAACACCACACAGCACGCTCTATTCTCTACCTGTAACACCACACAGCACTGTATTCTCTACCTGTAACACCACACAGCACTGTATTCTCTACCTATAACACCACACAGCGCTGTATTCTCTACCTGCAACACCACACAGCACGCTGTATTCTCTACCTGTAACACCACACAGCACTGTATTCTCTACCTGTAACACCACACAGCACGCTGTATTCTCTACCTGTAACATCACACAGCACACTGTATTCTCTACCTGTAACACCACACAGAACGCTGTATTCTCTACCTGTAACACTACACAGCACACTGTATTCTCTACCTGTAACACCACACAGCACACTGTATTCTCTACCTGTAACACCACACAGCACTGTATTCTCTACCTGTAACACCACACAGCACACTGTATTCTCTACCTGTAACACCACACAGCGCACTGTATTCTCTACCTGTAACACCACACAGCACTGTATTCTCTACCTGTAACACTACACAGCACTGTATTCTCTACCTGTAACACCACACAGCACGCTGTATTCTCTACCTGTTACACCACACAGCACACTGTATTCTCTACCTGTAACGCTGATATTGGAATAAAGTAAAGAACTTTTTGAATTTTTTTTTCTTTTCATTTCCACGCACATATTAGGATCAAGCATCTGTTATCTTTGAAGTTGAGCCCCACAATAAGGCTCTGATTCTCTCTGTCGTTTAGCATCATTTACTTGTGTTACTGCATCATTTTTGTGAATACCCTGCAGTACTGCAATGACACTCCAACATGTGTGAGCACAGCCCAAATTTCCCTGCACACTTCTGCACAATCAGAGAAATCAGTGCAGCAGCTGCTTCTGGCTGGTCAGAGATGGTGAATCACTTAGGGGATTGGGTTATCCAGCCTTGCCTCCTGTGACATCCCACCCTGCCCCCTGTCTGCATCATCAGCCTGTGCTCAGCAAACACACAATGTGAGACAGAGGCATGGAAGATTTGTCTCCTAAGGTGGGAGAGCAGAGGGAGCAGGAGACAATGTGGATGCCATTTTTTTTTACTTCCTGGATGTCTATCAGCTACCAGTGTTGCAGAACCGTACAGATATGGTAATACATTGTATAGACACATATATTTAACTTTTAATAGAAAACAAGTGTTTCTTATCCGGAGTTCCCTTTTAAGAAAGTTTTCTATCTTTGAAATATAATTTATTAACCCCTTCCCGCATGAGGGCGTAACTGTATGTCCTCATGCAGGTGGGCACGTTCAGAGAGAGACCGAGACCATGGCTATTAGCGACGGCCGTGCCTGCTAGTTAGCCTTTCAAATGCAGCTGATTTATAATGCTGCTTTGCCCCTTCCCTGGTGTTTACTGGGGGGGATACCCCTCCTGAGGAGCGATCCCCGCATCTGTTACCAGCCAGGGTCTGAGCTGTAATGGCGCTGATCCCGGCTCGGTATTCTATTGCTTTCGCCTACAACAGCTGAAAGCAATAGAATGCGTATCTCATTGATCTATGCTGTATATCTATACTATATCTATATATCTATACTGCACAAATCTCAATGAGAGATCAGTGTACTTATACTAGAAGTCCCTGAGGGGGAATAACCCTAACCCCAGGGGGAATAATCCTAACCCCAGGGGGACTTCTAGTATGTGTGTAAAAAAAAAAATTATCAATAAAAAAATCCCCTCGCCTAATAAAAGTAAGAATCACCCCCCTTTCCTCACTTCATACATAAAAATATATAAACATATTAGATATCGCCACGTGCATAATTGCCCAAACTATTAATTAATCACATTCCTGATCTCGCACGGTAAATGGCGTAAGCGCCAAAAAAATTCCAAAGTGCAAAATTGCGCATTTTTGGTTGCATTAAATCCAGTTACATATCTAGTAACTTGAGGAACATATATAACAAGTCAGTTTTAACCTAGGGCAAACGGCGTAAATACAAAACCTCCCTAATTTCATCACACATTTAATTTTTAATTCATTTTTTTCTGGTTTTGCAGTGTACTTTATGCAAAAATTCAGCCTGTCATTGCAAAGTACATTTAGTGACGCAAAAAATAAGGGCTCATGTGGGTCTGTAGGTGAAAAAATGCAAGCGCTGTGGCCTTTTAAACACAAGGAGGAAAAAATGAAGGCGCAAAAACGGAAATTAGTCCAGTCCTGAAGGGGTTAAAAAAAATAAACCTTCATTTTTTTATGTCTAATGCAACATGGTCACCCTGTCACTTATGGCTGTGTGAGGGATTGCAGGGCTGCTCAAGCCTTGGTCCAGATACAGTTACATATTGCCAGCATTGCTGCATGCAGATACAAAGCCTCCCTGCTTATTAGTATTAGAATACACATCACACTGGGGGGGAGCTGTCTGTGTCACTAGTGCTACAGCCTCCCACCATGTCTGTATAGTACATGTTACCATTAGAAGAGACATTACACTGGGGAAGCTGTCTGTGTCACTAGTGCTGCAGCCTCCCCTGATGTCTATATATAGGGTGCGTTTACACAGAAAGATTATCTGACAGATTATCTGCCAAAGATTTGAAGCAAAAGCCACGAATGGATTTGAAAAGAGGAGAAATCTCAAGCTTTCCTTTATGACCTGATCTCTGTTTATAGTCTGTTTCTGGCCTTGGCTTCAAATCTTTGGCAGATAATCTGTCAGATAATCTTTCTGTGCAAATGGACCCTTACATGTTCACATTAGAATAGACATTACACTGGGGAAGCTGTCTGTGTCACTAGTGCTGCAGCCTCCTCTGATGTCTATATAATACATGTTACCATTAGAATAGACATTGCACTGGGGGAAGCTGTCTGTATCACTAGTGCTGCAGCCTCCTCTGATGTCTATATAATACATGTTACCATTAGAATAGACATTGCACTGGGGGTAGCTGTCTGTGTCATTAGTGCTGTAGACTCCCCTGATAATAATAAATGATACCGTTAGAATATACATTGTCCTGGGGGAGCCGTATGTCACTATTGCTGTAGCCTCCCCTGATGTCTATATAATACATGTTACCATTAGAATAGATATTACAGTGGGTGAGCTGTCTGTGTCACTAGTGCTGTATCCTCCCCTGATGTCTATATAATACATGTTAGTAATAGAATAAATATTACACTGGGGGAGCTGTCCTTGTCCGTAGCGTTGTAGCCATCGCACAGTGTAACAGAGCAAGCGGTATTAGCTGTCGTTCACTGCTTCCTCTATTTACACTGTGCGGTGGCTGCAGCACTGCTGACACAGACAGCTTCCCCTAGTGTAATGTCCATTCTAATATTAATATGCAGGGGAGGCTCAGGACCTACATGCAGCAATGCCAGTGATCTGTAACTGTGCTGGGGCCAGGGATTGTGCAGCCCTGCAGTTTTGATCGCAGCCATTTCATACCTTAGTTACTCAGTGTAAAAATGTACAAATATATATATATATTTACATGTTAAATAACTTTATTAACCCTTCAACACCTTTGTGCCTGCAATATGTATACATAAGTTGGCCCACTCCATAGACATCAGGAGTTGGTTACTATGTGTAGCAGACACATGCTTATGAAGGGTTTCTTCAACCCCTTGAGGACCAAGCCCAAAATGACCAAGTGGACCGCGCCAATTTTCATTTTTAATGGCATCTTCCATTCTACCATATCATGTATGACGGAATCCCTAAGTTATTATTTATGAAGATATAAATGGGTGAAATCGTAAAAAAGAATGCAATATGGTAACGTTTGGGGGGTTCCTGTGTCTACGTAATACACTATATGGTAACAGCGACATGATACTATTACTCTATAGGTCAGTCCGAACACAACCATATGCAGGTTACACAGATTCTCTAATGTTATATATTTTTTCTTATTAAATCCTTTTTATAATATATAAATAAAATGTCCCTATTGTGACATATATATAGTGTAACAAAAAAATCTGCACTCCTGGCGCTTTTTCCCTCTTTACGTTTACGCCGTTCGCTGTGCGGGATCATGATTGTTATATTTTAATTGATCGGACAATCACACACACAAGGGGGGGTTATTTGAATCTTTATTGGGGGAGGGGCTTTGGGGTATTTTTAAATACATTTTGACTTTTTTTTCCCGAACACTTTTTAAGTCAATCGTGCGATAGTCACACTTGAGCGATAATCGTTCCGTGTAAACACAGCGAATGACCAAGCAACGAGCGAGAATTCATTCATTGTGCTCTTTCAACATGTTCTCAAATCGTCGCTCGCTAAAAATTCGCCGATCGCTTCATGTAAACAGTCTTTCAAAGATTCACCCTATGTGTGAGATGGGCTTAAGCGATCTTAAAAACGTTCGCAATAACTATTGTTCTATCGATTTATTCGTCTAAACGCTGATCATTATAAAACCAAATCGTTGCTTCAAAATCGTTAAACAATCGATTGGGTGAATTATCGCTTTGAGTAAATGGACCAATAGGCATAGCATTAATCAGTGTAATAGGCGCTCTGCTCATTGTGCCTGCCTGTGGCCTGTGGCAGACTCAATGAGAAGAGTGCAGATCGGATCGCACGGAGGAAGGTAAGAGATCGGTTCCCAATCGATAAGTGACAGGAGCTGCTCCTGTCACTTACACTTAAATGCTGCGATCACTGCATTTAAAGAGTCAATAGTCCAGGCGATTTTAAGAAACTTTGTAATTGGGTTTATTAGCCAAATATGCCATTATCTGCATGTAAAAAGCCTTTTCCCAGGTTCTCCCCTCCTCTCCTTTCTGTCATCCACTGCTCAGAATCAGGAAATCTCGGCTGTTTTTTCATCAGTCGGATCCTGTCTGGTCTATGAAGGGGGGAGGGGGGAGGGGAAAGGAGGGAGATTAGCTGGCATCTGAGAGACAAGAACAAAGGATTGCTCAGTGGGGGAGCTATTCAGAGCCTTACTCAGAGGTCAGAGAGGTCAGTGGTGACTGTCAGAGGAGAGAGCCCAGGATGTGAATGTAAATAACTCTTTGTTGTCCTGTTTTGCTGCTTTTACTTTCTCTCTCCATAGGAAAACCATAAAGACAGGGGGGAGAGCTTCAAACTACTTTTTTATTATAAAAATTCATTTTTCGGCTAATAAACCCAATTACAAAGTTTCTTAAAATCGCCTGGACTATTAATTTCTGCAATAAAAATTTAACGACAGTGATACTTTAAGCGATCAGTGCAGCCTGTCATTAACAGTGAGGACCCGGCTGCTATGAAGCTCGCTCCGCTGCAGAGTGCGCTTCATAGCACATTAGACACCCAGAGCGTACATGTATGTCCTAGTTCGTCTAGGAGTGGAAATTTTTTTTTTCTTTCGCTGATTTTTGGTTGCAGGAAAAAGTTCATGAAAAGAGATCCAAAAAAGAGATCAAAATAGAAAAATCGAGTTCTGGGATTAATGAGGCGAGAAAGAAAAAAAAAAACAAAATGCAGACGTCAAAGTAAACCTGGACATGAAGGGGTTAAGCACCTATGACGTAAGGGTCTGGGGGCTCCTGAGCTCACCTCACTCTTCACCCTCTGTTACTGACTGGCCACAGTGATCGTGCTGCCACCCGTCATTAACCTATAAGGCAGTATAGGGAAGGAGGGTAAGATCCCTGGCAGTCTAAAGTAATGTGGTCATGATGATCCTTATTGTCCCTGGTGGTCTAGAATAATGTAGTGAAGGGGTGTAACATCCCTTGTAGTCTAGGGGATTGGTAGGGAACCTTGGCTCTTCAGCTGTTGCAAAACTACAACTTCCATCATGCCTGGACAGCCAAAGCTTTAGCTTTAGCTTTGGCTGTCCAGGCATGATGGGAGTTGTAGTTATGCAACAGCTGGAGGGCCAAGTTTCCCTACCCTTAGTCTAAGACAGTGTGGTAAGAGAGTGTAAGATCCAGTGGCGTAGCTACCATAGAGGCAGGGTAGGCAGCTGCTATGGGACCCGTACAGGAGGGGGGCCTGGGGGAGAAAGTAAGAGTGTGTCCTTCTGCTTAAACCCTTATGTACTGCAGTGTGTAAGTGACCCAATGTTTACTTACATGCTGCAAGACAAAGGGTTAACAAGCAGAAGACAGAGATCTCTGCTTCACTGCTCTGATAACCTCTGACCTCTGAGCTGCAATTAAGTAGGAAAGGAAAATATGTGGGAGCTCCATGCAGAGGTCAGGGGCTATCAGTGCACCAGCAGTAAAGCAGATATATACGCAGTGCTTTGTGTTGTGTGTAGCGGAGGGGGGCCCCTTGAATCCTAGCTACGCCCCTGGTAAGATCCCTGGCAGTCTAAAGTAATGTAGTGATGAAGTTTATTGTCCCTGGTGGTCTAGAATAGTGTAGTAAAGGGGTGTAACATCCCTTGTAGTCTAGGGTAATGTAGTCATGAAGTTTATTGTCCCTGGTAGTCTAGGGTAATGTAGTGAAGGGGTGTAAGATCCCTGGCAGTCTAAAGTAATGTAGTGATGAAGTTTATTGTCCCTGGTGGTCTAGAATAGTGTAGTGAAGGGGTGTAACATCCCTTGTAGTCTAGGGTAATGTAGTCATGAAGTTTATTGTCCCTGGTAGTCTAGGGTAAGGTAATGTAGTGAAGGGGTGTAAGATCCCTGGCAGTCTATGCTTGCGTAGTCATGAGGTGTATTATCCCTGGTGGTCTAGAGTAATGTATGGAAGGGGGTCACTATTGAGCCTCTAGAGGTTTGGTAGCCAGTAAGGCCTAAGGGATGAGAGAAGTTGGTAGTTTTTGTAAAAGTCCCTGTGGCCTGAGTGTGTCTCCTAGCCCCTCCGGGCCCCTGAATAGGTCATATGTCGGCCATGTAAGTAACTTTCGGTCCTGCGGCAGATACTTGGGGTGAAGGCTGCTCCTGTGAATGTAATAGTTTCTGTCTCTACAGGCACAGATTTAGCACTGTGTCAGTCTGTAAGGAAGCATTGCATTCTGGGACAGCGCTAGGAATCTGGGACTGTGTCGCTGACAGTCACTGTGTCCCGTGCTCAGTGGTGCCCCCTGCTGAGCAATGACAGTGTCAGCCGCAGACCAGGAGGGATGGTTCTGCAGAGTCGAAATCTCTATAAAGCGTAGCCGCGTCCCTGGAAATGAGGGCAGCCGCCAGCCATGCGCTGATAGTAACTGACAGGCCGGCCGATTCAGGCCTACCCCAGAGGGGTGTAAAGTGAAACTGGCTCAGTTGCCCCTAGCAACCAATCAGATTCCAGCTTTCATTCCTCACAGACTCTTTGGAAAATGAAAGGTGGAATCTGATTGGTTGCTAAGGGCAACTGAGCCAGTTTCACTTTACTCCATGTTTGATAAATCTCCCCCCAGATCTCTATAATGTGGAGGATTTCTGGTAACATCGCACCGTGACATCACCAGATTTCTCATGCAACAAATACGTCTCTCCCTAATGCTGACACGGTGGTGCGCTGTTTTTTTTTTTTTTTTTTTTTAAGGTAGAGAAGTCCCGTGCAGAATCTGCTGCTCCAGAGCTGAACTCTGATGTATCCTATGATACAGTCCATTCAAAGGCTCCAGTCTAAAGGCCGACAGCTTCTCTGGGTGAAATCCCCCTCAGAGAGTGACATCGCTTTCTTTTGTCTCTACGTAGCTTTTAAATCTATGCGGAAAAATCTGCAGTGTTTTAACAGGGATTTCATTCAGATTTCAGCATGAGCAGTATTGTTCCTTCAGCATAGGTCATCAGTATCAGATCAGCGGGGGATCTCAGCACTGATCGACTGATGGAGGAGGCAAAATCCACTTCACTTTTTTCCAGCCACAGCGCCATACACACTGTAGTGGCTGTACTTGGTACTGCTGTCCTGCTCACGTAAATCAGGAATAGGGAACCCTTTAGCCCTCTAGCTGTTGCAAAACTACAATTCCCATCTGGCAAGGAGAAAGCAAAGGTTAAAAAAATAAATAAGTAAAAAATAAATAAATATATATATATATATATATATATATATATATATATAAAAAAAAAAAATATATATATATATATATATATATATATATAATGTTACATTTTTTTTAAAAGGGGTACTCTGCTGAAAATACTTTTCTTTCAAATTAACTGGTTTTAAAAAGTTAAATAGATTTGTAATTTACTTCTATTTAAAAAAAATATATCACCCATCTTCCAGTACTTATCAGCTGCCGTATGTCCTGCAGGAAGTGGTGTATTCTTTCCAGTCTGACACAGTGCTCTCTGATACCACCTCTGTCCATGTCAGGAACTGTCCAGAGCAGCAGCAAATCTCCTTCCCCCAGTTCACAGCTGCTGCTTTCTGATGAAGACACAAAAATCTGTGTGTGGGCTTTTCTCTCCATCTCCCCCTCCTCCCTTCTGAGACAACAATTGTTAACAAGTCTGTGACAAGCTTTATCTGCAACTTTGTAGCTTCTTTGTAATGCTGGGAGGGTTAATCTGAGGTCACGTTGCTGATGAACTCATTATAATTAACCCTCCCAGCATTACAAAGAAGCTACAATGTTGCAGATAAAGCCTGCCAGGGACTTGTTTACATCAGCTGTCTCAGAAGGGAGGGGGGAGGAGGGGGAGACGGAGAGAAAAGCTCACACACAGATGTTTGTGTCTTCAGCAGAAAGCAGCAACTGAGAACTGGGGGAAGGAGACTGAATAGATAATAAAAAGTATAGAAGGAATTGTTAGTCTCACCATGAGCAGCAACAATCAAAAGTTATGTTTGAGTGGAATCCCCCTTTAATGGTGGAAAGGGAAAAACCTAAAAATGGGCTTGTCTTCAAGGGCTTGATGATCTCTCCCCCAAAATACAGAACTTTACTAGTTGTCATATTAATAGTTTGTGTTTTAAAGGTTCCTATTATCTGACTTTTGTTCTTTATTATGGTGGATGACTGTAGGAATACTGTATACAGTATATAGGGCAATATGTCTAAGGTCACAGAGTTTGTATTGGCAGACAGGAGAGAGTGTGGAGAAGTGATGTCACCTTTCACCTCATCTGCTCTCCTGCCGCTGTTTCCCACAATTAGGAGAAGATTGTTACGTGACTACAGGAAGGAACGGTGAGGACTCGGAGACCCGCATGGAAACTGCTGGAGGAATTCTTCTCTCTATAGCTTCTTACTGACATGGCCGATTTTTTTTTTTACTATGACTCTTTTCACTTTTTGGGGCCCTTTTTTTCTGGTGTTGTAGTTGCGTGAGGGCTTATTTTTTTACAGGACAATTTGTACTTTTTGATTCCACCAAAAACTTCTTTAGGCCATGTTCACACAACGTAAGTGCCACAGTAATCACGGCCATTGTTGCAGCGGCCGTGATTAGTACAGAACTTACGTTGTGCCGAAGGCAGAGGGAATCCCGGCCGGAGTGTATACACTCTGGCCGGGATCCCTAGCGGTGCCGCCAGTTTTCAGCTGCTGCTATTCAATGAATAGCGGCTGCAGAAAACCCTGTCAGTTCACACAATGGAGCGAGCGGGTCCGGCCGCACGCTCCATTGTGTGCAGTGGGGAGTTCTGATGCGGGCGCGCATGGATGTGCCCGCATCAGAACTCAATGGCGGTACTGCAGTACCGGCCAGGATGATCTTCTCTGAGCCGTTCTGTGAACGTCCAGTCTGTTACAAAATGTGAACATAGCCTTAGAGTGCGTACACACTTACAGTATCAAAGCAAATCAGTTTTGGGCCATGAAATCTGCTTCAGATCCTGTACGTGTGAACGCACCCTAAGGGTAGCTTCACACACACCATATCGCAGGGGATTTTCTGCTGCGGATCTGTTAACTGCCCCCTCGACGATTCATAGACTACAACACAATCAATATATTTTGGGGCTGTGAAAGGGGTGTTAACCTGAAACTCCTCCCTGTTGACTGTTAGACTATCATTTGCATATCAGACCATTAAAAACTATCTGGCTGGCCAGAAGAAGAGAATAAACCAGTTCTGCATTTTTTGGTTTGTTCTATGGTTTTTAGTTTTTGCAGTATATGACATATTAAAGGGTTACTCCAGTGATAAAATTGTTTCTTTCCAATCCACCGGTTTTTAGAAAGTTATATAGATTTGTAATGTACTTCTATTTAAAAATCACCAGACTTCCAGTACTTATCAGCTGCTGTATGTCCTGTAGGAAGTGCTCTCTGCTGCCACCTCTGTCCATGTCAGGAACTGTCCAGAACAAACATTTGGCTTATTTCAGGCCCATAGGGGTCTATGGAAACTGCATATGCACTGGGGGAGCATTTTGCCGGCATGTAGGGCACGAACATAGCCTCAGCTGCCTGTGATATTGGCGAATCAGTTACCTTACAGAGCGATGGGAAGGACAGGCTGCTATCATTGTCACTGACTGCCAGATAGACCCAAAGAGAGAGGAGGATCCTCTGGGTGACAGGAATCGGCCCCATCTGAAGTATTGTGGACACACGCACCAGCTATCAGGAGAGACACTGCTTAGAAAGATTCAAGAGCAACGTCTGCTTTCATTCTTCTCTAAAGGGACGTTCTAACGCCATGAATTCCCTTTGGTCTCTACTCCGGGGTATACCCGCCTGTCACCAGTCGGTGGTTCTTTAAATTGCTGACATTAAGCTATTTGATCTCATTTTCAAGTTCGCTAAAGTGACTTTTATCCCATTTTATTTGATGATTCGGAGTAGTCGTTGACAACTTATGATGTTCTATGTGACAGGCTCCATATCTCTTGATGATAAGGGAACTTTATGGACTCAGCAGTTAATATAGCTCCCATTTACTTTAATGGAGAATCACCTTAAAATGGCATTGGTGATGACATCAGCACCTGGTAGCAGTACAGACTCCCCGGTGACGTGATGGTTACCTTCATCAGGATTAGACTACTTGTATTGAAAAATGTCAAGTCTTCCAGTACTTATCAGCTGCTGATTGTCCTACAGGAAATGATTCATTCTTTCCAGTCTGGGATTTGCTGCTGCTCTGGAGAGTTCCTGACATGGAAAGAGGTGGCAGCAGAGAGCACTGTGTCGGACTAGAAAGAATACACCACTTTTTGCAGGACATACAACAGCTGATAAGTACTGGAAGGCTTGAGATTTTTTGATAAAAATAAAGTAAGAAATCTCTGGCACTTTCTGGCACCAGTTGATATTAAAGATTTTTTTGGGGGTGAACTACCCTTTAAAAGTAATATGATTAAGGGAGACAATGACATCACCAAGTCATCCTAGAATAGGGGGCCACCTTATTAGGACCATCACTGACTCCTAGAATGAATGAGCCACCTTATTGGGATCATCACTGACTCCTAGAATAGAGGGCCACCTTATTAGGACCATCACTGACTCCTAGAATGAATGAGCCACCTTATTGGGATCATCACTGACTCCTAGAATAGAGGGCCACCTTATTGGGATCATCACTGACTCCTAGAATAGAGGGCCACCTTATTAGGACCATCACTGACTCCTAGAATGAATGAGCCACCTTATTGGGATCATCACTGACTCCTAGAATAGAGGGCCACCATACTAGGACCATCACTGACTCCTAGAATAGAGGGCCACCTTATTAGGACCATCACTGACTCCTAGAATGAATAGGCCACCATACTAGGACCATCACTGACTCCTAGAATGAATAGGCCACCATACTAGGACCATCACTGACTCCTAGAATGAATAGGCCACCATACTAGGACCATCACTGACTCCTAGAATGAATAGGCCACCATACTAGGACCATCACTGACTCCTAGCATGAATAGGCCACCATACTAGGACCATTACTGACTCCTAGAATGGAGGAATGTAACGAGTGCTGGAAACACAAAACAATAGGCGCTCCCTGGGTGAATCAGTATCACAATGAAATATAGAGAAGGTGGAGAGGAATGTGCTCACCTGGTGGGGTTGTACTGAGAGCACAACACCTTTCCTAGAATGGAGGGGCCACCTTATTGGGACAATCACTGACTCCTAGAGTGAATGGGCCACCTTATTGGGACCATTACTGACTCCTAGATTGAAGGGGCCACCTTATTGAGACCATCACTGACTCCTAGAATTGAGGGCCACCTTATTGGGACCATCACTGACTCCTAGAATGGAGGGCCACCTTATTGGGACCATCACTGACTCCTAGAACGAAGGGACCACCATACTAGGACCTTCACTGACTCCTCGAATGGAGAGGCCACCTTATTGGGACCATCACTGACTCCTAGAATGGAGGGCCTTCTAATTGGGAACATCACTGACTCCTAGAATAGAGGGCCACCTTATTAGGACCATCAGTGACTCCCAGAATGGAGAGGCCACCTTTTTGGGACCATCACTGACTCCTAAAATGAATTGGCCACCATACTAGGACCATCACTGACTCCTAGAATGAAGGGACCACCTTATTGGGACCATCACTGACTCCTAGAATAGAGGGACCACCTTATTGGGACCATCACTAACTCCTAGAATGAAGGGACCACCATACTAGGACCATCACTGACTCTTAGAATGGAGGGACCACCTTATTGGGGCCACCACTGACTCCTAGAATAGAGGGCCACCTTATTGGGACCATCACTAACTCCTAGAATGTAGGGCCACCTTATTGGGACCATCACTGACCCCTAGAATGGAGGACTACCTTATTGGGACCATCACTGACTCCTAGAATGAAGGCACCACCATACTAGGACCATCACTGACTCCTAGAATGGAGAGGCCACCTTATTGGGACCATCACTGACTTCTAGGGAGGGGGGCCGCCTTATTGGGACCATCACCGACTCCTAGAATGGAGGGCCACCTTATTGGGACCATCACTGACTCCCAGAATGGAGAAGCCACCTTTTTGGGACCATCACTGTCTCCTAGAATGAATTGGCCACCATACTAGGATCATCACTGATTCCAAGAAAAGAGGGCCACCTTATTGGGACCATCACTGACTCCTAGAATAGAGGGCCACCTTATTGGGACCATCACTGACTCCTAGAATGGAGGGGACACCTTACTAGTACCATCACTGACTCCTAGAATGGAGGGTACACCTTACTAGTGCCATCACTGACTCTTAGAATGAAGGGACCACCATACTAGGACCATCACTAACTCCTAGAATGGAGGGACCACCTTATTGGGGCCATCACTGACTCCTAGAATGAAGGGACCACCATACTAGGACCATCACTGACTCCTAGAATGGAGGGACCACCATACTAGGACCATCACTGACTCTTAGAATGGAGGGACCAGCTTATTGGGGCCACCACTGACTCCTAGAATAGAGGGCCACCTTTTTGGGACCATCACTGACTCCTAGAATAGAGGGCCACCTTATTCGGACCATCACTGACTCCTAGAATGTAGGGCCACCTTATTGGGACCATCACTGACCCCTAGAATGGAGGACCACCCTATTGGGACCATCACTGACTCCTAGAATGAAGGCACCACCATACTAGGACCATCATTGACTCCTAGAATGGAGAGGCCACCTTATTGGGACCATCACTGATTCCTAGGGAGGGGGGCCGCCTTATTGGGACCATCACCGACTCCTAGAATGGAGGGCCACCTTATTGGGACCATCACTGACTCCCAGAATGGAGAAGCCACCTTTTTGGGACCATCACTGTCTCCTAGAATGAATTGGCCACCATACTAGGATCATCACTGATTCCTAGAATAGAGGGCCACCTTATTGGGACCATCACTGACTGCTAGAATAGAGGGCCACCTTATTGGGACCATCACTGACTCCTAGAATGGAGGGGACACCTTACTAGTACCATCACTGACTCCTAGAATGAATGAGCCACCTTATTGGGGCCATCACTGACTCTTAGAATGAAGGGACCACCATACTAGGACCATCACTGACTCCTAGAATGGAGGGACCACCTTATTGGGGCCATCACTGACTCCTAGAATGAAGGGACCACCATACGAGGACCATCACTGACTCCTAGAATGGAGGGACCACCTTATTGGGACCATCACTGACTCCTAGAATAGAGGGCCACCTTATTGGGACCATCACTGACTCCTAGAATGTAGGGCCACCTTATTGGGACCATCACTGACCCCTAGAATGGAGGACCACCTTATTGGGACCATCACTGACTCCTAGAATGAAGGGACCACCATACTAGGACCATCACTGACTCCTAGAATGGAGAGGCAACCTTATTGGGACCATCACTGACTCCTAGAGAGGAGGGCCGCCTTATTGGGACCATCACTGACTCCCAGAATGGAGAAGCCACCTTTTTGGGACCATCACTGACTGAATGGAGGGGACACCTTACTAGTACCATCACCGACTCCTAGAATGGAGGGACCACCTTATTGGGGCCATCACTGACTCCTAGAATGAAGGTACCACCATACTAGGACCATCACTAACTCCTAGAATGGAGGGACCACCTTATTGGGGCCATCACTGACTCCTAGAATGAAGGGACCACCATACTAGGACCATCACTAACTCCTAGAATGAAGGGACCACCTTATTGGGGCCATCACTGACTCCTAGAATGAAGGGACCACCATACTAGGACCATCACTAACTCCTAGAATGGAGGGACCACCTTATTGGGGCCATCACTGACTCTTAGAATGAAGGTACCACCATACTAGGACCATCACTAACTCCTAGAATGGAGGGACCACCTTATTGGGGCCATCACTGACTCCTAGAATGAAGGGACCACCATACTAGGACCATCACTAACTCCTAGAATGGAGGGACCACCTTATTGGGGCCATCACTGACTCCTAGAATGAAGGGACCACCATACTAGGACCATCACTAACTCCTAGAATGGAGGGAACACCTTATTGGGGCCATCACTGACTCCTAGAATGAAGCAGCCATCTTGACCAAGTAGCAAATGCTCTTGGTCGGAGATTCCCAGGTGGGATCAGGAACATGAACATAAACAGGTAAAATACTTTTGAAAGTAATTTACAAATATACTGCAGAGATTTCCCCGGCGCGGCAGGGCTGACGGATGGGCTTGTACGCCGTAATGGACGGAGCGGAGAACATGTTTTCCGCTAATTAAACCGTATAATCGCCACCAAAAAACATGAGCGCTTCCGAGTGACGCTGGATGTTTAATATAATAACATTTCACTCAATGTCTGGACCCAGCGCAGGAGTCATTGATAATGGGGGGGGGGGGGGTCGTTTCAATCATACGACTATTAGATAGTAGGAGAAGTGTAATCGATGATGCATTATGGCGGCATCCTGTGGCTCCTTCTAATGGACTGCGGTGGATGAGGGGTTAAATTATATTTCTGCAGCTTTTTAGTATTCTTTGTGCTTCAATTGCTTCTTTTGTAAGACCTGTGCTTGCTGTCAGTGAGTGACAACCAAACCTGGTCACTCAGGAGGGAGCTCTGTAACAAGCCATAAACCTACCTGAGTAGTGATGTCAGGCCCTTCTTGTATGTGGTTGTCAATCCTGCCTGTAACTGTATTGGGTCGTGTAGACATGGCCACTTTCTTCCACAAAAAGCACTACGCTTGTCCTCAGGTTGTGTGTGGTATTGCAGCTTAGTTGCAGTAAATGAAGCATACTTGTAATACCACACACCACCTGATCCTGGACCACAGCGCCGCCACAGGCAGAGTGAGTCGTTACACAGGAGTGCATTCAGATGATGGGCTGTCAGTGTAATGGGTGAATCTGCTGCTGGATTCTCCATACTAATTCTGTGTGTATCAGGAAGTGGATCAGAATTGTATGACATAATGACGTAACAAAAAGCAAAACAAAATGAAAATAGTAACTGTATAATAAAGATGCATTGTATATGTTATAGATCCTGTATAAATCGAGGCAATCAAAAAAATGTGTGAGTGTGTGCTGTGTCACACATTGTATACTTGTGTTCATACACCAGCTATCAGTGTCCCCGGTGTGATTGTGCCCCTGCAGAGTGTCGCACATTACACACTTGTGTCCATACACCTGCTATCAGTGTCCCCAATGTGATTGCTTCCTTGCAGTGTGTCGCACATTGTATATTTCTGTCCATACACCTGCTCTCAGTGTCCCTAGTGTGTAATTGTATTCCTGTAGCATGTCCCACATTGTATACTTATATATACAATTTATACCATTTTCAAGTGGTAACCAAACCAAGAGCCTTATTATTTTTATGGAAGTTTTTTTTGGCAGTTGGGGGGGGGGGGGGGGGGGGTTGGGCAGCTTTTAACTATTTTCATGTCTGTAGTGGGTCTGTATCTTGCCATTGCGGTGAGCTGTTGCATTTTTCTGTGTTTTTGTGTGTTTGCAACTTCAGCCATAGCAACGTGCTCCTGCCTAGTGTGAATGGTGTTCTAGAAGAGCTGACCAAATTTGTCTTTTTTTTTTTTTTTTTTTTGTTTACTTGTGTCCATACACCTGCTATCGGTGTCCCTGGTGTGATTGTGCCCTTGCAGCGTGTCACACATTGTATACTTGTGTCCATACACCTCCTATCAGTGTCCCCGGTGAATGATTGTGTCCCTGCAGCGTGTCACACACTTTATACTTGTGTCCTACTCTCTACACCTGCTGTCAGTGTCCCCAATGTGATTGTATCCCTGCAGCGTGGCACACATTGTATACTTGTGTCCATACACCTGCTATCAGCTTCCCCGGTGTGTGATTGTGTCCTTGCAGCGTGTCACACACTGTGCACTTGTGTCCATACACCTGCTATCAGCGTCCCGGTGTGTGATTGTGTCCCTGAAGCGTGTCGCACACTTTATACTTGTGTCCATACACCTGCTATCAGTGTCCCCGATGTGTGATTGTGTCCCTGCAGCGTGTCGCACACTTTATACTTGTGTGTATACACCTGCTATCAGCGTCCCCGGTGTGTGATTGTGTCCCTGCAGCGTGTCAAACACTGTGCACTTGTGTCCATAAACCTGCTATCAGCGGCCCCGGTGTATGATTGTATTAATGCAGCGTGTCGCATACTGTATACTTGTGTCCATACACCTGCTATCAGTGTCCCCAGTGTGTGATTGTGTCCCTGCAGCGTGTCGCACACTCTGCACATGTGTCCATACACCTGCTATCAGTGTCCCCGGTGTGTGATTGTGTCCCTGCAGCGTGTCACACACTTAATACTTGTGTCCATACACCTGCTGTCAGTGTCCCCGGTGTGTGATTGTGTCCCTTCAGCGTGTCGCACACTCTGCACTTGTGTCCATACACCTGCTATCAGTGTCCCCGATGTGTGATTGTGTCCCTGCAGCATGTCGCACACTCTGCACTTGTGTCCATACACCTGCTATCAGTGTCCCCGATGTGTGATTGTGTCCCTGCAGCGTGTCGCACACTTTATACTTGTGTCCATACATCTGCTATCAGCATCCCCGGTGTGTGATTGTGTCCCTGCAGCATGTTGCACACTGTGCACTTGTGTCCATACACCTGCTATCAGTGTCCCCAGTGTGTGATTGTGTCCCTGCAGCATGTCACACACTTTATACTTGTGTCCATACACCTGCTATCAGTGTCCCTGGTGTGTGATTGTGTCCCTGCAGCATGTTGCACACTGTGCACTTGTGTCCATACACCTGCTATCAGTGTCCCCGATATGTGATTGTATCCCTGCAGCGTGTCGCACACTTTATACTTGTGTCCATACACCTGCTATCAGTGTCCCCGGTGTGTGATTGTGTCCCTGCAGCATGTCACACACTTTATACTTGTGTCCATACACCTGCTATCAGCGTCCCCGGTGTGTTATTGTGTCCCTACAGCTTGTCGAACACTTTATACTTGTGTCCATACATCTGCTATCAGTGTCCCCGGTGTGTGATTGTGTCCCTGCAGCGTGTCGCACACTTTATACTTGTGTCCATACACCTGCTGTCAGCATCCCCGGTGTGTGATTGTGTCCCTGCAGCGTGTCGCACACTTTATACTTGTGTCCATACACCTGCTGTCAGCGTCCCCGGTGTGTGATTGTGTCCCTGCAGCGTGTCGCACACTTTATACTTGTGTCCATACACCTGCTATCAGCGTCCCCAGTGTGTGATTGTGTCCCTGCAGCGTGTCGCACACTTTATACTTGTGTCCATACACCTGCTATCAGCGTCCCCGGTGTGTGATTGTGTCCCTGCAGCGTGTCGAACACTTTATACTTGTGTCCATACACCTGCTATCAGCGTCCCCGGTGTGTTATTGTGTCCCTACAGCGTGTCGCACACTTTATACTTGTGTCCATACACCTGCTATCAGCGTCCCCGGTGTGTGATTGTGTCCCTACAGCGTGTCGCACACTTTATACTTGTGTCCATACACCTGCTATCAGCGTCCCGGTGTGATTGTGTCCCTGCAGCGTGTCGCACACTTTATACTTGTGTCCATACACCTGCTGTCAGCGTCCCCGGTGTGTGATTGTGTCCCTGCAGCGTGTCGCACACTTTATACTTGTGTCCATACACCTGCTATCAGCGTCCCCGGTGTGTGATTGTGTCCCTGCAGCGTGTCGCACACTTTATACTTGTGTCCATACACCTGCTATCAGGGTCTCGGTGTGTGATTGTGTCCCTGCAGCGTGTCGCACACTTTATACTTGTGTCCATACACCTGCTGTCAGCGTCCCCAGTGTGTGATTGTGTCCCGGCATCGTCCATGCTGCTGTGTGTGCCGCAGGAAGCACAGGCCCATACATGGCAGTGTGTGTGTCATTGTGTGTCTGTGTGTGGTTGGTTGTGTCAGTGCTGCTGGTTGCTAGGTAACTGTCGCTGCTTTAATTCCTATATTTAGGGGTTTTCAGAATAAGGTTGAAGTTTTTATCACACGACGGTCTCTTACAATGCAGAATGAGCGCTCTCTCAGGGTGACAAGGGTGAGACGCCCCTGTATGTCTCCTTACATCCTGCTGTCTCTCTCACCCCAGTATGTCTCCAGCAGTCGTACTGTCTCTCGATTAACTCCAGATGTGTCGATTTCAAGCCCTCTTTTGTATTATATTTTAACCCCCTGTTTTCTGTCTGTCCCCTTCCCTCTCCCCAGCTTCTCTCTCTCTTACCCCCATGTCCCTGCAGCAGTCCTCTCGCCCCCCACCCTTCTCTTACAGTCTATCTTCCCTTCCTTTCCCTCTCTCTCTACCCCCCTCATATCTCCCCATCTTCCCACACTTTCTCCTTCCTTCTCCCCCTCCTTCCCCTCGTTGCCATCTCGCCTCTTCCCTATCCTGTTTGCTTCTCTTTTCCAATACACACATAGGCGCACACGTATGTATATATGTTACAGCCACACGTAACGCCGGTGCCTGTCTTAACCCTGTCCTCTCTGTAAGATGCATCCGAGATATATATATACATGTCTATGTGTGTACGGATGATTGTTATTCTGCATATAATACACCATTCTATCTATCTATCTATCTATCTATCTATCTATCTATCTATCTATCTATCATCTATCTATCTATCTATCTATCTATCTCCTATCTATCTATCTATCTATCTATCTATCTATCTATCTATCTATCTATCTCCTATCTATCTATCTATCTATCTATCTATCTATCTATCTATCTATCTCCTATCTATCTATCTATCTATCTATCTATCTATCTATCTATCTACTATCTATCTATCTATCTATCTACTATCTATCTATCTATCTATCTATCTATCTATCTATCTATCTATCTATCATCTATCTATCTCCTATCTATCTATCTATCATCTATCTATCTCCTATCTATCTATCTATCTATCTATCTATCTATCTATCTATCTATCTATCTATCTATCTATCTCCTATCTATCTATCTATCTATCTATCTATCTATCTATCTCCTATCTATCTCCTATCTATCTATCTATCTATCTATCTATCTATCTATCTATCTCCTATCTATCTTCTATCTATCTATCTATCTATCTATCTATCTATCTATCTATCTATCTATCTATCTATCTATCTATCATCACTATACATATAGATATCTACCAATTTTCTGTCTATAGACACACGCACAACAATATATACAGACATCTCACATCCACTGCTCCCTTATGCAATACAATGTTTTTTTTCCGTCTTGTAATAAACTGATCTCCAGATCTTGTTGTGATAGAATCATTTCTGATCTCCGCTTCGCTCCCCGTATGTTCTCACCATATCCGATAAGTGTCCTTCTGTATTTCTCGTCATGGTATCATCCTATGTCCACCTACTGTTGGTCAACCTGTTACTATTGTGGTTGTGGGCATTGTGTTTCCCCGGTCACTGACCAATATGCGGCCATAATACATGTAGATGGGTGATTTGATGATTTGGGGGGATTGCATAACGTGTATAAGTGTGGCCTATGTTATGTCGTATATGATCGTCATGCGTCCAGTGTATTTCTGTATGGACCATCGTTTGGTCAAGGATGGATTTATCTATATGGAATTGTAGGCCCATGCCTATGGGGGCATCTAGGGAAGGGCATCTGCTGAAGGTAGCATTAAAGGGGTTACTCCCAAGATGAGACGTTATCCCCTATCCACAGCTGATTGGGGGGTCGGACCACTGGCATCTCCACTGATCATAAGAACAGGGGCCCCTTGTCCCCCAATTTGATCACAAGAACAGGGGCCCCCATTTGTATGGAACAGCAGCTATGACTTTTCCAAGCATAGTTGAGTACACCGCTGTGTTATGTTTGGACCTGCCATAGACAGTGGATGGGGCGGTGGTTGAGCATGTGCACTGTCCCTCCATTCACTTGGGGGGGCAAGGGACCTCTGTTCTCATAATCGGTGTGGGTTCTAGTGGGTGACACCCCACCGAGTAGCTGGTTATCCCCTGTTTTAACCTATATATAAGTTAAGGTCTGGCCTACTGGATGGGCAGAGTCTACGGTCTGTGTCTACTATTTTAACCATACTGTATTGTTGGTTACTGATCATGTGACCTGAGTTGTTTTGTACAATATTAATTGTTTATTACCCTATGATTAGAATAATTTCCTTTTTCCTATTAGTTAAAGGTAATCTGTCAGCTGTATAGGATGTCAAGAAGGTGGTGCCAAGTTGTATGTGAATCTTGGGACCCTCACCCATAGCCATAATAGTGGACTAGGGTCTCTCATTTCCACCAGCCCTAAGATGGACCTGGGAGGTGAATGAATGGAGCGGTGGTGGAGTAGTCGTGTGGCCAACCACCATTCCATGCAAACTCCTATCCGCAGTCTTGTCTCTAGTGGTAATAGAAGAGCGGTAATCAAAGGGGGTTCCAGTGGTCACTAGAGTTTTCGTAATGGGAACCAGTCTGTCTTGGATGACCCGTCAGGTGAGAGAAGGGCCAAGAAGTCCTGGAAGGATGTTTTTTTAGGCCTTTGGGTGGACTGGAGAACTGCTAGTTCCAACTTGGGGCCCATCATGATTCGAGTGGTAGTTTTACCGGTTGGGGAACCCTGGGCTATCCGTAGACAAGGCGTTTTGTTAGTCACTGAGACAAGTGCACACAAAGACCAGGACACCAAGGTATTGCGTGGAGAGAGGAGAACCAGAGCGTTATCAGTTAGTGATTGGATCAGATGAAGATTTGATGGCCGTCTGGTATAATAATATCATTAGGATGCAGAGTTGTCTCACCATGTTGGGGGTCCCACTATGTAAGGAGCGGGGTTGCTTGGCGGGACTTTTGTTTCAGGTTATGCGCTCACCCTCAGAGTTTGTTGTAGACTGGTGTCAGGCAGGAGAATACTCGCACATTTATATGTGACTTGGGTCTGTAATATGGATCCAGAAATGTGCAAATGAAATGTTGATCTCATAGATGGGCTAGTGTCCAGATTACAGAAGTGGATATATGCATTAAAGTGGTTCTGTCAGGCGTCTTATATGAGGATCGAGTGTGACGCACCAGAGCTTGTAGAGAAAGCCTGTGAGTCCTGTTTCCTCACCCTCAATCTTAGAGAAAGCTTTGCTCTCCAAGCCCACCCATGTAGAAAGCCTGTGAGTTGCCCTCTGTTAAAGAGCCTGTGTGTCCAGTTGCCCCTGGCCCCTCCTAGAGATTCTGTGAGTTCTGTCGCCCTTGCCCTCCCTTAGAGAGTATGTGACTCCTGTCCCTGTCCCTGGTGGGGGAAGCAGGACTCACAGGCTTTCTCTAAATGTGGGTGGGGGAAGCAGGACTCACAGGCTTTCTCTATGGATGGGTGGGGGAAGCAGGACTCTCAGGCGTTCTCTATATGTGAATGGGAGAAGCAGGACTCTCAGGCTTTCTCTATATGTGAATGGGAGAAGCAGGACTCTCAGGCTTTCTCCATATGTGAATGGGAGAAGCAGGACTCACAGGCTTTCTCTATGTGTGGGTAAGGAAGCAGGACTCTCAGGCGTTCTCTATATGTGAATGGGAGAAGCAGGACTCTCAGGCTTTCTCTATATGTGAATGGGAGAAGCAGGACTCTCAGGCGTTCTCTATGTGTGGGTAAGGAAGCAGGACTCTCAGGCGTTCTCTATATGTTGGTGGAGGAAGCAGGACTCACAGGCTTTCTCTATATGTGAATGGGAGAAGCAGGACTCACAGGCTTTCTCTATATGTGAATGGGGGAAGCAGGACATACAGGCTTTCTCTATGAATATAGATGAGCAAACCAATTTAGAATTATTTTATTTCATTGTAATTTTTTTATATATATGATTTTTTTTTGGAGGGGAGTTGCAGTGGGCCAGCCAAGTGCAGAGTGCAAACTCCTGTCAAAGTCCCTGCTCCTATACACTGTATGGGGGGCACGCGTTGTATGGGCTGGATGCAGAGCATGTCAATGATACAAGCATCAATGCTGTACACATCGCTAGGGGGCTTCATTGTGCTGTGTGCTATAGGCCTCCTCTGCTCCGTGTACGCCCTATATGTGGATATTTAGTGCTGTCTATCCAAGCAGAATAAGCACATAAAGTGGGGGTGGACACAGAACTGCAGAGGTTACATAGACGACGCATACAACCAATGGATGAGCTGTATAAACTGATCAGGATACAACACATGATGTTTAAAAACAGACCGTATAGAAGAGTGAGGAAAATAAAGATGTAGGCAATGAGGTTTACCGCTAAAAAGATGAACCTGAAGGCGGCCGGATGAATGAGATCATAAAGCAGACGAGGTAATACAGCGGAAACTTGCTTTTTTAATTATGAAGGTGTGACCGTGATGGAGATAGACTGTTATATAGGGAGAGTGAGACTTCTGGAGGTGCGAGTCTCGTGACGCTTACATGGCGCGAGATATTAGGAATTATACTGCTGCGGGGGGAGATGGACAACACCTGCTATGGGGAGAGGGTTTTACAGTCAGAGAGTCCATCCGCACCCTGAAGAACCCTAAATGTGAATCCTTCTCATTGCAAAAACTTTCCCAGCTCTTCTCTGACTAACTGTAGTTATTTCCTCTTTTCGGGGGCGTATGCGAATTCGTCATTCATCCACCATAACCCTTCATTGAGACGCAGAAGGTCGAGCGTTGCAATAAATGGCAGCAGTAAGGCTCTCTTCACCACCTGAGGACACCGCGCACGCCCGATAGATCCCGCTGACGTATAATGGCGTCCATTAGGTTGCATTGAGGTGTCGACCCTTTTGGCTGGTGCATGCTTTGCTGTTCCAGGGATGGAGAAGTGTAAATGTTCCCGCAATGTTTGGATGAGGGATTGATGGAACCGTTTCTGTATTTGTCTCTTAGATGCTCGTGGACCTCCCATGCATCGGATGCCCTACGTCACCTCTCCGTATGACCGCCCAGCTTGGAACCCACGATACTGTGTCATCTCTGGAAATCAGCTTCTTATGCTCGATGAGGAGGAGGTAAGAGCTCCCAACAAGTTTCTATCACACCGACATATGTAAACGGTCTGGTGTGGTCATATCACCCACTACGCTCAATGTCTGTCATTCTGCAAGCATCGGCAAGGTCGGTCAATGAACCAACGATAGGTGTTTGATGGGTCGGGTCAGGGCTCTGCTCAGTTCTTCCTCCTAGACCTCACTTTTTGCACATGGGCAATGGCATGATGGAGGAACTTTCCCAAACTGGTCCCTGGGGTGGTAGCCACAAAATAGCCTAAAACAACAGCACAAAAAAAAAAAAATAGAAAACGTTGCATCATCCAAACCTAGATTCATCCCCAGGCAGTAAGGTGTTATATCTTACTACAGAGAATGCCGCTCCTACAGTCACATTTGACTTTACAGGTCAGTGCCTGGCATTGTGCATAGTGATCTCAGGCGTGTGTGAGTGTGCTCGCACCAATCCATTATAGGAGCTTTCCTACGTGAATTTTATCAATTATTGATGTCGAGAATATTAGTCGGCTCTTTGGGTGCCTAAAAGCTACTAGGAAAGTCATTCAAGAGGGGAGACTAATGTTGAAGCTAGGTTCACACAACGTACTATTGTTGAAAAGAACGGCCGTTGTTTAATGCATTGTGTGACAACAATGGCTGTTGTTCCATTGACTTCAATGCATTTCATTGCAGTATGAATGGAGAACAACAACGGTTCTTTTCAAAAATAGTACGTTGTGTGAACATAGCCTTAGGCTATATTCACACTACGTAAGAGACCGGCCGTTCCGTGACCCCCACCGGATCATCCTTCTGGCCACAGAGCTCTGATGCGGGCGCATCAGCGCGCGCCCGTATCAGAGCTTCCCTTAGCCCACAGTGAAGCAAGTGGCCTGAGCCGCTCGCTTCACTGTGTGAACTGACAGGTCTTTCTGCGGCCGGAATTCACTGAATTCCGGCCGCAGAAAACTGACATGTCAGTTGTTTGCGGCGGCGTATGGGATCCCGGCCGGAGCGCACACGATGTGTGTACGCTCCGGCCGGGATGCCATAGAACAACAGGCATTGTTCCACTGCGGTAAAAGTACGTCCGTTGTTGGCATCAGCAACAACGGCCGTACTTTTACGTGGTGTGAACATAGCCTAAAGGAGAAGTCCTATTGAAGTACAAAAACTGCAGGCAGGCTTGTGGGGGCAGGAAAATAATAAACAACTGAGCTCACTTGTCTTCGTGTTTCCGATAAGCCGCTACTGGGTCCCGTTAACATCCCGTGTGTCATATACCCGGCTTCTCCAGCTGAAAGGTCATGGCGTGGCCGAGTGATAGCCTGCTCAGCCAGTCAGTGTCTGGGGCGGTGTCCCTCCTCAGTCACTGATTGGCTGGGCGGGCAGCCGAGGGTGTGATATTGCAGCTAGCAGAGCTGCAGGACCTGGCCTGATATGAACGGGACCCGTGAACGGCATATCGGAGGCACGGAGACAGGTGAGGTCAGTTGTTTGTCATATCCCTGCCCCCACCAGCCTGCCTGCCATTTTTTGTACTTTTGTGGGACTTCTCCTTTAATGCATAAAGTACATTTACCACAGGTGAGTAGCCTGGTTATATATAAGGCGGATGTGGGTAGATAGTAAATGTTCTGGGTGAGAAAACCCTTAGTAGTTTATCCTGTGCTGTGCTTGGTCTGTGAGGAAGGGACGGCGCAGCTTATCCAGAGCTGAGGCAGCAGTGTGACAGCAGGGGGAGCTACAACTAAAGGATCTCCATCAGGTTACACTAGGATTCCAACTGTAATCTTAAAACGGTAAAAATCGGCCCATGTAACTAATATTGCCATATCCTTAAAAACCTAGATAAAATATGATGCTAGAATAGCTGTTTTCTTTTCATTTCTTCGCCTTAAAGGGATAGTTATGCAAAAAAATAATAAAATCTTCCAAATCACTTCTATTTAAAAATCTTACGTTTTCTAGCACTTATCAGCTGCTGTATGTCCTGCAGGAAGTGGTGTATTCTCTCCATTCTGACACAGCTGCCACCTTTGTCCATGTCAGGTAATGTCCAGAGTTGGAGCAAATCCCCATAGAAAACCTCTCCTGCTGTCCAGACTGGAAATAATACCACTTCCTGCAGGACATACTGAGTCATCCCTCAAAAAAACAAGCCCTCATACATCCTCATACATCATACATATACAAAATTATTTAAAAAAAAAAATCTACAGGGGTTGTGATATCTACTCTATATTTTATTACTCTTTATTTTATTATTTTATTTTTTATGTTGTTTTTTTTTTTTTAACGTTATACGTAATGCCAAACTGTGGTCTTTTCTCTGTTAAAAAAAAAAAAGACCAAACACAGGAAGTCCCCGTTCTTTGTACACTGACACAAGGAAAGACACCTGTCCATCATGCAGGTTGTATATCAGCTGAGGGCAATTAACTTAGGCTAATTATATTACCAGCTCTACCAGGAGACAATGCTCTTTGTTATGTAACATTTCAGTCAGTATAATGTCACTGTGTGGTTACAGAGGTTTTGGTGCTGTGTGACAGGAGAGCTGACCATACAATGTGAGCACCCCCAGGATTCTCTGCTACTGAATGTGGATGCGCACCAGCTGTACACATGCGCATCGAGGACTTGTTCTGCTCTGTGCGCGCCCAGGAATGGCTGTCAATCAATACCAATTCTGGAATTTTGTTGAATCAAAAAAAAAAATGTAAAAAAAAAGGTGTTTTATTGTACAAAAGTAGTAAAACACTATATAAACTATATAAACAGAAATGCTGTACAGATCGGTGTATTACTTACATTATTCTGTTCAGCTGTTCTCCTAATATGCAGGAGAATAGGCTTTGTGCTGCGCCACTTCTTCCGACCCCTACAGATGTGAATTGACAGCTGTCTGCCTATGTACAGTATAAATAGACAACTGCCAATCAGCAGCTGGTGGGCAGAGTTTTCTGCTTCTCATGAATATCCAGGACTACTGAGCACATGCAAATAATGGAGAGGAATAGTTTGCCATACTTAGTAAAGTCTAGCCCGTCATGTCTGATTCCACACAAGAGCTGCTGTAGAGCAAACATTCTGCTGACTATGATAGAAAAGAGTCAGATCACACAGGACATGGCAGCTTGTTGTGTATGGGGCCCTGCAGACCGGTCAGACTGAAAGTGTGTACAATGGGCAAGTGAGCTCAGAACTGGTGGAGCATGGAGCAATGAAGGAAGAAGGTGTCTGGATTACGTTCTATATCACGTGAATGGCCGGGTACGTGGGCCTTAATTACCTGGGGAAAGATGGCACCAGGATGCACAATGGGAAAGAGACAAGATGGCGGCGACAAGGTGGTGGGTACTGTTCTGCTGGAAACCTTGTGCCCTGGCATCATATGGATGTTACTGTTACACATACTACCTACCTAGCCATTGTACACACCAAGGCCCTGCCCTTCATGGCAGGAGGACCCCCTAATGGCAGCAGGTAAAGCCCCAAGGGCTACACTGCAGAAATTGTTCAGTCTCCAGATTCTCCAGATCTCAATCCGATCGATCATCTGTGGGATGTGCTTGAGAAACGTCCTATGCATGGAGACCGCACCCATCACCTTACAGGATCTGATACTGATCCCACAGGGGGCACCACAGGGATAATGGAGGCAGCACCTCACACCTTACAGGATCTGATACTGATCCCACAGGGGGCACCACAGGGATAATGGAGGCAGCACCTCACACCTTACAGGATCTGATGCTGATCCCACAGGGGGCACCACAGGGATAATGGAGGCAGCACCCCACACCTTACAGGATCTGATACTGATCCCACAGGGGGCACCACAGGGATAATGGAGGCAGCACCTCACACCTTACAGGATCTGATACTGATCCCACAGGGGGCACCACAGGGATAATGGAGGCAGCACCTCACACCTTACAGGATCTGATACTGATCCCACAGGGGGCACCACAGGGATAATGGAGGCAGCACCCCACACCTTACAGGACGTACAGGATCTGATACTGATCCCACAGGGAGCACCACAGGGATAATGGAGGCAGCACCCCACACCTTACAGGATCTGATACTGATCCCACAGGGAGCACCACAGGGATAATGGAGGCAGCACCCCATACCTTACAGGATCTGATACTGATCCCACAGGGGGCACCACAGGGATAATGGAGGCAGCACCCCACACCTTACAGGATCTGATACTGATCCCACAGGGAGCACCACAGGGATAATGGAGGCAGCACCCCATACCTTACAGGATCTGATACTGATCCCACAGGGGGCACCACAGGGATAATGGAGGCAGCACCTCACACCTTACAGGATCTGATAATGATCCCACAGGGGGCACCACAGGGATAATGGAGGCAGCACCCCACACCTTACAGGACGTACAGGATCTGATACTGATCCCACAGGGGGCACCACAGGGATAATGGAGGCAGCACCCCACACCTTACAGGACGTACAGGATCTGATACTGATCCCACAGGGGGCACCACAGGGATAATGGAGGCAGCACCCCACACCTTACAGGATCTGATACTGATCCCACAGGGGGCACCACAGGGATAATGGAGGCAGCACCCCACACCTTACAGGATCTATTACTGATCCCACAGGGGGCACCACAGGGATAATGGAGGCAGCACCCCACACCTTACAGGACGTACAGGATCTGATACTGATCCCACAGGGGGCACCACAGGGATAATGGAGGCAGCACCTCACACCTTACAGGATCTGATACTGATCCCACAGGGGGCACCACAGGGATAATGGAGGCAGCACCCCATACCTTACAGGATCTGATACTGATCCCACAGGGGGCACCACAGGGATAATGGAGGCAGCACCCCACACCTTACAGCATCTATTACTGATCAAGCCTAGGAGAGCATGACCTACACAATATTAGACAAGGCTTTTTAATGATATGACTGATCAGTGGCTTTTGCCTCTAAGAACAAGATGACTCTAAATTAGGGATGGTCCGAACCTGCCGAGGTTCGGGGTTAATATCCGTGGAGCGGGCGGATCCAGCGGGAGTAACGCCCTCAAAACTGGGATACAGCCTATAGCTATGGCTGTATCCCAGTTTTCCAGGCGGTCCTCCCGCTGGATCCGCACGCTCCACAGAGCAGGCAGACAGCGGGAATCATTACCGAGGGTTCGGGTTCGTACAAACCCGAACCGAACTCGGTTTGGACCATCCCTACACTAAATCAATATGTCTGAATATGTGCAAAGCTTTATACTTTTCCAGCCTTAAAGGAGTCTTCCAGCATCTAGTCGGCCATACATGATGTAGCTGTCAGCCATACTCTTATTCTATTTTCAGTTAACAGTGAAAAGCGCATAAAGCCACTGGCAAAAAAGGAAAGGACGGACATGGTGAAAACCAACATGGCTGACTCCACTGTCCCCACACCATGTAGATTGTTGGTCAATCCTCACTCTCAGACTTTTACCTGGACCTAGACGTGACCTCATTGTATTGCTGCACTGCGAAGCCCTTAGTTTTAGGAATGTCCGACCGACCGATTTGCCACATTGTATAGGTTATGTTGGGTGCCGTACTATGGAGATAGAGGCACCATGAGCTCTGAGACCTCCACAATGTCTTTTGGTTTGGAACTTGTATGGAGACATGCAGAGGTACATAGAGGTACATGGTATGGAGGCAGCAGAGGTACATAGAGGTACATGGTATGGAGACACACAGAGGTACATAGAAGTACGTGGTATAGAGGTACATAGAGGTACATGGTATAGAGGTACATAGAGGTACATGGTATGGAGACACACAGAGGTACATAGAGGTACATAGAGGTACATGGTATGGAGGCATGCAGAGGTACATAGAGGTACATGGTATGGAGGCAGCAGAGGTACATAGAGGTACATAGAGGTACATGGTATGGAGACACACAGAGGTACATAGAGGTACATGTTATGGAGGCAGCAGAGGTACATAGAGGTACATGGTATGGAGGCAGCAGAGGTACATAGAGGTACATGGTATAGAGACATGCAGAGGTACATAGAGGTACATGGTATGGAGGCAGCAGAGGTACAAAGAGATACATAGTATGGAGGCATGCAGAGGTACATAGAGGTGCATAGAGGTACATAGTATTGAGACATGCAGAGGTACATAGAGGTACATGGTATGGAGGCATGCAGAGGTACATAGAGGTACATGGTATGGAGGCAGCAGAGGTACATAGAGGTGCATAGAGGTACATAGAGGTACATGGTATTGAGACATGCAGAGGTACATAGAGGTACATGGTATGGAGGCATGCAGAGGTACATAGAGGTGCATAGAGGTACATAGAGGTACATGGTATGGAGGCAGCAGAGGTACATAGAGGTACATGGTATGGAGGCATGCAGAGGTACATTGACGTACATGGTATTGAGACATGCAGAGGTACATAGAGGTACATGGTATGGAGGCATGCAGAGGTACCTAGAGGTACATGGTATTGAGACATGCAGAGGTACATAGAGGTACATGGTATGGAGGCAGCAGAGGTACAAAGAGGTACATGGTATGGAGACAGCAGAGGTACATAGAGGTGCATAGAGGTACATGGTATGGAGGCATGCAGAGGTACATAGAGGTACATGGTATGGAGACAGCAGAGGTACATAGAGGTACATGGTATGGAGACACACAGAGGTACATGGTATGGAGGCATGCAGAGGTACAAAGAGGTACATGGTATGGAGACAGCAGAGGTACATAGAGGTGCATAGAGGTACATGGTATAGAGACACACAGAGGTACATAGAGGTACATGGTATGGAGGCATGCAGAGGTACATAGAGGTACATAGAGGTGCATAGAGGTACATAGAGGTACATAGAGGTGCATAGAGGTACATGGTATGGAGACACAGAGGTACATAGAGGTACATGGTATGGAGGCAGCAGAGGTACATAGAGGTACATGGTATGGAGACACAGAGGTACATAGAGGTACATGGTATGGAGGCAGCAGAGGTACATAGAGGTACATGGTATGGAGACACACAGAGGTACAAAGAGGTACATGGTATGGAGACAGCAGAGGTACATAGAGGTACATGGTATAGAGGCATGCAGAGGTACATAGAGGTGCATAGAGGTATTGGGTATGGAGGCAGCAGAGGTACATAGAGGTACATGGTATGGAGGCAGCAGAGGTACATAGAGGTACATAGAGGTGCATAGAGGTACATGGTATGGAGACACACAGAGGTACATAGAGGTATATTGGGTATGGAGGCAGCAGAGGTACATAGAGGTACATGGTATGGAGGCAGCAGAGGTACATAGAGGTACATAGAGGTACATGGTATGGAGACACACAGAGGTACATAGAGGTACATGGTATGGAGACAGCAGAGGTACATAGAGGTACATGGTATGGAGGCAGCAGAGGTACATAGAGGTACATGGTATGGAGGCATGCAGAGGTACATAGAGGTACATAGAGGTGCATAGAGGTACATAGAGGTGCATAGAGGTACATGGTATGGAGACACACAGAGGTACATAGAGGTACATGGTATGGAGGCAGCAGAGGTACATAGAGGTGCATGGAGGTACATAGAGGTGCATAGAGGTACATGGTATGGAGACACACAGAGGTACATAGAGGTACATGGTATGGAGACACACAGAGGTACATAGAGGTACATGGTATGGAGGCAGCAGAGGTACATAGAGGTACATAGAGGTGCATAGAGGTGCATAGAGGTACATGGTATGGAGACACACAGAGGTACATAGAGGTACATGGTATAGAGGTACATGGTATGGAGGCAGCAGAGGTACATAGAGGTACATGGTATGGAGGCATGCAGAAGTACATAGAGGTACATAGAGGTACATGGTATGGAGACACAAAGAGGTACATAGAGGTACATGGTATGGAGGCAGCAGAGGTACATAGAGGTGCATAGAGGTACATGGTATGGAGACAGCAGAGGTACATAGAGGTACATAGAGGTACATGGTATGGAGACAGCAGAGGTACATAGAGGTACATGGTATAGAGGCATGCAGAGGTACATAGAGGTATAGGGTATGGAGGCAGCAGAGGTACATAGAGGTACATGGTATGGAGGCATGCAGAGGTACATAGAGGTACATAGAGGTGCATAGAGGTACATAGAGGTGCATAGAGGTACATGGTATGGAAACACACAGAGGTACATGGTATAGAGGTACATAAAGGTACATGGTATGGAGGCATGCAGAAGTACATAGAGGTGCATAGAGGTACATAAAGGTACATGGTATGGAGACACACAGAGGTACATGGTATGGAGGCAGCAGAGGTAAATAGAGGTACATAGAGGTACATGGTATGGAGACACACAGAGGTACATGGTATGGAGGCAGCAGAGGTACATAGAGGTGCATGGTATGGAGACACACAGAGGTACATAGAGGTACATGGTATGGAGGCAGCAGAGGTACATAGAGGTACATGGTATGGAGGCAGCAGAGGTACATAGAGGTACATAGAGGTACATGGTGTGGAGACACACAGAGGTACATAGATGTACATGGTATTGAGACACACAGAGGTACATAGAGGTACATGGTATAGAGGTACATAGAGGTACATGGTATGGAGACACACAGAGGTACATAGAGGTACGTGGTATAGAGGTACATAGAGGTACATGGTATAGAGGTACATAGAGGTACATGGTATGGAGACACACAGAGGTACATAGATGTACATGGTATGGAGACACACAGAGGTACATAGAGGTACATGGTATAGAGGTACATGGTATAGAGGTACATAGAGGTACATGGTATGGAGGCAGCAGAGGTACATAGAGGTACATGGTATAGAGGTACATAGAGGTACATGGTATGGAGACACACAGAGGTACATAGATGTACATGGTATGGAGACACACAGAGGTACATAGAGGTACATGGTATGGAGACACCCAGAGGTACATAGAAGTACATGGTATGGAGACAGCAGAGGTACATAGAAGTACAGTGGTACCTTGGTTTAAGAGTAACTTGGTTTAAGAGCGTTTTGGTTTAAGAGCTCACAGTTTTTCAAAATTGTAACTTGGTATAAGAGCACTGCTTTGGTTTAAGAGCTCCCTGTACTGGGTGGGAGGGAGAATGGGGGAGGGGCATGGTCTGCATAGCGCGGTCTACAGCACTGTACTCTGACCCAGGAGGTCTCCCTCACCTTCCAAATCATGGTAGATCCACTTCAGGCTGGGGCTTACATAAGGGGACAGGACTGTGGAGGTAATCTCTTCATAGCTGTAACTTATAATATCACATGTTCTGCTGTTTCTAAATGTTTGCTTCATTATTTTTACATTTTTTTCAGAATAATAAATCATTATTTTTGGGGTGTGGAACCAATTGTCTGCATTTCTATAATTTCTTATGGGAAAATTTGCTTTGGTTTAAGAGTGGATTTGGATTACAAGCGCAGTCCCGGAACCAATTATGCTTGTAATCCAAGGCACCACTGTACATGGTATGGAGACACACAGAGGTACATGGTATGGAGACACACAGAGGTACATGGAGGTACATGGTATGGAGACAGCAGAGGTACATAGAGGTACATGGTATGGAGACAGCAGAGGTACATAGAGGTACATGGTATGGAGACAGCAGAGGTACATAGAGGTACATGGTATGGAGACACACAGAGGTACATAGAGGTACATGGTATGGAGACACACAGAGGTACATAGAGGTACATGGTATGGAGACAGCAGAGGTACATAGAGGTACATGGTATGGAGACAGCAGAGGTACATAGAGGTACATGGTATAGAGACACACAGAGGTACATAGAGGTGCATGGTATGGAGACACACAGAGGTACATAGAGGTACATGGTATGGAGACACACAGAGGTACATAGAGGTGCATGGTATGGAGACACACAGAGGTACATAGAGGTGCATGGTATGGAGACACACAGAGGTACATAGAGGTACATGGTATGGAGACACACAGAGGTACATAGAGGTACATGGTATGGAGACACACAGAGGTACACTAAGGGCGACATACACCTCTTTGGGAGCCCTGTTGTACTTGTATAAACATGGCCGTGTACGTGATCTCGGATTTCCACGGCCGGCTTTAAGCCTGCTACACAAGAAACAGAAGCTGCATGATAACCATTAATGTCAGCCATTGCAGAGTTGCCCAGATTGCGGTGACATATGTTTAGTACGGTTTTCTACTGGCTTCACTAGCATGTACGGGTCTCATCTGCTCAGCTCAGCCACAGACGGGGATAGGAGGGAAAATGTTAGCAAGCCTCAGCGGTGTTGTCCATGTGGTCCATATGGTCCCGTATTACAAGACACCTTCATACTGCTTCCTCTTCTCCCATAGAGGCAATGCTCGGGAATATCACATCTAATGGAACACGACATGAATAAACACCCTCTAAGACGTTACATCCAGGGCTGATAGAGTTATATAGCACTGAAATGCCCCCGATCCATCCCGACACCACAAATACATCAATGTGCATGTAGCGTCATATATCTTTGCATCTGGCGGTATATTAGGGTCCATCGATTTCATCATTTGGTGGTATAATAGGGCCCATAGATTTCCACATATGCCAGTATAATAGGGTCCATCGACTTCCAGATGTGTCTGTATACTAGAGTCCATTGATTTCCAGATGTGGCAGTATAGTAGGGTCCATCGATTTCCAGATGTGGTGGTATAATAGGGTCCATAGATTTCCAGATGCAGCGGTATAATAGGGTCCATAGATGTTCAGATGTGGCGGTATAAAAGGGTCCATCAATATCCATATGCAGCGGTATAATAGGGTCCATAGATGTTTAGATATGGTGGTATAATAGGGTCCATAGAAGTACAGATGTGGCAGTATAGTAGGGTCCATAGATTTCCAGATGTGGCGGTATAATAGAGTCCATAGAAGTCCAGATGTGGCAGTATAGTAAGGTCCATAGATTTCCAGATGTAGCGGTATAATAGAGTCCATAGAAGTCCAGATGTGGCAGTATAGTAGGGTCCATCGATTTCCAGATGTGGTGGTATAATAGGTAGGGTCCATAGATGTCCAGATGTGGCGGTATAATAGGCTCCATAGATTTCCAGATGTGGTGGTATTATAAAGTCCATTGATTTCCAGATGTGGCGGTATAGTAGGGTCCATCGATTTCCAGATGTGGCGGTATAGTAGGGTCCATCGATGTCCAGATGTGGCGGTATTATAGGGTCCATTGATTTCCAGATGTGGCGTTATAATGGGGTCCGTAGATTTCCAGATGTGGCATTATAATGGGGTCCATAGATTTCCAGATGTGGCGGTATAAGAAGGTCCATAGACTTCTATAGGTCGGTGATGCTCCCGCTCCATCTATCATGGTGACATCATGACATCATGGTGACATCTTCAGCATCTGCCTTTGCTTCTGCCTCCAGATATAATTGGATTCATACAGAGATACAGTAGGGTCGATACATTTCTATATGCCCGAACTACACCTGCTTAATGTGCTACGATCATTGTGTAGCTAGCATCTTATATCTTTGCATTTACTCATATTTCAGGAGGTATAGGGGCCCAGATGTCATTACAGCCTCCGCAGCACTGGTCTGGGTCACCTCTACATGGTTCTGTCTGGTATAGTCCTGGCAACGCCAGGGGCCACAAAGTCAGGGGTCAGGCAGTACGGGGGGAGCCCATGTGGCATGATGTAGTCATATTACATAAGGGCCCTGAGATATAGGGGCCCACTTGTCATTGCAGCCTCTGCAGTTGTCATTGTGTCTAGTCTGGATTATCTCTACATGGTTCTGTCTGGTATAGTCCTGACAGGACAGGGGGCTGCAGAGCCAGGGGATCAGGCAGTATAAGGCCAGCCAGTGTAGCATGATGCAGTCATAAGGGCCCTGAGGTATAGGGGCCCAGTTGTCATTGCAACCTCTGCAGCACTGTCTAGTCTGGATTACCTCTACATGGTCTGTCCATCTTCTGTGGTCCCGGCAGGACAAGAGGCCATGCGGTCATGGGTCGGGCAGTTTGAGGAGAGCCCACATAGCATGATGCTTTCACATTGCCTAAGGGCCCTGAGGTTTAGGGGCCCAGTTGTCATTGCAACCTCTGCAGCACTGTCTAGTCTGGATTACCTCTATATGGTCTGTCCATCTGCTGTGGTCCCGGCAGGACAAACGGCTGCACAGTAACGGGTCAGGCAGAATGAGGAAAGCCCATGTAACATGAAGCAGTCATACTGCATTAGGGCCCTGAGGTCCTGAGCTGTATGGGCCCAGCTGCAATTGCCACCTCTGCAGCACTGTCTGCCACACACACAGTCTGGACCACCTCCGCAGGTTCTGTCTGTCCGTCTGGTGTGGTCCTGGCAGGACGAGAGGCCACACAGCCAGGGGTTCAGGCAGTACGAGGGGAGGCGAGGTGATTCGGCGGTGGTGGTAGCAGCAGCCGCCTCTCTTCCCCCTCCCCACACAGAAGCTGAATGAGGCAGCTGATGGACGGGGGGTATGTGGGAGGATTACAAGCTGCTCTCCCAGATCCTGTCCTGTCATTGTTACTGCAAGGAACTCAGAGCATTAGAGGGAGAGAGTGGGAGAGAGATAGAGACAGGGAAGCGATGGGGAGCACAGATGGAGGGATGGGTTAAAAAGAGGGAACTGCAGACAAAACCAGGATGGGGAGAAACGGGGGTGATGGGGACGGACAGGCACAGCTGGGGGGCTAGGGGTTAAATCATCAGCAAATGGGCGGATGGCGAGGAGGAGATGGCAGTATTCCAAGTATTAGGGGGTCTATATGGGGGATTAGACACCCCAATCGGGGTACAGGAGGGGGGAGCGGGGTGGTGCAGCGGGTAGACACATAGATGGAGTGGGTGAGGGAGCGGAATAGCTAGAATAAAGCAGTATGGCGCTATAGTCACAGCCGCTGCTTTTACTTGTACAGGATAATTATTGTAATTAACCCGTCAGCCGAAAGTCCCGATCCGTTCCACCAATGGGAGGCAGAGAACAAAGCCATCGGCATTAACCACTGGTGTGCTGATCTGACACCGGCGGCGGGGCACATAGGGACAGTCAGGGGGGTTCCCCAACCACTGGCCTTCCAGCTGCTGCACAACTACAATTCCCATCATGCCCTGACAGCTGAAGGCATGATGGGAGTTGTAGTTGTGTAACAGCTGGTGAAGCTGACAGTGAGAGCTGGAAGGAAAGAGGAGGAGGAGGAGGCAGCACAGGTATAGAGACTGTGGAGCAGTGCAAGACCCCCACACGGGGGCATGAGTGCCACGCAGAGGAAGCCGCGCTACCTGCCATGCCTGCCGTAACCTGTAACAGCTCCGGACTCCACCCCCAGAGCACACGCATCTTATGCAATCCTCTATCATACAGCCATCTGCATTCATTGAGAGATGTGTATGAAGTCACCGCACACTCTGACTGAAACACTCGCACTTAAAGGGGCACAAAATGTAAAGATTGTCAGCAAGTGGCCATAGAATGCAATTGTATTGTACAGATCTGTGCTGCTTATATACAGTACATCCATGAGCTCATCCTATAAGAAAGGAACAGTATTATAGTAGTTATATTCCTGTATATAGGGAGCAGTATTATAGTAGTTATATTCTTGTATATAGGAGCAGTATTATAGTAGTTATATTCTTGTATATAGGAGCAGTATTATAGTAGTTATATTCCTGTATGTAGGGAGCAGTATTATAGTAGTTATATTCTTGTATATAGGGGAGCAGTATTATAGTAGTTATATTCTTGTATATAGGAGCAGTATTATAGTAGTTATATTCTTGTACATAGGAGCAGTATTATAGTAGTTATATTCTTGTATATAGGAGCAGTATTATAGTAGTTATATTCTTGTATATAGGGGAGCAGTATTATAGTAGTTATATTCTTGTATATAGGAGCAGTATTATAGTAGTTATATTCTTGTATATAGGGAGCAGTATTATAGTAGTTATATTCCTGTATATAGAAGCAGTATTTTAGTAGTTATATTCTTGTATATAGGGAGCAGTATTATAGTAGTTATATTCTTGTATATAGAAGCATTATTATAGTAGTTATATTCTTGTATATAGGAGCAGTATTATAGTAGTTATATTCTTGTATATAGGAGCAGTATTATAGTAGTTATATTCTTGTATATAGAAGCAGTATTATAGTAGTTATATTCTTGTATATAGGAGCAGTATTATAGTAGTTATATTCTTGTATATAGGAGCAGTATTATAGTAGTTATATTCCTGTATATAGGAGCAGTATTATAGTAGTTATTTTCCTGTACATAGGAGTAGTATTATAGTAGTTATATTCCTGTATATAGGGAGCAGTATTATAGTAGTTATATTCCTGTATATAGGGGGCAGTATTATAGTAGTTATATTCTTGTATATAGGAGCAGTATTATAGTAGTTATATTCTTGTATATAGGAGCAGTATTATAGTAGTTATATTCCTGTATATAGGAGCAGTATTATAGTAGTTATCACAGTAGGGGAGAGGTGGATCGCACCGCCCTCGCAATCTCCGGTCACTGGATACAGTGGGATAGGACCAAACAGGGGTGCCCCAGCTGCGGCTACCTAGTTCGGGGTGCTCCGTCTAAGCAGATGAGTATGATACAAACATAAAGAGTAAAGAGACGTGCACTCACCAATGTGGTATGCCGCTGGGGTGCTTTATTAGAGGTTACTTCCACATATGCAGGGAGGGGGAGGTGGAGGCAGGTGTATTCTCAGGAGTAGACAACGATCGTTTCACGTGTTCCCACGCTTCTTCCGGTCTACGGAATTCCGTAGACCGGAAGAAGCGTGGGAACACGTGAAACGATCGTTGTCTACTCCTGAGAATACACCTGCCTCCACCTCCCCCTCCATGCATATGTGGAAGTAACCTCTAATAAAGCACCCCAGCGGCATACCACATTGGTGAGTGCACGTCTCTTTACTCTTTATGTTTGTATTATAGTAGTTATATTCCTGTATATAGGGGGCAGTATTATAGTAGTTATATTCTTGTATATAGGAGCAGTATTATAGTAGTTATATTCTTGTATATAGGGGGCAGTATTATAGTAGTTATATTCTTGTATATAGGAGCAGTATTATAGTAGTTATATTCTTGTATATAGGAGCAGTATTATAGTAGTTATATTCTTGTATATAGGGATCAGTATTATAGTAGTTATATGCTTGTATATAGGAGCAGTATTATAGTAGTTATATTTCTGTATATAGCGGCAGTATTATAGTAGTTATATTCTTGTACATAGGAGCAGTATTTTGGTAGTTATACTGTAGTTGTATAACTAGGGGGCAGTATTATATTTTGGTAGTTATATGTGTATAACTGGTGGCAGTATTATAGTAGACAACCCCTTTTAAAATTTCTGCTGGATTTGTAGAGAAATCAGCAGAGGGAAATATAGTAACCAATCATGTAATACAAGGACGGCTCAAGTCTACCCCCTCATATAAATCTTTTTTTCTGTTCTTATTTATGATCCTCATATAATACCTCCAGTAGTGCAGGGGCTGTGGAGGATGACGCATGATGGTTTGTCCCTTTGGTGTTCTTTGAATCCCTCCGTCATGCTTCACCCCCTCAGACTCTATACTAGACATAACATGGTGGTGGATCAGGATTTCCTCCCATGGATCCCTATTATCTGTGCTCTCTTATTCTTGTGCCTTTTGGATTTTTTTTTACTATTATTTGGTATTGGTGGCACAGAATCTGGGTTCAGCCATTTATATTCTCTGTAATATATTCCTTTCATTTTCAGGTTCACCCGCTGTTAGTACGTGAGAGGAGAAGCGATCCTACCAGAACCAAATTCTTGAGGCGCACAGTCAGCGTCCCCGTGGAGGGGAAACATCCTGACGAACACGGTACTGACAAACCTCCGCTATCTCTCATCATATATAACATGCAAATGTGGTGACATAGGAATACAATGCAATAATGGTGCCTAATCCGGGATGATGGATTATATTATGTATATGTGTTATAGTATTACAGTCAGATAATCAGCTTATTGATCCTGTGGTGAAGCCGGGCGCCGCAGAATATCGCGCCATCGAGCCACTGAATTGTAATGATCCCATAACATGAGAACTGCTAGAATGATTGCAAAACACAAGAGACAGCAAAGGGCTGGGCGCCGTGATCAAGTGTCACAGGGGGTTGACATTAAAGGGGTACTCCACTCAAACATAACTTTTGATATGTTGCTGCCCATGATGAGACTAACAATTCCTTTCATACTTGTTATTATCTATTCAGTCTCTTTCCCCCAGTTCTGAGCTGCTGCTTTCTGCTGAAAACACAAAAATCTGTGTGTGAGCTTTTCTCTTTGTCTCCCCCTTCTCCCACTCCCGCCTGAGACGCTGATGTAAACAAGTCCCTGACTGGCTTTATATGCAACATTGTAGCTTCTTTGTAATGCTGGGAGGGTTAATCTGAGGTCAAGTTGCTAAAGACCTCTCTATGATTAATCTTCTCAGTATTACAAAGAAGTCATAATGTTGCAGATAAAGCCAGTCAGGGACTTGTTTACATCAGAAGGGGGGGAGGGGGAGACAGAGAGAAAAGCTCACACACAGATCTTTGTGTTTTCTGCAGAAAGCAGCAGCTCAGAACTAAGGGAAGGAAACGGAATACATAATAACAAGTATGGAAGGAATTGTTAGTCTCACTATGGGCAGCAACATATCAAAAGTTATGTTTAGAGATGAGCGAACCTGCCGAGGTTCAGGTTCGTATGAACCTGAACTCTCGGTTTCTGACTGCCGCTTTCTGTCCTCTCCGTGAAGAGGGTGGATACAGCTGAAGCTGTCAATCAGGGTATGTGGTCGGGATCAGCAGGACTTTCACTGTCCCTCCAAATATATATATACATATATATATATATTTATATATATATGTTGTGGTATTGCCATGGTAGTCTGCATCCCGGTAGTAAGCAATAGTAACCACATGATATAGAGAGGATAAAAGGATATTCCCCTCTTATAAAATGATGACATATGGTTTGGATAGTCAAAGCAAATGGACCGTCCACGTAACCTTTATTATCCACTGTTATAATCCATGAACCATCCACTTTACTATAATCCACTAGCATAGCGGTCACATGTAAATAGATATGGCTCCAACTCTCCAACTAACACGTGTCTGGCCTGTCAGCTGTGGATATGTCATCACTGTATGACCTCTGGGACTCTTATCCACCCACACAATTGTAGGTATTTATATATATATATATATATATATATATATATATATATATATATATACCTCCTTTGCTTGCACAATGGCGCCCCCTGACCACTCCAGTTGTGTAGCACACCATAATAGTGCACCAGTATAGTGAACAGGTCCGGCTGCAGTGGTTTGCACAGCCAGGTGACCAAGGATCAATGTGTAAAATAACTCCTCCACCATTGGTGGTTCCAGAGGTCAGACCCCACCAATCATAAAGCTATTGCTGGTCCTAGCCCTATGTCCTCCCTTTATACGATGGTGAAACCCCTACCAGCAGATATATAGATGATGTAAGCATACAGTGATGATAGAAAATACTGTGATGTAAGGACAGATAGTGATGGAGTGGCCTGATACCCAGAAGACACGAGAACAAGCAGTGATGAAAGGTCCCGACAGCAGCCAAATATTCCGTGATGTATGGATGAAGGCGTCTCGCCGGCTGCTGGACTTATAGATGTAAAGTGATGACATATTGTGGAGATGCGGAGATACGCTGAGGACACGTGTAAGATGGATGGGAGCAGAATATTAAACTGACCTAGAATAACAGCAATGAAATAACCTTACATGGGTGAAATCCAGTCTGTGCTGGAAAATAATCAGACACTAGGGGGCAGCGTGGAGACATTGTGATGCAACAAGCATACATAAGGGGCGATGTCGACCTCTGATACATTGTAACGAGCCCTGCGTTTGTTTGTTTTTTAATCATTCTTTATGTGTAGTGTGTTCACATTCAACACCGCCTTCTATGGACTAAATGATGGATTTTCATATACGATTATTGCTTTTTGATAATACTCATGGCTGGGATGTACAGTAAATTGGTAAAGAGAATTTGGCTCCATACACCCCCAATCGTTACAGGAGTTCTCTGCTTTGGAAGACGTACACATTCCATAGATATAGGTTGATCAGTGTTTTTTTTGGCAGCGACTTATCTCCTTTATATGATCATATAAAGTATATTAGACTGTTTAAAAAATATCTGATTTTGGGGCTAATTTCCCCTTTTTACATTATAAAAGGAGTGAAATCCAGAAGAAGAAAAAATTCTGTATCTTTTACAATGCACACTGTAGGTCGGTTTTTATCATTAAACATTTCTTTGGTGTGCAGATAAAATTTGTGAAGTCTCATTATTTTGCCCACTACTGTAATCTGTAAACCCACAGCAATCTGCAAACTGCATTTTTTTAAAACTTCTCTTTTCTATAATCATACAGCTGCAAACCAAGCAGTAACAGCCTGGCACTCCCATTGGCATAGGCCTTCCCCAGCGCCTAATAACACCAGGCTGTTACCACCCCAGACATGGATCATAATTTTTATGGCAATAAGGGGAAATAACACGTTTTACAGTCTTGTTAACATAATCAACATAATCTGGTCTTCTTCAATCTCTAGATCTGATATAAATAAGCTACTTTGAGAATGGGACTTCACTTGTGAGACTTGGAATCTCAGAAATGAAAGGCCAGGTGTAAGCTTTTGGGGTGGAAGAAAACAAGGTCATGTGCCATAATGTAGAACTGCAACATCAGCCTGGAACAATGGGGCTGTCCACTATGCGCATCCCCCAGTGGTTCCTCCTGTAAGGTGTCCTCCGAATATTTACTTACAGTGCATATTATGTCTCATAAATGGCATATTGTATTCTTTATTAGGGTATATGGGTAAAGGCTTTCCAAGATGGAGAAGCCCTTGAAGCCATTATCTAATCTCTTATCTAATGTGATGTATCTGTAGATAAGTGCTGATGTATCGGGTGTCGCGCGTCTCCATCTTCCTCCTGACTCTACGCCTGTGCTTTTTTGATGTGATGTTTAACACTTTGGCCGATGGACCGGATTATATCACATTGTTGATACAAAGTGGATGCGTCATCTACATTCCCCATGTCCAGCCTGGGACCCTCTTATCCCTCCTCAGGGGCCCTATAGCCTCAGGTCTTTCATATGCCAGGAACAGTGGAAGGATGTTGACACTGATGTGATCAGGTTCTTGCAGTCACATCACCGTACATATCGCTGGGATCTCTATATATGTCTTATACATTATTCTTAATATCCTTGTGGACTCACTCAGTGAGTCTATATGTAAGGCTGGGCTCAGGCTGCAGGGAGGGGCCATACAAAGTTCCAGCTGGGGGAGCGCAGGTTAGAGGTCATTCTTCTATAATAGCTCTTTAAATAGGGGGTGAATAAAATTTTGATGATGGTCCTTGTAGTCCTCGGGGGTCTGCGGGACGATGCGCGCACAATGTGCTTGGATGCATCAGCTCAGCAGAACGTGGTCATGGGAATTATCTGTAGCCGCAAGGTCTGAGTCTTAAGGTAAAGATGTTGTCAGATAATACGAGCACCACAGGCGGACGATAGAAGAAGATCGTTCCTTCTATTGTTCTTTATTCTTCATTATTTTCAAGATCTCTGTTTGCTGTCAGTAAATGCAACATTGAGAACCTGAGAACCTGTACAGACCCCACAGTCCCACCCAATATGCCTTGTAAGTGGCAGTACAGAGTACAGAGGGCACATAGGGCAGAAAGTACAGAGGGCACAGAGTACAGAGGGCAAAGAGGACCGAGGGTACAGAGTACATAGGGTACAGAGGGCACAAAGTACAGAGAGTACAGAGGGTACAGAGGGCACAGAGTACAGAGGCCAAAGAGGACTGAGGGTACAGAGTACATATAGGGTACAGAGGGCACATAGGGCAGAAAGTACAGAGGGCACAGAGTACAGAGGGCACAGAGGACTGAGGGTACAGAGGGTACAGAGTACAGAGGGCACAGAGTACAGAGGCCAAAGAGGACTGAGGGTACAGAGTACATATAGGGTACAGAGGGCACATAGGGCAGAAAGTACAGAGGGCACAGAGTACAGAGGGCACAGAGGACTGAGGGTACAGAGGGTACAGAGTACAGAGGGCACAGAGTACAGAGAGTACAGAGGCCAGGACAAGTGTAAACTTTACCCTCAGGTTTCTCTCTTACGTGGCTCGATGGTGGCAGGATCGCTGAAGGATGCCAACACTGCACAGTGTGACCACAGATTAATAATGTTACTATCCACAGACCGGGTCTATGTGAGGGCCGCACACTGTCACATGGAGTTAGCGTCTCCTGACGGAGGCCGAGCCTGGGGCCACACCACAGAACTGTGCTCCATTATCTCCATACACATGATGTTATGTGTCAGCGGAAATAATACAGATATACAAAGCGACAGGGGCACACGCTATATACATGGACACTGCCGACTATCTCATATCTATCTCCTATCTCATATATTCTGTCTATCATCTATCACATTACCCAATGCTTCCAGTGCTGGGCCTGTGTGTGATCTCCTGATCAGTCTGATCCAGAGTCGGTGACAGCGGAGCAGGGATGGGAGTGCTTCCAGTGCTGGGCCTGTGCAAGCAGCCTGTGATTTTACTAGAGACAGATGGGATGATACAAGAATGAGGAGCAGATGTACAGACTGAAGATCCCAAAATAAGGGTCTAATGAACAGATCGATGTGTCGCCTCATCCTTCTCTCTGTCCTTCTCCTGCTCCCACACATCTACTGCAGTCTAATGACAGCTAATTATTACATGGGCTGTGAGGGAGGTAGGAGATCCCTGGTCTATCCCGGGGGGCTGCACCCCCATCCACAGCCGCACTTCATGCATCTCTTCATATGGACAAGCAGCTCCAACACCCCCACTGGCTTCCTGTCTGAGTATTTATGTGCCTTATTTGTATTGTGATAAATATATATATATATATATATATATATATATATATATATATATATATATATATATATATATACACTGTATATATCCTGCTCAAAAAATAAAGGGAACACTAAAAGACCACATCCTAGATCTCAATGAATTAAATATTCCAGTTGTAAATCTTTATTCATTACATAGAGGAATGCATTGAGAACAATAAAACCTAAAAATGATCAATGTAACACACAATGAATATCCCATGGAGGTTTGAATTTAAAATCTAAGTGGAAAATCCCATTACAGGCTCATCCAACTCCAGTGGAAATGGCTCAAGACAAGAAAATGTGGCTGAGCATTGTGTGTGGCCTCCACGTGCCTGTATGACCTCCCTACAAGGCCCGGGCATGCTCCTGATGAGGAGGCTGTATGACCTCCCTACAAGGCCCGGGCATGCTCCTGATGAGGAGGCTGTATGACCTCCCTACAAGGCCCGGGCAGGCTCCTGATGAGGTGTCTGTATGACCTCCCTACAAGGCCCGGGCATGCTCCTGATGAGGTGGCTGTATGACCTCCCTACAAGGCCCGGGCATGCTCCTGATGAGGTGTCTGTATGACCTCCCTACAAGGCCCGGGCAGGCTCCTGATGAGGTGTATGACCTCCCTACAAGGCCTGGGCATGCTCCTGATGAGGTGTCTGTATGACCTCCCTACAAGGCCCGGGCATGCTTCTGATGAGGTGGCTGTATGACCTCCCTACAAGGCCTGGGCATGCTCCTGATGATGTGTATGACCTCCCTACAAGGCCCGGGCATGCTCCTGATGAGGTGGCTGTATGACCTCCCTACAAGGCCGGGCATGCTCCTGATGAGGTGGTGTATGACCTCCCTACAAGGCCCAGGCATGCTCCTGATGAGGTGGCTGTATGACCTCCCTACAAGGCCCGGGCATGATCCTGATGAGGTGGCTGTATGACCTCCCTACAAGGCCCGGGCATGCTCCTGATGAGGTGGCTGTATGGCCTCCCTACAAGGCCCGGGCATGCTCCTAATGAGGTGGCTGTATGACCTCCCTACAAGGCCTGGGCATGATCCTGATGAGGTGGCTGTATGACCTCCCTACAAGGCCCGGGCATGCTCCTGATGAGGTGGCTGTATGACCTCCCTACAAGGCCTGGGCATGATCCTGATGAGGTGTCAGTATGACCTCCCTACAAGGCCCCGGGCATGCTCCTGATGAGGTGTCTGTATGACCTCCCTACAAGGCCCAGGCATGCTCCTGATGAGGTGTCAGTATGACCTCCCTACAAGGCCCGGGCATGCTCCTGATGAGGTGTCTGTATGACCTCCCTACAAGGCCCGGGCATGCTCCTGATGAGGTGGCTGTATGACCTCCCTACAAGGCCCGGCCTTGCTCCTGATGAGGTGGCTGTATGACCTCCCTACAAGGCTCGGGCATGCTCCTGATGAGGTGGCTGTATGACCTCCCTACACTACCCGGGCATGCTCCTGATGAAGTGGCTGTATGACCTCACTACAAGGTCCGGGCATGCTCCTGATGAGGTGGCTGTATGACCTCCCTTTAAGGCCCGGGCATGCTCCTGATGAAGTGGCTGTATGACCTCCCTACAAGGCCCGGGCATGCTCCTGATGAGGTGGCTGTATGACCTCCCTTCAAGGCCCGGGCATGCTCCTGATGAAGTGGCTGTATGACCTCCCTACAAGGTCCGAGCATGCTCCTGATGAGGTGGCTGTATGACCTCCCTTCAAGGCCCGGGCATGCTCCTGATGAGGTGTCTGTATGACCTCCCTACAAGGCCCGGGCATGCAGCTGATGAGGTGTCTGTATGACCTCCCTACAAGGCCCGGGCATGCTCCTGATGAGGTGTCTGTATGACCTCCCTACAAGGCCCGGGCATGCTCCTGATGAGGTGGCTGTATGACCTCCCTACAAGTCCCGGGCATGCTCCTGATGAGGTGGCTGTATGACCTCCCTACAAGGCCCGGGCATGCTCCTGATGAGGTGGCTGTATGACCTCCCTACAAGGCCCGGGCATGCTCCTGATGAAGTGGCTGTATGACCTCCCTACAAGGTCCAGGCATGATCCTAATGAGGTGGCTGATGGTCTTCTGAGGGAACTCCTCCCAGACCTGGACTAAAGCATCCGGCAACTCCTGGACAGTCTTTTTTCGCAACGTGACATACATTGGTGGATGGAGCAAGACATGATGTCCCAGATGTGCTGGATTGGTTTCAGGTCTGGGGGACAGGCAGCCAGTCCATAGCATCAATGCCTCTATCAGGCAGGAACTGGTGACACACATGAGGCCTAGCATTGTCCTGCATCAGAAGGAAACCAGGGCCCACTGCATCAGCATATGTTCACACAATGGGTCTAAGGACCCCATCCCGCTTCCTAATGGCAGTCAGGCTATCTCTGGCGAGCACATGGACGGCTGTGCGGATCTCCAAAGAAATGCCACCCCACACCATTACTGACTCACTGCTGGTTTGGTCATTCTGGAGGATGTTGGGGGCATCAGATCACTCTCCACAGCGTCTCCAGACTGCAGTGTCATCTGTGAGGAGCACTGGACGCCAATGTCCATTCTGCCAATCTTGGGGTTCTCTGGCAAATGCCAATGGCTCTGCATGGTGTTTGGCTGTAAGTGCCACTTTGCCCTCCTCCGTGTGTCCTGGTATCTGCTCCGTGCTGTGGACACTGTGCCCTCCTCCGTGTCTCCTGGTATCTGCTCCATGGTTTGGACACTGTGCCCTCCCCTGTGTCTCCTGGTATCTGCTCCATGCTCTGGACACTATGTGTGGTGCACCACCAGTGTGGTGGACGACTGGTCACTTGCCAGATGGTGAAGTGTGACTCCACTGCAGTAGTGGTTGGTCGGGGAATAGCTCAGCCAGATGTTAGCTTGTCGTGCTGCCAGTGCTGCAGTGCTGGTTGGGCACACAGGTATGCTGGCACACCTGCTTTTATTTGCGTGAGGCTGGCTATACCCTTTCATCTGTGGTCAGTAACCTGCCGGGCTGTTGTGGGGTCCCTTGTGCACTTATCACGGTGGTCCGGAGTGGAGTTGTGACCCACCCGGACTATCAGTACCGCCACCCACAGAAAGGGGAGATGACCCAAGGAAGATGCAATAGCTGTGTAGGTGCTTAGACAATAACCACTAAGTCCAGTTAAAATAAATTACTTCTTTTTTTACTTTAGAAATACTTGATACAGTGATATACAAAAGACTTCTGTCTTGTCAATACAGTTTAGATTTTAGTGACAGGATCTGTGCTGGGAGCTTGTAAAGTAGTGCAGCCGTGCTGGCTGAGTTGCATGGTAAGAGGTAGAAGAGGTTCAGAGAAGTAGAAAGGAGGACGTCGAGAGAGTCCCAACCCAATGTAGTACTGTGCTCTGCCGGAACTTTAGAAGTAGAATAAGTAAAATACTTGAGAGTAGATAGAATACTTGCGCCCGTGTTTTGACTTTTTGGTCTTTGCACCACCTATTGCCCCCCAGTGTCGGGTGACCCGTCCTATGAGGGTGACACAAGCCCCAGACCTTGTTACCTAGGTTGAGCAGAGTGGTCAGAGTTCTCTGATTACACCCGCTCTGCAAGATTACGTTGTACGTTGGCTTCTTGCAACTTTGCTCTATCCGGATCAGTTCCTCTTTCTTCAGAATACTGTCCTGCACCTTTAGACTTGTTCGTGGCATGGGCTGGGATGATCCTTGACTTGTCCTCTCTGTGAACGTTTAGCACTGCATAGTATGTAGAAGTGCTGCTTTCAAGAAACTGGTGCCCATGTGTGTCTGTTCTCTACACTGGACTTGTCCTCTAACAGGGGACTTGGCATAAGCCAGGGCCCAACTTGGCTGCTGCAGGGACCGTTCTGGCTTCCGTCCTTCCTCTACAGAAACCAGAGTAAGACTCCCTAAAGGTGTGGCTACACTTCCTCTCCCTATGTGACAACTTCCTACAGCATATGTAATATGTGCTGTGAGTGGGTGAGAAGAGAAAGAGGAGAAAGGAGATAGGTAGACAAGAGAAAGAGCTCTTATTGGTACACAAATCACAGAAGCAATAACCCTTTAGTTACCCACAGCTGTGCGATACTTAAGCATACAATATATATACTAGCGAAATCTAGTGGCAAAACTTAGGTACTACTTCATTACTACTTCTACTTTGAAGTACAGGCTTTTGCGAGGGGTGTAAAGACCGGTAACCCTGTGGTGGGACACCTCATATGCTGACAGACATAGTGAACCTTCTTGCACAGCTCACATTGATGTGCCATCCTGGATGAGCTGCACTACCTGAGACACTTCTGTGGGTTGTAGACACCGCCTTATGTTACCTCTACGGGTGAAAGCAGTGACAAAATGCAAAAATGACTGAAACAACAGCCAAAAAGGATGAGAACAGAGAAACAGTGTGTGGTCACCAGCTGCAGAACCATCCTATACAGGGATTGTCTGGTTTATTGCCGATCATTTCTACCTGTCGTCTGTTCCATTTGCACAACAGCAGGAAAAATGGATTCACAACCAGTGATGCTTTATAACTGGAGAGGTTGGTTTCACAGAGGAGTCATTGACTTGGAGCCACATTTAAGCATTTAAAACTTATATACTTTGATGTAGTTAAACATACGTACCGGCTTATACACTAACACCTACATACACTACATATACTGTACACACACACTGACACACATATGGATAGACAGGAGGGATATTCATGTATGCAAAAATGTGCACTCTCCTAAACATACATACATATACATATAAAACACATACATATACATACACACTGATGCATACAAGCACACCTTGATGTACACATATATAAACTGATGCACATATACACACAGTGACACACACACACATACACATATACAGTGTATATATATATATATATATATATATACACACATTTATATGATGCACACACATATACAGTGTGTAAATATACATATATATATATACACACACACACACACACACGCATATAATGGACACACACACACACACACACACATATATATATATATATATATATATATATATATATATACACAGTGTGTATACACACATGCAAATGATGCACACACATATACAGTATATATTTATACACACACACGCATATGATGCACACACATACACACCACACATATATACATACATACACACCCACCATACATACATACACCAACATGCACACTTATGTAAATTGACATATATACACAGACATATATACGCACACTTTGATGAACACACATACACACACACACACACACACACACACGCTCACACTTCTCCTGACTCACTCCCCCCTCCCATCTCGCTGTATCTTGCTTCATTCAGCTCCTCTCTTTCTTTCTCTTCCTCCCACTCACTTTTTTTCTCTATTTCATTTCTCCCTTCCTCCTATTACTCATCTTCCTCATCCTCTATTCCCCTGCTCCTCACTGTCCACCTCTCTCTATACAGAACATACAGATCTCTGGATCATCTGGCTTCCTCCTCCATCCTCTATCATCTCACTTCTCCTTATGCTTCATGTCTAAACTGCAGATTACATAAGAGGTGACTGTAAGGAGAACGTCTCAGTACTGAGGTCTGGGGCGGTGAGGATATAAGTTCTGGGATGGGCGGGAAGGGTTGGGGGGGGGGGATAGCCCTTAGTAGGCCTGATCAAAAAGTAGATAGGTTCCCCCAGTAGTAAGGTTTCCCTAGTTTCAACCTTTAGGTGGGTAGATGCCCCTAGCTGCTAGAATGGCCTCTCAGTAGGTAGATAGCTTCCCCCATTAGATAGGTAGGTTGTTTCCTTAGGCAGAAGGTAGCCAGGTACCCACAGTATGTAGACAGGCGCCAATGGGTTGGTAGTTCCTCATAAGGTGGGTAGATCACCCCATTTGGTGGGAAGGTAGTTGTCCCCATTAGGTGGGTAGGTGCCCATGAAACCAACCCTTTGCAACCTATCATTTCCAGCCACAATCGGGGCATGATGAGAGTTTTTTAAAAGTTGAAGAGCTACAGGTTGGTCAACAATGGTGCCGAGCAGGGTGGGGAAAGCTCTGGGTTTGGTTTCTCATCCTTGGTATAGAACTTGGGCATCAACTCTATCCTATTCTTAGGGTCAATGGGTCTTCCTATCGGCCAGGCCCTCGCACTGCTATAAGTTATCTGCAGGACTACAGGACTACCCATATCCTCCTATTCCTCATATCCATCATCCACCATGATCAATAATCTGAAGATGAAGGGGTTAACGCGATGGCAGCTTCCCCTCTTTAATTCACTCTGGATGATAATAAATTGTATGGGAGAGTTCCTGTTAAATGTTTCCATGGGAACAATGAGCAAGACACAAAAGTAAATAATTCTTATTACAACTCCTTATCCTAATTCCAGGGAGCAGCGAGGTCTCCTCCGCCCCCCATTACACCAGATGCTCATTGCCCAAATTTACCATTGATTTGGCTTGGTGCTGAGCAGATGAATGGCAGCGGACAGCACTGCGCACAACTTCATGTAGTATATGTGTCTAATGGAGGATCGCAGGTTTATATCCCAGACGTGCTAAAAGATGTGCGTGTGTGGTCACAATCACAGGGGTGGTCACCCAGCTGTCCTAGTGGTCATTACATAGATGTATCACATATATGTGTGCACTGTGTACTATCCTGTGTACCTGTATGCTTGGTGCACTTGTGTATCCTGTGTGTGTTCTGTGTACTTGTATGCTTGGTGCACTTGTGTATCCTGTGTGTTCTGTGTACCTGTATGCTTGGTGCACTTGTGTATCCTGTGTGCTCTGTGTACCTGTATGCTTGGTGTACTTGTGTATCCTGTGTGTGTTCTGTGCACCTGTACGCTTGGTGCACTTGTGTATCCTGTGTGTGCTCTGTGTATCTGTATGCTTGGTGCACTTGTGTATCCTGTGTGCTCTGTGTACCTGTATGCTTGGTGTACTTGTGTATCCTGTGTGTGTTCTGTGCACCTGTACGCTTGGTGAACTTGTGTATCCTGTGTGCTCTGTGCACCTGTATGCTTGGTGCACTTGTGTATCCTGTGTGCACTCTGTGTACCTATATGCTGGGTGCACTTGTGTATCCTGTGTGTGTTCTGTGTACTTGTATGCTTGGTGCACTTGTGTATCCTGTGTGTGTTCTGTGTACTTGTATGCTTGGTGCACTTGTGTATCCTGTGTGTTCTGTGTACCTGTATGCTTGGTGCACTTGTGTATCCTGTGTGCTCTGTGTACCTGTATGCTTGGTGTACTTGTGTATCCTGTGTGTGTTCTGTGCACCTGTACGCTTGGTGCACTTGTGTATCCTGTGTGTGCTCTGTGTATCTGTATGCTTGGTGCACTTGTGTATCCTGTGTGCTCTGTGTACCTGTATGCTTGGTGTACTTGTGTATCCTGTGTGTGTTCTGTGCACCTGTACGCTTGGTGAACTTGTGTATCCTGTGTGCTCTGTGCACCTGTATGCTTGGTGCACTTGTGTATCCTGTGTGCACTCTGTGTACCTATATGCTGGGTGCACTTGTGTATCCTGTGTGCACTCTGTGTACCTGTATGCTTGGTGCACTTGTGTATCCTGTGTGCACTCTGTGTACCTATATGCTGGGTGCACTTGTGTATCCTGTGTGCACTCTGTGTACCTATATGCTGGGTGCACTTGTGTATCCTGTGTGCACTCTGTGTACCTGTATGCTTGGTGCACTTGTGTATCCTGTGTGCTCTGTGTACCTGTATGCTTGGTGCACTTGTGTATCCTGTGTGTTCTGTGTACCTGTATGCTTGGTGCACTTGTGTATCCTGTGTGCTCTGTGTACCTGTACGCTTGGTGCACTTGTGTATCCTGTGTGCTCTGTGTACCTGTATGCTTGGTGCACTTGTGTATCCTGTGTGTGCTCTGTGTACCTGTATGCTTGGTGCACTTGTGTATCCTGTGTGCTCTGTGTACCTGTATGCTTGGTGTACTTGTGTATCCTGTGTGTTCTGTGTACCTGTATGCTTGGTGCACTTGTGTATCCTGTGTGTGCTCTGTGTACCTGTATGCTGGGTGCACTTGTGTATCCTGTGTGTTCTGTGTACCTGTATGCTTGGTGAACTTGTGTATCCTGTGTGTGCTCTGTGTACCTGTATGCTTGGTGCACTTGTGTATCCTGTGTGTGCTCTGTGTACCTGTATGCTTGGTGCACTTGTGTATCCTGTGTGCTCTGTGCACCTGTATGCTTGGTGCACTTGTGTATCCTGTGTGTGTTCTGTGTACCTGAATGCTTGGTGCACTTGTGTATCCTGTGTGTGCTCTGTGTACCTGTATGCTTGGTGCACTTGTGTATCCTGTGTGCTCTGTGCACCTTTATGCTTGGTGCACTTGTGTATCCTGTGTGTGTTCTGTGCACCTGTATGCTTGGTGTACTTGTGTATCCTGTGTGTGCTCTGTGTACCTGTATGCTTGGTGCACTTGTGTATTCTGTGTGTTCTGTGTACCTGTATGCTTGGTGCACTTATGTATCCTGTGTGTGCTCTGTGTACCTGTATGCTTGGTGCACTTGTGTATCCTGTGTGCTCTGTGTACCTTTACACTTGGTGCACTTGTGTATCCTCTGTGTTCTGTGTACCTGTACGCTTGGTGCACTTGTGTATCCTGTGTGCTATATGTACCTGTATGCTTGGTGCTCTTGTGTATCCTGTGTGTGCTCTGTTTACCTATATGCTTGGTGCACTTGTGTATCCTGTGTGTGCTCTGTGTACCTGTATGCTTGGTGCACTTCTGTATTCTGTACGCTCTGTGTACCTGTATGCTTGGTGCACTTGTGTATCCTGTGTGCAATCTGTGTACCTGTATGCTTGGTGCACTTGTGTATCCTGTGTGCTCTGTGTACCTTTACACTTGGTGCACTTGTGTATCCTCTGTGTTCTGTGTACCTGTACGCTTGGTGCACTTGTGTATCCTGTGTGCTCTGTGTACCTTTACACTTGGTGCACTTGTGTATCCTCTGTGTTCTGTGTACCTGTACGCTTGGTGCACTTGTGTATCCTGTGTGCTATATGTACCTGTATGCTTGGTGCACTTGTGTATCCTGTGTGTGCTCTGTTTACCTATATGCTTGGTGCACTTGTGTATCCTGTGTGTGCTCTGTGTACCTGTATGCTTGGTGCACTTGTGTATCCTGTGTGCAATCTGTGTACCTGTATGCTTGGTGCACTTGTGTATCCTGTGTGCTCTGTGTACCTTTACACTTGGTGCACTTGTGTATCCTCTGTGTTCTGTGTACCTGTATGCTTGGTGCACTTGAGTATCCTGTGTGCACCAAGCGCACACAGAATACACAAGTGCGCCAAGCGTACAGGTAAACAGAACTCACACAGGATACACAAGTGCACCAAGCATATAGGTACACAGAGCACACAGGATACACAAGTGCACCAAGTATACAGGTATAGAGAGCACACAGGATACACAAATGCACCAAGTATACAGGTATAGAGAGCACACAGGATACACAAGTGGACCGAGCATACAGGTACACAAAATTCCCAGTTGCAGCGGGCATAAATCATGATTCAAAGCTACACCTGCTCCAGAGCAGGTGTAGATTTGTTCCGCAATGCCTGCGTTGGGCACAGGGCCGGACAGCTTTACTAAGAGGCATACGCCAGTCTTGATAGATGTCCCCCTAGGTGCAAACACAGAATGCACAAGTGCACCAGGCATACAGGTGCACACAGCACACACCTATGTATACTGTATGCTTGGTGCATTTGTGTATCCTGTCTGCTCTGTGTACCTGTATGCTTGGTGCACTTGTGTATCCTGTATAGTCTGTGTACCTGTATGCTTGGTGTACTTGTGTATCCTGTGTATGTTCTGTGTACCTGTATGCTTGGTGAACTTGTGTATCCTGTGTGTGCTCTGTGTACCTGTATGCTTGGTGCACTTGTGTATCCTGTGTGTGCTCTGTGTACCTGTATGCTTGGTGCACTTGTGTATCCTGTGTGTGCTCTGTGTACCTGTATGCTTGGTGCACTTGTGTATCCTGTGTGCTCTGTGTACCTGTATGCTTGGTGCACTTGTGTATCCTGTGTGCTCTGTGTACCTGTATGCTTGGTGCACTTGTGTATCCTGTGTGTGTTCTGTGTACCTGTATGCTTGGTGTACTTGTGTATCCTGTGTGCTCTGTGTACCTGTATGCTTGGTGTACTTGTGTATCCTGTGTGCTCTGTGTACCTGTACGCTTGGTGCACTTCTGTATTCTGTACGCTCTGTGTACCTGTATGCTTGGTGCACTTGTGTATCTGTGCTCTGTGTACCTGTATGCTTGGTGCACTTGTGTATCCTGTGTGTTCTGTGTACCTGTATGCTTGGTGCACTTGTGTATCCTGTGTGCTCTGTGTACCTGTATGCTTGGTGCACTTGTGTATCCTGTGTGTGTTCTGTGTACCTGTATGCTTGGTGCACTTGTGTATCCTGTGTGCTCTGTGTACCTGTGTGCTTGGTGCACTTGTGTATCCTGTGTGCTCTGTGTACCTGTGTGCTTGGTGCACTTGTGTATCCTGTGTGCTCTGTGTACCTGTATGCTTGGTGCACTTGTGTATCCTGTGTGCTCTGTGTACCTGTATGCTTGGTGCACTTGTGTATCCTGTGTGCTCTGTGTACCTGTATGCTTGGTGCACTTGTGTATCCAGAGAAGGCCGGACGCGACGGAGTTAAGGGAGGCCAGCATGACAGGGGAGCTGGCACGGAAGGGGTTAACTTGAGAACTGGCTGGCTGAGCGGGAGTTGCTAAGGGGAGGGGTAAGGGAGTCAGGGGAGGGTATATATATTACTGGCTCTTCCTGTATCTGGTCAGCACATGCGGAGCAGCAGTGAAGAGTCCCGCCCTCCCTCCCTTAGTAGTGGACAGCAGGACTGTATGGGTCGTGGTTGGGTTAGTTCGGGTTGAGGGTTGGATTGTCATTTTGTCATAGCAGCTGCTGGCGGGTTAGGGGGTCCTTGGGGTTGGAAAAAATTGAGTATAAGGGGGGTACACGAGGTGAGGTGCACCCCCATTCCCCCTCATTTTATTAAGGATTATCGGGGGACTTGGAGGAGGCTGGGCTCCTGACTGGGTGGTGTCCCGGGGAGTAATGGTTTGTGGATAATCGGCCAGTGCCATTGGACTTGCGGTAGGGCTCCTGAGCCTGGGGGAACCGGCTGGGGGTCGGAAATGAGTGGTAATAGACAGATATTTTGTGGCACAGTTATGGGTGGCCGGTTATAGTTTTAGCCTCAAGGACCTCCTTCCCGTTCTGGGTTTTAGATAGCTGGGGGGGGGGGTAGTAGTGGCAGTATCATTTTTGCATAATGTTTATGTTTTTTGTACGTTTGTTAATAAAATTTGGCTGCTGTGGCCAAAACTTTTCCAAAGAGCCAGGTCTTTGTCTTCATTTTTGGGAGGGATGGGGGGGGGGGGGGGGTATGTTGGAAGGGGGGAGGGGGTAGAGGTAATGGAGGGATCAGCTTTCCCATGTCATGTGTGCTCTGTGTACCTGTATGCTTGGTGCACTTGTGTATCCTGTGTGCTCTGTGTACCTGTATGCTTGGTGCACTTGTGTATCCTGTGTGCTCTGTGTACCTGTATGCTTGGTGCACTTCTGTATTCTGTACGCTCTGTGTACCTGTATGCTTGGTGCACTTGTGTATCTGTGCTCTGTGTACCTGTATGCTTGGTGCACTTGTGTATCTGTGCTCTGTGTACCTGTATGCTTGGTGCACTTGTGTATCCTGTGTGTGTTCTGTGTACCTGTATGCTTGGTGCACTTGTGTATCCTGTGTGTTCTGTGTACCTGTATGCTTGGTGCACTTGTGTATCCTGTGTGCGCACTGTGTATGTGCTCTTGTGTAGTAATAGCGGCCTGATCTCTACCCTGCCTCTAGTGCTATATATAGAGATTAAGGCTCAGTTCCGCAATTAAATATGACACAAAGAAGTGAATGCCGGAGCGAGGAGGGAGAGCTGCAGCACGGAGGAAGGATGGAGGGAATGAGCAATAGAGAGAGGAGGAGAGGAGAGGGCGATGAGGGATTTCAGGTAGGAGGAGGGAGCCGGTGACACATTTTCTTAGCTGACGGGGAGAATTCTTTGCACAGATATTAATTAAAATATTTTTAGTCTCCCGACCGCCTCTCTCCTAGAACATCCCCACGAAATGTCAGGAGACCCCTTTATATGTGTGTGTTACGCACATCCACACGCTGCATGGCTATAGATATCCCCTCCTGTATATATATATATATATCTGCAGCTGAAGCTCCGCTATCTGATCCCCCAGCAGCCACCTCCTCGGGAGTTACAGGAAAGTTAGGGAACAAAATCTTTATTTTAGTAAAACATTGATAAATTATCTATCTATCTATCTATCTCCTATCTATTATCTATCTATTTATCTATCTATCTATCTATTCATCTATCTCCTATCTCCTATCTATCTATCTATCTATCTATCTATCTATCTATCTATCTATCTATCTCCTATCTATTATCTATCTATCTATCTATCTATCTATCTATCTATCTATCTATCTCCTATCTATCTATCTATCTATCTATCTATCTATCTATCTCCTATCTATCTATCTATCTATCTATCTATCTATCTATCTATCTCCTATCTATCTATCTATCTATCTATCTATCTCCTATCTATCTATCTATCTATCTATCTATCTATCTATCTATCTATCTATCTATCTATCTCCTATCTATCTATCTATCTATCTATCTATCTATCTATCTATCTATCTATCTATCTATCCCCCCATCTATCTCTCCCCTCCCTGTAGTATCCTTTGATCCCCCTCTCTATCTGTGTAGTCCTGATGCAGCCTTTGGAGTGATGTGATGTATCCGGCTCCTGTACATTGGCTGTAGAAGACAATGAGGGGGTGGATGAGGGAACTTCTTGTGTACGTGTTATTATGGTCAAGTCGCCAGCAGCCCCCCGGAGCCGTATACTGGTAATTACCGGGATGTGATATAACCAGTGATCCTCTGCCCTAGATTTACAGCGGTGGCTGCCGCCTGTACACACAGCGCTGCTTTCCCTCCTCAAGTAAAATAAAATCCTCCAGGGTTTTAAGCGACATTCCTCATGGAAATCCAGTGTCACCTGTGAATCCAGGTCAGTGAGTGCCTGAGGTGAGGCAGCCAGGCAGCCATCAGGAGACTACCCTCAGCAGCAGTGCCTTAAAGGGGAACTCCACTCACAACCAGAAAACTTTATATTATCAGCCCATGACTCCTATCAGGCTTCAGGGTAGAGAACAGATATATCTTATATATTCATTGTCATGCCTATAGTATGGGCGGCTAATAAGAGGTGACAACCGCACTGGCTACACCTTATAATGAGGTGGTTGTCACTTTGCAAAAACTGGGTTGCTTCCATATTACATTGTTGCATGGCTATTGAGCCAACCAGACACTAATAAAAAAGTTTTTTTCAAAATGAATGGGACAACTATGGGGACCTAATAGGCACCAAAGCTGCTGACCTTACAGGGCTTAGGAGCGGGCCTACAGTAACACAGATGTAACAGCCACCAAACACATCAGTGGAGCACCAATCGGTTTCTCGGCATGCTACAATATTGGTGTAGTGTACTCTGGAAAGTATATGTAAGCAGCGATCTACAAATTACATGGCAACTTATATAAACCCCTCTGGATTGGGTGGGCCACTGCCCTACATTCGTACCTTCCACTTGTTGATCCTGCGCTCCTGTGCCATTAAAATGGCTCTTCCCGAAGTATGCAAACTAACTGCTAATACCCAGGGGGCGTTCTCCAGCCCCAAGGTGAGCTGTAGTCTACCAGGGTGAACAGTGGGGCACTAAGCCAATGCCTCCTGACCTCTGAGGGGTTGCCCTCAGATATTCCCATCTGGTTGGATTAAGACTGATCACTAGTGTCGAGCAAACTTGCCAAAAGTTTCCAAACCTGAACACTCGGCATTTGACTCCTGGCCGCTGGAGAAGCTGGATGCTGCCCCAGGGCTTCTAACAAAACATGGATACAGCCTATGACCTATGGCTGCAGCTATGTTCCCCAGGACTTCCTAGGGCTGCGTCCAAGTTCTCCAGCTGCCGGGAGTCAAATACTGAGTGTTCAGGTTCGGAAACTTTTGGCAAGTTTGCTCGACACTAGTGATTCCCCCAGCACTGAGCTGTAATCTTTACTGAAAGGTGGAATGGAATCAGTGGAATGATGACGCTGCAGAGGGGGGCCGGCATGAGGGACGGATAGAGCGTTTTTTTATTTTGTGAATAAATGTTTAGCGCCGCACTACCCCTTTAAAGGGAATCTGTCATTAGGATTATACTGTCTTAAATGAGGGCAGCATAATCTAGGCAGGACCGCTGAACAGATCGGTGTATTACGTTCATCGTTCTGTTCAGCCAGTGTCCTAATATGCAGGAAAATAGGATTGTTGCCACACCCCTCCCCCGTCCTACAACTGCTGATTGACAGTTGGCTACCTATACACAGCATAGATAGATAACTGCCAATCAGCAGCTGATGGGTGGAGTTTTCCACTTCTCATGAATATCCAGGACTACTGAGCTCATGCACAAAATAGAGAGGACTACTTATTGTCCATGTTATTCAGGAGGATATCTCTGGATCAGCTGCACAAAACAATCGCCCCCCATGTGAGCGATGAGATGAGGGGAGCACTGGGAGTCCATGTAATCTCTGGCTATCCTATCCGCAGCCTACGTGTCCTGCCTTATACAGCAGCCTGTAGTCTGCTGACAGATCAGTCCTATAAGCTCAGTATCGCACTGCTGCTGCTTGTAGAGCATAGGAAGAGAAGTTCACCAATATATATATGACAACTCACCAAAAGGCTTTTCTCCTCCAGAGCTGAAATCCACACTTCTGAAGCTTCTCCATGGTCCTTGCTAATAGAGAAGGAAAGGGAGTGGTGGTGGTGGTGGTGGGGGGGGGGGTGGGGGGGTGGGAGCAGAAAACCCCTCTGAACACTATAGCAGAGGCTTGTTTACCAGTTCAAGCCAAGTTCGTCCATTGGAGTTTCCCTCTAGACAATCTCTGGGGAAGCGCGCAGAATAAATGGAAGCGGCGCGCGTTCTGTACATACTATTAAGAGCTGTAAATAAATAATGTGGCGAGCAGATAACAGACGCTTCCTGTACTATATGGCCGCTAGCTCAGGGGTTCTGACTCGAAGTGACCTATAATAGGGCATCACCTCGGGTATTACAGTACAGGGCGTCACCATGGATATTAATGTACAGGGCATCACCACGGATATTACAGTACAGGGCGTCACCACAGGTATTACAGTACAGGGCATCACCTCGGATATTACAGTACAGGGCGTCACCTCAGAGATTACAGTACAGGGCAATACCACGGATATTACAGTACAGGGCATCACCACGGATATTACAGTACAGGGCATCACCACGGATATTACAGTACAGGGCGTCACCTCGGGTATTACAGTACAGGGCGTCACCACGGATAATACAGTACAGGTCATCACCACGGATAATACAGTACAGGGCGTCACCACAGGTATTACAGTACAGGGCATCACCTCTGGTATTACAGTATAGGGCATCACCTCAGAGATTACAGTACAGGGCGTCACCACGGATATTACAGTACAGGGCATCACCACGGGTATTACAGTACAGGGCATCACCATGGATATTACAGTACAGGGCGTCACCTCTGGTATTACAGTACAGGGCATCACCTCTGGTATTACAGTACAGGGCATCACCATGGATATTACAGTACAGGGCGTCACCTCGGGTATTACAGTACAGGGCATCACCACGGATATTACAGTACAGGGCGTCACCACGGATATTACAGTACAGGGCGTCACCTCGGATATTACAGTACAGGGCGTCACCACGGATATTACAGTACAGGGTGTCACCACGGATATTACAGTACAGGGCATCACCTCTGGTATTACAGTACAGGGCATCACCTCTGGTATTACAGTACAGGGCATCACCACGGATATTACAGTACAGGGCGTCACCACGGATATTACAGTACGAGGCATTACTACGGATATTACAGTACAGGGCGTCACCACGGATATTACAGTACAGGGCGTCACCATGGATTTTACAGTACAGGGCGTCACCTCGGGTATTACAGTACAGGGCATCACCACAGGTATTACAGTACAGGGCATCACCTCAGAGATTACAGTACAGGGCATCACCTCGGAGATTACAGTACAGGGCATTACCACGGGTATTACAGTACAGGGCATCACCTCGGAGATTACAGTACAGGGCATTACCACGGGTATTACAGTACAGGGCATCACCTCAGAGATTACAGTAGGGCGTCACCTCTGGTAATACAGTACAGGGCGTCACCTCAGAGATTACAGTACAGGGCATCACCTCGGGTATTACAGTACAGGGCATCACCTCAGAGATTACAGTACAGGGCATCACCTCAGAGATTACAGTACAGGGCATCACCTCAGAGATTACAGTACAGGGCATCACCTCAGAGATTACAGTGTAGGGCATCACCATCACTTCAGAACGATAACTTAATTCTTAACCGCACAACACAGAATGGCAGACAATAGTTCACCAAATGCAATCTTTCTTGAGTTTAGCCTGGGAGCAGATCTCTTGGGTAGTTCCCCTTTAAGAGTTTACGCTTCTGCTTTAGCGGGTATACTGAGGTTTTTTGGTAGACTTTAGACTTCGGGATAGGCAGTCTCTGGTTAGGTTACTTGGGAGAGGTTTAGCAGTGGTGACAGGGTGACATACTCTGCTCATGAGAGTCCTGACAACTTTGGTTAGGTTGCGGTTACTTTAGGACCTTGCTGTGATGAGCATGTGGAGAGGCACATCCAGGAGTATTTGGCACTAGCGTATTAGCTGACCTGGGCCATCCTTGGCATTATCTAGAAAACAGGACTTGGCAGGAGCAGAGGGGCACTTCGGCAATATGCAGCTTCTCCATCCTCTGACTAGACTTGACACACTGCAGAATGCAAGACTTGAGACTTGTAAATGATCACCCTCTTAGCTTGGGCAGACTGAATACCTGTGTTGCTAGTCACACCTCTGGTGGTTTTGCAATCCATGCTTAGGCAAGCAGGATTACAGCAAACAGGATTAAAGAAGCACAGGCACAAGCACTGGCCAATGGCCAGGCCCCTGGAAGACTATGCTCTGGCTCTGGATATGGCTGCACTCACATACACAGGAACTCTGGAACAAATATTGGCATGAAGACAGGAGACACTGACTGACTAGGCCTGCTCTAACCACCCTTTTATGCTACAGAGGATTGGTAATGTAATGTACAGTATGTACACAGTGACCCCACCAGCAGAATAGTGAGTGCAGCTCTGGAGTATAATATAGGATGTAACTCAGGATCAGTACAGGATCAGTAATGTAATATATGTACACAGTGACCCCAGCAGCAGAATAGTGAGTGCAGCTCTGGAGTATAATACAGGATGTAACTCAGGATCAGTATACGATAAGTGACTCAGCTATTTCCATTCTATATACAGGCTGTAGAATGGCGCTCAGTGGTGGATAGTGCGGCATAATGGCACTGTATGGCACTTAGTGCTTTACGATACAACCTCCTTACATCTTGCCGCCTTGAGATGTTTTTTTCATTTTAGCTTTCATGATAAATATGTCTAGAAATTTACACAGATGTTCGGATGCTCCGGAGTCTTTATTCTATACTTTGATCCTTACAGTCGGAGCGTCTTCAGATTTCCACAGGATTAGTCAATATGTGGCAATGGGGAGGTCAGGAGGTAGCAGGCGTCCTGCCGGGTAGGAGTGATATTCCTGGCTGCAGATTCTCAGGTGTGGCTCTGCCAGCAGTGTGATGACACCGGACGCCGCTGATCTGTTATATGGGATTGTGCTCTGCAGCTGTATACATGCTGCGCTGCGCTCTGCGGAGGCGCTGCACTTCCTTCCCTTGTCACTCGGCTTATGACCCCTGTGCAGTAAATGACACAAGAAGAAAACATATCATTATTTCAAATAAAACATTTAATATTAACTACTTACAATAAATATAACTATACTATACATCAGCATTGATGAAAGCTTCTAGCTCAAGAGGACTGAAACGTTGGCGTAGTTATGGCTGACAGTGTTATGGGGGTAGTTATGGCTGACAGTGTTATGGGGGTAGTTATGGATGGCAGTGTTATGGGGGTAGTTATGGCTGGCAGTGTATGGAGGTAGTTATGGATGGCAGTGTTATGGGGGTAGTTATGGCTGGCAGTGTTATGGGGGTAGTTATTGCTGGCAGTGTTATGGGGGTAGTTATGGATGGCAGTGTTATGGGGGTAGTTATGGATGGCAGTGTTATGGATGGAAGTGTTATGGGGTAGCTATGGATGGCAGTGTTATGGGGGTAGTTATTGCTGGCAGTGTTATGGGGTAGTTATGGATGGCAGTGTTATGGGGGTAGTTATTGCTGGCAGTGTTATGGGGGTAGTTATGGATGGCAGTGTATGGAGGTAGCTATGGCTGGCAGTGTTATGGGGGTAGTTATGGCTGGCAGTGTATGGGGGCAGTTATGGCTGGCAGTGTTATGGGAGTAGTTATGGCTGGCAGTGTTATGGGGTAGTTATGGCAGGCACTGTTATGGGGGTAGTTATGGATGGCAGTGTTATGGGGGTAGTTATGGATGGCAGTGTTATGGGGGTAGTTATGGCTGGTGGTTTTATGGGACAGTTGTGGCTGGCAGTGTTATAGGAAAAGTTATGGCTGGCAGTGTTATGGGGGTAGTTATGGCTGGCAGTGTTATGGAGGTAGTTATGGCTGGCAGTGTTATGGGGGTCGTTATGGCTAGCAGTGTTATGGAGGTAGTTATGGCTGGCAGTGTTATAGGGGTAGTTATGGCTGGCAGTGTTATGGGGGTAGTTATGGATGGCAGTGTTATGGAGGTAGTTATGGCTGGCAGTGTTATGGGGGTAGTTATGGCTAGCAGTGTTATGGAGGTAGTTATGGCTGGCAGTGTTATGGGGGTAGTTGTGGATGGCAGTGTTATGGAGGTAGTTATGGCTGGCAGTGTTATGGGGGTAGTTATGGATGGCAGTGTTATGGAGGTAGTTATGGCTGGCAGTGTTATCGAAGTAGTTATGGATGGCAGTGTTATGGAGGTAGTTATGGCTGGCAGTGTTATCGAGGTAGTTATGGATGGCAGTGTTATGGAGGTAGTTATGGTTGGCAGTGTTATCGAGGTAGTTATGGATGGCAGTGTTATGGGGTAGTTTTTGCTGGCATTATGATTGGATTAGTTTTGGCTGGCACATTGGTATTGGGACAGCTGTTTATGGCAGTGTTATGGGATAGTTATGGCTGGCAGTGTTATGGAGGTAGTTATGGCTGGCAGTGTTATGGAGGTAGTTATGTCTGGCAGTGTTATGGGATAGTTATGGCTAGCAGTGTTATGGGGATAGTTTTGTCTGGCACATTGGTATTGGGACAGCTGTTTGTGGCAGTGTTATGGGATAGTTATGGCTGGCAGTGTTATGGAGGTAGTTATGTCTGGCAGTGTTATGGAGGTAGTTTTGCTGGCATTGTTATTGGGGGTAGTTTTTGCTGGCACATTGTTAATGTAACAGCTGTTTGTGGCAGTGTTATGGGGCTTCTATGTCTGGGAAGGTCTATAGCTGGCCATGTTAGGGAGTATCTAGTTGGCACATCATTTTGAGGGTGTTTACAGCAGGTACTGATAGGGGGTGTCTGTGTCATTGTGGGGACGTCTGTACCTGGGGCAATATTTGGGGGTACCTGTGGTACCCTCCCTGTATCATATATCTTATATGACAAGCCTTGTTTTGGGCCTTGTAGTAAGACTACACAGTGGGGGTCTGTATATAGGATGGGGGGCAATCCTGCAATCTGTATCCCCAGCCTCCCCCCCAGTCATGTTCTGGGTCACTGGGCCGCTGTCCTAGTTATGTTCTTTCTTACACATGCACATGTATGTAGAGACTTCCCAGCATGCACTGCTCCTGTGGCGGTATGAGGAGCAGTGTGCCGGGAGGGGTAGCACCTGGGGCTTCTTTGCTCGGCTGCGTTTCCAGCTCTTTCCGCCATGGCTGGATCATTGCAGATTACACAGCGCCATTACCCTGCGCACAGCGTTCTTTCTGCTCCAACAACTCATCTGAGCTCAGGTGAAAATCAGACTAAGCTGAGCATTAACCTAAAGTGGAGCCCTATGAAGACGCCTCATACATGAATGCCTTCTGCCATTGCCCCCGGCTCTGTAGCCAGAGAGCAGAGCGCGGAGCTTCACATCCAGCCACATCTGTGTCAGAGAAACTCTGCAAACACTTTACTGATCCTGAGCTCCATCCCACCTCCATTCACAGCCAGAGCTGCAATCTGATTTCTGCCGCCTTCTCGTGAACTTCATGAACTCCCAGCTCCCTGCTGTCCCCTGCTGGTTCAGTGTCTGCATAGAGCCTGCCCTGCTGCGGTGCATTGTGGAAGATGTAGAGAGTTAACTGCTGCTTTTACCGCCCATATATTTATCTGTCACCTCTCTTTCACTTGTGTTACTCTATGGAGTCCAGCATCCTGGTTGCTAGGTAACTACGGCTGTATCTTCCCTGACCGCCATATCGCTCAGTCACAGTATTATGCAGGGTAACGCTGCTGCACGAGGCTCGCTATACCTTATAGGACTGGTTATGCGTCCCTCGTGGGATTTCATGGTTAGTAGCCATGTTCTGGCTTTTTATTGCACGGTTGTAGTCACGCTTTATGGTTATGCTGCGACTGTGGGAAAATTGCTGGAAAAACGCATAAAGGGGGAGATTTATCAGCGGAATTTTTCTGTGTGTGGTCGATTTCTGCTATGGCAAGAATAGGCTGGTCTATTGGAAGTGCGACTTTGTAGGTAACGAGCTTTACACACTCAGAGCAGTACCTAGCCCCCTAGGCCACGAGCCTTACACACTCAGAGCAGTACCTAGCCCCCTAGGCCACGAGCCTTACACACTCAGAGCAGTACCTAGCCCCCTAGGCAACGAGCCTTACACACTCAGAGCAGTATCTAGCCCCCTAGGCAACGAGCCTTACACACCCAGAGCAGTACCTAGCCCCCTAGGCAACGACCCTTACACACTCAGAGCAGTACCTAGCCCCCTAGGCAACGACCCTTACACACTCAGAGCAGTACCTAGCCCCCTAGGCCACGAGCCTTACACACTCAGAGCAGTACCTAGCCCCCTAGGCAACGAGCCTTACACACTCAGAGCAGTATCTAGCCCCCTAGGCAACGAGCCTTACACACCCAGAGCAGTACCTAGCCCCCTAGGCAACGACCCTTACACACTCAGAGCAGTATCTAGCCCCCTAGGCAACGAGCCTTACACACCCAGAGCAGTACCTAGCCCCCTAGGCAACGACCCTTACACACCCAGAGCAGTACCTAGCCCCCTAGGCAACGAGCCTTACACACTCAGAGCAGTACCTACCCCCTAGGCAATGAGCATTACACACCCAGAGCAGTACCTAGCCCCCTAGGCCACAAGCCTTACACACTCAGAGCAGTACCTAGCCCCCAATGCAATGAGCCTTACACACTCAGAGCAGTACCTAGCCCCCTAGGCAACGAGCCTTACACACTCAGAGCAGTACCTAGCCCCCTAGGCAACGAGCCTTACACACCCAGAGCAGTACCTAGCCCCCTAGGCAATGAGCCTTACACACTCAGAGCAGTACCTAGCCCCCTAGGCAACAACCCTTACACACCCAGAGCAGTATCTAGCCCCCTAGGCAACGAGCCTTACACACCCAGAGCAGTACCTAGCCCCCTAGGCCACGAGCCTTACACACTCAGAGCAGTACCTAGCCCCCTAGGCAACGAGCCTTACACACCCAGAGCAGTACCTAGCCCCCTAGGCAACGAGCCTTACACACCCAGAGCAGTACCTAGCCCCCTAGGCAACGAGCCTTACACACCCAGAGCAATACCTAGCCCCCTAGGCCACGAGCCTTCCACACTCAGAGCAGTACCTAGCCCCCTAGGCAACAACCCTTACACACCCAGAGCAGTACCTAGCCCCCTACGCATTGACCCTTACACACCCAGAGCAGTACCTAGCCCCCTAGGCAACAACCCTTACACACCCAGAGCAGTACCTAGCCCCCTAGGCAACGAGCCTTACACACCCAGAGCAATACCTAGCCCCCTAGGCCACGAGCCTTCCACACTCAGAGCAGAACCTAGCCCCCTAGGCAACAACCCTTACACACCCAGAGCAGTACCTAGCCCCCTAGGCAACAACCCTTACACACCCAGAGCAGTACCTAGCCCCCTACGCAACGACCCTTACACACCCAGAGCAGTACCTAGCCCCCTAGGCAACAACCCTTACACACCCAGAGCAGTACCTAGCCCCCTAGGCAACGAGCCTTACACACCCAGAGCAATACCTAGCCCCCTAGGCCACGAGCTTTCCACACTCAGAGCAGAACCTAGCCCCCTAGGCAACAACCCTTACACACCCAGAGCAGTACCTAGCCCCCTAGGCAACGAGCCTTACACACCCAGAGCAATACCTAGCCCCCTAGGCCACGAGCCTTCCACATTCAGAGCAGTACCTAGCCCCCTAGGCAACAACACTTACACACCCAGAGCAGTACCTAGCCCCCTAGGCCACGAGCCTTACACACCCAGAGCAGTACCTAGCCCTCTAGGCAACAACCCTTACACACCCAGAGCAGTACCTAGCCCCCTAGGCAACGAGCCTTACACACCCAGAGCAATACCTAGCCCCCTAGGCCACGAGCCTTCCACATTCAGAGCAGTACCTAGCCCCCTAGGCAACAACACTTACACACCCAGAGCAGTACCTAGCCCCCTAGGCCACGAGCCTTACACACCCAGAGCAGTACCTAGCCCCCTAGGCAACGAGCCTTACACACCCAGAGCAGTACCTAGCCCCCTAGGCAACGAGCCTTACACACCCAGAGCAGTACCTTGCCCCCTAGGCAACAACCCTTACACACCCAGAGCAGTACCTAGCCCCCTAGGCAACGAGCCTTACAAACCCAGAGCAGTACCTAGCCCCCTAGGCCACGAGCCTTCCACACTCAGAGCAGTACCTAGTCCCCTAGGCAACAACCCTTACACACCCAGAGCAGTACCTAGCCCCCTAGGCAACAACCCTTACACACCCAGAGCAGTACCTAGCCCCCTAGGCAACGAGCCTTACACACCCAGAGCAATACCTAGCCCCCTAGGCCACGAGCCTTCCACATTCAGAGCAGTACCTAGCCCCCTAGGCAACAACACTTACACACCCAGAGCAGTACCTAGCCCCCTAGGCAACGAGCATTACACACCCAGAGCAGTACCTAGCCCCCTAGGCAACAACACTTACACACCCAGAGCAGTACCTAGCCCCCTAGGCAACGAGCATTACACACCCAGAGCAGTACCTAGCCCCCTAGGCAACGAGCCTTACACACCCAGAGCAGTACCTAGCCCCCTAGGCAACAACCCTTACACACCCAGAGCAGTACCTAGCCCCCTAGGCAACAACCCTTACACACCCAGAGCAGTACCTAGCCCCCTAGGCAACGAGCCTTACACACCCAGAGCAATACCTAGCCCCCTAGGCCACGAGCCTTCCACACTCAGAGCAGTACCTAGCCCCCTAGGCAACAACCCTTACACACCCAGAGCAGTACCTAGCCCCCTAGGCCACGAGCCTTCCACACCCAGAGCAGTACCTAGCCCCCTAGGCAACAACCCTTACACACCCAGAGCAGTACCTAGCCCCCTAGGCAACGAGCCTTACACACCCAGAGCAATACCTAGCCCCCTAGGCCACGAGCCTTCCACACTCAGAGCAGTACCTAGCCCCCTAGGCAACGAGCCTTACACACCCAGAGCAATACCTAGCCCCCTAGGCCACGAGCCTTCCACACTCAGAGCAGTACCTAGCCCCCTAGGCAACAACCCTTACACACCCAGAGCAGTACCTAGCCCCCTACGCAATGACCCTTACACACCCAGAGCAGTACCTAGCCCCCTAGGCAACAACCCTTACACACCCAGAGCAGTACCTAGCCCCCTAGGCAACGAGCCTTACACACCCAGAGCAATACCTAGCCCCCTAGGCCACCAGCCTTCCACACTCAGAGCAGAACCTAGCCCCCTAGGCAACAACCCTTACACACCCAGAGCAGTACCTAGCCCCCTAGGCAACAACCCTTACACACCCAGAACAGTACCTAGCCCCCTACGCAACGACCCTTACACACCCAGAGCAGTACCTAGCCCCCTAGGCAACAACCCTTACACACCCAGAGCAGTACCTAGCCCCCTAGGCAACGAGCCTTACACACCCAGAGCAATACCTAGCCCCCTAGGCCACCAGCTTTCCACACTCAGAGCAGAACCTAGCCCCCTAGGCAACAACCCTTACACACCCAGAGCAGTACCTAGCCCCCTAGGCAACAACCCTTACACACCCAGAGCAGTACCTAGCCCCCTAGGCAACAACCCCTACACACCCAGAGCAGTACCTAGCCCCCTAGGCAACGAGCCTTACACACCCAGAGCAATACCTAGCCCCCTAGGCCACGAGCCTTCCACACTTAGAGCAGTACCTAGCCCTCTAGGCAACAACCCTTACACACCCAGAGCAGTACCTAGCCCCCTAGGCCATGAGCCTTACACACCCAGAGCAGTACCTAACCTCCTAGGCAACGAGCCTATTACACTCGACGATTGTTAGAAAAATTCTATATCTGTACTCATTTTCTTATCGCCAGTATATTTGATAGGTTAATCATACTAAAATATATTCATAGAATAGTTATGCACTAATGAAACTTAAGTTATTGCGCCCAATCCTAAGTATTGAGAAGCTTATAGAGGCAATATATATAATTAACATATATACTGTGTTACTGAAGAGGTATATAATGAGTTAAGTGTTGAACTTTAAAGGACAACTCCGGCGAAAAAATTTTTTGGCTTATTTAACACACATTACAAAGTTATATAACTTTGTAATGTGGTTAAATACCCGGTCTGGCCCCCTTCCCCCACTTTCCGACCCCTGACCCCCCACCCCGGAAGTTAAAGAATATATACATTACCTATTACGGTCGTCACGGTCCTCTTCTCTGGTGTCGGGTGATGTCAGAGCTGGGGGGCAGTCCGGGTCTTCCTCCTCCTCGGCGTCTTCATTGAGAGTGAATGGGAGAGAAAAGGCTGCTGGTGCACATGCGCACCAGCAGCCTTTTCATTGGCTGGAGCGCATCACATGGCTTCCAGCTTGCTCAGCCCTGATTGGCTAAGCTTGCTGGAAGCCATGTGATGCGCTCCAGCCAATGAAAAGGCTGCCGGTGCGCAAGCGCACTGGCAGCCTTTTCTCTCTCATGGACCCGGAAGCAAGAGACATCGCTGGACGGCGGAGGCAGGTGACGGTGAGGCGGACGGCGGGCGAATGGAGTGGCGATCGTCACCGGAGGGATGGTGAGTATGGTGTCTGTGTGTGTCTGTGTTTTTTTTGGGGGGGGGGTCCCGCCGGAGTTGTCCTTTAAAGATGTTTAGAAAAGTAAGATTGTAAGAGGTGCAGACATGTGGAAATAAAGCTGAAATGCCTGGTTGACCTCTCTTTGTACCTCTAGACAGGAGGCTTAACGCCCTGTACCTCTAGTTCACTTCTGTTTTTGTTTTCCACTGAAACTTCGGTCTTAACTGCACATTTCCTGTATATAAGCTGAAGGGACGTTGTAATTCTTTGCACTTGGTGAAAACACTTGCCCTTGTTAACAAGTAATAAACCTTACCCTTAATTCAGATCATCCGTGTCCCGTGGTTGATAGACAAAGAAAATTCTCCTGACAACGATTATCGCACATTATCCCACATTGCTCATTCTTTTGGAGTACATGATTGTAGTAACGCTCAGAACTAACAACTATCGTTCTGTGCAATATGGTGAATGATTTCAGTTTTTTTAAAATTCCTTTTATTTTCTTCATCTTTTTCAATAAAAAAAAGTTTAGTACAAACAACCAAGTAAGGGTATTTGCAGACAATACAATTCCAGAAATACATTGCCACATATTCAGCCAAATATAACATAGAATATTCATTAAACCAACGATAATCGACTCTGAGCATTGTAGGCTCCTTATGCAATCCAGCACCCCTATATTTCCACCACCCACCACCCCAAAGCCGTACCTAGCTCCCTAGGCAATGAGCATTACACACCCAGAGCAGTACCTAGCCCCCTAGGCAATGAGCATTACACACCCAGAGCAGTACCTAGCCCCCTAGGCCACGAGTATTACACACCCAGAGCAGTACCTAGCCCCCTAGGCCACGAGTATTACACACCCAGAGCAGTACCTAGCCCCCTAGGCCACGAGTATTACACACCCAGAGCAGTACCTAGCCCCCTAGGCAATGAGTATTACACACCCAGAGCAGTACCTAGCCCCCTAGGCAATGAGTATTACACACCCAGAGCAGTACCTAGCCCCCTAGGCAATGAGTATTACACACCCAGAGCAGTACCTAGCCCCCTAGGCAACGAGCATTACACACCTAAAACAGTACCTAGCCCCCTAGGCAACGAGCCTTATACACCCTGAGCAGTAACTAGCCCCCTAGGCAATGAGCATCACACACCCAAAGTGGTACCTAGCCCCCTAGGCAAGGAGTATTAGATGCACAAAACAGTACCTAGCGCTCTAGGTAACGTTTTATGTTTTATGTATGGCTGGTTTGTACTGTTCCCCAATGGTCTGTGACCTGACCAACTGTGATGGATCCCTTGGGTTCCTGTCAAGGTAGTGAAGAGATGACCCACCCGGACTATCGGTACTGCCACCCACTGAAAGGGGAAAATGACCCAAGGTGTATAGCGGAGGTGTATAGGTGCTGGGGCAGGTACAATGATGACTGAGTCCCAGTAAAATAAATATAATGGCTTTACTGAACAGTCTCTTAGAATAAAAAACACTTTGGCAGCAAGTGACTGATCGACATACAGGCTTGTGTTCACTAGATCTGTGCTGGGAGATACTTGAGAGTGCTGATACAATAGAGGTAGATGTAGCTTAGAGTTGAGCAGTGAAGAGTCACCCTTCTAGGGTGACACAAGCCCCAGTCCTGGTTACCTGGGTGTAGCTAAGTGTCCTAAATTATCCGGTGTCATCTACGCTGCTTCGTTGCGGTTGCTTTGCTCTATCCAGGTCATTTCCCCTGTACTAGGATACTGCCCTGCACTTTTTAAAAACTTTTTTGGCGTGGGCTGGGTTATTCCCTGACTTGTCATCCTTGTAGCGTCTAGCACTGCATAGTTAGAATAGTAGATGGAAGAAGTGGAGAGTATCTAGTTGCTCCATACACGTGTGTCTTGACTGACTTCACAGCTGGACTGTCTCCTCCCACCAAGTGACTACTTCCTACAAGGGTATGTAAGAGCCCCTGTGAGTGGTGGAAAGAAAGTGTGCAAAGAGAGAAGAATAGGGAGAGGCAGAAGAAAAAGAGGTATCTCCATTGAACAACAAACCCTGTGTTCACTACAGCTGTGTAATATACACTGACATCTGGTGGTGAAACCAATAAATACCTTCATCACCACCTGACTATTGAGTTAAGGGCTTTTGCGACAGGTTTCATGCAAGAAACACCCGTTTGGTTGTTTCATGCAAGAAACAGTTTGGTCCCCGTGTGGTAAAGCCCCTGAAAGCCAGACTGTACCATGCAATGAAAACCATGCAATAAAAATAATATCGCTGTCAGAATGGGACACACACAACCAGACAGTGGGCCCTGCTCTGAAACCACCCACTGTCCCTGCCTAATTGCCTCAGTCGACCCTAGGCGGTCGCGGACAACCACGATGACGTTCCCTACACTAGGTACGTGGAACAGACAACAGACGGACAGACAAACACAATAAAGCGAAGTGAACAAGCCAGGTCAAACCACATGGACAACGCAGTACAATATCAGTAGTACAAAGAGTAGTCACAGGTCAGGCGGGAGGTCAGAATAACGAGTCGAGCAGTCAGGAGGGATTAGGATGGGGAACGCAGGTATAGACAAGGGAGAGCTGGGACCAGGAATTAGCCTAAGAGCCAGCGATCAGTAAATGACCGCTGGCTCTTTAAGTACTAGACCAGGAGCCCGGACCAGAACATCATTGGTCCGGACTCCTTAGTCTTCATCTAGTACATCTCTGTAGCACTGCAGAGCGAGTGGCAGCCGCGTCTGTCACTCACTCTGAATGCTAAACACCGCTCAGCTGAGCGGCCGAGTGAGCGGAGCCCGCGGCGTCCCTGGTTACCAGGGACGCTGTTGGGTATCCGTGACGTCACTCGGGAGAATGTCGGGAGGCGGCGCTGCGGCTGAGGACGGCGCTGGATCCCAGTCAGGTAAGTTCCTGACATTACCCCCCCCTCCTACGAGGGGCCTCAGGACCCTTATCCACTGGACCAGGCTTAGACGGGTTCTGATCATGGTAACATCGGACCAAATGAGGAGCATGCAGGTCATTAACCGCCATCCATGTACGCTCTTCTGGTTCGAAGCCCTTCCAGTGGACCAGATATTGTAACGAGCCCTGTACCCAACGGAAGTTCAGAATCCTTTCCACCTCATATTCCAACTCACCCTGAATGACAAGTGGGGCAGGAGGAGGCGATGGAGACACTGGCAGTACATATTTTTTCAGTAGAGATTTATGAAATACAGAATGAATTCTTAAAGACGTAGGTAGTTTGAGTCTGAACGTAACAGGATTAATGACCTCCACAATAGTATATGGCCCAATGTATTTGGGCGCCAGCTTCCCTGATTGTACTCTCAGTTTCAAATTTCTGGTAGAGAGCCAGACCTTATCGCCTATTACATATTGATGGCCAGATATGCGTCTTTTGTTGGCATATTTTTGTTAAGGTTCTTGGGCTTTGACTAAGCTATGATGAGCTTGGGCCAAAACTGTGCACAGTTTCGAAAACATAGTCTCGGCTGAGGGATTTACAGATTCGGCGGAGTGAATGGACGAATACCTAGGATTGAAACCATAATTACAGAAAAATGGCGACATCTTAGTGGAACGTTGCTCATGGTTGTTAATAGCAAATTCAGCCAGAGAAATAAAATCTCGCCATCTGTCCTGAGTATCAGCCACAAAACATCTCAAGAATTGCTCTAACGTCTGATTGACCCTCTCAGTCTGCCCATTCGACTGGGGGTGGAAGGCAGATGTGAAGGACAAGGAGATGCCCAGCTTACCACAAAACTCCCTCCAAAATCTAGCCACAAACTGGACACCTCTGTCCAAGACAATGTTCAATGTTCTCTTGACAAAACATGTGGCTAGTAGGCGAGCACTAGGGAGTTAACGCAATGGGATAAGATGACACATCTTGGAAAATCTATCCACCACTACCCATATGACAGTTTTTCCCTTAGACAGTGGTAAGTCGGTAATGAAATCCATTGATAGGTGTGTCCAAGGTCTCGTAGGGACCGGCAGGGGATGTAAGAGGCCCTCCGGTGGTCTACGAGGAACCTTGGACCTAGCACAGACCTCACAAGCTTCAACAAATGACTTAACGTCTCGGACACAGGTTGGCCACCAGAAATAGTGTGAGAGCAGATATTTAGTACCCGCTATCCCTGGGTGTCCTGCCAAGACAGAACTATGAGTTTCCTCCAAAACCCGGAGGCGAAGGTTCGGCGGCACAAATAGGAGAGACTCAGGAGTGTTATGGGGGGCCAGACTCTGAGACTCCGCGACCAGTTTCACCAGATCCGGTTGCAGGACAGACACCACCACCCCGGGTTTTAAAATCGTATCAAACTGCTTCTCGGGGGTGTCTTCGACACTGAAACTCATCGAACGCCATCTTAATACCCAACAGTTCTCTATTCCCAATGTCATAATTGCGTTCAGCTTGAGAGAACTTTCTCGAAAAGTACACAATAGGCCGAAGGTGGGTAAGAGTGTCCGACCCCTGGGATAGGACTACTCTCACCCTCACCTCGGATGCGTCAACCTCAACTACAAACGGTTGCTCGAAGTCTGGTTGTGCCAGTACTGGAGCCTCTGAGAAACAGTGCCGAAGTGTGTCGAATGCCCTGATCGCGTCAGTGGACCAGTTTACCAGATCCGCCCCTTCTTGGTCAAATCCGTGAGGGGTTTGGCTACGATTGAAAACCCTTTAATGAATTTTCTATAATAATTAGCAAAGTCTAAAAACCTTTGTAAGGCCTTTAGGTTGTTGGGACGTTCCCATTTTTCGATGGCTGCTACTTTGAGTGGATCCATACTAAAGGAATTGGGAGTAATGTTATAACCCAAACATGACACCTCCTGTATACCGAACTGACATTTCGACAACTTGGCACAAAGACTGTTTTGTCTCAGAAGCTCCATCACCAAACGAACATGCATCAGGTGAGACGACCAATCTGGGGAAAAAATCTAAATATCATCAAGGTAGACAACAAGGAAACGTCCAAGGTGTTCACGAAAGATGTCATTTACAAAATGTTGGAAGACCGCCGGTGCATTACACAACCCAAAGGGCATTACAAGGTATTCGAAGTGTCCCTCTGGGCTACTGAAGGTGGTCTTCCACTTGTCACCTTCTCTAATTCTGACTAAATTATATGCCCCCCACAAGTCCACCTTGGAAAACCATTTACAGAAGCTCCCACAATTTGGTTCAACAGGTCAGGAATTAAAGGCAACGGGTGCTGATTTTTAACAGTAATCTTGTTCAGTTCCCAATAATCAATGCAGGGCCGGAGACCCCCGTCTTTTTTGCCCACAAAAAAAGAACCCCGCCCCCATAGGAGAAGAGGGCGGACGAATGTGGCCCTTATGCAGACTGTCCTTTATGTAGTCCCGCATGGCTTCCCTCTCAGGACAGGACAAATTAAATATAAGACCTCAAGGGTATTTGGCACCAGGAACTATATCAATGGCACAGTCATACGGCCTATACATCAGCATAATCCAACAAAAACTCAGGTATCTCGTGATCCTTGGAAGGGCTTTCTACAAGAGATATGGCAATGCAATGGCGAACACATTCAGATCCCCATCTTACCAGTTCCCTGTTGGCCCAGTCGAAGACGGGATTATGTGCCTCCAACCAGGGTAATCCCAAAATCACATCAGACGACAAATTATGCATAAGGAGAAAATTGAGATTTTCAACATGGACAGACCCCACCTTGACTTCCAGATGAGGGGTTATATATTGTACGTCCCCTTGGGCAAAGGGCGCAGAATCGGCCCCAGTGACATTCACTGGGCACCTGAGCCGAAGGGGACATACCTCCAGACCAGAAAAAAAACATAGGATTAATAAAGTTTGTGGATGACCCAGAATCTACCTGGGCATACCCATAAATACTTTTATCTCCCAAAACCAAAGAAATTGGCAACAACAGTTTATTTTTGAAGGTTACCTGTGCGCCTGAGAGACCCCCTCGACAATCTCTCAGGCGCTGAAGTTTTCCGACGGTGGTGCCGGTTTAGAAGGGCATTGCCGAACCTGGTGTCCAGTCTTCCCATAGTAGAAACATAGATTATTTTGCAGGCGATGGGCTCGTCGGGCTTTGGCATCAGTGGCGTCTACCTGCATAGGCTCATCGGGTGTGGGTAAGACAGAAAGGGAAGGTTTAGGGAGTGAGACAGGTGAGATAGAGGTTCTAGGACGGTCTGGGGTACCCCTCTCATGTTGTCTGTCCCTCAGTTGTCTGTCGTCTCATACTCACCTCAACAGAGTCAGGAGTAGGATACGCCACCAACATGTCCTTGAGTCTGTCATTAAGGCCCACCCGAAACTGAAATCTGAGGGCAGAGTCGTTTCATTGAAAGAGACCACTCCACTGCCTAAACTTCGAGCAGTACTCCTCCACTGGATGTCTGCCCTGTCTCAACCCCGTCAGCTGACGTTCAGCATTAGCCGCATCGGGATTATCATATAGCAACCCTAATGCTGTAAAAAATCGGTCAGTGGTCTGAAGGTCAGGGGAGTCTGATGACAGGGAGGATGCCCATTCCTGTGGTGGCCCTTGGAGAAGGGACATGATAATGCCCACTCTCTGAATCTCATTCAGTTCAGTTGTCCATGTGACAAACGGCAGCTTTTGGGCTGGCTATTCTGTCAGAATGGGACACACACAACCAGACAGTGGGCCCTGCTCTGAAACCACCCACTGTCCCTGCCTAATTGCCTCAGTCGACCCTAGGCGGTCGCGGACAACCATGATGACGTTCCCTATACTAGGCACATGGAACACAAAACAGACGGACAGACCAACACAATAAAGCGAAGTGAACAAGCCAGGTCAAACCACACGGACAACGCAGTACAATATCAGTAATACAAAGAGTAGTCACAGGTCAGGTGGGAGGTCAGAATAACGTGTCGAGCAGTCAGAAGGGATTAGGACGGGGAACGCGGGTATAGACAAGGGAGAGCTGGGACCAGGAATTAACCTAATAGCCAGCGATCAGTAAATGACCGCTGGCTCTTTAAGTACTAGACCAGGAGCCCGGACCAGAACATCATTGGTCCGGACTCCTGAGTCTTCATCTAGTACATCTGTAGCACTGCAGAGCGAGTGGCAGCGGCGTCTGCCACTCACTCTGAGTGCTAAACACCGCTCAGCTGAGCGGCCGAGTGAGCGGAGCCCGCAGCGTCCCTGGTTACCAGGGACGCTGTCGGGTATCCGTGACGTCACTCGGGAGGACGTCTGGAGGACGTCGGGAGGCGGCGCTGCGGCCCGGAGGCTGAGGACGGCGCTGGATCCAGGTCAGGTAAGTTTCTGACAGTCACCTACCACAACTAAACATATTCCAGCTTCAATTTTTAGTACAGGTATAGGTGAACCTAAAAGAGTGAAAACCAAGATTTTGCTGGTGCTGATTTGTTCCATCCATCACATAGACCAGGTAGTCTAGACAGTGGCCCACACTTGGGCCAAGCTCTGCCACCTGCCGCCTTCTCTGTTACTGGATGGGACTTGTGTCCTGCCTCCTGACTGCTTTTTAGGGTCTGCAGCTCCCTCAAACACTGGCGTATTCTCTCAAACTTGCGGACTGGATGGCCATTGCTTTGAGGTCAGTGACACATTCTGGAGTTGAGGACATCCGGCCTGACTTGACTCTACTGGAACTCTGGCTTTCTCTCTGAGCACATTACCTCTGGTGCTTCTTCCTCTTAGCCCACCAACTCTAGACTAACCCTTCCCCTTAAGGAGCCAACACCCGATGCATCTGTGGCATCTTCCCTGGTAAGCGCTGAGCTCTACGCACACTATATGCACTCCGGGAGCAGCTATAGGGGAGCAGAGGCAGTAGTCACCGCTGTTTGCAGCTTGGATGTACTATATATGACTGTAGTTGTTAATGGTGGATGTGAGGCGGTCTCAGCACCCATACTATACATAGTGATACAATGGGTGTAATAATACGCTTTCATACATTGTACTCGTGCCGCAGCCGCACGCCGTATTAATAGGAACCAGATTTCAAAGGCAGAATGGAGCGACAGACCGAGAGCGAGCAGGAAGTGAATGGTTTACGCTCCGTCCAATCCTTCTGTACTTAACCCATTAGGTGAAGGTTCTACTAGAGAGCGTATGGCAGGTCTGGACGCAGCCCCCCCCCCAATCCCCTCCACGGGAACGCTTCTATGTGTGAACGCCGCCACCGCCACATCACATTGTTTAATGTATTTCATCCATTTTACATGACACCAGACGCCCAGTGAAAAGAGATCAAAGCAGGATGATGTGAATAGTCTCTGAAGAGACGCGTTTCCAGCTCCGGTAGACTCCCCACTCCCAGGGCTGACAGTATTCCCATCCCCCCCCCCCCCCCACACACACACACACTTCTTTAGTTTTTGCCCCCAGCACTGTAATAGTGAATGAAATTAAATAGCATTTTATGTCTGCCGCGCCAATATCAAATATATTCCTAGTTCTCAGGCGTATTGGGGGGGGGGGGGGGGGGGGGTGTCTCTCCTGACGGTTTTTATTAGGTGCCGTCAGGACGAGATTTTACGTTTTTTTAATGTGTTCCTGAACCTTTTAATGAGGAATATTGCATAAAAATCAGACATGAAAGACTATTCCAATCCGGCGAGATATCAGCGGCCTCTGTATAATTTATTTACTGGAGTCTATTGGGAAAGTTGGGTGACAAGCGATACAGTGTCCAGCAGCGACAGCCGACGCAGCTTTCCTGGTGACCTGTACGGGATAGGTGCATGGCTCTGTGGCGGTGTCCCACAACCTGTGGCTCTCCAGGGTTGTAAAACCACAACTCCCATCATGCTAAGAGTTGTAATTTTGTAATGGTCGGAGAGCGTCAGTTTGATCTGTGTGATCTATAACTATGGAACAGCTGCATATTATAATGAGGCCTCATACCCAGAATTGGTGAGCACATGGTATCATCGATTGGCTTGTAGATAAGGTATCAGAGCCAACATAAGCCCATGAATAAATGAACGGCTACTGGGGTCATGCCAGCAAACCTCCCCCCCCCCCCCAACTCCACACCGCTCCTTACTAGTAGTGCCCAGCTTCTCTGTACAGGAGACAAAATATATATTCTGCTATCTGCAGTAATAGCTTTGGCCTCTGGGTGCGCTGTTTAATTGTAGGCTCATTATAACATTCCCTTTGATGACCAACTAGGATACAAATAATAATATTCTCCAATTAGGTGACGTCTGGATGTAAGTGATGACGCTGACTGCCCTATCCGGCCATCAGGATCCTTACACTATAACATCTCGCTCTGTATGTTAGGCTGCCAATGTTTTTGCACCGTTACCTGGACATGAGATGTTTGTTGCATCTTATTGTTTTATGGCCAATCCATACGTTCAGTCATATGGAATCTGATAATCCAGCAATTGTTTTTGGACACCAAACTGGAGCGGGATTTTTTATCCTTTTTCTTTACTTTCATTCAGTAACAAAGAATAATGGCAACGAATGGGATCCATTGGCATTTACAATCCAGCAACAAATGAGATCCATGGCTTTTACAATCCGGCAACTAATAGTATCCATGGGTTTTACAATCCGGCAACTAATGGGATCCATGGGTTTTACAATCCGGCAACTAATGGTATCCATGGGTCTTACAATCCGGCAACTAATGGGATCCATAGGTCTAACACGCTGGCAACTAATGGGATCCATGGGTCTTACATGCCGGCAACTAATGGGATCCATGGGTCTTACAATCCGGCAACTAATGGGATCCATGGGTCTTACAATCCGGCAACAAATGGGATCTATGGGTCTCACAATCCGGCAACTAATGGGATCCATTGGTTTTACAATCCGGCAACTAATTGGATCTATGGGTCTTACAATCCGGCAACTAATGGGATCCATGAGTCTTACAATCTGGCAACTAATGGAATCCATGGATTTTACAATCAGGCAACTGATGGGATCCATGGGTCTTACAATCCGGCAACTAATGGGATCCATGGATTTTACAATCAGGAAGCTAATGGGATCCATTGGTCTTACAATTAGAGATGAGCGAACCTGCCGAGGTTCAGGTTCGTATGAACCTGAACTCTCGGCGTCTGATTCCCGCTGTCTGCAGGCTCCGTAAAGAGGGTGGATACAGCCGGAGGACCGTCTGGAAAACTGGGATACAGCCTGTATCCTAGTTTTCTAGGCTCATCTCTACTTACAATCCGGCAACTAACAGGTCCCATTGATTTTACAGTCTGGCAGCTAGCCAGTCCCACTGGTGCCCAGTGGCAGCTATTTACTGTACTTGGATATCACCTAATAGAAAGGTCTGGCCATGTTTGCCCATACTAGATCAGAGCTTATCTTCTAAACTTTAAAGGGATTATTCAACGCTACAGCACCGCTCTTGTCTCCAGTTTGGGTGCAGGTTTTGTAACTCAGTTGCATTGAAGTGAATGGAGCTTAAAGGACAAGTGCCATGAAAAACTTTTTCGTAGTAATTGAAGCACATTACAAAGTTATATAACTCTGTAATGTGCTTCAATCACCTATCTGCCTCCCTTCCCTGTCTTTTCCCCCCTCCACCCCCCACCAGGAAGTGTCCTACCTCACACAGACCTAATGACTGTCGTCACCGTCACCAGGCAGCTCCTTCTTGTGAGGATGAGTCATGAGCAGGAGGGCTGCTGTAGCTCCTGTTACAGCAGCCTCCCCCTCCCCAGTCCAAGTGATGGCTTGCAGTTGTTCAGCCAATGGGAGCTGAGCAAGCCTGTCACCTGACAAGGCAGGGGAGGGGGGAGGCTAGTGTAACAGGAGAAGGAGCTGAGAGAAGAGCTTGGTGACGGTAACGACAGTAATCAGGTCTGTGTGAGTCAGGACACTTCCTGGTGGGGGGTGGAGGGGGGAAAAGACAGGGAAGGGAGGCAGATAGGTGATTGAAGCACATTACAGAGTTATATAACTTTGTAATGTGCTTCAATTACTGGGAAAAGGTTTTTCATGGCACTTGTCCTTTAACTGCAAACCACACCTGAACTGAAGAAAGTGGCCATGTTTTTGTAGCATTGGATAACCCCTTTAAAGGGGAACTATCAGCAGGTTAGACTAATCTAATTCACGCAGAGCGGTCAGAAGGATGGTATGTATCTTACCTTCCTCCTTGGTGCAGTGGTACAGGTGACCTCTGCTCTGTGATGGGGGTCCTGGCCTGCTCAAGTAGGTGGTACCTGGCAGGTACCGCACTACACCCTTGATGCTTTCCCTCAGCTGACCCCTCTTACTGCTGCTGCGGGTGCAGGGAAAACAAGCCTGAAATAAATCGGGATCCTGGTGGCATTGACGGATCAGCCGTGCAACACAGACTGCAGCTATTAACTCTGTACATGCCTTAGTGCTGCCCTGTGCACCTGATCCCAGTGCTGCCCTGTGCACCTGATCTCAGTGCTGCCCTGTGCACCTGATCCCAGTGCTGCCCTGTGCACCTGATCCCAGTGCTGCCCTGTGCACCTGATCCCAGTGCTGCCCTGTGCACCTGATCCCAGTGCTGCCCTGTGCACCTGATCCCAGTGCTGCCCTGTGCACCTGATCCCAGTGCTGCCCTGTGCATCTGATCCCAGTGCTGCACCGATTACTGCAGGATCTCTCTGCAAGGGAATGGGGTCAGAACTTGGGGAATGGAACCCGCTCCCACTTATGATACCAGCTCCATTATTAGGGTGTCTATGTGTTGTTTTAGTCAGTGGGATCCAGCAGCAGTTTGATTGTAGCTCTGGAGGTGACAGTAGGGCTACATGTAGCAGAACTGACATGGATTTTCCTGCAATGGATTTTTGTATGTATGGTTTATTTTCCACACACATATATAAAATGCACAATCAGCAGTACGGACGTGGTTTTGGCAGTACAGCAGTACAGCCGAGGGTTCCGGGGAATCGGTGCCCATTTCCATTGTTTAGTATGATCTCTAAAAGTTGAGATTTTAGCAAATCTGTCGCTTAGGTTTTTCTTGCAGACCACAAGTCCAAACACACGACAGATGACAGGAGAGGCCCAGCCGGCTTATTATACTGAAGGAAATGGTTTCTGAATGTCGGCGCCTCCCCTAGGACGCAGGAAGCAGAGCCATGACTGTGCGGCCGGTCACTCTGTGCGGCCCATAAATAATGCACGCCGCCATTGTCCTTCTATAGGATTACACCATTAAAATGTAATTCCCCCGAGATGTAAATAGGATTCCATGTAACCCCATAACTCCTGGAGCAGCCGGATGATAGTCGGTCCTTACTGAGGACTCTGAGGTCTCTGTGACTTCTCAGCGTCTCCCTGTGCTGAGGACAGGACTGATGGCAGTGAGGTGGGTGATGTTAGGGGGGGGCTGTCCTATCTTAGGTCCCTGGGTAGGATATAACTTTTATTAGTGCACGGACTGTAATACTACTAGAGTAACAGATTGCTGCACCACAGAAGGAATTATTACTGCAGGAGGTGCAGATCCACCGGACTCTGCTAGAGAACTGTAATAGCCACTAAGCCCCATAGATGGATGTATATAAGTATAGTATGTATGGATGGATGGATGTATATAAGTATAGTATGTATGGATGGTATTTATGCATGTGTGTTATGTATGTACATATGTGTGTTTGGTATGTATGTATGTAAGTAATGTATGTATGTATGTGTGGTATGTATGTACGTATGTATCTATGTATGTATGTATGTATGTTATGTATGTGTGGTATGTATCTATGCATGTATGTTATGTATCTTGTTTATGTATGTGTGGTGTGTATATTATGTATGTTTGTTTGTTTTGTACGTTTGTTTGTTATGTATGTGTGGTGTGTATGTATGTTGTGTATGTATGTATGTGTGATATGTATGTTATTTATGTATGTACTGCTCTTGTCCTTATTTTCACAGTATGTATATGTTACATCAATCATCACACAGCAGAAAACGATCTGTTACTTCCTCCAGACGTAAGGAAATAAAGGATTTTGACATCGTGTGTGATCTCCTCCCATGTATTGTGATCAGATTGGCAGTGTATATGCTATATATGTATATTTACAGCTAAGACAGGGAGGACTATAGACAGGACTGGATCCAGCTTTTCCAGGCACCCAGAGTGGAGCGGCAAGGAGTTCAAAGGCTGATAAGCCAAATGCCGAGCTAATAAAGCGCTTTGTTAATACTGTAAATTTGTTTATCTCTAATGATGATGTATGTATGATGTAATGATGTATGTATGATGTAATGAGATACATACAATAGATACATAAGATGAGATACAGTTGGGCACCTGTAGCCTGGATATAGGCTGAGATCCTGTTAGGCACCTGTAGCCTGGATACAAGATGAGATACAGTTGGGTACCTCTAACCTCGATACAAGATGAGATACAGTAGGGGACCCCTAGCCTGGATACAAGATGAGATACGGTTGGACATGGGGGATACAGGGCCTGTGTGGCGTCCTGCAGCACTTTTGCCCACACGTTACAGCTGGGCCTGTGTATCCTGTATCCTGTACACTGTAGGTTGTGATGCTGCTCATCATAAATGCTCGGTCAGTGGTAAATCTGGAGACGTTACATTCTGTGGAGATATTCCTGGAAACACTTGTGTGTGTGTGCGTGTGTGCGTGTGTGTGCGTGGAGCATTATCCTGCAGCTGGAAGCTATAAACTGCATGCCCTGTACATATCACTGAGCTGTTAGTGTCCTTGTATCACTACTAAGGGTGACCAATGTCTTATGTGATGGCCCCTACATCCTCACACCAGCAGGGGGCAGTGGGTTCTGTCCACATCATCACACCCACAGGGGGCAGTATGTCCTCCACATCATCACACCAGCAGGGGGCAGTGTGTCCTCCCCATATCATCACACCAGCAGGGGGCAGTATGTCCTCCACATCATCAAACCAGCAGGGGGCAGTGTGTCCTCCCCATATCATCACACCAGCAGGGGGCAGTGTGTCCTCCACATCATCAAACCAGCAGGGGGCAGTGTGTCCTCCCCATATCATCACACCAGCAGGGGGCAGTGTGTCCTCCACATCATCACACCAGCAGAGGGCAGTGTGTCCTCCCCATATCATCACACCAGCAGAGGGCAGTGTGTCCTCCCCATATCATCACACCAGCAGGGGGCAGTGTGTTCTCCATGCATCATCACACCAGCAAAGAGCAATGTGTCCTCCCCACATTATCACACCAGCAGGGGGCATTGTGTCCTCCCCACACCAGCAGGGGGCATTGTGTACTCCCCACACCAGCAGGGGGCATTGTGTCCTCCACACATTATCACGCCAGCAGGGGTCAGTGTTTCCTGCCCACATCATCACAACAGCAGGGGGCAGTGTGTTGCTCCCCAGCACAGGTAGGATTGAGGCACTCACCATGATGTCCCATGAAATCCCTACAGACGATGCAGCTCCAGTCTATAGCTGTCCTGGTTTCTTTTTCACGACATCACTGCGTATGAAGGCAATGGAGATTGCTGTCAATGACCGGACATGTAATGGGCGCCATGAAACCAAATTTATATGTATGAACCATTGCTCCATTCACCCAGAGGGTGTATGGGACTCCTATTCACTATATAATTAAACTAGCTGTTTGAGGGAGGTACAACCACTGGGACCCTCACCAATCCTGAGAACGGAGGTCATATATCCCCCAGACAAAGCGAGTGGCAGCACACATGCACAAACAGTGCTTCTTCGATTCTATATGGAAATTCCGAACACGCTTAGTGCCCTACATCTCTATAGCACACCCTTAGAAGCAGCAGCATCATGGAGCACATTATAGAGCAGTACTGATAAGGTACAGGCCCTTAAATATGCGTCTCTATGGGATGATGGCTGTGTCATGATATCAGGCTTCTAGATTAGACAGACTTTCTGAATATTGTTCTGGTGATATTCCCCTACACCTTTTTTAGGATCTTAAGGCTTAGAAACTTAGTCTTGGACTCCTGGATCTCATAGTGAAGAACAAACTGATATAATTGTAATTGTCTGGCTATTCCCATGTTTTGAGACTCCTAACTGAGGCTCCACGGACCCCTTTTTTGCATATTCAAATTTTGTATGGGACAATCAATGGAGACTCGTAAATGAGTACTTCATTGGAATTTTTCACTGTTCTCCCTGAGTTCAGTGATTGTTGTCTTTTACTGTGAAGATACTTGATACAGGAGAATACAATATACTTTCGTCTTGATAAGTTACTTTAGACTTGATAAACCAGATCTGTACTGAGAGTTGAAAAAGTGATACAGCCGTGCTGACTGAGTTGTGTGCTGAGAGGTAGAAAAGGTTTAGAAAAGTAGAGAGGGGGATGTCGAGAGAGTCCCAACTTAAGTAGTACTGTGCTCTGCCAGAACTTTAGAGGAAGAATAAGTAGAATACTTAAAAGTAGAAAGAATACTTGTGCCCGTGTTTTGACTATTTGGTCTTTGCACCATCTATTGCCCACCAGTGTTGGGTGACCTGTCCTAGAGAGTGACACAAGCCCCAGACCTAGGGATGAGCAGCGTGGTCAGAGTTCTCTGATTACACCAGCGCTGCAAGATAGAGTTCTAGCAACTTTGCTCTATCCGGATCAGTACCTTTCCTTTTTGTGGATACCATCCTGCACTGTGTTCCTCTTGTCCATGGCGTGGGTTAGGATGATCCCTGACTTGTCCTCTCTAGTGGTGACTTAACTGCATAGTGTGTAGTAAGGTTACTTGAGGGAAAACTGTGTCTAGGTACATGTGCTCTGCTCAACATCTAGACCAGAACTTGGACTGGGGACCTGGCAGGAGCCAGGCCCCAACTTGACTATTGTAAGGAGCGTCCATTCTTGCGTCCTTCCACTACAAAATCCAAGGAAGACCTCACACTTCCTTTACCCATGTCATTCTTCCTTCCTACACCATGTGTAAACTGTGCTGTGAGTGGGTGAGGAGTGCGTGTGTAAGAAGTAAAGAGAGAGATAATAGGTTAGAAAAGGAAAGAACTCTCATTGGTGTATAGACCCATGTGATACATAAGAAACAATAACCCCTTAGTTCCTACAGCTGTGCAATATCTGGACATAAATACTTATAACAATGACATCTAGTGATAATCCTTTGGTACTGCCACATTACCACTTACACTTTTAAGTACAGACTTTTGCAAAGGGTGTAACCAATAGCACCACCAGTGGTGGGACACCACAAGTATACTATGCTATGCATGAAACAGTCGCTTCCCTTCAGGATAGCCCTTTTTTATGGATCTTTGGAAGGGCATAAAAGGTCAAGGTGTGGGAAGAAGATGGATCCACAGATTTCCTGGATCTTCTAGCATAATGTGGATCAATTATTTGAAAAATTATCATTTGGGTGATTTTTTTTTTGTACCTGGTCACGATGATGGTGGATTCTCAGACGTGTCTGTATCCCGCTCTATAGAGAGTCGCAGTATTACCTCCTTTATCAGAGGCTTTTATTCTTTTCTAGGGCGCACAGGTCGTGTCCTTCACCCGCTGTGAGAATTTTCCATCCCGGTAGAGCGATATCCACCACTGACACAAATATGTCATTGTTGGAGCAGTCTCCAGTCGGGGCTAATTTGGGGCTGTTTAGCCTCATATCAATGAATGGTCCCTCCCCCAGGGGGCACTGTCCCAAATCCCACAGATTTCTAAGAGTTTCGTATGAATCATCTCATCAGGGTTCATCCCTAGTTCCATGTATTCCTGGTTGTCATGTACTCTAAGGGCCCTATTCCACTGGACTATTATCGTTCAGATTATCGTTAAATCGTTCGAATCTAAACGATAATCGTTCGGTTGAAATGTAGTTAACGATTAAAGACCGAGTGAGAAATCGTTGATCGCTTTATAAGACCTGGACCTATTTTTATCGTTGATCGTTCGCAAAACGTTCGCAAATCGTTCGCATTGAATAAGACATCGTTCGGTCGTTTGCAGTAGATACGAACGCAATAGAGAATAAATAGTGAAGAAAAACGATCGCAATTACGATCATAAGTAACGATTATCATTCCATGGAAATGGGTGAACGTTTTCAGGTCTTTCGCAATAGCGGTCGTTTGAGATCGTTAATCGTTAACGATTATGCAAACAATAATCGTCCGGTGGAATAGGGCCCTAAGGAACTGCTGGAAGATTTCAGCTCTGGAGTATATTACAGGATGTATCATTTCAGCATCAGTATGGGATTTACCTGTCGTTTCAAAAGGTTTCTAAACACCTGTCTGATTTTGTCACATTAACCTGCCAGAGTGTTGACAGTTGATGTTAGTGATGTCACTGCTGTTATTAAAGGGGTCCTCCGCTTAATCATAACTTTTCATATGTTGACGCTTCTGGTGAGACTAACAATTCCTTCTATACTTGTTATTATCTATTCAGCCTCCTTCCCCCAGTTCTCAGCTGCTGCTTTCTGCTGAAAACACAAAAATCTGTGTGTGAGCTTTTCTCTCCATCTCCCCCTCCTCCCCCTCCCTTCTGAGACAGATGATGTACACAAGTCCCTGGCAGGCTGTATCTGCATTATTTTATTATCTTTGTCATGCTGGGAGGATTAATTACAGTGAGTTCATTAGCAACTTGACCTCAGAATAACCCTCTCAGCTTTACAAAGAAGCTACAATGTTTCAGATAAGGGATGCCAGGGACTTTGTTCATCTGTCTCAGAAGGGAGGGGGGAGATGGAGAGAAAGAAAAACTCACACACAGATATTTCTGTTTTCAGCAGAAAGCGGCAGCTGAGAACTGGGGGAAGGAGACTGAATAGATAATAACAACTATGGAAGAAATTGTTATTCTCACTATGGGCAGCAACATATCAAAAGTTATGTTTGAGTGGAATACCCCTTTAAGCCCCTGAGATTCCCCTTAGCCATTCCTCATTCTCTCCAGTTCATAGTGCAGGACCAGAGCTGGGCTGTTTGCCAGTAGTACTCATAAAGGACTTTCTTTCCCTTACACCTCTGGCCAATGGCAGCAGATACTCCTTTCTGTCATGCCATGAGACTAAACAGGTTGCATTGTGCTGATGATTTACACAGTATATTACTAGGTGGCATGTGGAGGTGAGAAGGAGTTACTTGGGGGTCTCTATACATTTTATAGGTGTTTTTCTTAGGGTTTATATTCAGTAGGTAATCTTTATATATTGTTTGAGCTTCTATACCTTCTGTAAGGCTTTATACTTTATATAGGGAATCGGTATTGATTCTATAGGCGCCTTCTGAATACAATATGTAAGGGGTCACTATAGATTCTTTATGGGGGATCTGTATACATTCTGTACGGTATCTATTCCAGCTCTATGTGTCTTTATTTATCTCTACCTGTCTGTATCCTCTCTGCGAGGGATCTCTGTGCATTCTGTGGGTGTATCTCTACAATTTATGTAATTTATGTGTCTTTATACATTCTGTAGGTGTCTCTGTTCATTCTTTAGGTGTCTCTTTTCATTCATTAGATGTCTCTATACATTTTGTAGTGGGCCTCACAGGTTTTTGCTCTGTTCACCTCTTATGTCCCTGTCTTTCATCTATATATTGGTCTCTCCTCCACGTGTCAGTCTCTCTGACTCCTGTCTGTCTCTCTACTGAGTGTGTGGGGCTCTCTGCCTCCTGTATGTCTCTAACTTGGGTGTGCGGGTCTCTTGTGTACCCTGTATGTCTCTTCTGTATGTGTGGATGTCTCCTTGGTGTGTATGTCTCTCTGCCTCCTGTATGTCTCTTCTCAGTGTGCGGGTCTCTTATGCCTCCTGTATGTCTCTTCTTGGTGTGTATGTCTCTCTCTTTAGTATACGGGTCTCATGCCTCCTGTATGTCTCTCTGCCTCCTGTATGTCTCTCCTGAGTTTGTGGGTCTCTCATGCCTCCTGTATGTCTCTTCCAGGTGTGTGGGTCTTTCATGCCTCCTGTATGTCTCTTCCAGGTGTGTGGGTCTCTCATGCCTCCTGTATGTCTCTTCCAGGTGTGTGGGTCTCTCATGCCTCCTGTATGTCTCTCCTGGGTGTGTGGGTCTCTCATGCCTCCTGTATGTCTCTCCTGGGTGTGTGGGTCTCATGCCTCCTGTGTGTCTCTCTGCCTCTAGTATATCTCTCCTGGGTGTGTGGGTTTCTTATGTACCCTGTATGTCTTTCTGTCTCCTGTATGTCTCTCCTTGATGTGCGGGTCTTTCATGTACCCTGTATGTCTCTCATGCCTCCTGTATGTCTCTTCCAGGTGTGTGGGTCTCTCATGCCTCCTGTATGTCTCTCCTGGGTGTTTGGGTCTCTCATGTACCCAGTATGTCTCTCTACCTCCTGTATGTCTCTCCTGGGTGTGTGGGTCTCTCATGCAACCTGTATGTCTCTCTGGGGTGTGTGGATCTCTCATGTACCCTGTTTGTCTCTCCTGGGTGTGCAGGTCTCTCATGCACCCTCTATGTCTCGTTGCCTCCTGTATGTCTCTCCTGGGTGTGCGGGTCTCTCTTGCACCCTGTATGTCTCTCGTGCCTCCTGTATGTCTCTCCTCGGTGTGTGGGTCTTTTATGCACCCTGTATGTCTCTCCTGGGTGTGTGGGTCTCTCTGCCTCCTGTATTTCTCTCTTGCACCCTGAATGTCTCCCGTGCCTCCCGTATGTCTCTCCTGTGTGTGCTGATCTCTCATGCACCCTGTATGTCTCTCTGCCTCCTCTATGTCTCTCCTGATTGTGTGTGGGTCTCTCGTGCCTCCTGTATGTCTCTTCTGGATGTGTCGGGTCTCTCGTGCCTCTTGTATGTCTCTCCTCGGTGTGTGGGTCTCTTATGTACCCTATATGTCTCTTGTGCCTCCTGTATGTCTCTCCTGGGTGTGTGGGTCTCACGTGCCTCCAGTATGTCTCTCGTTCACCCTGTATGTCTCTCCTCGGTGTGTATGTCTCTCTGCCTCCTCTATGTCTCTCCTGGTTGTGTGCGGGTCTCTCGTTCCTCCTGTATGTCTTTCCTGTGTGTGTGGGTCTCTCATGTACCCTATATGTCTCTCGTGCCTCCTGTATGTCTCTCCTGGGTGTGTGGGTCTCTCGTGCCTCCTGTATGTCTCTCGTGCCTCCCGTATGTCTTTTCTGTGTGTGTGGGTCTCTCATGCCTCCCGTATGTCTCTCTTGCACCCTGTATGTCTCTCTGTCTCCTGTATGTCTCTCCTCGGTGTGTATGTCTCTCTGTCTCCTGTATGTCTCTCCTCGGTGTGTATGTCTCTTGTGCCTCCCGTATGTCTCTCCTCGGTGTGTATGTCTCTCCTCGGTGTGTGGGTTTCTCATGCCTCCCGTATGTCTCTCCTCGGTGTGTATGTCTCTCGTGCCTCCCGTATGTCTCTCCTCGGTGTGTATGTCTCTCGTTCCTCCCGTATGTCTCTCCTCGGTGTGTATGTCTCTCGTGCCTCCCCCTCGGTGTGTATGTCTCTTGCGCCTCCCGTATGTCTCTCCTCGGTGTGTGGGTCTCTCATGCCTCCTGTATGTCTCTCGTGCCTCCCGTATGTCTCTCCTTAGTGTGTATGTCTCTCGTGCCTCCCGTACTGTATGTCTCTCCTCAGTGTGTATGTCTCTCCTCGGTGTGTATGTCTCTCGTGCCTCCCGTATGTCTCTCCTCGGTGTGTATGTCTCTCGTGCCTCCCGTATGTCTCTCCTCGGTGTGTATGTCTCTCATGCCTCCCGTATGTCTCTCCTTGGTGTGTATGTCTCTCGTGCCTCCCGTATGTCTCTCCTCGGTGTGTATGTCTCTCATGCCTCCCGTATGTCTCTCCTCGGTGTGTATGTCTCTCGTGCCTCCCGTATGTCTCTCCTCGGTGTGTATGTCTCTCATGCCTCCCGTATGTCTCTCCTTGGTGTGTATGTCTCTCGTGCCTCCTGTATGTCTCTCCTCTGTGTTTGGGTCTCTCATGCCTCCTGTATGTCTCTCCTCGGTGTGTATGTCTCTCGTGCTTCTGGTATGTCTCTCCTCGGTGTGTATGTCTCTCGTGCCTCCCGTATGTCTCTCGTGCCTCCCGTATGTCTCTCCTCGGTGTGTGGGTCTCTCATGCCTCCCGTATGTCTCTCGTGCCTCCCGTATGTCTCTCCTCGGTGTGTATGTCTCTCGTGCCTCCCGTATGTCTCTCCTCGGTGTGTATGTCTCTCGTGCCTTCCGTATGTCTCTCCTCGGTGTGTATGTCTCTCGTGATTCCCGTATGTCTCTCCTCGGTGTGTATGTCTCTCGTGCCTCCCGTATGTCTCTCCTCGGTGTGTGGGGTCTCTCATGCCTCCTGTATGTCTCTTGTGCCTCCTGTATGTCTCTCCTCGGTGTGTATGTCTCTCGTGCCTCCCATATGTCTCTCCTCGGTGTGTGGGGTCTCTCATGCCTCCTGTATGTCTTTTGTGCCTCCTGTATGTCTCTCCTTGGTGTGTATGTCTCTCGTGCCTTCCGTATCTCTCCTCGGTGTGTGTCTCTCGTGCCTCCCGTATGTCTCTCCTCGGTGTGTGTCTCTCGTGCCTCCCGTATGTCTCTCCTCGGTGTGTGGGTCTCTCATGCCTCCTGTATGTCTCTCGTGCCTCCCGTATGTCTCTCCTCGGTGTGTATGTCTCTCGTGCTTCCCGTATGTCTCTCCTTGCTGTGTATGTCTCTCGTGCCTCCCGTATGTCTCTCCTCGGTGTGTATGTCTCTCGTGCCTCCCGTATGTCTCTCCTCGGTGTGTATGTCTCTCGTGCCTTCCGTATGTCTCTCCTTGGTGTGTATGTCTCTCGTGCCTCCCGTATGTCTCTCCTCGGTGTGTATGTCTCTCGTGCCTCCCGTATGTCTCTCCTCGGTGTGTGGGTCTCTCATGCCTCCTGTATGTCTCTCGTGCCTCCCGTATGTCTCTCCTCGGTGTGTATGTCTCTCGTGCCTCCCGTATGTCTCTCCTCGGTGTGTATGTCTCTCGTGCCTCCCGTATGTCTCTCCTCGGTGTGTGGGGTCTCTCGTGCTTCTGGTATGTCTCTCCTCGGTGTGTATGTCTCTCGTGCCTCCCGTATGTCTCTCGTGCCTCCCGTATGTCTCTCCTCGGTGTGTGGGTCTCTCATGCCTCCCGTATGTCTCTCGTGCCTCCCGTATGTCTCTCCTCGGTGTGTATGTCTCTCGTGCCTCCCGTATGTCTTTCCTCGGTGTGTGGGTCTCTCATGCCTCCTGTATGTCTCTCGGGCCTCCCGTATGTCTCTCCTCGGTGTGTATGTCTCTCGTGCCTCCCGTATGTCTCTCCTCTGTGTGTATGTCTCTCGTGCCTCCCGTATGTCTCTCCTCGGTGTGTGGATCTCTCATGCCTCCTGTATGTCTCTCGGGCCTCCCGTATGTCTCTCCTCGGTGTGTATGTCTCTCGTGCCTCCCGTATGTCTCTCCTCGGTGTGTATGTCTCTCGTGCCTCCCGTATGTCTCTCCTCTGTGTGTATGTCTCTCGTGCCTCCCGTATGTCTCTCCTCTGTGTGTATGTCTCTCGTGCCTCCCGTATGTCTCTTGTGCCTCCCGTATGTCTCTCCTCGGTGTGTGGGTCTTTCATGCCTCCTGTATGTCTCTCGTGCCTCCCGTATGTCTCTCCTCGGTGTGTATGTCTCTCGTGCCTCCCGTATGTCTCTCCTCGGTGTGCGGGTCTCTCTCCCCTCTCGCTGTGTAGTGAGTAGAAGGAGTTAAGAGGTCTCCCTGTGATAGGACAGGGTACGCGCACAGTTGCTTAGTAACAGAGACGTTTCTCGCTCAGCTCAACTCTCTTCTCTCTCCAAATCTCTCATTTTTTCCTTCTTTATTTTCCTGCTCTCTTCCGCTCTACCTGTCCATCCCTTCAGCCATCCTCCTCCTCATCTCCTCTCCATCTCGGCCGCCCCCCTGCCCCTCCACTTGTCCCTCTCGTCTCTCTCTTTTCCTACATCTCTCTCTCTCTCTCCCCGTTTCCGTTCTCTTTTTCCCCCTCTCCATCGGGCTGTGTTGCGTTTCCTTCCTTGCCGTCACCATTTTCTCCCTTGCTGTCTGTGAAGTAGTTAAGCGATCCCCCCGTGCGTGTCCCTGTGATAGGAGGGGGCGTGCACACAGTTGCCTGGTTACCACGCTCACAGTGACATCCCTGTGAATACGGAAGGATGCAGCGCTCGCTGGTCCTGGGAGCTGGGTAACGTGGAGGCCTCTTACCCTGCACACACCGCTCCGCACTCTGCTCTGCTTCACCTGCACGGCTGGCTCTGCTGCACCGCATGACCTGCACCCGCTGCCCTGCATGCCTTCACCATCCTGCCTTGCATGCCCTGCAGTGCCTTACTTTACACTGCAGACCATCCCACCCTGCTCATGTTGCACCGTCCAACCTGTAGTGGACACTCATCTCTGCACTCAGCTCTGCATGCTCTGCACCTACCCCCCCCATTGCTCTGCACCCCCCTATCCCCTCACCCTTCGCCCCCATCACCCCCATCACCCCGGGGCACCGTCCTCACTCGTGTTTGGGGTTCATCATCCACAGCTTGGGCCTACTCAAGGTCTTGAACATGAAATTTGATGGCAACTGAAAGATTCGCTGAGTCTTGAGGTGAGAGAGAAGCCTGGTGCGTTGTACCTGAGTGTGCACACATGTGTCCCCCCCCCCCCCCATCCCCGCCGCCAGTAGTGCCTCTATGTGTATTTACATCTGTATGTTATCTGGGAACTTCTAGTGCCCCCCTGTAGATGTATACAGGGGTACCTGGGGCGGCAAGGCTTGTATTACAACATGCAGCGAGATTACCATGGATCCAGTGACATATGGGACTGAACAGATTGAGGACTTGGAGCGTGCAAAGGCATCGGTGTATACTTGTGTGTGCACGCTCTCTCCATACATGTGGATGCGGCGTTGCGTGTGTCTTGTCTCGGTGTGCATACGTGGCCTGTGCCTCTCTATACAGTACCTGTATGTTCTGCAGGCTGCATGACTGTGTGTGGGTGGATTATATACTTGTATAGAATGATTTCACTGCTGTGAGCCGGCGCATTTCAATGTGTCTGTGTGGGCGTCTGCACAGAGCTCTGTGTGTTTTATATACAGCTTTGTGTGTGTTCCTGTGTGTTACCGCGTGTGTCTTATGCCGTTTCGTGCTGAGATTCCTCATCTTTCCCTCTTCTCCTGGGATCTGCTCGCACGGGTGTGCATGCCGTTCTCCGCGCACCGATGTGCATGTGTGTCTAATAATAATTCGGGGATGTGCATTGCCAGACACTACTTTGCTGTTTTTCTCCCTCTCCGATGAATCTGTATGCACCAAGGCTTTTGGATGTACAGGCCAACGCCGCCACATTTACCAGGCGGCATAAGAAATGACTGGGGAAAAGATAAATGTTCAGAAATCTTTGACCTTCATTAAAATGTAATGGTCCAGAATGCATAAACTCCATTTCTATTCATTTGCATTTCTAGCATGAAGTAGTACCGGCGGGAACTTCTCCTGCCCCACTGTCATACTTGCAATGGGGATCATTATAGGTTATTATAGTACAGGACGGGGTGAACCACAGGTCAGGAATCACATAGGTGATCCCTCGACCCTTGATGTATCCTCCCCCTCCGCCATCTTTAAGGACTCGGGACGCACTCTGGTTGTTTTAGAGGCATTTTATATTTCTGTATATCTTGTGTGTTAAAGGGAAACTCCACAAATACATGCCCAGCTTTGGGTTGAGTGTTTAGATTTCCAAATACAGTGAAACCATGTTATAGGGGCTATTCCTTATTGACAGGAGAGAGGATAACCAGCTTATTGGTGAAGGTCCGACCATTTTACATGGTTGACCACTGCCTTATTCAACGTCTATGGAACTCCTGAACATTGAATATTCAGAAATCCCATAGACAGTGAATGTAGCGTTGACTAAACATGCACGCCGCCATTCCATTCATTAGGAGGCAACCGACCTCTGTTTTTTTTTGTCTCCCCCCCCCCTACCCTCCGCTTATAGACTATTTATCCCAAAACCTGTGAATAGGGGATAATATTTATTATTGAGATTACCCCTTTAAGATTTCCATCCAAGACTGCATTAAAAAGTCTTCCTGGGGTGGTCTTGAAGAAGATGGTCAGCCTACCTAATATATGGTGGAACTGCAGTACATCTGTGTCATAGATAAGGAGTGGCCTTCCTAAAGAGATGGTCTTTTGGAGAAGTTTCATTGTATGGCTATGTTCACACATAGTATTTCCGTCAGTCTTATGATCAGTCGGCCAAAACCAGGAGTTGACCAAAAATTACCAAAAGACTGATGGAAATACTATGTTTAAACATAGCCAATTGGTGGCATTGGAGTCCTATTCCAATAGGAACTTACTCTGATGACCATTGTGGTCAACTGAAAATGATGGTCTATTCTATAATGGTTATCTGTGAGGTTCAGCAATCTAGTCCAGCCAGCAGATCTATCCATTCTCAGTAATGTGTAAAAGTCACTTCCATAGCTCCTTGATGAAGAAAGTTCTTCTGTTCATTTACCAGGGAACCTCAATGAGTGCAACACTGGCTAAAAACTCCTTAAATCCCACTATAATTTGACCACGATGGTAACAATTCAACAAAACTCAAACCAAGACTCTAAAAATCCAATCAATACTCAAACGGAACTCAACTCAAAACTCTAAACACACAAAAAAAAACAAAAAAAAAACTTGAAACAAAATGGACTTTTCCATTCTGAATTGGAAATTACTTTCAGCAATGACTTTACAGCCACAAGGAGGAGCCTACTAAGGCCTAAATCACAAGTCTGAAGTCTTTCCCTCAGCTACGAACAGGCCGTATAATGGATTGCCTGTTTTGTTTCGCAGCATTGATCCGGGCCCCAATACAAACCCGTAACATGTTTGGGGTGTGTATGCCTATAGAAAAGAATAGATCTTGATTTGGATGTGTGAAAGAGACCTAAGTCTTGCTATAAAGAAAAGGCCATCCCATCTACTTTGTAGCTTAAATGACAACTCCAGCGGAAATTTTTATTATAGTATTGTATTGCCCCCCAAAAGTTAAACAAATCTCCAATATACACACATTACGGGAAATGCTTATAAAATGCTTATTTCCCTGCACTTACTACTGCATCAAGGCTTTACTTCCTGGATAACATGGTGATGTCACTTCCTGGATAAAATGGTGATGTCACGACCCGACTCCCAGAGCTGTGCGGGCTGTGGCTGCCGGAGAGGATGATGGCAGAGGGATGCTCAGTGTCCCTCCAGTGCCCTGTGTCCATCAGTGTCCCCCTGCCATCATTCTCTCCAGCAGCCACAGCCCACACAGCTCTGGGAGTCGGGTCGTGACATCACCATGTTATCCAGGAAGTGAAGCCTTGATGCAGTAGTAAGTGCAGGAAAAAAACATTTTATAAGCATTTCCCGTAATAAGTGTATATTGGAGATTTGTTTAACTTTTGGGGGGCAATACAATACTTTAATAAAAATTTTGGCCGGACTTCTCCTTTAAGATTTGATAGAATAACTGTAAGGATTCCTATAGAGACTGTATGAGGAACCCTGGAGAGACCAGAAGGAAAGTCCTCGGCCTCAGGAGGAGTTATGGTGGTCTGTGACGTTCTGATGTCCCTATATACCTCATCTCTCATACCTTCTTTCCTTCTATCTCTTGTATCCTCTGTAGATTATCATATTGCCCGTTCCCGGAGGAAAAGCGTCCCAGGGGGGAAACAGCACAGCATGGACGCCCCTCCCACCGCCCCGTTCCGACCGTCGGTAAGTAACACATAGATTATTTATACTGTCAATGGTTCTTTACATTGATGCTGTGAGAAGTCGTGAATCTTATCGTTCAGTTCAATGTTGCTGCGTTTTGCCCATTGTGAGGTTGTGTCCGGGCCCCGTATACCATTGTAATACATCCCCATCCAGGGGTTGGAGTCTGGTAACCCAAAATGGTGACCTGTTCGGTATATGGTGACAACTGGTCCAGCGAATTTGTAGATAGTAAATCTTTTTTGACTAGTCCAGCCCCATCTTTTTGCTCTGGAGCAATGAGGTATGAACGGTTGTTTGGATCAGTGTTAGGGTATGTCCATACTACGGAATCCTGGTGGATCACCCTCCGTGGGTTCCGCAGCTCGCCCCCGCTCGTCGCCACATGCTGGTCCCATAGACATCATTCTATGGGTGTGCAGATTCTGCCGTCTGCCCGAAGAATGAGTGGTATTCTTTCGCGCGGCGGCGAGCTGTGGAATCCGCTGCAGGATTCCGTAGTGTGGACATACCCTCACCTTTAGTTTACATGAAAATAAATTGTTTGCAGTATCACCCCCTGGTTGTTCGTCCGACCCCAAGCATGCAGAATTCTGGTGGCTGAAGAAGTTGGATGCAGCCCTAAGGCTGTACGTGTAAGGTATACAGTACATGTCTTCCCGGACTCCCAGACTTCTTCAGTCACCATTATTTAAATGCCGCATGCTCGGGTTCGGAGACATCTCTAGTCTCTTTTGGGCCAGGGAGAGAAGTGCTCAGCCATGTGCTTCTCTTTCTAGCAATCAGTGATGATCTGAACAACCAGACTCCGATGAGAGACAGTATGACTTTAAAGGGGTACTCCAGCGATTTTTTTTCTTTTAAATCAACTGGTTTCAAAAAGGTATATTGATTTGTAACTTACTTCTATTTAAAATTTTCAGTCTTCCAGTACTTATCAGCTGCTGTATGCCCTGCAGGAAGTTGTGTATTCTTTCCAGTCTGACACAGTGCTCTCTGCTGCCACCTCTGTCCATGTCAGGAACGGTCCAGAGCAGAAGAGGTTTTCTATGGGGATTTACTGCTGCTCTGGACAGTTTCTGACATGGACAGAGGTGGCAGCAGAGAGCACTGTGTCAGACTCAAAAGAGTACACCACTTCCTGCAGGACATACAGCAGCTAATAAGTTTGGGAAAACTTGACATTTTTAAATAGAAGTAAATTACAAATCTATATAACTTCCTGAAACCAGTTGATTTGAAAGAAAAATATTCTTACCGGAGTACCCCTTTAAATGGTGATAGCTTTGTGGTCCCGACCGAGATGAGGTGGATAAGGGAGTGAGATTGGCATACTGAGATCCGCCGACTCAATGGCCAAGATGCATGCCGTGTGTGTGGCCCCCGTACACCTGTGTGTGGTCACATTAGTGCTTTGTCTTCCGCTATACATGGGACTCCACCAAATTAGTTGACCCAGTTACTATAATTACCGCTCCGGCTCAGAATTACATACATGCAGTCCCATAGGAGGCACCACGTGAAATAGATGAATGGGATCTACTTATCTCACATTACACAGATGACGTCCTCATCGGGGAGCGCCCCTAACAGAAGATCCAGCCTGTACTAAGATGGCAGGGGATTTCAGGAATCCTGAGCAGGGGGAAGCCCATTGTTACATAGATGCCGCCTAATCGCTGCCAGCTTACATAACACTGGAATATACCATGCACCGCAATTAATCACCATTATCAGGGCTTCTGCTGACTGTCAAAACAGGGAAACATTATGGAGGATGGAAACACCTCCTGTTGTTATGTGATACAGTTTGTACAGTGTGTCAGGTGCAAGCTATACCGGGTGTACATACCCCATCCTGGAGGACTGTGGTACTATAGTAAGACTTGTGATGGGTGGGGGCAGCTATACCGGGTGCACATGCCCCATCCTGGAGGACTGTGGTACTATAGTAAGACTTGTGATGGGTGGGGGCAGCTATACTGGGTGTACATACCCCATCCTGGAGGACTGTGGTGTTGTAGTAAGAGTTGTGATGGGTGGGGGCAGCTATACCGGGTGCACATGCCCCATCCTGGAGGACAATGGTGTTATAGTAAGACTTGTGATGGGTGGGGGCAGCTATACCGGGTGCACATGCCCCATCCTGGAGGACTGTGGTGTTATAGTAAGACTTGTGATGGGTGGGGGCAGCTATACTGGGTGTACATGGCCCATCCTGGAGGACTGTGGTACTATAGTAAGACTTGTGATGGGTTGGGGCAGCTATACCGGGTGCACATGCCCCATCCTGGAGGACAATGATGTTATAGTAAGACTTGTGATGGGTGGGGGCAGCTATACCGGGTGCACATACCCTATACTGGAGGACAGTGGGGTTATAGTAAGACTTGTGATAGGTGGGGGCAGCTATACAGAGTGCACATGCCCTATACTGGAGGACAGTGGCGTTATAGTAAGACTTGTGATTGGTGGGGGCAGCTATACCGGGTGCACAGGCCTTATCCTGGTGGACAGTTGTGATGGGTGGGGGCAGCTATACCGGGGGCACTTGCCCCATCCTGGAGGACTGTGGTACTATAGTAAGGCTTGTGATGGGTGGGGGCAGCTATACCGGGTGCACATGCCCCATCCTGGAGGACTGTGGTACTATAGTAAGGCTTGTGATGGGTGGGGGCAGCTATACCGGGTGCACATGGCCCATCCTGGAGGACAATGGTGTTATAGTAAGACTTGTGAATGGTGGGGGCAGCTATACCAGGTGCACAGGCCTTATCCTGGTGGACAGTTGTAATGGGTGGGGGCAGCTATACCGGGTGCACATGCCCCATCCGGGAGGACAATGGTGTTATAGTAAGACTTGTGATGGGTGGGGGCAGCTATACCGGGTGCACAGGCCTTATCCTGGTGGACAGTTTTGATGGGTGGGGGCAGCTATACCGGGGGCACTTGCCCCATCCTGGAGGACAGTGGTGTTATAGTAAGATTTGTTATTGGTGGGGACAGCTATACCGGGTGCACATGCCCCATCCTGGTGGACAGTTGTGATAGGTGGGGGCAGCTATACAGAGTGCACATGCCCCATCCTGGAGGACAATGGTGTTATAGTAAGACTTGTGATGGGTGGGGTAGCTATACCGGGGGCACTTGCCCCATCCTGGAGGACTGTGGTACTATAGTAAAATTTTTTATTGGTGGGGGCAGCTATACCGGGGGCACAAGCCTTATCCTGGTGGATAGTTGTGATAGGTGGGGGCAGCTATACCAAGTGCACATGCCCCATCCTGGAGGACAGTGGTGTTATAGTAAGACTGTAATGGTTGGGGGCAGCTAGACCGGGTGCGCAGGCCTTATCCTGGTGGACAGTTGTGATGGGTGGGGGCTGCTATACCGGGTGCACAGGCCTTATCCTGGTGGACAGTTGTGATGGGTGGGGGCCGCTATACCGGGTGCACAGGCCTTATCCTGGTGGACAGTTGTGATGGGTGGGGGCTGCTATACCGAGTGCACATGCCCCATCCTGGAGGACAGTTGCAGCAGCCCAGAGGGAAGCACAGGTGATACTGACAGGACCCCCTTGTGTGGCGGATGGGATCGGGGGTTCCACAGTCTTGTTACGGTCCTTCACAATTGTCTTTGGCACAATTAGTTTACATAGTAAATATGTTGCCCTGATGGTGTGGGGGTCCAGGATGGGGCAGGAAGACACTGGAGGATTGTAAGGCAGCTGCAATAATTTTTTTACTTGAAGAATCCACATGGCGCGGTGTCGGTGTCGGGGGATCTATTACTGAAGAAGGGTTGGATGTGGTAGCAGATATGGTGAGCTCAGAGGCATGGGGTCAGCATGTCCTGTCTGTATCTGCTATATGCTTGGTGCTTGCCTTTGTCTAGGCTTTGTGATGTAGAAGCCATATTGCCTAGACCTGGAACAAAGCCCTGAAAGGTCCTATTGTCTATGGGGTCCTTGTAGAACATCTCCCCACACTTATGCTTCCTTGTTCATTCTCTGATTGTAGATTAGGACTGGGGTGAACTCCAGGACATTAAAGTGACTGTACCACCAGGCCCAGGCTGAAGCACTGGCCGACCCACCCTTAGTGGGAGGAAACCCTAGCCCCTCTATGATAGGGTTCCATTGATTCTAATGGAGTCACGTCATGGAGGGGCTGGGTTTTCTTCCCACTAAGGGTGGTCATCCCGCCTCCAGTGCTTCAGCCTGGGCCTGGTGGTACAGTCACTTTAAAGGGGTTATCCAGCACTACAGAAACATGGCTACTTACTTCCAGAGACAGCACTACTCTTGTCTTCAGTTTGGGTGGAGTTTTGTAACACAGTTCCATTGAATTTAATGGAGCTTAATTGCTAACCACACCTGAACTGGACACAAGAGCGGTGTTGTCTCGGGAAGAAAGTGGCCATGTTTTTGTAGCGCTGGATAAACCCTTTAAGCAAGTGAGTCAGGGTTTAGGCTTTGCGAATTCCTCCTTGACCTGGAACATTCTCCTTGTAATGTGTAGGACTCAATGTATAGACCTAAGAGTCGTGTGCGTTAACCCTATTGTCATTGACAGCACAAACATCATGGTAGGATATAAATGCACTGTTTGTATGGAGCCCTAGGTGGCTTGAATAGTAATGAGTGGATTCTGGGAAGCCACTATAAATATAGATGTGGTGGAGCGCCTGATGTTGCCGGACTCCCTGACCATCCATGATTCTTGTGTAGATGTGGTGGAGCACCTGATGTTGCTGGACTCCCTGACCATCCATGATTCTTGTGTAGATGTGGTGGAGCGTCTGATGGTGCCGGACTCTCTTCGTGTCCATGTTACTTATGTAGATGTCGTGGAGCGTCTGGAATTTCCAGACTCTCTGACCGTCCATGTTTCTTGTGTAGATGTGGTGGAGCGCCTGATGTTGCCGGACTCTCTTACTGTCCATGTTACTTATGTAGATGTCGTGGAGCACCTGGCATTTCCAGACTCTCCATGATTCTTGTGTAGATGTGGCGGAGCGCCTGCCATTTCCAGGCTCTCTGGCCGTCCACGCTTCTTGTGTAGATGTGGTAGAGCACCTGATGGTGCTGGACTCTCTGGCCGTCCATGTGTCTTGTGTAGATGTGGCGGAGCGCCTGATGGTGCCGGACTCTCTGACCGTCCATGTTTCTTGTGTAGATGTGGCGGAGCGCCTGATGGTGCCAGACTCTCTGACCGTCCATGTTTCTTGTGCAGATGTGGTGGAGCGTCTGATGGTGCCGGACTCTCTTCGTGTCCATGTTACTTATGTAGATGTCTTGGAGCGTCTGGCATTTTCAGACTCTCTGACCGTCCATGTTTCTTGTGTAGATGTGGTGGAGCGACTGATGGTGCTGGACTCTCTGACCGCCAATGTTTCTTGTGTCTCCATGCAGCAGGGATTCCTGAGCCGGCGCCTGAAGAGCTCCATAAAGAGGACAAAGAGTCAGCCCAAGCTAGACCGAACCAGCAGCTTCCGGCAGATCCTTCCACGGTTCCGGAGCGCTGACCATGACAGGTAAGCTGTCATCTCATCTTCGTGGGATCACCAACTTATGTTACTCTGGGGCTCTGACCCAATGTCTTTGGTCCACATTACAGAAATAAGCGTGATTTAAACTGACGAAATACTTAAAGGGATTGTTCACCAGTATTTTTTTTTCTTTCAAATCAACTGGTACCAGAAAGTGCCAAAGACTTGTAATTTACTTCTATTATAAAAAAATTATAATCTCCCGTCGTCCAGTACTTATCAGCTGCTGTATGTCCTGCAGGGGGTGGTGTATTTTCTCCAGTCTGACACAGCGCTCTCTGCTGCCACCTCTGTCCATGTCCAAGCAAATCCCCATAGAAAACCTCTCCTGCTCTGGACAGTTCCTGACATGGACAGAGGTGGCAGCAGAGAGCACTGTGTCAGACTGGAGAGAATACACCACTACCTGCAGGACATACAGCAGCTGATACGTACTGAAAGACTGGAGATTTTTTTTATAGAAGTAAATTACAAATCTCTGGCACCAGTTGATTTTAAAGAGAAAAAAAAACAAAAAACAGTGAACAACCCCTTTTAGGGGTTACATCATCAGGAACATCACTATTCAGTAAACTACACTTGTATTGGTACGTGGTTGCACCTGTACGTTGTTCCTTATGAATAATTCCATGTCCGATGTTTTATCATGTCTTCTTCATGTCTCCCCCATCCACAGAGCACGTCTCATGCAGGCCTTCAAGGAGTCGCACTCCCACGAGTCCTTGCTCAGTCCCAGCAGCGCGGCGGAGGCTTTGGATCTGAACCTGGATGAGGATTCGGTGGTGAAACCCGTGCACAGCAGCATCCTGGGACAGGAGTTTTGCTTTGAGGTGAGGGGGGCGGCCTGGCCCAATGATCACTACTCCATCACAGGCCGCAGACTGTACGGCATGTGTGTGGGGATCACATGACCAGGACACATCTGTATTCCCTGGAAGTGATGAACCATGAAGGTGGATAAAGGGGGGAGGTTGTCCTAACACAGGGGATAGGGAACCTTCAGCCCTCCAGCTGTTGCAAAACTACAATTCCCATCATGCCCTCAGAGCCGATTAGCTTTGTAGTTTTGCACCTGCTGGAGGGCTGAAGGTTCCCATCTCTGTTCTAAGGCATTGTTCACACCTGCAGCGGAGGTTTCCAGCACTGATTCTGTAACATAGAGCTCTCTCTGTCAGTCAGTCCCCGCAGGGATGGCAACAAGCCCGCAGCGTGAAATAGATGAAAGGTTCCACAACATTTAGGCCTTTAGGCCTTGTTCACATGGGCAAAGAAACAGCACCGATTTCTGCATCAACAGTCACATGGTTCCACCTTTAAGCCTCTCTTTCCTATGGGAGATGTACCAGATGGACGTCGCTTTTTCCTGGGGTACTCCAGCGCAAATGTTTTTCTTTCAAATGAACTGGTGCCAGAAAGTGTCAGAGATTTGTAGTTTACTTCTATTTAAAAAAATCTCCAGTCTTCCAGTACTTACCAGCTTCTATATGTCCTGCAGGAAGTGGTGTATTTGCTCCAGTCTGACACGGTGCTCTCTGCTGCCACCTCTGTCCACGTCAGGAACTGCCCAGAGCAGCAGCAAATCACAATAGAAAACCTATCCTGCTCTCCAGCCTGGAAAGAATACACCACTTCCTGCAGAACATACATCAGCTGATAAGTACTGGAAGACTTGACATATTTTAAAAGAAATTTAATAAGAAATAAATTGATTGGAAAGTTGATTTGAAAGATATATATTTTTTTTTTTGCTGGCTCCATTGAAATCTATAAGTGTTTTATGACATGACCCTGTGCGCACAAGGCCTGACGTGTTTTCCGCGTCTCTTTAGGTGACGACAGCATCGGGGACCAAGTGCTTCGCCTGCCGCTCAGCTGCTGAAAGGGACAAGTGGATAGAAAACCTTCAGAGAGCTGTGAAGCCCAACAAGGTGAGGAAGCGGTAATGGGTGTAACGTAATAACGTGCCTGTTATACTGAGCCGCCAACAGGCCTGGATATGTGACTGCTCCGTCTATCATATTATACAACGGCGGTGTGGTAGGTTTGGGATGGTATATAGGTGGAATCATGGACCAGGAGGCTAGAACAGTCCCTGTCATTATAGGCCTATGGTTCTCTTCTCATGCAAAGAGGGAGAAGCTCTCAGCCATGCACTTCTAGCTCTGTGACTAGAGTCATATACTGTATTGCTGTGTAATAAGTCTTCCTTGTCTGCCATACTTGCATATCAGGCGTGGGCTTAGAGGGCAGGAGAACGGACATACTTATCCATCCAATCCTTATAATGCCCCTTGTGGACTGTGCTGGCACTGCAGGCCACTGCTGTCCAAAATTGGTTTGTTGTGTTTGCATGCACCTTATACATTTATACCGTTATACCTACAATAAAGTATTGTTGTACAGACTGGGCAGCGACATTCATTGACCCCAGTGACATACTGTATAGGTCCTCCATCAGGTGTCTATATACAGATGAACCAGAAACCTGGCTTCCTGCCATGACATATTTTCCAGCTGTTCAATGTTGACCATGGCTTCTGACCTGCCAGCATTATGTTATAGGGGTGAAGTATCTGCCTGATATACAGCGTTTGGAGGGAGGATTCAGTATAACATGTAACCTATTGAGTGAAGTCCATTGGGCGGTCTTACTGGTAACTGACGGCCCTCAAAGTGAACGTGTTTATAAAGAGATAGCTATTAGTCATGGATTAGCCCCGCCTACTGGACACACAGGGGGAGATTTATCAGACATGGTGTAAAGTAAACCTGACTCAGTTGCCCCTAGCAACCAATCAGATTCCACCTTTCATTCCTCACAGACTCTTTGGAAAATGAGAGGTGGAATCTAATTGGTTGCTAGGGGCAACTGAGCCAGTTTCACTTTACACCATGTTTGATAAATCTTCCCCATTGAGCCGAGATTTATAAATGGGGCAGTTGGGGGCGTGGCCTAATTTAAGACCGATGTGCAAGTACGCTGGTCCCCCAAAATTTTTAAAAACAGCACTTTCAAGGGAAACTATAAGCAGGTAGGAAGCATCAACCTGCTGATATGTTCTTATAGCACATAGTTTCCTCCCTTCATCCTCGGCGCCATTTCCGTATACTTTGTCGTTTATATGCTAATGAGGCATTTGGGCGCACTGGGGGCTGGGCTACTGCCCCCAGTGCACAGATCTGCCCCCTCTATTGAATATTCATCCAGTGCTCTGCAATGGTGAGAGCCGGAGTGACATCACTGCGGGGCACCGCCCCAATATTTATTAAAAGGGGCACTGAGGGTGGTAGTCCCGCCTCCAGTGCACAAAACTGCCTCATTAGCATATGAACTACAGCGTACACGAAAATGGCGCTGCGGACGGGAAGGGAAGAGGCTTACCGCCATCCTCAGCACCCTGTGTGGGGACATAGCAGCAGGTTAGATACTTTAATGCCTCACAATTGGGGATGAGTGAATTTACAGTACTAGCAAAGTGAAGCGCTTGTCAGGCGGCTGCCTTTAAACACTGTGCCGCTCCACTCTGGGTGCCTGGGAAAGTTGGATCCAGTCCTGGGAAACTGTAAGATGTTTTCCAGGACTGGATCCAGCTTTTCCAGGCACGGTGAGGCACAGAATTTAAAGGAAGGCGTCTGACAAGCCGACCGCCGGGCCTGGTGAAGCGCTTCACTTTGCTAGTACTGTAAATTCGCTCATCTCTACTTAAAATACAAACACTTGTCTTATTTTTCTTCCATTGAATTTGATGGAAAAACATTTGACACTTTATCCCTCACATGTTTTCTTATTACGGCCATAAGAAGCAGCATGTGTCACTTATATTGGACCTAATACAACGGTATCACACGATGGCAGCGCCGGTTTTATAACACTGTTTGAGGACCTGTTTTGCATCTGGCGCCTGTAAAATGTGCAAACACAAAAATAAGCACAAACAGGCTACGAAAATCTCACGGTAAAACAAAATACAAAGTGTAAAAACACTCTAGAAACCTTGGAAAGGCTTGAAAATAAGGGGGAAAAAACCTTTGAAAAAAACTTACAATCTTTTCTCAGTTATTTCAGCAAAGTACAGCTATAAATGGTCCGGCACACTGTGTGTGAACGCTTCCTAACAGTCCAAGATAACCAAGAAAAGAGTCCCATCCCGTCATAGACTCTCATGCAGAAGCAGAAAATGGTGCGCTTCACCCCAAACACCAGTAGAGCCCAACAAATCCCATTGACTTTAATGGGGTCTGTCACATTTGCGACTGGTCATTGATTTGGTTATGTCAATCTGGGCCGGAGCCCCTGACATAGATGTGATCCAGGCCGTAGTGTTTTACATCTTCTCTAGTCAGCTGAGGTCATGTGAGAGGTGGGCACACCGCTCTATTGTATTATAAACAAGGATGTTAAAGTCGTTTGAAGGTGACAACTCACATCTAATTGATGCAGCAATTGTCTTATAGATTCTTCCGGCTTATTACATGTAATGAAAAGTCCCATTTAGGACTCCTTACATGAAGGTGAAATATAATTGTCATCTAATTGTGAGAGTGAACAATGCGCCTTCCCGCTCCCTGGAATATGGACAATATCATCATTTCCCCTTTACAGTAAATATTCTCGGCCCTTTTATTCTATTAATGGACATAAGAAGCTGGTGCTTAGTTTTAGTGGTTCCTTGTAAACGGCTCCGACCATCTGAGTGACTGCAAGTCCCGCGCTGTCCACTGCCCCTCCAAGTCCCGCGCTGTCCACTGCCCCTCCAAGTCCCGCGCTGTCCACTGCCCCTGCAAGTCCCGCACTGTCCACTGCTCCTCCAGGTCCCACACTGTCCACTGCCCCTCCAGGTCCCGCACTGTCCACTGCCCCTGCAAGTCCCACACTGTCCACTGCCCCTCCAGGACCCGCACTGTCCACTGCCCCTGCAAGTCCCGCGCTGTCCACTGCCCCTGCAAGTCCCGCGCTGTCCACTGCCCCTGCAAGTCCCGCACTGTCCACTGCCCCTGCAAGTCCCACACTGTCCACTGCCCCTGCAAGTCCCACACTGTCCACTGCCCCTGCAAGTCCCGCACTGTCCACTGCCCCTGCAAGTCCCGCACTGTCCACTGCCCCTGCAAGTCCCGCGCTGTCCACTGCCCCTGCAAGTCCCGCACTGTCCACTGCCCCTGCAAGTCCCGCACTGTCCACTGCCCCTCCTAGTCCCGCACTGTCCACTGACCCTCCTAGTCCCGCACTGTCCACTGCTCCTCCTCACCCTATGGATTAGAAGCCCAGTACCAGCCCCAAGCGCCATCTAGAAGTGCTGGTGGTTGTGTATAACCAATCGCTCTATTCAGGGGGGAGGGGGATACGCGACTCCTGATGCTAGATGTATGTGTTAAACTTCAGTATGCCTGATACCACCACCAGAGTACTCGGGAGGCGCATGGGAGATGGCTGACCTCCATTCAGTGTCTGTACGCATTTCAGCTTGTGTATGATGAGTATGGCCATTGTTACGCTGGGAGTAACCAAATTACTGTAGTAGTAGTAGTAGTATACCTATAGAATATAACCCAAGTATGGTGGCACCAGAAAAGATCTGGCCACATGGGCTACCTGGCTACTAGTGCAGTCCAGTGTCATCGCATTGTTACTAAAATTAAGAAACTTTAAAGGTCCATCATAGTAAATCAGTTATTAAAGGGGTTATCAAACACTACAGAAACATGGCCACTTTCCCCCTACTGTTGTCTTCAGATTGGGTGCGGTTTTGAAACTCGGTTCCATAGAAGTAAATGGAGCTCAACTGCAAACAGCACCTGAACTGGAGACAACAGTAGGGGGAAAAGTGGCCATGTTTTTGTAGCGCTGGATAACCCCTTTAAAGGGGAATTACAGGAGGTGAACACAAGGGAGCAGAAGGCTTCAGCCATCTTCTCCTCCTTGAACAACCCCTTTTAAAGGAGCCATCACAAAATCCTCATGGTAGCCCACCACCAAGTAGGAGCCATCTGGTTTCTTATGTAATGCTCTATTCTGCAGTTTCCTAGGGTGACTCCCAGCTTATCGGCTGCCATATTGGTAGGGTCACCACAGTGTTCAGCTGCGGCCTAGAAGATAACAGAGATCTCTGTGATGGTACAGATCACATATGTGAGGTAAAGCTCCAGATCTCCTGGCGAAAACTCCACTCCTAAACGGACAGTAAATCTTGTGTCAGCCCACAGTAGCCCGAGCCTAAATCTACCTGCCTGGAGATATATGATCAGTCGCCATCCCATCACTGTACCCAACATGGAGCTGTATGTTCATGCCCAGGGAGGCGCTCACAAGGTCTATCAGGTCATCACGTCATTCTTGCTCAGTTTGGCCGTAGCGGAGCCCAGACCAGGACTGTATCCTGACCCCAGAGTAACACGATTAGGGCTGACTACATCATAGACGCTAAAGAGCAGTCAATGGGAATGTCCGCTCGCTGGGAACGCCGCTCCACAGTACGGGATAGTTGTTGTGTCTTATACAGTTTATTAAATCTGACAGCGCTCATGAATCATTTACGTCTACAGCGTGTCTCCATTACTACATGTCACTGATCCGTTCCATCAATTATAGGATACCCCACTATCCGCTATGTGCTGGAATATTATAGGGACCAGGGCCGCATAGACAGATCCTGTATAGGATGAGGTGTTGTATAGGAAGGTAATGTATAGAGATGGTGTATAGGGAGGTGATATATAGAGATGGTGTATACAGGTGATGTATAGAGATGGTGTATACAGGTGATGTATAGAGATGGTGTATAGGGAGGTGATGTATAGAGATGGTGTATACAGGTGATGTATAGAGATGGTGTATAGGGAGGTGATGTATAGAGATGGTGTATAGGGAGGTGATGTATAGAGATGGTGTATAGGGAGGTGATGTATAGAGATGGTGTATACAGGTGATGTATAGAGATGGTGTATCGGGAGGTGATATATAGAGATGGAGTATACAGGTGATGTATAGAGATGGTGTATAGGGAGGTGATGTATAGAGATGGTGTATAGGGAGGTGATGTATAGAGATGGTGTATACAGGTGATGTATAGAGATGGTGTATAGGGAGGTGATATATAGAGATGGAGTATACAGGTGATGTATAGAGATGGTGTATAGGGAGGTGATGTATAGAGATGGTGTATAGGGAGGTGATGTATAGAGATGGTGTATACAGGTGATGTATAGAGATGGTGTATACAGGTGATATATAGAGATGGTGTATAGGGAGGTGATGTATAGAGATGGTGTATAGGGAGGTGATGTATAGAGATGGTGTATAGGGAGGTGATATATAGAGATGGAGTATACAGGTGATGTATAGAGATGGTGTATAGGGAGGTGATATATAGAGATGGAGTATACAGGTGATGTATAGAGATGGTGTATAGGGAGGTGATGTATAGAGATGGTGTATACAGGTGATGTATAGAGATGGTGTATAGGGAGGTGATGTATAGAGATGGTGTATACAGGTGATGTATAGAGATGGTGTATACAGGTGATGTATAGAGATGGTGTATACAGGTGATGTATAGAGATGGTGTATAGGGAGGTGATATATAGAGATGGTGTATAGGGAGGTGATATATAGAGATGGTGTATAGGGAGGTGATGTATAGAGATGGTGTATAGGGAGGTGATGTATAGAGATGATGTATAGAGATGGTGTATAGGGAGGTGATATATAGAGATGGTGTATAGGGAGGTGATGTATAGAGATGGTGTATAGAGAGGTGATATATAGAGATGGTGTATACAGGTGATGTATAGAGATGGTGTATAGGGAGGTGATATATAGAGATGGTGTATAGGGAGGTGATATATAGAGATGGTGTATAGGGAGGTGATGTATAGAGATGGTGTATAGGGAGGTGATATATAGAGATGGTGTATAGGGAGGTGATGTATAGAGATGGTGTATAGGGAGGTGATATATAGAGATGGTGTATAGGGAGGTGATGTATAGAGATGGTGTATAGGGAGGTGATGTATAGAGATGATGTATAGAGATGGTGTATAGGGAGGTGATATATAGAGATGGTGTATACAGGTGATGTATAGAGATGGTGTATACAGGTGATGTATAGAGATGGTGTATAGGGAGGTGATGTATAGAGATGGCGTATACAGGTGATGTATAGAGATGGTGTATACAGGTGATGTATAGAGATGGTGTATAGGGAGGTGATGTATAGAGATGGTGTATACAGGTGATGTATAGAGATGGTGTATAGGGAGGTGATGTATAGAGATGGTGTATACAGGTAATGTATAGAGATGTGATGTATAGAGATGGTGTATACAGGTGATATATAGAGATGCTGTATAGGGAGGTGATATATGCAGATGATATATAGGGCAGGTGATGTATATAGAGGGTGTATAGGGAGGTGATGTATATAGACATGTGAAGTATAGAGATGTAATGTATGGAGATGCTGTATATGGCAGGTATTATATACAGATGATGTATAGGATCAGGTGATATATAGAGATGCTGTATAGGGCAGTGATGTATAGAGATTGTATATAGGGGTCAGGTGATGTATAGATATGGCAGGTGATATATACATATGATATATAGGATCCGGTGATGTATAGAGATGGTGTATATTGCCCAGAGGTATATAGAGATGGTGTATAGGATTGGGTGATGTATAGAGATGATGTATAGGCTCAGATGTTATATACACATAGTGTATAGGATCAGGTGATGTATAGAAATGTTGTATAGAGATGGGATCGGGTGTGAATCACAGTTTTATTTCGGCTGAAAATCTTCTTTACACGACCAGATTAGTGAATTGTCTTATTTCTTCTCGAAAGATGGAAAACGAGTAGATGCGCGGGTATTACACAAAGCTCTGCGGAGTTGCTAAGTAACAGTATATAAGTGTAATTATACGGCACATACAAAGATCAGCTACGGCTAAATGTATGTGAGATCTACAATGCCGCTATACCTGCTGCTGACACATATGTGTGAGGCGTGACGATCTTCTCCTAGAGCTGGAGGAGGATAGAGACCTGATGAGTGGGATTAGAGTCCCTGAACACTAACACGGACGGTCCGATAGTGATGGGGCGCCTAAACGTCTATACGCCTATGGCCATGCTTCCACCCAGGCTGTATTCACACACGCTTCTTTTTGCCTGTTTCGGAGCTATACAACACATATTAAATGTCAATTTCAGACTATCTTCCCACAACTGGGAAATGACAGCCATCTTTTTGGATTTACGTAATTTTAGGGCCCAAAGACAGCCATAATGACGGCCGCAGATAATGCACGTGATCATCAATAGATGGCTGTCTTTTGGCGCTGAAAAATGACACTCATCGAGAAAGACCATTGTCACTATCCCATTGTGTGAACATAGTCTTATGGTTTCTCCTGTTGGTTTCTTGTTTCACCACATTTACCAACGTCGTCCGCAAAAAAAAAAACCTCTCTAAAAAAACTACAGATCTGTCATTTTGTGGTTTAACTGGGCAGACCAGATTGACCAAGTCGTCTTTTTCTGCCTTTCTATGTAACGCCGAAAAGTGGGTGTGTCCTTATAAAACCGGCCACAACCGACATATTTATCGAACAAACTGAGGTTTTTTTTATGGATTTTCCATTAGAAAAATCAGCCATCTCTAGTGTGGCTGGAAGGTCGGGTTTGTCATGTGATAAACTCGCCAGTCATCAGACATGTTAATAATTCTATCGGTTTGGGAAACTAAAACTTGATGTGTAGCGTTAGGGTCAAAATGTCTCGTTTATATTGTTCTGTTGTATTTTGGTCTTTTTTTGGTCGTTCGAGGCCAAATAATGGCTGTTATTATATAATAACGGACGTTACTGTACAACCTACGGCCTTCATTATAAAATAACGGCCATAAATGGTGGGTCCTTTTTTTTTTCTGATTTTTTTCAACAGTATTCAACGGGCGAATGTTTTTTAGGTGAAATTTTTTTTTTTTTATCTGCCTCTTCTGGGGAGAAGTATTTACCTACAAATTCACATAATATGGGATTTGCCCCAAATTTATCATTTGCAACTGTTTTTTTTTAAAAGTCTGGTCAGTACCAGGTGAATATTTTTGGTAATTTTTTTTTTTTGGCTAATCTGAGAATTTTTTAGGCTCAATGGGGGAGATTTATCAAACATGTTGTAAAGTGAAACTGGCTCAGTTGCCCCTAGCAACCAATCAGATTCCACCTTTGATTTTCCAAAGAGTCTGTGAGGAATGAAAGGTGGAATCTGATTGGTTGCTAGGGGCAACTGGGCCAGTTTCACTTTACACCATGTTTGATAAATCTTCCTCAATATGTCCCTCTTGGTTTTTAAAGGGGTTATCCAGCGCAACAAAAACATGGCCACTTTCCCCCTACTGTTGTCTCCAGTTTGGGTGGGGTTTTGAAACTCAGTTCCATTGAAGTAAATGGAGCTTAATTGCAAACCACACCTGAACTGGAGACAACAGTAGGGGGAAAAGTGGCCATGTATTTGTAGCGCTGGATAACCCCTTTAATTGCAAACCACACCTAACCTGGAGACAAGAGTGGGGCACAAGTGGCCATGTTTTTGTAGCGCTGGATAACCTCTTTAAGCCATAAAACTAAAAAAACAGTGTGAACATAGACACGAGTTTATAGGATCTTCAAGGGGGGGGGGAGGATGTTACATCCTGGTGGGTTAGATGGATGCATGTGTCACTTCCAACCATGTAGCCATTGGAGCTCTGTTAAAAGTCCATTGAGTTGTCCGATGGTTCCCATCTGTTCTCAGTTTTCGTTCTTCTGTCCTTCTCGTAGGATAACAGTCGAAGAGTGGACAACGTCCTCAAGCTTTGGATCATTGAAGCTCGCGACCTTCCCCCCAAGAAGCGCTATTACTGCGAGCTCTGTCTGGATGACATTTTGTACGCCCGTACCACCAGCAAAGCCCGGGGTGAGACCGTTTTCTGGGGGGAGCATTTTGAGTTTAACAACCTGCCAGCTGTTCGGAACCTTCGCCTCCACCTGTACAAGGACACAGATAAAAAGAGGCGCAAGGAGAAGAGCAACTACGTGGGCATGGTGAACGTGCCCATCGCCAGCATCAGCGGGCGCCATTTTGTAGAGCAGTGGTACCCAGTTTCCCAGCCCACATCCTACAAGGGGAAGAGCAGCTGTCCGTCCATCCGCCTAAAGTCCCGATACCAAACTATGAGCATCCTCCCCATGGAGTTGTATAAGGAGTTTGCAGAGTATGTGACCAACAACTACCGGATGTTGTGCGCTGTGCTGGAGCCGGTGCTGAGCGTAAAGAGCAAAGAGGAGGTGGCCTGTGCGCTGGTACATATATTACAAAGCACGGGGAAGGCCAAGGTACGTAGATTTACACCTTGCATTGGTTCTGATATTTCACAAGGGGTGTTAAAGTTTTAAGAGGGCCGAGCACTGATGGTCATACATGAGGGGAAGAGGTTATTAAAGAGGTTGTTCACCCATTTTTTTTTCTTTTAAATCAACTGGTGCCAGAGATTTTTAATTTATTTCTATTAAAAAATCTCAAGTCTTCCAGTATTTATCAGATGCTGTATGTCCTGTAAGAAGTGTATTATTTTCAGTCTGGGGAGAAGGATATCTGCTACTGCTGTGGACAGTTCCGGACATGGACAGCGGTGTCAGCAGAGAGCACTGTGTCAGACTGGCAAGAAAACACCACTTCCTGCAGGACATACAGCAGCTGATAAGTACTAGAAGACTGGCGCTTTTTAAATAGAAGTAAATTACAAATCTGTATAACTTTCTTACACCATTTGATGTGAAGAAGAAAAATCTCTGGAGTACCCCTTTTAATCTTTGTGTAAACATGTTAAGCAAAAGCAAATCTTTTAACTAGTTGGCAGGAGTGGCCATAAGTCATTGCAGGTATGTGTGTATGTGCCCACTCTAATGTAATTTATTGTATAAAGCCATCAGAAGTATTTTTTTTGCAGTGAGTTTTCATTGTAACTGATAAGATTGATGGGGGTCAAGACATGACCGATTAAAGGGGAACTCCAGGTAGAGGTTAAAAAAATGAAACTTCTGCAGAAGCATAACGCATTACTTACCTTCAGTATCCTCCTCCACTCCAAGGCGGGTAAAACAGGCGCAGGTCCAAGAGGTAATAGTGATATAAAATATCATAAAATTTATTAAAAGAATTATGCCAGCGACACAACGCGCTTCGAGACCGAACCAGTCTCGAAACGCGTTGTGTCGCTGGCATAATTCTTTAAATAAATTTTATGATATTTTATATCAATATTACCTCTTGGACCTGCGCCTGTTTTACCCGCCTTGGAGTGGAGGAGGATACTGACTGTCTTTAATCCCTGTGGGGATTAGTCGGGAGTGGCTGCGGTTCATTCACATGTTATCAGTAAGAGTTGTGCCTTACATCAGCACAACCTACTCAGGTGAGAGTACTATGTGCTTACTTTCACCACTTCAGCCCTGTCTGAGTTACGCTATGGAGCGCTGTCTTATATTTTGTTGCATTACTTACCTGTCCATCCTAGTTTTGAAACTACCAAAAATCCATTTGTTTTTTTTTTGGGGGGGGGGGGGGGGTTGTTCTGTATTGTGTTTCTGTCCTTCCTGGTGAAGCAGTTCCCAGAATGCAATGCTTTTTCTTCAGCTGATGATCACAGTCCCCCACAATTCACAATCAGTAAAATTAGTGCTGCACCTGCTTCTGGCCGGTCAGAGATGGTGAATCACTCAGGGGATTGGGGGATCCAGCCCCGCCTCCTGTGACATCACACCCTGCTCCCTATCTGCATCATCAGCCTGTGCTCAGCAAACACACACAATGTGAGACATTGGCATGGAATATTTGTCTCCTAAGGTGGGAGAGCGGAAGGAGCAGGAGACAATGTGAATTTGCACAGAGGCCATTTTTCTTCACTTCCTGGATGTCTATCAGCTACCAGTGTGGCAGAACCGTACAGATACAGTAATACATTGTATAGACACATCTATATAAGGGTATGTTCACACCTCGTTTTCGTTCCCACGTCGGGCTGCACATCAGGAATCAGTGAAAAAAGGATGCGGACGTGCAGCTCGACGGCCACATTGACTTAAATGAGCAGGACGGAGTGACTGTGTCATTATGTGACTGTGTTCTGCTCATTTGTGGGACGTACACGGCTTTTGTGCAGGACTCAAAAGCGTGGTCGACTACGGTTTTGAGTCCTGCACAAAAGCCGTGTACGTCCCGCAAATGAGCAGAACAGAGTTACATAATGACTCCGTCCTGCTCCTTTAAGTCAATGTGGCCCGACGTGGGACCGAAAACGAGGTGTTAACATACCATAACTTTAAATGTACTTTTAAAAATTTTTTAAACGTTTTTCTTATCCAGAGTTCCCCTTTAAACCTTTATATCACACTTACATTAGGACCATTGGTTATGCTGTCCCACTTTGCTAAGACTGGGAAAAGTTGCTGATTGTGTCCAAAAAATAGAAATGGTGGCTTTGACCTAAATGATTGTTTTGGCAAATTGTATAAAGGATCTGGAGCAAATGTGGGGTCTCTTGGTTGTCCCCAGTGTATTCCTAGGCTCCTGTGTTCACCAATCCCCTCCATGTCTCAGTTTTCTCTTAGGACGACATAGTCTACAGACGTTTCCCAGCAGGCCACCACTTTGTACCTCTCAGGCTTTGATACTTGGCTCCCCCAGAGACAACTCCCTGAGGAACCTCCATTCAGGGTCGGGGGTGGAGTAGTCATTGGTAAATTCTTTCTAACCGGATCTGAGATTATTAGCTCTTTGTACTGCGCAATCTAAAGAATCCGGCCATAGACCAACATCACAGCCCTCCATCAATGATCCGCCGAGACGCTTCTCTTTCTTCTTCCGATGTGAAACATTACCATCTGTCTTGTGTCGCACAATGCTCCTCCATACATCAAAGTCCTCCAGATCCCATACACTGAAGGGTCTTCATGGCGTCTTTCTCTTGCACGGCCTTCGTTTTTTATCAATGGAGGGCGATATCGCTCACTTCTTAGAAATTATGGAGATTTCCCCAGAAACAGAATAGAAGCATTGATCCTGGTATCTGCGCTGTGAATAGGATGACGCCATGTGAATAGAGGACGATTGACACAGATTAGCAGTATAGGTTGTGGTGGCGGGAAACTAACATGGACTTTATGCTTTTGTAGCTATTATTGGTTATTGGACTGAGAGATCAATGTGATTCAAACTAACAGTTATCGACCGTTCTCACATGGTGTAGGTATAGTGATCTTGATAGTTACAGTTGTTGTTTGAGGCACAGAAGCTTTACGGTTACATTTGTATGAGGTTTTGCTGAAAAAGTCTCATGATTAAAAAAAAATCACATCCAGGCAGAGGAACATAAAGAAAAGTATAGGGGAAAGAAAGTATACTTACCTCCTACTATACTTACCCATCTTCGTGCCCTCGCAGCAATACCTTCCTGTTATCACCCTGACACCGGCCTGCAGAAGCTCTATCTGCTGCAATGTCATTTTTAAGTTTCTTGGGACTTCCTTATGTTTCACATATTGCAGTGGTAACAGGAATACAATATTTTAAAGTGACTCTGTACCCACAATCTGCTTGTACTGTCGGATAGCTGCTTTTAATCCAAGATCTGTCCTGGGGTACTTTCGGCAGGTGATGCAGTTATTGTCTTAAAAAACTACTTTTAAACTTTCAGCCCTGTGTCAAATTGGCGTGGCCTGGAGAATCTGTGACCTAGGCCTGCACCGCCTCTCTGTCCCTCCTCCCCGCCCCCTTCACCATTAGGAATGCCCCAGGCAGGATTTCTGCTAATAACCACTTGTCTGAACACTGCACATGGGTGTTAACGATCCAGCTCATGTGCAGTGTTCAGAGAAGTTGTGTATAGGAGAAATCCTGCCTGGGGCATTCCTAATGGTGAAGGGACAGAGAGGCGTTGCAGGCCTAGGACATGGGTACTCTAGGCTGCGCCAATTTGACACAGAGCTGCAAGTTTAAAAGTTGTTTTTTAGGACAATAACTGCATCACCTGCCGAACGGACCCCAGGACAGATGGGTTTTGGAGGGGCAGAGTCGCTTTAGCTTTCAATTTAGTCTTAGGAACCAGTTCTCTTCGCAGGAGACCGTCCCTGATCTCTGTAACTTTACACAGTACCTGGTCTGTTTCTTCTTCCCCTGTCTATGACTAGCTGCCATCACGGGCACTAACCCTCTTATGGTTTCTAACTGAATTGTTACCCAATAGGCTTCTTCCTTCTGTTGGTTCCATTAGGCCTCATTGTGGCTACCTTCATTTCTCCTCCTAACACCTAACTCCTAACGAACTCCACTCTTAGGGAACCAACTGTAATACCTTTACCATGTTTCTTAAACCTAGCTGCCCCTAAAAGGCCTACTACCAAGGCCCCATAATCTAGACTGCACTTACAGGCCCACCTGGCATCTATTTCACACTTCAACTGTCTACCAGCCCACCAGGACTAGGGATTTTCTCTCAGCCTCCATACTGGGCTAACATTGTTCCCATGGCCAAAGCAGACAGCACAGAACTAGATACCCAATGCACATGTCTTACACTTTTTCAGCAGCGCCCTACACAGCAAACTGCAAGTTATCCACATCCACAGACCGTCTATCCAACCCAAGGATTGTAGGAGTAGTCACTTCACTAGTTCACCGTCCACTTTCTGCCATACTTCCTGTGGAGACTGACCCTCCCGATCAGCCCCACATCTGCCATGTGTCCTGCCCTCCAATACATCAGCGACTTTTCAGCCTCCAGTCCCCCTGCCCCTCCGGGCACAGGAAACAACATGGACCACTAGCACTTCTGTTCACGTAACGTAACGTAAGGCCTTTACTTATGTGGTGCCACAAGGGACATGGGTGGAGTAGTCCAGGGCAGCTGAGGATAGCTGGTCAGGTGGTCAGAGATGGCTTTGTGGCTGGATAACCCTGTATATCCCCCTGTGGCCAGTGAATTATGCAATTTGCATAACTTTCATTGACTATTATGGGAGTTATGCAACCAGTATAACTCAGGCAAGGTTTGTGCAACTCCTATATAAGTCAATGGGAGTTACATAATTTGCGTTCATTCTGCCGACCACCTCCAGAAGCCGAGAAGCTCGGGGTAAGCGAGCATTCTATCTGAAGATAAGTTCGGGTCCCAGAGCTGGTACCGGCATCTAGGGTACAAAAGCGTAGTTTTGTAATTTAGGCCAGACAAGCTGATCTAAGAAAGGGTCATGTGACCCAAACTCCATGCTTTCTTTACATATGCAACCCACCAGTAGTGGCACTAAAGAGCTATATATTAACGCTTAGACATCCTTAAAGGGGAGCTCCAGTAAAAAAGATTTTTACTTTACTTCTAGTACTTATCAGCTGCTGTATGTCCTGTCCTGTATGTAACTTTCTAACTGCACTTACACCGGAATGATTTTCTGTGATGTGTTTCAGTGGTGAATTTTATTTGATATGTTTATTCTTTTTAGAAAATTTAAATATATATATTTTTAATTTTAAATCGCCTGCTTCTAAAAGTCATACTGACACGGCACAGATTGCTGACTAGGTGAGATTTATTATATCTAGTAGACATTTCTATCTATTTATATAGGGCATCATAAGGTTCAGAAGTTTAATTCCTTCTCAGCGAAGCTATTTAGCTATTTTTAGTGATGGCATTTTCAGTTTTTTCCATCCTCTCCTTCCAATGTCACCGGGTGGTATCGCTGACATGTTATCTGTTACATGTATAGTCGGAGTGATACCATATTTATTGACTTTATATCCCCATACTCTGACACCCATCATCTTTTATCCAGTAATGGTTTGCTATATGGAGCTTTTTATTCTGGTTTTTGTTATGGCAAGGTGACAAAAAACAGCAATGTGTGAGGTTTTTTTTTCTTACATTTTTTAGTATTTTTATTAATTTTCTTCAAAACAATATTTTATTTTTATTTAAAAAAAAACTTTACTCTTTTGTCTTCCAGTGGGAGGTGAACATGGCTGTCACACTATACTGCGATACTTCTGTACTTAAACAGATGACCAAGTTCACCTTCTAGAAGTAGTGGAACGGAAGGCCTTAGGGTGTTCACTAGTCTCCTAATTCCCATCATAAAGGGGTAGTTCACAAAAAAAGTTCTTTTAAATGAGCTGGTGCCAGAGATTTGTAATTTACATCTAAAAAAAAAAAAACTCCAGTCTTCCAGTACTTATCAGCTGCTGGATGTCCAGCAGGAAGAGCAGGAGAGCAGTTAGGTTTTCTATGGGGATTTGCTACTGTGCTGGACAGTTCCTGACATGGACAGAGGTGGCAGCAGAGAGCGCTGTGTCATACTGTAAAGAATACACCACTTCCTGCAGGACATACAACAGATGATAAGTACTGGAAGAATGGGGATTTTTAATAGAAGTAAATTACAAATCTCTGGCACTATCTGACACCAGTTGTTTTAAAGGAATTTTTTTTGTGAACAACCCTTTTAAGAGATGCTAGATGGAGAAGCCACCGGTCCCCTGTGCAGAATCTGTCACAGGGCCCCTTAATTATAATGCCTCATTTATAGTACTGGCCTACTCACAGGGGAAGGGTAGACTTCCGCACCCTCAGCGCCCCCTATCGCTACTCCCCATTAATACATGATATCAATGACACTGGTGACGCGTTTCTAGCAGGAAGCTTTTAGTTGTAGCACCCAGGACCATGAAATAAAATGTGTAGAAACTTGTTTGTAAGTATTTTTATTTCATTATTCTGGCTGCCGTGACTAAGCGCTGCCTACTCGACTGACAAACGACTGGACGTTTAATGTATAATATAAATCCTGGTCGCTACAACGAAGAGGTACCTGCTTGAAATGTGTCAGATTTCATTATCCTGCTCACCACCACCGAGAGCTACTGGCTCCAAATGCGTCAAAATGAGGAACCACTGGACTTTTCACTTATAATAATAATCCAGGATGCTACGACTAAGAGGTACCCACTCGAAACCTGTCAGATTTCATTATCATGGCTGCTACAAATAGGAGATGCAGTGTCAGACCGAGGAACCACCAGACTTTTGTGTTTATTTACCCTTACTTGTCCCCAATTTACAGGATAAGGCTATGTTCACACTGCGTATGAATACGTCCGTAGTGCGAACCGCGAATATACGCACATAGTTTTGAGGTTGATGTGTTCGCTTGAAAGTATACGATATACGCCCGCACAGTGCACACTACGTATGAGCTTACGGCCGGATCGTATACGGCGCCGTGAAAAATGAACACAACCATTGTTTGAGGACGGAAATGTTGAAACTCACGGCCGTGGATTTCCATGCGGTCCCGTACGCAGTACTTATTTCAGCCAAATTGAACTTGATTTTTTGATCTAAAAGGTTCTGTGTGTTTTATTGGGCTGGGCGAAGATTTCCAAGTAAATGTCCTGCTTCAGATCGCTTCGAAACAAGCTAGGGAAGCAGAACTGTACTACGGGCAGATGTTCGCGGTTCGTACGCATCCGGCCGTATGTCTATTTTTCCCATGGCCGTAGTTTCAGCCGCACATGTACGGCGGTGTACGATCTACGGACGGATTCATACGCAGTGTGAACATAGCCTAAGGGAGCAAGTATGAAATTGTGGCAAGTCTGACCTCCGACCTCTAGATTGGTTCTCCGACTCCTTTGTTTAGAATGGAGCTCCAATTCAGTGTGTGACCCGCAGCTCTATTCATTCTCTGTGGAGCCTCTGAAAAGAGCCGAGTACTGTAGAATGAATGGAGCTGCGGGTCAGGCACTGATCAACAGCTCCATTCATAAACAAAGAATCCTTGGGGGGGCCCTCAGCAATCTTGAGCACAGAACCCCAGTCTTCTTTCAGCATGCCTGCTGTCATTCCATTTATTTTCTATGGAAGCTGCTGGAAACAGTTGAACACTTTACTCATCTGTTACCGCAGCTCCTATAGAGAATAAATGGAGTGGCTGAGCGCATGCTGACAGAAGACTAGGGTTCCCGTTCTTAAGATTGTGGGAAGTCTGACGTTCTTTTTCCGTCACTTCCATAGAGAATAAATAGATTGGCTGTGCGCATGCTTTATTCTAATAGTAGGGGACTCGGGCCTCCATTCTGAAGATTAGAGATGAGCAAAGTTGATCGGCATTTGGTGACTCCGTAAAGAGGGTGGATAGAGCCCAAGGACCACCTGGAAAATATGAATACAGCCAGAGCTTTATCCATGCTTTCCATGCATTTTGCAGGCGGTCCTCAAACCGTATCCACCCCCTTTACGGAGTCGCCACCCCGCGGGATTCAAATGCCGATTGGCTTTGCTTTGTATGAAGCAAAACAAATCTGCTTCGCTCTTCCCTACTCAAGATGATGGGTGGTCTGACCATACTTGGCCATTGGGTCACTGTTTTCCTCTTATTTGTGGGTCAATCGAGATGGAATAACGCTTTTATGGCTTATTGTGCTATATATTATTAAAGGGGTTATCTTCGGCTTTCTTCAGAAACAGCATGACTCTTGTCTCCAGCTTATGTGTCATTTTGCAATTGAGTTCCATTCACTCCAATGGAACTGAGTTGCAAATCCTCACCCAATCCTGGAGACAAGGGTGGCACTGTTTCTGGAATAAAGCAACTATGTTTAACCCCTTTAGGATGGGAATATCCCTTTTAAGAGTTTGCACAATGTGACCCAAGAGGGGGCACTGGACCGAGAGACGGCACACTGGGGGCGCAGATACCTATAGACTCCCACGCAGTCACAAAGGGATTGGTGTCATCCACAAATGCGTAAAGGGATATTTATTTGCTTATAAAACAACGCTTTTCGGCCCTCCACATTCTAGGGGGCCTGTTTCAAGTATTACAGGCATGGTAGAAAAAGTGCGCTTTATAAAGGTTAACCTGTCCTAATTGAAGTCCTGCTTGTCTGATAATATTACACCAGGAGGCCCCCCTGTCCTTCTTTTTCATCCCTTTAAGAGTTTAGTAGAGATTAGCGCAACTCGAGCATGGTCTGGGCGTGTCCAAGCCTGAGCATTCGGCATTTGATTACCGGTGACTGAAGAAATTGGATGCAGACGTTGGATCTAGAGATTAGAGATGAGGGAAGTGGGACTCATTTAGCTTCACACGAAACTTTTGAATCCAGCTGTCTGCCAGCTCTGTGGAGAAGGTGGAGATAGCCCGAGGACCACATGGGAAACTTAGATACAGCCTTTGGGATTCAAAAGCCGATCATTTAGCTTCGTACGAAGCTAAATGAAGCTCGATTTGCTCATCTCTACTAGGGAATCCTGAAAAACATGCCTATGGCCTATGGCTGTGTCCATGCTTTCTAGGACTCTCTAGGGCTACATTCAACAACTTCAGCCACCGGTAATCAAATACCGAACACTCAGTCTAGGATGAACAGCGCATGCTCAAGTTGCACTCATCTTTAGTGTTTAGTAATTTTATTTTGTTGTTGTGCCTTTGTGTCTTTCCCAATTTTTGTTTTTACTCTCCTCATGTCACACATTTGCACAGTGTCTGCCTCTAGAAACCAGTTGGGCTGGTATAGGTCGTAGATTTAGCTCGGTAGTCTGTGGAGTCTTTCTGTGTCTTTCAAGTAGACTCTTTGAGATAAGGGCCGGCATTCATCCGTCGTCTTCTGTCACATTAAAGCTGCTACATCGGGGAAGTTTTCCAAGTGTTGACTGAAGTTTCGGTGACACATTGAACCCCTCCATTGACCCCCGGCTTTGGATCTTTTTGGTTAGCCGCAGAGATATTGCTTTCTGTGCTTATCTCCATGCGCTGATTTTTTTGAGATGCGAAGATCTCCGCTGATATAATAACTTTGTGAGGATTTTGAAAGCTCTTTAGGTTTTTTTAAATTACTTGTAATAAATTTTTGGATGATCAAACAAAATTAGTGTGAATGTGGTGAAGACCGGAACGTGAAGTGTCCAGTGCTTATATATGTTGCAGTGAAATGATGGAATCAGGGATTTGATCAAATCCCGAGAAATGATGGAATGACCGCGCCGTTCAATTATTTCCCTAGGGAATTGACCCAAATCACTGACCCCTTTCAGGGAAATGATGTAATGAACTCTATAGTTTCTCCCTGCGACATAGAATTCGCTTACCGTATCGCCTCTCCGCTCCCCCCTGGGCTGTCCGCTCTGCTCACCGTCTGCCTCTCTGCTCCCCGTTCCGCTCATTTCCCCTGCTACACGCCTTCTGCTCCCCCGGCCTGTCCGTTTCGCTCCCCGTCTGTCCCCACCACCGTACGCCTGTCGGGAGGTGTGCCGCTCTGCTCCTCGTCCACCTCTGGTCCTGTCCGCCCCGTCCTGCAACATGCCTTCCGCTCTGCTCCCCGTCCGCCCCAACACCGTATGCCTGCTGGGAGGTGTGCCGCTCCGCTCCCCCGTCCATCCCGTCGCCATATGCCTGCCGGGGAGGTGTGCCGCTCTGCTCCCCCCTGTCTGCCTCCGTATGGCTGCCGGGAGTTCCCATCCGCCCCCCTCCGCCATTTGCCTGCCGGGGAGGTGTGCCGCTCTGCTCCCCCCCTGTCTGCCTCCGTATGGCTGCCGGGAGTTCCCATCCGCCCCCCGCCGACATATGTCTGCCGGGGAGGTGTGCCGCTCTGCTTCCCTGTCGGCCTCCACCGCCAAACGTAGAGCCGGGCGACTCCTCGATTGTTCATTCCGTCATTTCCCTGAAAGGGAATCCCTAGGGAAATAATGGACCAGCGCGGTCATCCCATCATTTCCCGGGATTTCATCAAATCCCTGGAGTCTATCATTTCACTGCAACATATACAAAACTGGTGATCAGACGGTAGCCTCATGTACATGGCTATGCTTGACCTCCATATGCCTCAGACATCATAAAGACGTAAAATTTTCTTTGGATTCTTTATTACAGTTCTTACCACTGTACTACTGTCCGCTACTATGTCTATGTAGTATGGAGCTGTAGACCTGGGTCTCTCCACACGCTCCAAGGTTTTTTTTCTCACGTTATACATGTATCACGTATGTATCAGAAATCTATCATTTAAATCGTCAATGTTGTGTCAGGATGAGCTGTCCTGTGTGTGCACATGGGGAGCGGCACTATTTCTGGCCATTATATAACATCCATATGGTATTTTTCACCAGTTTTTCCCTCTGCGGGCTTCATCTCTAGTGGGTGTAGATTAGCTGCTATGATACGGAGAAAGTGGAGGGAAAGAGGAAAAGCGTCAGCAAGGCAAGAGAGGCCATGGTATAAGTAGATGATTATTTTTTTTATGATTAAAATGTACCTGTCACGATTTTTTTTTTTTTGTGGAAATCAACAGCGGTTGTGCAATATACTCACTTTTTTAATGCTTTCTATGTTTTTAAATCAATGTTATGCACATGCTTCCTACTTGCCGATATTTGGTCTTTTCTCTGTTCAAAAAAAGAGACCAAACACAGGAAGTCACCATCCTTTGTGCACTCACACAAGCAAAGACCCCTACTCATCATGCAGGTTGTCTATCGACTGAGGGCTAAGTATATTATTAACTTTTGCTAATAATATTATCAGCTATGCAGCTTACCAGGAGACAATACTCTTTGTTATGCAGTCAGTATAATGTTACTGTGTGGTTACAGAGGATTGGTGCTGAGTGACAGGAGAGCTGACCGTACAATGCAAGCGCAGGATTCTCTGCTACTGAATGTGGACATGCAGCAGCGGTACACATGTGAGGACTTGTCCTGCTCCGCATGCTCACGAATGGCTGTCAATCAATACCAAGCCAAGTGTGTGAGCTTGCAATAGACTGCGATTTCTTGTCTCTCTTTTTTTTTTTTTTTTAAACCGTGAAAAGACCAAATATTGGCACAGATGGAGCATGGAGCACAGTTTGACAGGAAGTGTCTCACCTGGTGGCCATATGTGTAAACATAGAAAACAAAAAAAAAATAATTAAGAGTATATTGCAAAAAACGATTTCTTTAAAAAATATTTGGTGACAGTGCCTTTTTAAGCCACCCTCTTCCTCCGTTCCCTTCTTCATAGACTCCTATAGATAGCATGTAATCTGCAAACTGCTGGACTGCTGGTGGGAGCTTCACAATAGAGACGTCTAAAGTTCTTAGAGCCCTGGTAATATCAGGAATCTGAAGATTCATTGACTTTGATAACCTGGGTTGCATTAATTGGACCCTAATTGGCAAGATTGGCTGGACCTGCTAACAATGTCATGTCTTTAGGTACAACATGAATGTCCAACAACTCCTCCAATCGGGAAATCCTGGATTGAAGCGGTTGCGTTTTTATCTATTAGGGCCCTTGCACACTGAGTAAAAGAGGCTGATCTGCGTGGCTGAAGTTCTGCCTGAAATTTCTCTTGCGCGTCTGCTCTCTGCTCAAACAATAAACAAAAGAGGTTTTCTAGAAAAAGCATGGCTGCTTTCTACCAAAACAACGCCTCCATTGTCCTCAGGTTGTGTGTGGGATTACATCTGGGTTCTGTTCACTTTAATGGAGCCAAACACAAATTGAGGACAACTGAACCCCTTATAATCTACTAATGGCCTAAGGATATGGAGCTCATCTTGTGCAGCGAGGAGATTGTAGGGAGCTGGGGCGTGAAGCACTCAACCACCCACTTGGCTATAACTGAAGGTCGATGGGGATTTCAACTCCTAGACCCTGACCATCCAGAAAAATGTATCAATCGTTGTCTTCTCCAACATCAACTGTCGGGTTAGAGTCGAGAAGCTGCCATACACATTATAAAATCAGCCAGTTCCACCACAATTGTTGGGTTCATCTGACTTTTTTCTGATGTGTATGGGGTGTAATGTGTATGGGCTGTATCTAAAGCGGAGGGGCTCAGTATTATATTCTCACCCTTAGTGACTATGATGTTTTATAGCTTATCGTCCATGGTTCGTGTCTTTCTTCTCAGGACTTCCTCTCGGATATGGCTATGACAGAGGTCGATCGCTTCCTTGATAGAGAGCACCTTATTCTCCGTGAGAACACACTTGCAACTAAAGCCATAGAGGAGTATCTGAAACTGATAGGACAGAGATACCTCAAGGAAGCCATTGGTAAGATGCTTCTTTTTTCTTACGGACCTTGTCCTTTCTTCCAATATATACAGTGGACATACAGTGATTACTTAGTTCTGTCTTTATATATTGTCGACCTTTGTCTCTTAATGTTGATCCTTCTCCCTCTCGGCAGGTGAGTTTATTCGGGCACTGTATGAATCAGAGGAGGACTGCGAGGTTGACCCCATGCGTTGTCCGCCTTCTGCCCTGCCCGATCACCAGGCCAATCTCAGGATGTGCTGCGAACTTGCGCTTTGCAAAGTCTTCAACTCCCATTGGTCAGTGTCTGGTCATGTGATGTCATTTCCAGGAAAAGAATAAGACATTATATGTTAGTCATTCTCCATTACATTTGACTCTTCCCCCCCCCCTTCCCTTTTCGTGTTCTGACAATGTCCTTTGTTCCTTTCTGTATTTCCCATCCTTGTATTCTATGACGCTCACCTTCACAACTCTTTTCCTTCTCTTCGTTGGTCTTTCTGTGCTCCTACTCCTTTTTGTCTCACATTTAAAGTGTACCTGGTACATACAATGGAGGCGCCCGTTCACCAGGCCATTGGCTATTGGGCTAGCCTTCACTGTCTGTAGTGGAAAGGTACACTTTAAGTGCTTGTTACGTCATGGCTTCTAACACTCTACTACTATATCTACTTGCTTCCTTCTTTCTACCACTCTTAGTGTGTTTCCTCGGGAGTTAAAAGAAGTCTTTGCTTCATGGAGGATGCGCTGTGCGGAGCGCGGCCGTGAAGACATAGCAGATCGACTCATCAGTGCCTCTCTCTTCCTCCGCTTCCTGTGTCCGGCCATCATGTCCCCCAGCCTCTTCGGCCTGATGCAGGAATATCCTGATGAGCAAACATCAAGGACCCTCACACTCATCGCTAAGGTCATCCAGAACCTGGCCAACTTCAACTTCAAGTGAGAGTAGGGGCAGGGGTGGGGAGTGGCACAGGGAGAGAGAGGGGAGCCTAGACCGGCCCATGCATTGGGGTGACACAGTGACAACCTCAAGGGACTACGTAGGGAACCTGCTGACTTCACCTTCATTACTGAGACATATAAAGCTGCATGATGACACACATGGGTCGCACAGAAGGGACAGCAAGCTGACGGAATCAGGGGTGGTGGTTGCTTTGGGGTATGAAGACCGGTCCATTGGGTCAACGGGCAGGAAGTAGTTTTGTGCAAATAGATCAATACTGAGATGCCACTCTCATCAGATTCAGCAGTAAGGAAGAGCACATGTCCTTCATGAATGAGTTCCTGGAGACGGAGTTGGCCAATATGCAGAATTTCCTGTATGAGATCTCCAACATGGATGCGCTGACCAACAGCAGCAACTTCGAGGGCTACATCGATCTGGGGCGGGAGCTGAGTACACTGCACGCCCTGCTATGGGAAGTGATTCCCCAGCTGAGCAAAGTAAGGATCAGGATCAGAATTCTTATTGATGGTGTGTGCAATGTAGTATAACGGTATCCCCCAATCTGCGCTTCCACACCTGCAAAGCTACAACTCCCAGCATGCCATAACAGCCGAAAGGAAGGATGGTGTGATATGATAGGAGTTTTGCAACAGTTAGGGTATGTGCACACTGCAAAATACGCCCAGAGAAGCGTGGCCTCCGCTTGAAGTTCCACCCATCCCATAGACATGTCAATTCTTTGGGTGGACGGCGGAAGTCGCTGGCGAATATCATTGAGTCTATCGGATGGGTGGAAGTCTTCACGTGTATTACATAGTCTGCACATACCCTTTTAGAGGGCAACAGGTTGGTAAACTGTAATAAACATACTATATTATTCTATACAATACGCTGTGTGAAATAATATATATACTATATGCCATGGTGTATACTGTACTGTACTATTCTGTGCTATACAATTTGTAGTGTACTACTCTATGCTATATTCTATGTAATATTATTCTGTGCTATATGCTATGTATTAATACTATGCTAAGCTATATACCATATAGTATACTGTACTGTACTATACTATACATGATGTAATATTGCCATACTAATCTATATACATAGTGAAATCCTGTACTATACTATGCTATGTAATTTACTATACAGTTCCTTACTAGTCTATACGTCATACTAGCGGGTATACTGTACTATATGATATTTTATGCTATATACTATACTGACCATTCACTGCTATTAGTATAGTACTACACTGTATGCTATGTGGTTTACTATACCGTATTTTTCTGTTCTGTATACTATATAGTATACTGTACTATACAAGCACCTTCCCTATGTCTGGGATATATATATAGTTGTATATATTGTTGTTATACTGTTTATATAGTTGTTCTGTGATGGCCTGATCTCACTGATTTCTGTTTTTCCAACTATTGGAGCAGGATGCTCTTATAAAGTTGGGGCCCCTCCCTCGCCTTCTCAACGACATCAGCCTAGCGCTCAGGAACCCCCACATCCAGCGGCAACCAAGTCATCAAGAACGGCTGCCACCTCCAAAACCTGTTGTCCTGAGGGGGCCATCAGCGGAGCTCCAGAGCTACCTGGTGCGAGACCTCAACAGGTAAGTACAGATGCCGCTCATGTTCTATATTATCATCCTGGTAAAATGGACCTGCACTATATAGGGCTAACCCACACGGCTATGACATCAGGATGATGGGTTATATCTATAGTACAGCGTGGTGTATGACTCTGTCCTGGGTGATTCTGAGGATTACAGGAACAAGACAATCCCATCATTGCATCTTATGCATCAGTTTCTCCTCATACAGTTCTGTTACTTTACTGGTTATCCTCATTTTCACTTTTCTCTCCCCTCAGCTCCATTGACATGACCCGACTACCCTCACCCACCAAGGACAAGTCCTCCAAGGATATGTTCTTTGTGTCGCGCCGCCCACTCACCCGTTCTTCACCTGCCTATTGCACCAGCAGCTCAGACATCACCGAGCCAGACCAGAAGATGCTGAGCGTGAACAAAAGTGTTTCCATGTTAGACTTGCAGGATAGCCGCATGAACAGTGTGTCCAACCTGCAAGCTGTGGGGGACCTGCTCAACTCCAGCCAGGCCTCCATATCTGGGGGACTTCGCCCAGGGGGCCGGCTCTCCCAGGGCAGTGGGTCTAGCATTGCGGCTGGTCTGCGGCTCAGTCAGATGGGAGTCACCACCGATGGGCTTTCGGCTCAGCAGCTGCGCATTCCCTTGTCCTTCCAGAACCCGCTCTTCCACATGGCCCCCGATGGGCCAGCTGCACCACCCTCTCACCCGGCTCCTCATCGGCCGGACCCAGGAGCTGACGCCTTTGCCCCATTCCATGGCTACAGCAAGAGTGAGGACCTAAGCTCCGGAAAGCACATGCTGCACAGTCACAGCTACAGCGACGAGTTCAGCCGGCAGGGGTCAGAGTTCAGGTACCAGCCCCGCTAGGGGGCGCAAGATTGGGGCTGAGGTGGGAAGAGTAGAGAGGTGGTATAGCACATCCCTTTATATACATATATAATACTATATGTATATATCACTATATATTTATATATAGTTATTCCATATCTGTGTCACACGTCCGTGTCCAATACTTAACACATAACACAACATAGACGGGGGTGTTGTTCTTGTATGAACACATCCTCTTCTTTGGTCTGATTCAGCCCTTTGTGAGCTGCTGCATTGCAGAGCTGCTTTCCTGTTGTAGGTGCTAATATAAAGAGGTGGGTGGTGAGTTACTGGGGAGTCACAATGCAAGTCAATGTAATGCAGCCATCACTTGCATTGTGAGCTGAGAGCCCTCGGCCAAACCTAGAGCCGCATCCGAAATAGAACACATCATGGGGCTGAATCAAGTAACTTGGCAAGTTTCCCTTGCAACATAACCAACTCATCGGTCTGAGCCCAAGGGGGACATTCAGCATGGATGACTATGTGTTGTGTGCGGGCAGAAGCGGGTTGTCTTTGACGGAAGAGAAGAGGTGAAGAAGCCAGGAGACTCCACAGACATTGTCATCTGATTCTGAATATAAAACTCAATTATAAAATATTGTTTTTTATATTGGCCACTAGATGTCACCACAGCACACATCTCTGGTGAAGAACATCTCATTTTACAACTGTTGCAAAGAGCTATGATTTGTGTCATTTCATTATCATTGGTATTAAAGGCTTTAAAAAAAACATTTTCTTGCAAGAACATCATCACCCCTGTCCTCAGGTCATAGGGACTGGCCATCTGGCATTATAGGCAAATGCCAGATAGGCCGGGGCCCTTGGTTGGGCTGGTGATGTGCTATTTCCTTGCACATCGCCAGGAGCGGAGTGGCACCGGCGCCTTTAACTATACACACTCCTAATGAACGCATATAGTTAAAAGCTGTACACTGCCATTGGCTCCCACTTTGTCAGCCTACGGCCGCAAGAGGCTGCTCCCTCCCCCAGCTCCCCAGGGAAATTACCACATTTTACCAATTGGGGGGATGTCTAGATGTCTACACGGTGGAGTTATTCAACAGGGGGGATATGTACTGGGGGGGATGATTGCCCACAGGGGGATTGTCTACTGGGAAAGAATTGCCTACAGAAGGATTGCTTAAAGAGGGGTTTGCCTACAGGGGGGTCGGTCATTGCCTACAGGAAGGATTACATATAGGGAGATTGCCTATGAGGGAGGGGGAAGAATTGCCTACAGGGGGATTTCTTACTGTCGGTGATTACCTACATGTGAGGGGGCTTGATACTTTATGTGGGCTGACTGGAGCTTTAGGTGTCAGGGCTGCTTTTTAGTCCCAGTCCGGCCCTACCTCCAGGTTGTGTGTGGTCTTACAACTAAGCTCCATTCAATTTAAAGAAGCAGTTCACAAATTATTTTATTTTTAATATAATTATTCCCCCCCCCCTCTAGGCTCGTATACTAACCACAGCTGATCGGTGTCCTGGAACGCCGTTCAAATCTGGCGCGCACTTACGTCAGACTCTGCTGTGACTCCTCTTCTGTGATTGTATGCCACAACTCACGCTCTTCAATGCATTCTTTATGGAAGCGCGTGACTTCCGGCGTACACAGGACACAGAAGAGAAGTCACAGCAGCGGGTGAAGTGAGCGTGTGCCGGATTTGAGCGGCGCTGCGGGACCGGAACAAAGCCGCACCCGTGTGCACCCGCATCCAAATTCACCGCTGCACGCTTCATTGTGTGAACTGACAGGTTCTCTGCGGCAACTATTAAATAAATAGCGGCCGCTCAAAACTGACATGTCAGTTTTTCATGTGGCCGGATGGAATCCCGGCCAGAGCGTATACTATGTGTATACCCTCCGGCCAGGATCACATTCACATACAACGTATCTTCTGCATAAATCACTGCCATTGTTGCAAATTGCAACAACTGTTGTGATTTATGCAATAGATACGCTGTATGAACATGGCCTAAAACTGGAAAGATAAAACGGGGGGAGGGGGATACATCTGAAATTATATGGTGTAAAGCTGCACGAGGGAGGTTAAAGGAAGACATCTGGTTCATCACACATAGCACACCTCTGACATCACCCCACATCATTAATGGCTGCACTATAAATGGGGGGATGGCTGAATTATAGTACAACTACCATCTATAGACATCCTGGAATCCTAATCTGGTGTCATCTCTCAGCCCTGTAGTCACAGGTGGCCCGTTTCTGCTTGTGTATGGTGTTCGTGTTGTGTTTTTGGGTGTTCGTTACATGGTTGTGGCATATTTAGACAGCGGCCTTATGTCTTCTATATCAGGTTTAGCTCATTAGAACTTTTTTGCTTTTGCAGCAAGAGGCAGCTTTCCCTCCAAGACAATCTGCAACACATGCTCTCACCTCCACAAATCACCATTGGCCCTGGGGTACCGCGGAGGCAAGACTCACAGCCGCCTCCCCTACACAGGGGCAAATCCCAGCAACTGACGGTGCAGGCCGCCCATAAACCCCGACCAAGCAGCGGTAATCTCTTGCAGAGCCCGGAACCAATGTACGGAGCGGCCAGAATTAGGCAGCAATCGGTGGAAAAAGATGCAGGAGGGTTAAAACCCAGCATAACCAAGCAGGTATGTCACTGAGTCGGGGTCAGGCCTGTACTTTACACCTGTTCCTCTAACTCTGTCCTGGATAACATGGTCCTGTTTCCCCACAGCACTCACATCAACAGTCCACATTAAACCCGGTCACTCCAGCCTCGGAACGCACAGTTGCCTGGGTGTCAAACATGCCTCACCTTTCAGCCGACATCGAGAGCGCACACATAGAAAGGGAAGAATACAAACTAAAAGAATACTCCAAGTCCATGGATGAAAGTCGCCTCGAGAGGGTGAGGACATCTCCAGTCATCCTTGTCTTTCCATTGTCTTACATTACACATTGGTCTCTCATTACCTCCTGCACCACCCTGACACTTTTCTTCTCTTTTGATGACTTCTTTCATGGTCAATCCTTCTGTTTTATAATTTTTTCCATGGTTTATCCTTCGGTTTTGTAAGTGCCTACATGGTTGGTCTCTATTTTATGGATTCCTCCATGGTCTATTTTACTGTTTTTTTGACTTCTTCCATGATCTATCCCTCCGTTTGATGACTTCTTCCATGGTCTATCCTTCTATTTGATAACTTCCTCTATGGTCTATGATTCTGTTTGATGACTTCTTTCACGGTCTATCCTTCTGTTTGATGATTTCGTCCATGATCTATCCTCCTGTTAGATGACTTCTTGCATGGTCTATCCTTCTGTTTTGTAACTTCGTCCATGATCTATCCTCCTGTTAGATAACTTCTTCCATGGTCTATTTTGTTAGATTACTTCTTCCATGGTCTCTCTTTCTGTTTTATGACTTCCTCCATGATCTAGCCTACTGTTTGATGACTTCTTCAGAGGTTTATCATTCTGTTTGATAATTTTCATTTGTTTCATGACTACCTCTCCTGTAGCTCATCACTTTGTTGAGGATGTCCTCTATGGTCTATCTATCCTTCTGTTAAATCCTTCTGTCCAGTCATCCTTGTCTTTCCATTGTCTTACATTACACATTGGTCTCTCATTACCTCCTGCACCACCCTGACACTTTTCTTCTCTTTTGATGACTTCTTTCATGGTCAATCCTTCTGTTTTATAATTTTTTCCATGGTTTATCCTTCGGTTTTGTAAGTGCCTACATGGTTGGTCTCTATTTTATGGATTCCTCCATGGTCTATTTTACTGTTTTTTTTACTTCTTCCATGATCTATCCCTCCGTTTGATGACTTCTTCCATGGTCTATCCTTCCATTTGATGATTTCTTCCATGATCTATTTTTCAGTTTGGTCTATCTCTCTTGTTTTATGGATTCCTCCATGGTCTATTTTACTGTTTTATGACTTCTTCCATGATCTAGCCTACTGTTTTATGACTTCTTCAGAGGTTTATCCTTCGGATAATTTTTTCCATGGTTTAGCTTTCAGTTTCATTACTTTGTTGATGGTTTATTCTTCTCTTCGATATCTATCATTTCTTTTAATAACTTCTTCAGTGATCTACCCTTTTGTTTTATGACTTCCACTATAATCTATCCTTTTTCCTGCAAACTGATGTTCTTCTATTTTTTCCTCTTTCTCAGTGTCTTTCCTTACTTCTCAAGGTCCTTCATTGCTCTGTCTCTTTCCCTCCATTTTTCCTTCTCTCTCCTTCTTCTCCCTGTCTGACCAATCCTCTTAGGTGAAAGAATATGAGGAGGAGATCTACTCTCTAAAAGAGCGACTCATGATGTCCAATCGGAAGCTGGAGGAATATGAGCGCCGTCTCCTCTCCCAGGAGGAGCAAACAAGTAAAATGCTGCAGCAATATCAGTCCCGCCTGGAGCAGAGCGAGAAGAGGCTGCGGATGCAGCAGATGGAGAAGGACACGCAAATCAAGAGCATCTTAAACAGGTTAGAAATGGTAAATACTCTATTATTTACTTCTGGGGATCGGGGGGAGGTGGGAGAGGGGATCCTCTGGAACTGGGATCCCCTCTAACTGTAATATCCAGAGAAAACATACAAATAAGATCACATATAACATACAACTAGCCTATACAGAAATACCAGGGCTCCTGCTAATAACCATTCAATTACATTGTATGGGGGGGTTTACCAAATACACATATATACATCTCTATCCTCTATCTCCTGGCACGCGCTTTATTTGGTCTGATTTTCCAAGCTCTTTCCTATGCATTAACTCACACTCCTCTAAGATCCGGCCCTCCCTGAAGTTCTATTGTGCACAATATGGCAGTTTTCAGGGAATTCGTATTCCTCGAATCGGAAGGAGAGTGTAACGTACGATGTGTTCCAGCCTGGATAATAACATCTCTCCTGTCGCTTCCCCGCACTTAATCTCCTCGCTGGGTAATTTGCTGTGTGTCTTTTATTAGACAAGAGCGAAAACGTTTTTAGGAGCAAATTGTAACAATCAAAGAGCTTGAGTCCATTTCATTACAGACGGCAGACAAGACGGGGCCCCTGGGGACCGCAGTTGAAAGGGATATGTTTGTTATAAGTATACATACACAATATTCACATAAATAATTATATATACATACACAATATACACATATAAAATTATACATACATACACAATATACCAATATATACTATACAATTATATATACAGTACATAAACAAAATATACATACGTACACACATATACAATTATATATATATATATATATATATATATATACACACACATATAGAATTATACATACATACATACATACACAATATACACATATAGAATTATACATACACAATACACATATATACAAATATATATACACACATATACAATTATGCATAAATACACAATATACATATATATATAATTATACATACACAATATACACATATATACAATTATATATACATACACAATATACACATATATACAATTATATATACATACACAATATACACATATACAATTATAGATACATACACATATACAGTTATATATACATACACAATATACAGTTATATAGATTCTTATATATAATTAAACATACAGTACACAATATACACATATAATTATATGTCTGGTAATTTTGCATTTGTTACATCTGACTGTAGACTACATGAAGCATGGCGGCTTCTAGAAACAGCGGCACTTGTCTATAGGCTGAGATTGTGATCGACAGGGCTGAGCCACAGTGCCAGACGCAGGCAGATGCCATAGGCAGGAGTGGTGCAATTTCTGTTAGAAGCCGCCATTTTTTATAGTCACGTATAGCCTCTTCCATGCTTCTTTAACATCTCTTTTCCATCACTTGTGGTTTTTTCCATTTTTTCTCGATTTTTACGAGTCTCCAGTAATATATTTTTATCACATTTTTCCTGTGGTTTGGTATAATTTTGATGAAATTCTATTAACTTGATGGTCCCTGCAGCGGTTTTATCAGGCACCAGAGAAAATATTTTGTTTTCTTCTTTTTCAATGACGGATTCCCACTATAAATTGGGCTCAGCCACTTATGACTCTTCTATCGTCTCCTCCCGTCTCGTAGACAGACACAATTTTCCAATCTTAATTTAAAATGTAAATACATTTCATCGGTAGCAGCTTTGCTGCACACGTTTACCACTGCCGACCACCTTAAAGGAGAACCACTGACTGACTTCATTGTCTTGTGTATTGTCCACATACCTTATATACTATATACTAGCCTGCCCTCCCACTGCTACACATAGTCGGGTCACAAGTGACCTGCTGTAACTGGTTCTGTGGTCACAGCATGTCTATTATGTAAGGATTACTCTGACTGCACCAGTACCATATTGAATCATACCATATTGCGCCAGCGCCATAACGTCAAACACTATCACACAAGTATAAATGATCACATCAGTACCACACCTTCACAAGACACCAGTACCACACAATGGAACCACATTATTACACCATGGCACTAAACATCAAACCAACATCACACTGTCATGCCACACTATAACTTCACCCTGGTACCACACTATCACATTACACTTGTGTCTTGCAAATACTACACCATTACACCACTTTGTCACACAATGCATCACACCAGCCACTGCAACACACTATCACACCAAATCACACTAGTACCAAAGTACTGAACCACACCCTCACACCACACCAGTACTATGCCCTTAAAGCATACCAGTATCACACCAGCACTACCATGTCAACCCACACCAGTAATACACAATCAAACCACACCACTACCGCACTGTCGGACAAAACCAGTATCACATGAGTACCCCAGGTGCACAAACAGTGCACAAACACCACGACATGACAACTGTGTTAAGAATTTATAATAGTCCTACTGCTGGTCTGGACTGGCGAGATCCATACATCATCCATGATGGGTCTAAATAATTTATGTTGTTGTACATTGGACTGGGGTGTAAATATTTTATTACGTACTGTTTCTAGTACAAAACCATCAAGATTGCTGAGAAGTCTTCTACATCTGACCCATTGATCCTGCCGAAATCATCTATTGGCCACAGTCTTCTAATGTCTATGGGCACCTATAGGCCATACCATCCCTTCACTATCAGGAAGTTAAACCAACACACGGGTTACAAATAGTAGGAAAATCTGCTACAGTCACTTTCCCACATTTGCACTGATATCCCATTCATGGACTACACCAAACTACATAGTAGACACATGTTCCTCTGGGTATTCCGTAATCTTCACAAGGTGGTGTCACACGGGGAGGACCTCTGGCTTCTTTCGGGTTTTATATTAACCCGTAGATGAGTGACATGTGAGGTTATGCTCAGTTGATTTCTGGATATCTAGTTTTCATCACAATTACTTGGTATATTAATACTTTCTATTATTATACGTATGGCACAGAAATCTCCTCATGTGACACTGACCATAGACTCTTGGGAAGGTTCCAAGTATCTTGTTCTTGTGGATTTGGTGCTTTCAGCGGCCATTTTTGTTACGCCCCCCCAGGTTGATGCTGGTGGAGGAGGAGATACGGAAGGACCACACGCAAGAACCAATCGATATGAAGAGGAGACTTATCGAGGCTCAGGTGGAAATTACAATGTCATTGTGCCTTTGTGTGTGACATCACCATCACACCCTGTCCTGTCTGTCATCTGGGGAAAGAGAAGGGAGGGCAACAAAAAGGCTAAGGATCAGAGATTTATACCGGGCAAAGACCAAATCTGTGGATTTAGCAAAAAAGTCCAAGAAACTAAGAGCCGATGATGTAAAATTAAAGAGGGACTTCATGTAATGTGATTGGTTCATAGTCCCCAGGTGACAGTATATTAAGGATTGTTAAGCCGGCCATAGATACGGGATGGAAGTGCTCGATATCACACACATAGATTCTCTGACATGCTGGAAAATCTCTGTGCGATGACCCTATCCTCTTCTTTCATTATAGAGAAGGGAGGATTGGGTCCCCATGCGCTAGAGATGCCCATGGGGCCTGAGGACACACAGATGCCTATCTGGCCATCACTGGCTGTAGGACATCTGACCACGTGTGTCCACCTGCACTATATATCTCTCTTATGATAAAAGTATATTAAAGACGTTCCTTAACTATTTACTGCAATATGATATGAACACGTTCTTAGAATAAAATAAGAAATGTGTCACATGGCAGGAGAAATAACCACAAGTCACCTTGTTAAACTTCAGATCAGGCTTGGACAAAACCTTCCCATGTCACAGATCTCCTGACATCAGGATCCACCTGCACTCCAGAGTTGCTGGACAAGTCCTGATAGTGCTAGGTAGAATGGGCTAAGGGCCTAAAGTGGAGACACTCTGTGCATAGCTTTGGCTGATAGAAGAGGGTTCCCAATGACATTTTTGTTCTCCCAATAGCTGAGATAGGACCTGCTAGAACCATGCTTGACTACTTGCCACCATTCATTGTCTTCAGTGAGTGGGTATTCAGGATACCAACAAGAGCACAGGAAACCGTTGTTGTGTCCTGCTGGCCAATGGCCTGAACAAGCTGCTTCTGAAAATACAGGCTTAATAGTGAGTCAGTCTTGTTATAGTATTGAGGAAGTCGAGATATCCCAATATGAAAGGGTTTGGAAAAAAGCTTTTATATCTAATTAGGAAATTCTTGGTTAATATATGGGGGTCTGCTGTTCAGGATGCTCATCTTTTGACCTGTAATGCTTAATTTCTCCTGTGGGGTGCTGTTTAGAAATTGAATTCTCCAAAGATCACAGCTAATCGCTGGTGGTTCCAGCAGGAGAACAATTTGTAATCAGATTAGATTATTTACTATAGATCCTTCTAATAAGTAGGGATTGTATAAGGCGGAGAAGCTAGACGATCTGAGTATAGATACCCTAAGATATTCAGAATGCGGCTCCTGAGGGGGATCAGGTGGCTAGCCACTGCAAGGGAAATGTAATATTAGGGCCAGTTCACACTGAGAAAAACTGGTGGAATTCCGCAGTGGAGAATCCCACCAGCCTCCGTGTCATACAGGCAGTCTATTGGAGGGCTTGCGTGCCTCCTCTCTCCGCTCTGAAGAATTGACATGTCAATTCTTCCGTGCGGAGAGAGGAGGTGCGAGCCCTCCCATAGACTGCCGTTATGACGAGGCTGGCGGAATTCCGCCAGTTTTACTTTGTGTGAACTGGCCCTTAAATTGCAGCCATAAAAGGATGTCTCAGCTCGCACAGAGTGGCTCTTCATTCTAGGTCATAGAGGTAGGTCTCCACTGGTGGACCTCTCTATGGCGTCCATATTCCCCAATAGTGCATAGGAAGTGATGACAACACAGTGGGGAGAAGGATGTGACTAGATAGATATTAGAGAAAGAAGGTGAGGAAGACTGCCAATATGAAGAATTATTACTATTATTATCCTTTATTTATATAGCGCCAGTCTATACCACAGCGCAGTAGTGCCTCACGATGGGAAGGGAAAGTGCGCAGGTTAAAACTTAATGAAGAAGACAGTAAGGGATGGTAAGAAGGGCGAATTTCATTATATCACCTGTCTTCTGTCTGAGTCATCCCATGATCACCCCCGTCCGATAGTCACAATAACACGCCGAACGCTCATAGATGTAAATTCATAGCTTGTTCAGTCACGAGATGCCGGAACCATGTAAAGAAATAATCTGTCTATAATATCAACATTTTATCAAGAGCAGCTCCACCCATTCTTGGAAATTCATATGCTTATGATTGCAGTATGTAGTCAAAAAGTTACAAACCAGTCTGGCGTTTAGACACGGGGGTTGTCACTCTCTTACACAGAAGAGAAGAGTAATGGAGGTTTCCTAGCCAAAAATGGTGATATTTTCCTGGGCCTTCTATTGTTTGTCTACCTATCATATTGGTGGAGCTGCTCTTTTTGCTGGGTTGGTACTATAAAAATGCATGGTTTGGGCAGCATAAAGGGTAACTCCATCCTAATATTTACTGTGTATTTGGGTGTTGTACAAGGAAAGGAGTCTATAAAATGACCTGTCTCAGAAGGAAGTAACTATGTCCTAACTCCACCTTTTTCTCCTGAGCAGTTATTGGCGGGGGTAATGGTGGAGTGTGGGTCTACTACACCATTCCAAGACCCAAACTCTCCAAATAATCTGAGCACTACTTACTAACCGTTTTTCATGATAATACATATTTTCATGCTTTGGGTGGAGTTATCCTTTAACATTTCGGCATTAACCCAGTATTTCGTATATGCTTTTTAATATATGAACAGAGGTGACATGGGGCTAAAAAACAGAGCAGTTGCCCACAGCAGCCAATCAGATCTGGTTATCTGGAATAAGCTGAGAGCTAAACATGGAGCACGTAACTCCTAAGGGGGTCTAAAAAACAAAGCTTTCCTAATTCAAAAAGACCATAGCAAGACATGGCTTAGTCTACCATATACCCAAAAGGAACCTCCTGGCATAGATAGACCAGAACGAGGTTTTGAAGATCTGAGATACCTCCAAGTTGTGATTGGCTTTTAAAGTTGGATTCTGATAATGTATACGGTAGTGGAGATTGTTCGACTAAAGCTCTTCCATATCGAATTGGACACTCGACTTGTTCGCATTTAGATACTATATCCAGTGTTCCCCGGTTAGATCAGGACGTCATGGCAATTATTTATCCATATAAAAATGGCACAGCATCAGACTCGTACGTAGATAGACCGCACTTTATACGACTTGGCCGCTGGTTCACTGCAGTTAGCGGCTATTCACTACAGGTCAATGATCTTGCCTGATCATCTTGTCAGCTTTCCTCTCAATGGCGTCACATTGATTTCCCACAGCTATATCTAGACAAGAGCATCCTAATGGCTGTAATGTCTTGACTAAATTTAGTCATTGAGAATTCCCAGCTCTTAATGTCTATACCAGAAAACACGTAGCAGATGCCAACACAGACTAAAGCCGAACTCAACATTTCCGAATACAGTTTACTGTACATAAAGTTATTTGCCTGTTTAATATATTATTCTTTTATCCTCAATCATGTGTGGGAGATAAGCAACCAAGCGGTTGCAACCACTAGCGACCACTTGACTTCCTGTCATGGTGACCACCATTTGAGTACATGCAGCTGAAGTTAATGATGCTTTTTGTGCATTTATCATTTTTCAGTTTTTAGGGCCAAAAAGACAATCCAAAACTTAAATAGTCTCCGGCCTTTGGTTCTCCAGCTGTAGCAAGAATACTACTCCCAGCAAGCCCAGACAGCCAAAGTCCCATAGGGCATGCTGGGAGTTAAAGTTTGAAATGGATGGAGAACCAAAGGTTGGAAACCACTGAATTCATTATAGTTCTTAAAGGGTACTCTGGGCAAAGATAAAAATCCAAGGCGGGCAGCGGGAACATAATAAAGAGGCTATACTTAACTGTCCCTGGGTCCTCACTCACGGTCCCCTGGTCCTGTAACATCACGGCCAATCAGAGACTGAGACAGGACATGTCTGCAGTCACTGATTGGCTGAGCGGGTAGTTCCTGTGATGCCATGGCAAAACAGGATTTCTGTAGATTAAGGAGCCCACCGGGTGATTGACTGCAGGGGCACAGGGACAGGTAAGTATAGCTTCTTTATTATGTTCCCACCACCCCCTGAATTTTTTACTTTTGCCCGGAGTACCTCTTTAGGAGGTCTGTATATTTTCAGGAACTGGAGAAACTTGAAAAAAGATGTAAGAATGTGGTAAAATGTTTTTCTCCGTATGTAAGTTCTATAATTATACAGCACCAGTATAATGTTGGACATGTTTTTTTCCTGTTGAAGACATGAAAACTATGGAACGAAACAGTAAACAAAAATGTGTACAACAATCTAGAATGTCTTCTATTTTAGATTCTTCAAAGTCGCTCTTTTGTACACTCTAGCTGTTCTCTCATCAGCTTCAAGGGGTAGTCACCTGGAATGGTTTTCTAACAATCTTGAAGGAATTCACAGAGGTGCTAAGACCTTGTTGGCTGCTTTACCTTTACTTTGTGAGGGTGGGTTCACACTACGGAATAGTGGCAGATAAAATGCTGTGAATTCCGTTGTTCGCCCCCGCTTGCGTGCATCTCCGTCAATGCCATATACTCCACTCTATGGTCGGGGGGGGGGGGGATCCCCCCGTCCACCAAAAGACTTGACATGTTGGTGGAATTTTCCCGACCATAGAATAGAGTCACTGGCATGGGTGGAGATTTGAGCGGGGTTGAGCGACAGAATTTCATGCAGCACTCCATCACTCTCCTTTTGGTAAAATAGCCATTGCACAGCCTGGAGGCATGGTCAGGGTCATTGTCCTGTTTGAAAAACAAATCATAGTCGACTAAGCTTAACCAGATAGGGTGGCTGGAGATAAATCCCAGCAGTTTTACGAGAAAAGCCCCCACTTCATCACATCCTCCTCCTCCTCTAAACTTCTTGGTGGGAACCACACATGTAAAAATCATCCACTCTGCATCTCACAACGTCATGGCACTTGGAACCAGAAAGACCGAAGCACAGATTCCCACACGTTTAGTGTCCCTTTCTTCTGGGCTCCAACAGTTCTCCTCTTCTAGTTTGTCAGTAGTGGCTTCTTTGCAGCAGTTTGACCAGAAAGGCCTGATTCTTACTCTCCTCTGCACGGTTGATGGTGAGATGAGTCTGGTACATCTCTGTGAAGTACTTTTGTGGCAATAACCTGAGGTGCTGGTAATTTGTGGTTTCTGTGGAACGTCTCCTATGCAGAGGATGCAACTCTTGGTCTCCTCATAAGAGTCAGTTTGATGGTTTTCATGACTGCACTTGAGGATGGAGTCTATGGAACTTCTGGTAGATGCGATTGCTGGTTCCATAGACTTCTTTATAATTCTGTCCACCGCTACTCTACCAGTGAGAGCGGAAAAGAAGGCGCATCTATCTCTTCGTTCTAGTTATTGACAGGGGTCTCAGCACCTAGACCCCCACCAATACAGACCTATGACATGTCAAAAATTTGTTGTAATGATAAGTACCCTTTAAGTAATTATGGGCTGTTTTATCTCTATACTTAGTTGAGTAAGTCTTGTCCTTAAGTAGATTAGAACAATACTTGAATAGGGTAAAACACTGTACAAACCAATCCATACAGCTACATAACACGTCTGATTATCTTAAACCCATTATAAAAAGCTTGACAAACCATTCCAGGTGACCACCTCATGACGCTTTTTGAAAAGATATACTGTATGAAGTGCGGAAAGCTGCTATTAAAGCAAAAAAGGGGGGCTAAGATGAAGAATAATATAATGTGATAAAGAATATTCTGGCTTGTTAAACACCTTTTTGTTTACTACTTAGCTTCATTTCTTCTTAGTTCTCATGTCTTCATTATGAAGAAAAGTAAAAAAAAAACACACAAAAAAAACTAAGAATGAAAAAGTCCAAATGTCTGACTGGTACTTTAAGTAAAATAGTCCTCTGTATCCAGGATCCTCACACATTCTGAGAATCACTCAGCAGTAATCCCTATCGATGAACGCAACTCGTTCATGCTCAAGTACGATCGTTCAGCATTTGAATGGATACAGCCATGCCACCAATATTCAAATCCCGAAAGATCGGACTTGAGCATGCTTGAGTTGCACTCATCTGTAATAATAGGTATAGCCAACACTAGGAGAGTTCTATCACTGTATCTGAATTAGATTTCTTAAATGGATCTTCCAGATGTTATGGCTCACCCAATGACACGTGCTAGCATTACACAGCGCCCTCTAAATCAATGGGCTGCATCTTACTGGGGATGCTCAATCCATATACCCTATAAGGGCATATGTAAAGCACACCTCCAAAAACCTACAAATTTGGATTTTATGTATTTTTTTCCATGAAAGACACTCATTCCCAGGATCCTAAAAACAGCTGATTGCTAAAACCCCTACCAATTAGGAGTCCCCCTCGATTGGACATGCAACTTCTACTCTATTTAACCCTATTGGGCAGGTGAACATAGCCAAGTGCTATACTTAAGCTATACTTACCAGGCCTTTGGTGCATATCTAACTGCCAGTCCATTTAAAAGGGGGGGGGGGGGGGGGCACGGGGCTGCTATTCTTATTGGTATTGGAGGTCCCAAAGTTCGGATCCCTGCCCATTAGACACATACAGGGGATGAGTGTCTTTTGGTGGAAAACCCCTTTTACTGGTGCTAAGCTCAATGCCCCAATATCTCCCCCAAGTCATAGTAACAAAGTAATGGCTCTACAGGACCAATGAGTGAACAAGTGATTTTTTTTTTAACCCTGCAAGGTCATTATTTTGTTAGTCAGGGAAAGAAACTCATTGGTGACAACCTGCCTCCCTCATATCAGTTCTGCAGGCACAAGGACAGTTTAAGGAGTTCTCGAGTGTGATGACCGAGCAAACAGCAGCCCATACCTCTGCTTCCTGGAGTCCTGTGAGTATGACATGCGGGGAGGTGTTGGGATTGAGATGAACTGCATCTGCTCTGTCAGGTTTGTCTGGAGGTGTGCTTTACATCGCAAAATTCAATCCCCTCCCTGCCACATACACTAGAACATGCATAGGCCAGGTAAGACGCCAGATGATAGTTGGCTCCTTAAAGAAGCTCCCACTATCCCAAGAGGAACGTATATATTCCATCAATATCAACATATCAACCAGCCAAGGGTCTTCTCCTGGTTCTTCCATATTGGGCAGTTCCACCTTAAAACATCCTAATTATTGGTCAGTTGGCTCTGTAAAATGGGATATATGGAATACATAGAGGCAGCCACATATATCCATACAGAGCAGACTACAATGCTCACCCCTCAAGAACAAGATTCGAGCACTGAATGTTGATAGAATATATATTAGTACACTGGAGCCCCACACATGCCCCGTCCCTGCACCCCCTGTGTATATAGGCTCTTGTATTGTATTTGGCAAGGATTGTCACTGTATGTTACTATGTTGTGTCATGTGCAATGCTTTTCCGCGTGGTCTCGTTTCTTGTAGGCAATCCCACAGAAGGTGGTTGGGTATTGTAACCCGATATGATAGCACAACGCTCTTCGTTGTTCACCAGTGTATAGAGCAGGACGTCTTGCGCTTTTATGTGCGTGGCTGTAGGTGACCTCTGGGTGTAGCTCTGCTGACCGATGTGTGTCTCTATGTGACATTTACACGTTTACATTGTCAGTACTGTCTTTCTGTTACATTTGTAAGTAAGCTCTCTCTCTATCTCTCCCACAACAGGAGAAGAAGTTTCCCTCCGTGGGTTCAGCAGACCCGCGTCTGAGGCTGGCGACTCCATGGAATGGGGCCCTTCCACCTCTGCCTCCTCGACTCCAAATCACAGAAAATGGAGACTTTCTAAACTCAAGTGACCATCATTAACCGGAGCTGAGGGGTCCGTCCAGGAGCCTGGAGGGAGGAAGGGGGACTGGGATTCCTCCACTGAGGGGTCTATCCAGAAGCCTACGGGGTAGGGGGCTGGAAACCCCCTTTCCTCCCTGACTCTGAAACCCTCCCTCTGTGCCGTCCAGACCTGCAGCAGACAATCTGTGTGACCCCGGACACACGTGGGAAGTGGAGAGGAGAGAGAAGGGGATATCGCACTGAACTTATCCTAAGACCCTCACCATATGAATCCTATCTCCTAAGCCTTTGTTTGCTATAGACTCCTAAATTTATGAGTTTCTCTGTCACCCTGTAAACCTCTCCACTTTCATTGATCCTTTAAATTTTCCTTCAATCCATCCCCCACCCCCGCTCTCTGTCTCAGGTCTGAGGCCCTGGGATTCGCACTGACAGATCTGCACTGTAGGGGATACCTCCCCAACCATTACTCCAGTCTACATAATCTCATTCACCTGCCCTCACCCTCAGCTCATCCCCTCTCACATACCTCTACTCATCCCTCATATACCCATCACCATTTGTGTCCTTCACCCCTCTGACCCCTCTGTTCTGTGCGAAACAAGCAAAAACTCTGAGCCGACCAGCGGAGGTGACTCCTGTCACACAGGGAATTGAGTCTCAAGTAAGGAGACCTAAGGATGTTGTGATGGCCTCATGATAAAGGCTGTGTGGATGGAGGTCATAGTGGAGATGCAGGATTCAGGGTTGGCATAGGGAGGTGAAGGATCAGAGGTTGGGAAAATTGAGGATTGGAGAAAGCCAAAAATTGATAGAAAATAGAGAAACTAGAAACAAGAGGAGCTCCCAGGGGATGGACTCTTGTAGTTGGTTACACGGGGACATAGTGCATTTACCTCCTATTATGGGCAGCTGTTCTGGGAGACTAGAGATAATTTATTATTAATATTCTAAATATTATTATGGAACTTTATTTATTTCTCTAAACCTGTCAGTCTGCGCGGAGCCAAAACCAGTGACCTGAGTCTCCCGCCCCAAAGAGCTTACAATCTTAACTCCACTTCCTGTGACACGGGGAGTTTATAAATAACTTGGCCTCAAAGGTCGCATGGAACTTGCGTTTGGATGGGGGGAGGGAGGTGGGAAGGGCGTTAGTTTCACCCATATCAGAGGTTGGTGCCATAAAACTTGCAGGGCCCCTCTTCACCTCGGTGACAGGAGCAGCCGGGCCCGAAATGAATGTGTCAGTAAAGATAATTTTGATTGTACTTGGTTCTTTTTGACGTTCTGTGTAAATATAAAACATTTAAAGAAAAAAAAAGAGAATTCAGAGTCGTTCTGTGAGTCCAGAGCTCAGACAGCCGCTGATTTCTGTTATTTATTATATTTATATATTTACCGAACAAGACAACAGGTGCTGACGTCCATTGTCTAACTCCCATCAGACAGTCCGGTCACATCTCACCACAGGGATCTCCAGAGGTGACCACCATGCCACTAAAGGTCATTTTACTCATGATATAAGCCAGGAATGCACACGTGTGGTTGAATGCAGAATCCTCGATTAACCAAAGTGATTCATAATAAAGTGATACGTTCCGGAGGTTGGACGTGTTTGTAGAGGAAGTAGAATGTCCCTTACTCATAGTGAAGAACTGAAGAAACAATGGAGGCTTTGTCTGTATGAACCCAAAATTAATAGAGTTGGTTGGTGCTTTAAAAATCATTCCAGTTGTGATGGAGAACACCAGAGTCACTCCAGACAATTTAGTGTAGACCCAGGAAACTTGTAGGTCTCATTACTGTGCACAAGTCTCACATTTTACATTTTCAGCCCACGTCAATTTTAGTCTAAAGTAGAAAACCAAGTCAGGTGTCGTTGTCCACATAAGATCTTTTTGCCAAAAACATTTGCTCCTGAGATCAGTATATGGCAAAACCACTAGTTTGAAGCATGTTGTTCACCTTCTCCTTTGCCATTTGCAGTTTTCGAAGGAGCCAAAACTAATCGGCTCCATTGGGTCTTGGATGATTTGTCCTCTATCCTTGGCCAATCTTAGACATCTAGCTCTGAGGCCAGGACTCTCATTGTTCTTCAGGTCAACACAGAGACGACATTCTACTTCCCCTCCTATATGATCATAACATATATGCAGTTGGTTGTAATTTAGTGCCTGTTTGTGATTGATATTTTGATCTTGGACATTTGCCCCCGATCTCTCATAATATTGATATGCGGCCAAGCAGGATTCAATTGGCGACGTCCAGATGCTACTATGTAAAGATGATTCCTGTTTGCAATGTGTTTTCTAAACTGTGATATCAATTCTTTTTCTCTAGCAACTTACAGCTAGGTCCCTCTGATGAGATCCAAGGTCAAGCAAAATGTCTGCCCTCTGCAGGAAGTTTGCTTGACCACAAAAAAACAAAAAAAAAGTGGCTGCATATCAAAACCTTATGGTGACAGGAGAAAATACACATTATATGAAGGTGACTAAGCCGAACTTATTTTTGGGTGTATACTTTTTAAAACAATAAATAAAATAAAAAGTTAAATATGTAAATGAATTGTGAAAGTGTTTTTACATATCTGTGTGATTTGGGTGGAAACATTACCTTTGAAACCTACAGCAGTGGTCTCCAGCATGCAAGGAGTTGTAATTTTACAGCAGCAACTATTAATTACCAAAATGTCACATACTCGATACTCGATACTTGACTTACACTGATCCTGATTTACATGTTTTATTCTACATTCACATCTAAAGATAAATTCTGAATTATACTGCTGTCCTCAGAAAGCTGAGACCAAAGACCATTGTTGTGTCTGTTAGGTTAGGCTGCGTTCACACTGCATTTTTGCAATCCGTTCAACGTATACGTTTTATGGAAAATACAGATGCAAAAACTGATGCAATTGTGTGTCATCCGTTTGGATCAGTTATCCATTGACTTCCATTATAAAAAAAATGGATCAAAATGGATGCGTTTTTTTTATTAACGTACAGAAAAGTAGTGTTGACTACGTTTTTCTGTCCGTTTAAAGTAATCAATTAAAAACGGATACATTGAATGGATTCCAAAAACGCAGTGTGAACCCAGCCTTACATGTCTGACAGCGAAGTGGCACTAAAGTGCTGTCGTTGCCAAGGACAACCAGCAGAATTATGATATTTTTATTGATGAAGAAAAGTATAACTATTCAAAACTGGAACAAAATTTGCCAAAAAAACCTTCACATATTCTTTTCTTGACTTAAAAATAAAACAGCATTTTTTTCAGCTTTTTGGCAGTTTTTCTGGCATATTTTTATTTCAAAGCAAATAAGTATTGGCATTTTTATTACTGCTGTTTTATACACTGCGTTTTTCATTACAAGTGATTCTTTGTCAGGTGACTCCAGGAGAACTGGGAAAAAAATGGCAATATGTCCCAACAAGGGGGGACATTTACTATTAAGTCTAAAACATGTCATTTTTTTTTTTTTTTATCTAGGAGTAATTTAACAAAAAATTTATAAATTTGGGAATAAAATATTTGCAGAATATTGTGCAAACAAATTCACCAGGTACTGACAGGATGTAGGCCGACACCAGTTTGTGCGAATTTTTTTTAAAAATGAGCAGGTGATACATTGTGCGCAAATCCCGTATCAGGCCAATTTTTGGGCAAATACTTGAAACAAACATTTTTAAAAAATTGTATCTAAAAATATTCACCTGTCTTCTAATTACTTAAATACTGGTTCATAAATAAAACTTGGGCAAAAAAATGGTCAAAAAATCCAATTATTCACCTAAAAATAGGCGCAAAGTCCTTGATGAATTTCCTCATAGTGGTTTTCTGACTTAACATATATATGTCTAGGGAAGGAAAAAAGCCATTATTTCTTGAAAAAAAATCACAAAAACTCCAAATGCCAGCCTGCTGTCTCGAAAAAACCCAAACCCAAAAGCATCATGGGTATGGCGATTCATATTTCCCTAATGACTCTTAGATAACATCTTGCATTTTTATTGGCCTTTTTTTGGGGGGAGGGGGGGGCCATTATTACCTAGAGTTTACACTGAAAGCTTTTTTTTTTTTTTTTCATTTAAATTTTCAGTGACTCTGGGGTTCAGAGCCACTCAGAGGCTCAGCAACCAGGGAACTGCAGAGGGGTGATCTTCAGCATTTGAATAGCAGAGGGGTCTCAAATGGACATTCCGGAAATCTCAGCAGGGGTTTATCCCTCATTTTTCTCATGCCCGACTTCTATATTCACCAACATTGTCGGTGGTGTCTCAGCAGATTCCCATACACTTTTTCTACCTATGGGGTTTGACTGTCAGTATAAAGTATATGGGGACATTTAGACCTCTTTCACACAAGAGTATCAATGTCTGCGTTTTGTCTACAGAAATTATATACGTACTTTATAAAAATTTATACAATTTATAAATTTATACAATTATACATGTTTTGACAATTCTTTGGGCGGGTTCCGCTAGAGAAATCCTGTAGAGGTCATTGGGGCTTTGAATTTCCGCTTGCATTTTGCCCAAATTCCACCAGAGCTAAAGAAGAGGAAATTTCAAGCAGAAAACTTTCCTCATTAATTCCTATGTGTAAACATATCTGTAAAACTTCTTTAAACCCATCCAGATAGCATACCTTTGGCGGCAAACCAGACATCAAGAACTGCAGCTATATAAAGGGAATTTGATTCCCTTAAGGTGTTTCTCTAATTAGAAAACAGCAGATAGTCTGAGGAAGCCAGATCTTTGCACCTTTATAAGGCTATGTTCACACTACGTATATTTGAGGCTGTATATTTGAGGCTGTATAGCAACCAAAACAAGGAGTGGATTGAAAACACAGAAAGGCTCTGTTCACATAATGTTGTAATTGAGTGGATGGCCGCCATTTAATGGCAAATATGTGCTGTTATTTTAAAACAACGGCTGTTATATTGAAATAATGGCCGTTATTTACCGTTATATGGCGACCATCCACTCAATTTCAACATTTTGTGAACAGATCCTTTCTGTGTTTTCAATCCACTCCTGGTTTTGGTTGCTATGAGGACCTGACAAGAGGACCAAATACTGCCTGAAATATACGTAGTGTGAACCCAGCCTTAAAGGGGTAGTGCACAAAAAAAAATTTTCTTTCAAATCAACTGCTACCATGAAGTGCCAGAGATTTGTAATTTACTTCTATTAAAAAATCTCAAGCCTTCCAGTACTTATCAGCTGCTGTATGCCCAGCAGGAAGTGGTGTTTTCTTTCCTGTCTGATACAGTGCTCTCTGTTGCCTCCTCTGTCCATGTCAGGAACTGTCCAGAGAAGGAGCAAATCCCCATAGAAAACCTCTCCTGCTCTCCAGACTGGAAATAATACCACTTCCTGCTGGGCATACAGCAGCTGATAAGTACTGGAAGGTTTGAGATTTTTTAATAGAAGTAAATTACAAATCTCTGGCACTTCATGGCAGCAGTTGATTTGAAGCAAAAAATTTTTGGGTGCACTACCCCTTTAATGTGTTTGGCCGACATTCCCTTCAGAAACAGGAACTTCCTCCCTGTCCTGCTCTCCTTGGCAGTGAAATCTGTTACATACTCCACCATGTTATCTTCAAACACTGATTAGGTAAAAATCGAACATAAGATTGTGCTGAAATTTTCTCAAAAAGTATTACAAAGATTGTGGTAACACATTATATAACTTTCATTGATGCGAAAAAAGTTAACATAGAAAGCCAAAGCCTTAAAGGACAACTTCGGCGGGACCCCCCCCCCCCCAAAAAAAAAACCCCAGACACCATACTCACCATCCCTCCGGTGACGATCGCCACTCCATTCGCCCGCCGTACGCCTCACCGTCACCGCTGTCCAGCGATGCCTCTTACTTCCGGGTCCATAGGAGAGAAAAGGCTGCCAGTGCGCTTGCGTACCGGCAGCCTTTTCATTGGCTTGTGCACATCACATGGCTTCCAGCAAGCTCAGCCAATCAGGGCTGAGCAAACTGGAAGCCATGTGATGCACTCCAGCCAATGAAAAGGCTGCTGGTGCGCATGTGCACCAGCAGCCTTTTCCGTCCCATTCACTTTCAATGAAGACGCCAAGAAGGAAGAAGACTTGGACCGCCCCCCCGGCTCTGACGTCGTCGTCACCAGATGCCGCCCAGGAGAAGAGGACCGTGACGATCGTAATAGGTAATGTATACATTCTTTAACTTCCGGGGGGGGTGGGTCGGGGGTCGGAAAGTGGGGGAAGGGGGCCAGACCGGGCATTTAACCACATTACAAAGTTATATAACTTTGTAAAGTATGTTAAATAAGCCAAAAAATTTTTTCCGTGGGAGTTGTCCTTTAACAACCCTTGTAGTTTCCTATCTAGAAGAGATCAGTGTTAACTGTACAAAATTTTGATAGAATACTGATGATAGTTCAACTGAAATACGTCATATTAAGATGTATTTCCATAGGCTTGTGTGAGACCAGCCTAAACAGAATACTTTCATGCATGTCAAGTGCTAAAGACATGATACTCACTGTTTTTGTTGCAATAGAAAACACTTTACTTATTTTTCCAATTGGAGATGAGCAAAACTACAGTAAGTTCGGGTTCACTGCAGCCTTATCTCCTATTCACTTCAATAGCAGCTGAAGTAGCAGTACCCAGAAGCTTGGTTTCAGCACCCCTGCCTATTCTCTGTGAGGCTATGAATAGTTCTATAGTGGAAAACCTCTTTAACCGTAAACAAGGCAAATCATTCTTCTCATTAAGTCCGAGCTTCCATTTTGCTTCTCGTATGCCTATTCTTACCATTTATAGGTGTGAATATTTACCGCAACCCCATAAATGCTTTGGACTATTATGTTTGTGTCTAAATGAGCAGAGAATGAGTGGGGAGAAGAACATGGTTGCGCATTTCACTCCTGTGCTCACTGTGATCTGTTTCGAGCGGCTCCATAAAAGCCCATGACAGTGCAGAAGTAAACAATGCTACGGCACTCGCTTGTTCTTCAGATTGTGGGGATGTCAGCGGCAAGACCTCGAAACCTTTTACGTATTCCTGTGACAAAAGTTTTTCTAAATAACAAATACACTTAACTTGACCAGTTAAATTTCGTAAAACCTTTTCCTGTTTTCCCAGAGTAGATTGTGCACTAGTGAATATAGGTAACCCATGGCTGCTACTAATGCACTATTAGACTATTACGTATGTAAGCGAATACTATGGTATGGATAGTTTCCAAGGTTGAGAATAAATTATAGCAACCACGCAACAGATAGGAGTCACGAGAACAAGTTATAATGGAAGCGTAAGCCATTGTTCACACGGTATAGAGAATCTAAGCAAGACCATTTTATTCCTTCTCTTCAATATAGTCCCATGGCCAACAAAATTAAACAAGGTGCAACTGGATGACTGTGTAATGAAAAATCCTGCAACCTTAAAGCGACTCTGTACCCACAATCTGACCCCCCCCCCTCCAAATCACTTGCACCTTCAGATAGCTGCTTTTAATCCAAGATCTGTCCTGGGGTCCGTTTGCAAGTGTGGTTTTCTGCATGCTATCCGGAATAGAAATTTCCAACTCACACAGCTGCAGTGAGAGATCTCTACTACAACGCAAGGAGCCGTGCACCTACGTGAGCAGGAGTAACCAGGACAGGGTTCTAAACTGTGCCCCCCATATTTTCATCAATAGCTGCCGAATGTTGCTGGAACTTTGCCTGAGGATGTGATTTTGGCCACATGGGTTGTTAGTAATGTGGGAAGAAGATGCCTGTGCAGTGAGCCAGACCAAATCATCACAGGTAGTGTTTAGCAGACTTACTGAACTGTTCAGGCTTGGCAGCGCTCTCTGAACCAGAATGCTCAGCTTTTTACTTCCGACATCTGGAGAAGTTGGATGCCACCCTAGGGAGTCCTGGAAAACATGGATAAAGTCTGTAATATAGTAGAGGGATTCCCCTCTTAAATGCATTTTTTTTAATAACATATACAAAGTAATGAGGTGAGAGTATGTCTCTAAAGGGGAGGAGAGCAAATAACAATCTTAAAATATCCCACGTCAGTTCTGTACAATCCATCATATATAGAATTTCCAGACTCAGTACGTAACCTTCAGAAATTAAAAAGCAACATCCATTAAAGGAAGGTAAAGAAAGAAAGTCCTCCCTTAATAATGCAGGAAGATAAGGACCGTCTCAGAGAATAAGTCCTCTTCTATATTTAAGTTCTGTATAGAGGGACACTACAAAGTTTGCAGTATACACATTGCAGAATAATCAGACACTGTTGCGGGGGTTGGATCTTTATTTCTCAACAGATACCCCTGAGGGCAGCAGGCAGCACACCATGGTGTGCTTTTCCCAACTGCCTGTAGATGGCACCAGGCTCTTTCAAGAATTTTGCACTTCACCATTGGGTCAGCAGGTGGAGACATACTACATATAAGCGTGCCGATTTCTACAAAACCATTAGAATTAAAATAATAAAATTTTAATAAAAATAAAAATAAAATAATTCTAATCACTATGGATTACACTGGGAGCAGAACGTAAAGGGGAAGTCTGGTGTCACAGTCAGGTCAGATATTTGTCATTGATTTTAATTGGGCCTCTTATATCGTTCTTTGCTTACTTACAGGAAGTTTGGGGTCACACGCTGGGAGATGTTCTAAACTTTCTTGAAACAGCAAGTGTGACAATCCCTTCTGTCAGGTCAAGTCACTGGGTGATCAACACTATTGAGTCTACCACATAAATCCATGTACAATCCCCTTTTGATGTATTATGCTAAATTACTCACATAGGTTTCCTGCACCCCAATATCTCATTCAACTATCTGCTGCCAACACCTATACTTATCAGGGAACAGGGGCCTATTATGGATATCTCACTATATCCCAACAACCAAGCTATTCTCACTATAACACAATGGTAACTTTCTTTTCCTTTGGAAGTATAAGTTCTATGAGACTGCAAGGAAGGAACTTATTCATTTTTAAATTGAATACACAATAGTGCAGAGCCAGGGCTCCAGATGGCGACCAAAATGGTCGCCAATGCGACTGACATCATGCAAATGGCGCCCAGATTTATTAATCTGGGCGCCATTTGCGAGTGGCCCCGGCGGCGGCGCACTGTCTCTTTAAGGACAGTGACCGCCTTCCGCACGCTGCACCGAAGCGTGTCTCCGCACAATGGGGACACACTTCTCCAGTGACGTCATCTAGCACGTCCGTCATTCATTGGACGGACGGACGCAGAGGCGCCACACTCATCCAGCGCCTCTCCTCACCCGGCGGATCCTCAAGTTCACCCCAGCGGCACCATACTTAGATTGTTGGTGACTGGGTGAGTATAACCGGAGGGGCGGCAGGGGTGACGGCAGGCCAGTAATGTGTGTGGGGGGGACCGCGGCCTGGGTAGTGTGTCTATTGTGATGGCGGCCGGTGCGGTAGTCAGTGGGGTGTGGTGGGGTGGTTTGGGGTGGGGGGGGGGGTTGGGGGGTGGCGGTAGGGGATGTATAGACTGCACAGTACCACTTCCCTCAGTGTCTGGATGTATATACACTGCACAGTACTACTTCCCTCAGTGTCTGGATGTATATACACTGCACAGTACCACTTCCCTCAGTGTCTGTATGTATATACACTGCACAGTACCACTTCCCTCAGTGTCTGTATGTATATACACTGCACAGTACCACTTCCCTCAGTGTCTGGATGTATATAGACTGCACAGTACCACTTCCCTCAGTGTCTGTATATATATAGACTGCACAGTACCACTTCCCTCAGTGTCTGGATGTATATACACTGCACAGTACCACTTCCCTCAGTGTCTGTATATATATAGACTGCACAGTACCACTTCCCTCAGTGTCTGGATGTATATACACTGCACAGTACCACTTCCCTCAGTGTCTGTATATATATAGACTGCACAGTACCACTTCCCTCAGTGTCTGTATGTATACACTGCACAGTACCACTTCCCTCAGTGTCTGGATGTATATACACTGCACAGTACCACTTCCCTCAGTGTCTGTATATATATAGACTGCACAGTACCACTTCCCTCAGTGTCTGGATGTATATACACTGCACAGTACCACTTCCCTCAGTGTCTGTATATATATAGACTGCACAGTACCACTTCCCTCAGTGTCTGTATATATATATATATATATATATATAGACTGCACAGTACCACTTCCCTCAGTGTGTGTGTATGTATACACTGCACAGTACCACTTCCCTCAGTGTCTGTATATATATATATATATATATATATAGACTGCACAGTACCACTTCCCTCTGTCTGTATATATAGACTGCACAGTACCACTTCCCTCAGTGTGTGTGTATGTATACACTGCACAGTACCACTTCCCATATACATTGCCACAGGGGCTATATGTCATCGGCTGCCGGGGGCTATATATATATAGTAGATCATTGCCGGTAAGATGGCAGCTGGCTGAGGGAACACACCGGCAGCAGGGGGGGGGGGGGGCCTGGGCTTTTATATTACTAATATAATGGACTTGTCCATGACAATTAGGTAATTATCCTTATTGTTAGATACAGGCTACTGCAATTGGCTCAATGGCGAAACATAAAATAACAGATTTTTTCAAGGATGCTCATGCATCCTCCAGCCAGTCTACTATAATAGATATGGATAATTCAGATGAAACGCTTTCATTAGTCAGTGAAAACGGCACATCAGATCAAGCAAGCAATTCCAGCAGTGCAACAAAAATTTCCGTCCACAGGACCAGATATTTTAAGAGTGTGTGGCTTCAGGAATTTCCTTGGCTTAAATACAATAAAGAGAAAGGAGTGATGTACTGTGAGTTTTGTTCCAAGGCAGGTGATGTTGCTGGAAAGACAGATTTCATTAAAGGAACAGATCATTTCAAGAAAGAAACAATAAAAAAACATGGAGATAGTCTGAAGCATAAAAATGCTGGTGACTGTATAATAGCTAGGAGTGGCCCAAAACAGACACCTTTAGCTCGTGCTGTAGCTCATGCTTGTGACTGTATAATAGCTAGGAGTGCCCCAAAACAGACACCTTTAGCTCGTGCTGTAGCTCATGCTTGTGAAAAAACAGCTGAGAAAGACTTTAAAGAAATGAAGATTAAATTTAATGTGGCCTACATGATAGCACGTGAAGAGCTACCATTTACAAAGTATGCGGCTCAAATCTTACTTATGAAGAAAAATGGAATGGATATATCCAAGACATATGACAATGACGCTGCATGTGCAGAGATTATTGGTTGCATTGCAGAGGAATTTAAAGCTCAAACATTAAATGAAGCTGCAAAGGCAACTTACATTTCAATCAGACCAGACTGTGGAACTGATGTATCAGGAAGTGATAATGTGATAGTATACTGCAGGTATATTTTGTCAGGTGTCCCTGTGAACCGTCTGCTAGGATTAGGTGCACTTCAGCATAGCCATGCTCGGGGAATACTAGAAAGTATTGGAGATATTTTTAGTGCAGACCACAGTGATCCATATTGGTGGCACCATAAGCTCAGTGCTTTTGGTGCAGATGGAGCTAGTGTCAATATGGGTGCATCAGGTGGTATAGGTGCCCTAATGAGAAAAGAGATAGGAGAGCATATACTCTCATTTCACTGCTTACCGCATCGTTTGGAACTGGCCATGTTAAATACACAAAAATGTCTACCTATGGTCCAAAAAGTATATGATCTTCTGCATCTTGTCTGGAAGACTTATCACTTTAGTCCCAAAAGTAAACGGGAGTTGAGAGTCATTGGTGCAGAGTTAGGCTGTAAAATCCGCTGTCCCTCAGCAGTAAAGACTCAGCGCTGGCTACCTCATATCTTCCGGGCACTCTCTGTTTTCCTGTCGTTTGATCAAGAAACTGGGCAAGGGCAGTACACCGCTGTGCACCATCATATGGAACATCTTTCTGTATCCTCAAAAAATAGTGACATTTCAGGAAGAGCCAAGCACATTGTGCAGCAAATGGAGAACCTGATGTTTGTTGCATTTTGTCATTTCCTCCATGACCTTTTTGGGGAGATCTCAAAGTTAAGTCTGACTCTCCAGAAGAACTCTCTCATCCTTCCCCAAGCAGTTGCTGCCATTAAAACGTGTATCATGACAGTTAACAACTTTAAAGAAGTCCCACTGAGAAATGGCAAATTGCAAGAGTTTTATAAAAAAATTAATGTAGAGGAAATGCAGACTGGCACACAGAGAGCAAGTCAAATGGCTAAAAGGCGCAAGACGAGTCATACCAGGTGTATTGCTTTTCAGAATATCCAGCTAAAAGATTTTGATGCACAGGAGGAGTTTATGGAAAACCTAAATGACCACATTAGAAGAACAGTGGAAGTAACAGTGGGTGAACTGGAACGAAGATTTGAAGTAATGCTAAGTAGTGAGAAGGAGGGTAGAACAGGCTGTCCAGACATCATCCAGTGTTTCTCTGTTTTTTGTCATGATTCCTGGCCTGATGATCTTGTTACATATGGAGAGGAGGAGATTGACACATTAACAAAATGGTATAAAACCATTTTGTTAAAAAATGGCTGCGAAGTGGAAGCAATCCAAGCTGAATGGAGGCAATTGAAATTTTTAGTTAAAGGGCAGTTTGCTGACCTTTCTTACAGCAGTTTGTGGGAAACGGTCATCTCAAAGGAGCCATATTGTACTGACTTTGGGAATGTTTTACATTTAATTCACATTATGTTAATACTTCCTATATCAGCTGCACAATGTGAAAGGGGTTTTTCTGCCCAAAACAGAATCAAGTCACAAGTCCGGAGTTCTCTTCATATTTCAACACTGGAGGACTTAATTCGCATAAGCTCCAAAGGCCCTTCCCTTGAACTGTTCAATCCTGAGCCCTCTGTGAAGCGCTGGTTCAACTCAAAGAGGAAGAGAAGGCCACAATATAAAGGATGGCCAGGGGGCACTTACATACTGGGAGTCAGTGACACTGACTCAGAACCTGACTTGTAGACCACCTCACACATTCTAGTGGACTGTATATTGTTGTCAAGTTGCAAGCTTTTAAGTTCAAGTTCAGAAGAGTAAGCCTCATTAAAAGGCTAGCCAAGTGAAGCTGAAGTACTGAGTCAGACTGTATATGGTTGTCAAGTTGCAAGTTTCCATGTTGAACGTTTTCAAACTAAGAAAAGAAAGGATCTAAAGGAGGAGGATTCTGCTGCCGTGGCCTCTGCACACAGTAAGTCTCATTTAACATAACATTAATTTTACATGTTTTAAAATGCTGGCGACCAAATATTCTATTTGGCGCCTAAATTTTTCAGGTTAGGAGCCAATGGCTCCTAGGTACATTTTTTAGTCTGGAGCCCTGAGAGCAATATGAAAACAAAAATACATACACACAATGCAACAGTTATAAAAAAACAAAAGGATAAAAACAGAATAAAACCTTACTGGTGAACAGAAGTATTATTCTGGCTGTGGGGTACAGCAGAGAAATATGGGCAGTATGGATTCTCCATGAACTGACAAAGGTCCCTCCATAACCTCAGATTAGAAGCACAATTTTTCCCTCCAAAATTCTGGCAGGTGATGTCTCCGAGAGGAGGCCGGTCACATGGTAATGAGGGACACTCCTCTTTTTAATGGATTCGTGGTGTATAAATCTCACAACAATCACCAGTTTTCAGGCTAGAGACTTCCTAGAAGTATGACATAACCGTCAATCATCTGGAAATATCCCAAGCAACTATGTGATATCAAACATGACTGCACTTGGACCATGTTATCAGCCAATATCTAATATCACATGGTTGCTATGAGCCATGATTATGACATATGTGTACAGGTGACATTCCCTGATCACACAGTAAATACAGTTACAGTTTGGAGTTGGGTCACTCCAAATATTAATTCTGATCGGGCTTTCTTTGACATATAATTTTCTGTTTGAACTCTGTTCTATCTTTAGAGGCAGCCAGCAATGTGGGTGAGGGTCAGAGATGTGAATCTGTGCCCAGTGTAGGTGCAAACATTATCTTGGCACCACACCAACTATTCACAGGAGAGGAGTCTGTAAAACTGTCAGGACAGGGAGGTACAGACACGACAAGACAGTGGGCCCTAGGTCTGAACCCACCCACTGTCCCTACCTGCTTGCCTCAGTCGGCCCTAGGCGGCCGTGGACAATCACGTTGACGTTCCCTGCGCTAAATACGTGCACACGGAACAAGACGGACAAACAACACAAAAGAATAGTCAAACAAAACAGAGGGATTAGGAGTGGGGATCGCAGGAGTAGACAAGGGAAGCTGGGATCAGGGTATTAAGCTAATAACCAGCACTGGAACTCTGTCTTAGCTTCCTTTTTATACTGAACCAGAGCCCAGTCCGAATCCCCCATTGGACCGGCGCTCAGATATCCAGGTTCCAGATAGGCAGAGATTCCTGTCAGTCCAAAGACCTACTCAGCTGGAAAGATCAAGTCTCCTAGAAAATCAGATTAACTTCTGCATTGCCAGATAGCTGAGAAGCAAGCGGGTGTGGCACACAAAAGCAAAAACAGGTTCAGTTCACACCAGGTTAAAGCACAATCCTGACAGTACCCCCCCCCTCTTACGAGGGGCCTCAGGACCCTTATCCAATGGACCAGGCTTGGAAGGATTTAGTACGTGGTATCGCCGAACCAAGCGAGGAGCATGCATGTCTTTGTCAGAAACCCACGTTCGTTCCTCTGGTCCAAAGCCCTTCCAGTGGACTAGATATTGCAATGAACCTTGTACCCAACGAGAATTCAGAATCTTCTCCACCTCATACTCCAACTCACCCTGGATGATGAGTGGAGCAGGGGGAGATGACGGAGACACCGGAGGAACATACTTTTTTAGGAGAGCCTTATGAAACACATTGTGAATTCGAAGTGATGCAGGCAGTTTTAATCTAAAAGTCACAGGATTAATAACTTCCACAAAGGTATACGGACCGATATATTTGGGTGCTAAGGCAAACTCTGCCAAAGAGATAAAGTCCCTCCATTTGTCTTGGGCATCAGCCACGAAACATCTCAGAAATTGCTCTAGAGACTGGTTGATTCTCTCGGTCTGCCCATTCGTCTGCGGGTGGAAGGCTGACGAGAAGGACAAGGAGATTCCCAACCGCCCACAGAACTCTCTCCAAAATTTCGCTACAAACTGAACGCCCTGGTCAGACACAATATTTTCAGGGAAACCATGAAGGCGCAAAATGTGATTAATGGTGCGTTCACACCTACAGGATCTGCAGCTGATTTTCTGCAGCAGATTTCATTTAAATAACTGAACACAGCATCAAATCTGCTGCAGATCTGCTGCAGATCCTGTAGGTGTGAACGCACCCTAACAAACAATGTAGCTAAGGTGTGAGCATTAGGCAGTTTACACAGAGGGATGAGATGGCACATCTTAAAAAATCTATCCACAACAACCCAAATTACAGTTTTTCCCTTAGACAGAGGCAGGTCAGTTATAAAATCCATTGAAATGTGTGTCCAAGGTCTCGTAGGCACCGGCAGAGGACGTAAGAGACCCTCAGGTGGCCTACGGGGAACCTTAGACCGAGCACAGGTCTCACAAGCGTCAACAAAAGACTTTACGTCTTGGGCCCAGGAAGGCCACCAGTAATAACGCGCGAGCAAATACTTAGTTCCTGCCACCCCCGGGTGACCAGCCAACACCGAACCATGAATTTCCTCCAAGACCAGGAGACGAAGGTTCGGGGGTACAAACAATAGAGTTTCTGGAGTATTCTGGGGTGCAAGGGACTGAGACTCTGCAATCAAAGTCACCAGGTCAGGTTGTAAGATGGCCACTACTACACCAGGGTTCAAAATAGTATCGGGCTGGTCCCTATGAGTGCTCTCAAGGTCAAAGCTGCGAGACAAAGCATCAGCTTTGACATTTTTGGAGCCAGGCCGATAGGTGATCTCAAAGTTGAAGCGAGTAAAAAACAGGGCCCATCTGGCCTGCCTTGGTGTGAGACGTTTAGCTTTATCTAAGTATACTAGATTTTTGTGATCGGTAAGCACAACCAACTTATGTTTTGCCCCCTCTAGGAAGTGTCTCCATTCGTCGAATGCCATTTTTATAGCTAGTAACTCTCTGTTCCCAATATCGTAGTTACACTCTGCCTTAGAGAACTTCCTAGAGAAGAAAGCAATGGGTCGGAGGTTGGTAAGAGTAGCTGACCCTTGAGAAAGGACTGCTCCTACCCCCACCTCAGATGCGTCCACCTCCACAATAAAAGGACGCTCAAAGTCCGGTTTTGCCAGTACTGGAGCCTCTGAGAAACATTGTCTTAATTTGTTGAATGCCCTGATAGCGTCTGGGGTCCAGTTTACCAGATCCGCTCCCTTCCTGGTTAAATCAGTGAGGGGTTTGGCTATAAGCGAAAACCCCTTAATGAATTTTCTATAATAATTGGCGAACCCTAAAAACCTCTGCAGAGCCTTCAGGTTATTGGGTCGCTCCCAGTTTTCGATGGCTATGACCTTAAGGGGGTCCATACCAAACGAGTTTGAAGTTATTTTGTACCCCAGAAATGAGACTTCCTGTATACCAAACTGGCATTTCGACAGCTTCGCACAAAGGTTATTGGCTCTCAGAAGCTCCATGACTGTACGAACATGCAGGATGTGTGAGGACCAATTGGGAGAAAAAATTAAAATATCATCAAGATACACAACTAAAAAACGACCCAGATACTCTCGGAATACATAATTTACGAAATGCTGGAAGACTGCTGGGGCATTGCATAAGTCGAAAGGCATAACAAGGTATTCGAAATGCCCTTCAGGGGTATTGAAAGCAGTCTTCCATTCATCACCCTCCTTGATCCTTATCAAGTTGTATGCTCTCTGCAAGTCAATCTTGGAGAACCATTTAGCACCCACTATCTGGTTGAACAAGTCATTAGGGGTAGCGGGTGTTGGTTCTTAACAGTGATCTTGTTCAACTCCCGGTAGTCTATACAGGGCCAAAGCCCACCATCCTTTTTGCCCACAAAAAAGAATCCCGCCCCCAGAGGAGAGGAGGATGGGCGAATGTGGCCCTTACGGAGACTATCCTTAATATACTCCCGCATGGCCTCCCTCTCAGGACAAGACAGATTGAAGATACGACCCTTGGGATATTTGGCATCGGGAATTAAATCAATCGAACAGTCATATGGTCTGTGGGGAGGCAATCCGTCCACTGCACTTTCATCAAACACATCCACATAATCAGACAAGAACTCAGGAATTACTCCCTCCCCAGGGGAACATTCTGCAAGAGACACAGCAACGCAATGGGAGGCACACTTAGGCCCCCATCGAACAAGTTCCCTGCTGGACCAATCGAATACAGGATTATGTGCTTCCAGCCAGGGTAAACCTAAAATCACATCGGAAGAAAGATTTTGCATGAGAAGAAAATCCAGGGTTCCAACATGAACAGACCCCACCTTAACTTCAAGGCAGGGGGTAACATACTGTACATTCCCTTGAGCAAACGGGGCAGAGTCTGCTCCAGTGACATTTACTGGACACTTGAGCAGCAGGGGACATACCTCTAAACCTGACCAGAAAATGGGGTTAATAAAATTTGTAGAAGACCCAGAATCGACCTGGGCATACCCAGAAATACATCTTCCCCCCAACATCAGAGAAATAGGCAATAAGAGCTTGTTCTTTTTGGTGAAGGTTACCTGTGCGCCTGAGTGACCCCCTCAATAGTCACTCAGGCGCCTGGAGTTTTTTGGTGGTGGCACCGGCCTGGAAGGACATCCTCTTACACGATGTCCAGCCTTGCCACAGTATAGGCAGAGGTTGCTCAGAAGACGGTGAGCTCGTCTGGTCTTGGCGTCTGCTTGCATGGTTTCTCCCAGAGTGGGTATCACAGGTGGGGAAGGTTTAGGGAAGGAGGTTCTGGTATGGAAGTACCCCTTTCCTGCTGTCGGTCCCTCAATCGTCGGTCTACCCTAATGGCCAGGGTCATGCTTTCCTCAAGGGTGCCAGGCGTCGGGTAGGCCACTAACATGTCTTTAAATCGGTCGCTCAACCCGGCCCGGAATTGGAACCGGAGGGCAGAGTCGTTTGAAATGGAAGGACCGCTCCACTGCCTGAACTCCGAGCAGTAGTCCTCAACCAGTCGGTCACCTTGCCGTAGCATAGTCAGGCGTCGCTCAGCATTGGCTGCACTGTCCGGGTCATCATAAAGCAGTCCCAATGCAGAGAAGAACCGGTCGACTGTCTGCAAGTCAGGTAAATAAGGTGACAAAGAAAAAGCCCACTCCTGAGGGGGTCCCAGGAGAAGGGACATAACAGTACCCACTCTCTGAGCCTCGTTACCAGAGGAGCGAGGACGCAGTCTAAAAAATAGTTTTCAACCTTCCCGGAAGGCGTGGAAGCTTCTCCTGTCCCCCTGGAATTTCTCCGGGAACTGAACGGGAGGCTCAGAAGGTACCGGGGAAGTAATGGTAATTTGTCGGGGAACCTTCTTTTGTACCTGGACCAGTTCAGCAAGCTCCTGGACCGAGGTATTGAGCTGCTGCATACGGTCCACTATCGTTGTCAGGGCGTCCATGACCCCAAGGCAGTTTGGGCTGGTTATTCTGTCAGGACAGGGAGGTACAGACACGACAAGACAGTGGGCCCTAGGTCTGAACCCACCCACTGTCCCTACCTGCTTGCCTCAGTCGGCCCTAGGCGGCCGTGGACAACCACGTTGACATTCCCTGCGCTAAATACGTGCACACGGAACAAGACGGACAAACAACACAAAAGAATAGTCAAACAAGCCGGGTCAAAAAATCCAAACAGGCAATGCAGTACAAAATCAGCAAGCAAACGGGTAGTCAAAAAGTCAGGCAGGAGGTCAGGTATCAAGTCGAGCAAAACAGATGGATTAGGAATGGATGTGAAAGATGTGAAATAAAGCAAGTTTGCAATATATATTCATTATTTTTTGTTGTTATCATGCTGTAAAACAAAGCTGAACTTACCAGAAATCCAGGTCCAATCTCCTGAAGGCTGCGATATAATAGCTATACTTACTGTATCTAGGTCCAGCCTCCTGAAGACAGCTATATAACAGCTATGCTTACTGTATCCAGGTCCAGTCTGCTGAAGGCTGCTATTTAACAGCTATACTTACTGTATTCAGGTCCAGTCTTCTGAAGGCAGCTATATAACAGCTATACTTACTGTATCCAGGTCCAGTCTCCTGAAGGCAGCTATATAACAGCTATACTTACTGTATCCAGGTCCAGTCTTCTGAAGGCAGCTATATAACAGCTATACTTACTGTATCCAGGTCCAGTCTTCTGAAGGCAGCTATATAACAGCTATACTTACTGTATCCAGGTCCAGTCTCCTGAAAGCAGCTATATAACAGCTATACTTAGTGTATCCAGGTCCAGTCTGCTGAAGGCTGCTATATAACAGCTATACTTACTGTATCCAGGTCCAGTCTCCTGAAGGCAGCTATATAACAGCTATACTTACTGTATCCAGGTACAGTCTCCTGAAGGCAGCTATATAACAGCTATACTTACTGTTTCCAGGTCCAGTCTCCTGACGGCTGCTATATAACAGCTATACTTACTGTATCCAGGTCCAGTCTCCTGAAAAACAGATTAAACACAGGAATTCTGGCCAGAACAGAGAGTCACAGCTCAATGTATCCATCATTCACATGACTGCCTTCTCTCTGTGAGCACTCAGATGGCCTGGGATACACAGGACTTTATGTTTCTGACTGTTTCCTGTTTTTTGAGGAAAAAAGTCAGAAAACAGAAAGTGGTTTTCCATGATAACTAAAAAATAAATAATGAATGTAAATTGCAAACTTGCTTTATATCACATCTACTGTTGGTTTAGATTTTGAAAGTTATAACAACAGTGACAGTGACCATTTAAATGCCTTTTTTGGTGGTTCAGTGGGGGGAAGGGGGTAATTTGCTTGCTGTAACTCAAAAAAATGACATCTCGCTCAGCCCCATAGACCAAACAATAAAAGTGTTATAAGTAGAGATGCGCAAAGTGATTCGTGCTGAGCATTATCTGCAGCAAATCTGAGAGATTAACTTTGCAGCAAATATTTGAGTTTCATTTTGCAATTTGCAATAAACAAAAATTTAAGACGACATGTTAACCATAATCGCTTGCAGCCATCCAATCACTAGTCACACTTTCCGGCCTTGACCTCGCCCCCCTCAACTCTGTATAGGCTGCTTCCGGGAAGTGTGCAGCCAGCTTATGTGTGTTGTAGGAGAAGGTCACAACAGTGCAGCACTGTACTGGACACAGAGTGTGATAACAAAATTCTGAAGTGAAGTGGCCTGGAGTTCCGGATTAGACTGCAATTTCTGATTAGTGCACTGGGTTTCTGGATTAATGGACTGGAGTGATTAAATTGTAGTTCCTCATTAGTGGAAAGTCAGATTACTGGATAGTCGGATACTGTCAATTTACTGAACTGCAAATCACATGTGAGAGAAATAACAAAAAAACAACCCAAATATCCCCATCCAACTCCTGTGCAATAAACTATTTAACGCCTTTCATTCTCACAGATATGCATAAGGGAACCACAAAGCCCATTGTGTCTCTGTGATAAACATACCATGTTTCACCGAAAATATGATAGTGCCTTATATTTTATCTAAAAAAAAAAAAGGGCACAATTTCCTATTTTCGGGGGATCTCTTATTTCTCTCAACTCGGGGGAGAGAAATTAGACATCCTCCCCAGAATACTCACCCCAGCACAGAGCATCAGCAGTGGGACGTGCTGCCGGAACATGACCTCCGACATGCGTCATGACCTCTGACATGGTGGGACCTGCGACCTGGATGTGACAGCGAGACCTGCGGCCTAGAAGCGGTATGCCTGCAGCAGTGGAGGGTGGCAGAGGGTAGCACCGTTGGTAGGTGGCTGTGGGGGTCCTATTTGGGGGGGGGGGGGCCTATACTGCAAATCCTCCACCATGCCTTATTTTCAGGGAAACACAGTAGTTGAACTGTAACTCCCATCATGCTGTGGGACAGTTGCAGTTTTTAGGACGCATAAACCAAAACCATTCACATGTGACTACAATCTAAATAAGGCAAGGTAACCGGCCTTTCAGCAACAGATTGCTGTTAAAACCTCACACAAGTACCCTTTTGTGAACCATTTGTGCAACATCTAACTACCATTGTGATATCCTAAAAATAACAAAACAAGAACAGTCAGAATGTGTGTCCACCATGCTTGGCACAAGTGCCAGTGATGAAAAACCCCATGGCTAAAGTAACAAGAAGGGAAATGTCCTCTTTGAGGAACATAGTCATGCCTGGATAATACTATTCTTGGGGCATGGGGTGCACAGTGCACTTTGTCGATGCATTGAGCTGGTGTTATAATCCAAGATCTGTCCTGGGGTCCGTTCGGCAGGGGATGCAGTTATTGTTTTAAAAACGACTTTTAATCCGGCAGCGCTGTGTCTAACGGCCGGGGCTTACATTTGTATATGCATTAGGCTGGCACACCTCTCCTTCCCTCCTCAGCATTCGGAATGATCCAGGAACATTTACTGCTGTTTCAGCTTTGCACAGGAGTCTTAACGACCCAGCCCATGTTCATTATGCACAAAGCTGGGGAATAGGAAGCAATCTGCCTGGAGCATTCCTAATGATGAGGAGGGTGGGAGGAAGGACAGAGAGGTGGTGCTAGCCTAATGCATATACTAATGTAAGCCCCAGCCGTTAGACACAGCGCTGCAAGTTTAAAAGTTGTTTTTAAAACAATAACTGCATCATCTGCCGAACGGACCCCAGAACAGATCTTGCATTAAAAGCAGCTATCCTAAGGTACAAGTGGTTTGGGGGGGACAGATTGTGGGTACAGAGTCACTTTAAGGACGGAGCCACTTTTCGTTTTTTCCTCCTTGTGTTTAAAAGGCCATAGCATTTGCATTTTTTCACCCAGAAACCCACATGATCCCTTATTTTTTGCGTCACTAATTGTACTTTGCAATGACAGGCTGAATTTTTGCATAAAGTATATCGCTATGGGGCTGAGGTGTCATTTTTTGCGCCATGATGTGTTCTTTCTATCGGACTGCGCATATGCGACTTTTTGATCGCTTTTTATTACATTTTTTCTGGATTTGATGCAACCAAGAATGTGCAATTTTGCACTTTGGGATTTTTTTGCGCTTACGCCATTTACCGTGCGAGATCAGTAATGTGATCAATTAATAGTCCGGGCGATTACGCACGCGGCGATAGCAAACATGTTTATTTATTTATTTACTTTTATGAAAAACATGGGAAAAGTGTGGTGATTCTGACTTTTATTAGGGGAGGGGGCTTTTTACTAATAATAACTTCTTTTTTTTTACACTTATACTAGAAGCCCCCTTGGGGTTAGGGTTATTCCCCCCTGGGGTTAGGGCTATCCCCCCCCTGGGTTAGGGTTATTCCCCCTGGGGTTAGGGTTATTGCCCCCTGGGGTTAGGGTTATTGCCCCCTGGGGTTAGGGTTATTGCCCCCTGGGGTTGGGGTTATTCCCCCTGGGGTTAGGGTTATTCCCCCCTGGGGTTAGGGTTATTCCCCATTGGGGTTAGGTTTATTCCCCCCCTGGGGTTAGGGTTATTACCCCTGGGGGACTTCTAGTATAAGTCATTGAGATCTTTGCTGTATAGTTATACAGCAAAGATCAATGAGATCGGCACTCAGATGCTTTCGGCTGCTAATACCCGCGGTCCCGGGCTTTAAGCGGCACCCGGGACCGTGGCGGTTCAGAGTGGGGTCGCCGCGCGGCCCCGCTCTGAACACCTCTCGGGGACATATGACGTACAACGTTTTATTAAAGTATTGGCAATGAGCAAGAGTGGATGGCACTACCGGTGTGAATTCATGGTGAAAGGCTAGCTCCCGGTGTGAACAAGAGGCAAGACTCTGGTGGTGCTAACTATAACGGCACAGTCATATGTATAATATCATGAAGTAGAGAAAAGAGTAGTTGCACTCACCATTCTGGTCTTCTTAAATCTTTATTCTTTACATGGAAAAAATGAAAAAATACAGAGCGGACATACCAGTGAGCAGACGCTAAAATCTGATTTTAGCGTCTGCTCACTGGTATGTCCGCACTGTATTTTTTCATTTTTTTCCATGTAAAGAATAAAGATTTAAGAAGACCAGAATGGTGAGTGCAACTACTCTTTTCTCTACTTCATGAAAAAGTATTGTATTGCCTCCCAAAAGTTATACAAATCACCAATATACACTTATTACGGGAAAAGCACATAAAGTGTTTTTTTTCCTGCACTTACTGCCTAAATCTTTGTAGTCTTGCTAAAATGTTGACGTCATGACCCGCTGGAACGCTCAGAGCTATGCGGTGGCTGCTGGAAAGGATGATGGCAGGACTAGACACTGAACTTTGCAACTGAATACTAGAGTGTGTGACCAGGGCAACTGTGTCCCTAGCAGCTACCCCTGGCACAGTTGTGGTGCCGGTATCCCTGACCCTCAGGATAATACTATCGCCCGACTCAGAGCAGTGCAGTGTTCCCCTCTGCCCCTGCGGAAGCTTAATGTCCCTCCGGCACCCCGTGTCCCTCAGTGTCCCGGGCTGGGGATCAGAGCGCTCCCTCGCCAGGACTCCACCCCTCACATTCTTCTGCTGGTACTCTGCTCCATCCCCAGCCCAGGCTGGCTTTATTATGCATATATGCAGTGCATGCCCAGCAGCAGCGGCGGAGAGAGACGGAAGGGAACAGAGATAGGACTAACAGCAGACAGTGGGACAGCATTAAAATCAAGGAGGCTGCGGTGTATTTATTGCGGCACATGGGAGCAGCTAGAAAATGAGGCGCCAGGACACTTAGGGACATAGAGAATCCCCTGAGGCCGACGGGAACACTGCCCTGCCGTGAGACAGGTGATAGTATTATCCTGGGGGACAGGGATACCAGCAACACAACTGTGCCAGGGGCAGCAGCAGCTGCTGGGCACATAGCTGCCTGGGTCACTATAGTGCTCATTTGTAGGGTCCAGTGCCCAGTCCTGTCATCATCCTTTCCAGCAGACACTGCACAGCTCTGGGCGTTTCAACAGGTTGTGACATCACCATTTTAGCAAGACTACAAGACTTCAGGCAGTAGTAAGTACAGGGAAAAGAAGCACTTTATGCGCATTTCCCATAATAAGTGTTAGGATAGGGACAGGGAAACACAAGGACAGGTGAGCCCTGAAGCTGGCAACCGCCCCACTGCCCCTACCTACTTGCCTCAGATGCTCTAATAGCAGCGGACAACTGGACGGCAGTCCCTGATCTCACTGAGTGGAACACAGAACAAAACAAGACAATACACAACACAATAAAGGGAAAGTCAGGAGTCCAAGTCAAAACCAACCGAGCAGCGAAATACAAAATTGTGTCCAGTGGGGTAGTCAAAGGGTTAATAGCCGAAGTCAGGTAACCAGATAATAAATGCAGGAAAGCGCTAGGTCAAGTAAACTAGGAGCTAGATACTATCACAGGCAGGAACATGATACAAATGCTGGTACTGACAGATACTGACAGCTTACTGGTGAGTCAGTTGTCAGTCAACAATCAGTGAGCACACACACAACACCTAAGTTGATCAGCCAGGGGAGTGAAACCCTGGCCTCTGCTACAACATGGAATAGCAGAGCAGAGTAGGTGAAAAACATGAGAAGCAGTCCGGCTGCTATGGACGCCGTTGTCGCGCCCACAGCAACCGGCCTGAGCGGTTGTTATGAATGCTTTGGCCCAGTGGCGGATTAAATGTACCCTGGGCCCCGGGCTGTCCACCCAACCTGGGCCCCCCCCCCCAGTCAATTCGCCCACATTATAATCTGCTACTGCGCCTCCCCCCCCGCCCCCCCCCTGTCCCCAATAAACACTGCCTGCCTGCCTCCCCTCCCTGCTGGCCCCAATAAACATAATGTTTGGTCCCTTGCTGCTACCCCCAGTAAGCATTGCCCACCCCACCTCCACTGCCCCCAATAAACATATCGCCACCTCACCTGGTCCCCTGATGTTGCCCCCCCCCAAGGTCACAGCAGCACAGAGGATGTCAGGAGAGGAGGGTGCTGATCTTATAGGAGAGGTCCAAGCAGCACAGAGGATGTCAGGAGAAGAGGGTGCTGATCTTATAGGAGAGGTCCCAGCAGCACAGAGGATGTCAGCAGAGGAGGGTGCTGATCTATAGGGGAGGTCCCAGCAGCACAGAGGATGTCAGGAGAGGAGGGTGCTAATCCTATAGGAGATAGTCCCCCTTTATAGATGGTCCCCCTCTTTCCCTTTATAGATGGTCCCCCTCTTTCCCCCTTATAGATGGTCCCCCTCTTTCCCCCTTATAGATGGTCCCCCTCTTTCCCCCCTTATAGATGGTCCCCCTCTTCCCTCTCCCCCCTTATAGCTGGTCCTCCTTTCCCCCCTTATAGATGGTCCCCCTCTTTCCCCCCTTATAGATGGTCCCCCTCTTTCCCCCCGTATAGATGGTCCCCCTCTTTCCCCCTCTATAGATGGTCCCCCTCTTTCCCCCTCTATAGATGGTCCCCCTCTTTCCCCCTCTATAGATGGTCCCCCTCTTCCCCCCCTTATAGATGGTCCCCCTCTTTCCCCCTTATAGATGGTCCCCCTCTTTCCCCCCTTTATAGATGGTCCCCCTCTTCCCCCCTTATAGATGGTCCCCCTCTTTCCCCCTCTATAGATGGTCCCCCTCTTTCCCCCTTAAAGATGGTCCCCCTCTTTCCCCCCTTATAGATGGTCCCCCTCTTTCCCCCCGTATAGATGGTCCCCCTCTTCCCCCCCTTATAGATGGTCCCCCTCTTTCCCCCTTATAGATGGTCCCCCTCTTTCCCCCCTTTATAGATGGTCCCCCTCTTCCCCCCTTATAGATGGTCCCCCTCTTTCACCCTCTATAGATGGTCCCCCTCTTTCCCCCTTATAGATGGTCCCCCTCTTTCCCCCCTTATAGATGGTCCCCCTCTTTCCCCCCGTATAGATGGTCCCCCTCTTCCCCCCCTTATAGATGGTCCCCCTCTTTCCCCCTTATAGATGGTCCCCCTCTTTCCCCCCTTTATAGATGGTCCCCCTCTTCCCCCCTTATAGATGGTCCCCCTCTTTCCCCCTCTATAGATGGTCCCCCTCTTTCCCCCTTAAAGATGGTCCCCCTCTTTCCCCCCTTATAGATGGTCCCCCTCTTTCCCCCCGTATAGATGGTCCCCCTCTTCCCCCCCTTATAGATGGTCCCCCTCTTTCCCCCTTATAGATGGTCCCCCTCTTTCCCCCCTTTATAGATGGTCCCCCTCTTCCCCCCTTATAGATGGTCCCCCTCTTTCACCCTCTATAGATGGTCCCCCTCTTTCCCCCTTATAGATGGTCCCCCTCTTTCCCCCCTTATAGATGGTCCCCCTCTTTCCCCCCGTATAGATGGTCCCCCTCTTTCCCCCCTTATAGATGGTCCCCCTCTTTCCCCCTTATAGATGGTCCCCCTCTTTCCCCCCTTTATAGATGGTCCCCCTCTTCCCCCCTTATAGATGGTCCCCCTCTTTCACCCTCTATAGATGGTCCCCCTCTTTCCCCCCTTATAGATGGTCCCCCTCTTTCACCCTCTATAGATGGTCCCCCTCTTCCCCCCTTATAGATGGTCCCCCTCTTTCACCCTCTATAGATGGTCCCCCTCTTTCCCCCTTATAGATGGTCCCCCTATTTTCCCCTTTATAGATGGTCCCCCTCTTTTCCCCTTTATAGATGGTCCCCCTCTTTCACCCTCTATAGATGGTCCCCCTCTTTCCCCCTTATAGATGGTCCCCCTCTTTTCCCCTTTATAGATGGTCCCCCTCTTTCCCCCTTTATAGATGGTCCCCCCCTCTTTCCCCCCTTTATAGATGGTCCCCCCCCCCAGTCAGTAAATAACAAAATATAACTCACCTACCCTGCGTTCCCCCGTCGATCCTCTCTCCGTCTGCTGCCTCCGGCTGATGCGCGGCTGCCGGGGGTGTCCCATCCTCTCCCCGGCAGCGCGCGCATCACACAGCTCCTAGTGCCGCCTGGGCCCTGACTTCCGGTACGTGCGCTCCCAGTACCGGAAGTCAGGGCCCCAGGCGGCACTAGGAGCTGTGAGATGCGCGCGCTGCCGGGGAGAGGACGGGACACCCCCGGCAGCCGCGCATCAGCCGGAGGCAGCAGGAGACTCTTGTGACCGCAAGCGAAACAATGCTTGCGGTCACAAGAGTGCAGTGGCGAGGGGGCCTCCCGGGCGGCATTATAATGTGGGCGGCACGGCATGGGCCCCCCCGGAGCCTCGGGCCCCGGGCGGCCGCCCAAACCGCCTACATTATAATCCGCCATTGCTTTGGCCGCACACATCTGCGATGCCAGGAGCTGAATGCACGGCTCGAGTCCTAACAATAAGTGTATATTGGTAATTTGTATAAATTTTTTTTGGGGGGGAGGACTGGCAGGACTTTTCCTTTTAAAGTGACTGTACCACCAGGCCCAGGCTGAAACACTGGAGGTGGGCTGACCCACCCTTAGTGGGAAGAAACTCCAGCCCCTCCATGACGTGACTCCATTACAATCAATGGAACCCTATCATAGAGGGGCTAGGGTTTCCTCCCACTAAGGGTGAGTCGACGCGTCTCCAGTGCTTCTGCCTGGGCCTGGTGATACAGTCACTTTAATGTAAGCAAATTGCCTATGTGTATTTCCTAGGGGATTATCATATTATAGGGGGTGTAAAGGGGGAACATTTCTTGAACATTATTTGATAAAGGACAGCCTTTCCACACTGAGGCAAGATAGCCTCATCCTTGTGGGTTTCCCAATGGCCCCTGCAGCACTAAACACCCTCTCAGATACCACACTGCTATCTAGGCAGGACTGCAGGGTCAGAGCAAACTCTGCAAGCTGTGGCCAGATGTCGACCTTCTCTGCCCAGAACTGCACTGGGTCAAAAATATTTAGGGGCAAGAGTGATTCCAAGTATGATTCGACCTATAATACCAGCTGCTATTGGAGGGAGACTTCAGTGTGGGGCTGACTGGATTGTTCCTTTATCTTTTGGGTTTTCTGACCCTGGCGTTTTTACCCCCAATATTCTTGTTATCTGGCTCCCCTGACCATTGGCTATTGTGACTTGACTTTTCTGTGGATTGTGATTTGGTACCTCTGCTGGCCGTTTGGTGTGACCACAAATTGGTAGGTATCACGCATCATCTGTCAATGGGGGACCTGAAATTTGAAGTTCAGAGTGAAACTGCCAAAATGCGTCAAAAAGAATTTAAAGACCGCTAATTTATTTTCGTACAGCCGGTCCAACATGTAAAGGACAGAATTCCACCATGTTGACACATTGCCAATGTTCCTGAAGTCCACAATGGAGTTGGATCTGGCGAAGGGCGTGACTTGCCACATAAGAGTGGCTGAAGTGTGTGCAAATTTCCTGCAACATCTTCAGAAGCTCCTCGAGACCTGGGAAGGTGCATAGGAACCTTTGCATCAGTAGGTTCATAGCCATGGAACGTGTGTCATTCCTCCCTGCTCCAGTGCCCACCTTCAGTTGCTAAGAAGTGCGCCAGTTTGGAATTCCATCCTCAATGATCCAAAGCAATTCCTGCCCAGTTAGACTGTGTTCTCCAAGGCTGCGCAAGTGCAGAACAGCCTGACGGCATTAGTACTCCATGGGGACAGGGTGGTGTATGAAAAATGGAATTGAATGGAACTAGGTGGAAAAAGTGGTGTGACCTCTATTTGTTGATGCTGCAGCTTCACCTCTCCCAGAAGGACGTTTATCCAGTGGGCACTGATGGACATATACTGCCCTTGTCCATGGTTCGAACTCCACATGTCCGCGCTGAGGTGCACCCAATTAAACACAGAGACGCATGGAGTTGCCAACCTTCTGTATATTAGGTTATGCATAATGCAAATGAGCCAGGGAGCGCACATTTATATTAATAGTACATTAATATTTTATGGATGGCAGTAGCTAATATTTATTTTGGGATATAACGTAGATATAGATTGTATGAGCGTGGAGATGGACCGGTTTTACCCTTATCTTATGGTGTGGTTCATAGTGTTAATCTTTACTATTTTGTTAAATTAATTGAACAATTGTTCAATTGTATTTATATATTTTAAAAATTAAAAAAAGAAATTCAAGGCAATCAACTTAGCCAGCTGCAGCTGTTGTTTTTTATGGGCAAAAGTGGCATGGGGGTCCCAGTTCTTCTAAACAATTGGGTGGTGGCAATCCATGTGCTGATGCACAGAAGTAGTATCTGGGTTTAAACCCAAACGCCTTGGTCTTGGTCATGGTATTTGTCCCTGACAATAAAAAACTGCCTCACCACTGATCGCAGTGGGCAGTTGTTTGTAGCAGGAGCACTGCTAGACTGTTTAGTACCGCCGCTGCTTTGGGGTACCTGAGTTCCTGTGTCTTTCTGAACACCAGTACGGTGACTGACGCTTTACCCCTTCCCTTTTGCCTCTGGACTGACGAGCTGAGGATGGGCCCTGACGCTGACTCGGTGGAACAAATACATCTTCACCCCCTGATGAAGATTTCTGTGGGCCGAGATTCTATGTGGGATACTGTCCCTAAATTACCTTGGAGGCCAGAGTGTTGTGACACCCATTTGGCGCTGCTACACCAAAAACTGGATGTTATTTCAATGATCACCAGATATTGATTACAGTATATTTTGAAATTAAAATAAGAAATTAAATTCTTAAAATAAATAATGATTAACTTCTCAAAATAATTAATAATTAGAAAGATTATAGATTTTTTTTTTACGCTGATGATCCACTAACAGCTACAGCCACTGCTGTCGATAGCAAAAATTAACTTTTTTTCCCTCCAGTTTTTGCCACTGTCATAATAGCTGTTTAACCCAACATAAGGCTATGTTCACACTGCGTATGAATCTGTCCGTAGTGCGAACCGCGAATATACGCACATAGTTTTGAGGTTGATGCGTTCGCTTAAAAGTATACGATATACGGCCGCACAGTGCACACTACGTAGGAACTTACGGCCGGATCGTATACGGCGCCATGAAAAATGAACAAGACCATTGTTTGAGGACGGAAATGTTGAAACTCACGGCCGTGGATTTCCATGCGGTCCAATACGCAGTACTTATTTCAGCCAAATTGAACTTGATTTTTCGATCCAAAAGGTTCTGTGTGGTTTACGGGGCTGGGCGAAGATTTCCAAGTAAATGACCTGTTTCAGATCGCTTCGAAACAAGCTAGGGAAGCATAACTGTACTGCGGGCGTATGTTCGCGGTTTGTACGCATCCGGCTGCATGTCTATTTTTCCCACGCCCGTAGTTTCAGCCGCACATGTACGGCGGCGTACGATCTATGGACGGATTCATACGCAGTGTGAACATAGCCTTAGGCTGGGTTCACACACAGTATATTTCAGTCAGTATTTTGCAACCTCAACCAGGAGTGGATTGAAAACACAGAAAGGCTCTGTTCACACAATGCTGAAATTGAGTGGATGGCCGTCATTTAATGGCAAATATTTGCTGTTATTTTTAAACAAAGGCTGTTAATTACCGTTATATGGCTGCCATCCATTCAATTTCAACATTGTGTGAACATAGCCTTTTTTTCAATCCACTCCTGGTTGAGGATGCAAAATACTGACTGAAATATACTGTGTGCAAACCCAGCCTAAGGCTATGTTCACACACAATAAGCGACCAGCCATTCACGGAATGGTCGGTCTCTGAAAAGATCATCCCAGCCGGTATTGCAGTATCGGACGGTTGATCTTTATGGCCGCAGACTTCTGATGTGGGCGCATCCGTGTGCGCCTGCATCAGAACTCCCCACAGTCCACTATGGAGCCAGCCGCTCGCTCCATAGTGTGCACCGACATGGTTTTTTTCAATGAATAGCGGCTGCAGAAAACTGACATGTCAGTTGTTTGCGGCTGCGCCGCTAGGGATCCCGGCAGGAGCATATGCTATGGGGGACATTATGAAAAGGCGTAAATGCCTTTTTTAGGTGCAGATCGGCGTAAAAATATTTTTTCGCATCTGCCCCATCTTCGCCAGTGGTCCAGAGAGGGGGCGTTACGGGAAGGGAGAGGGGGCGCAGCCTCTGCGTGCGCTGCAATTATAATTTTTCCCAGTGGAAAAATGATACTAAAACCAACGCCAGCTCTACGCCGCCAGATTTCAAAGTTTTTGCACGGACGGGCTCCGTGCAATTGGGATTTATGAAGAGGCGATGCACCTCTACGTAAATCCCGAGGTCCGGAGCTGAGGGGACATTTGTAAGCCCGGCGTAAAAAACGCCGGACTTCATAAATGTCCCCCCATGTGTATACACTCCGGACGGGATCCCATAGAAGGCAATGTAACGCATATTCTCGTAATAATCACGGCCATTGTACAACGGCCGTGGTTTTATGAAAATATAGGTTGTGTGACCATAGCCTTCCTCTGTATTAGTCCCACTATTGTAGCGACATTGGTTCGGCTGTTTTATTGCGGTTTGTTTGGATGTGAATCCGACCGAATATTCCCGCATCGAGTTTTTGACCGATTCCCTCATCTCTAGTTATACGGATAGTAATGGAGCAATTTTAAGCACTTTTTTTTAATGTAGCAAAATAAAGGTTTTAAAAATTGCCATCGTTGTAATTAAACTGAGGTGAGTAACATAGATGACAGGTCAGTTTTACCACTGGGTGAATGGCGTAGACACAAACGCCACCTGAAATTTGGAAAATACCTTTTTTTAAAAAAAAATTACCACCCAAATAATAAATGATGGTCACATGGTCACAGACACCTGACCGGGATATAATTCATGACTAAATTTTCTGTTGTAACCAAAACACACCGTGTGAACACCGCCCTATCCTACCTCACAGGGGTCACTGCCCTCGGCTAGTCACGTGCTGCCTCCCAGCCAATCACATGACGAGTAATCTACCTCACTAGCCCTCACACGGTGACCGGGGCCCCCACACACCCAGCCTCCAGCCCAGGATTTCTCCCCACCGCTCTCTCCTCTTCCTCTGATCGGGAACGGCTATTTCATGTGGTAGAGCACCGCCTTCCGGCATTTTTATACGTCACGCAGTAACGTGACAGGAAGCAGGACGGGTCATGTGACCCGAGGGTAACCCAGGAGTAAGTCGTTTTCGGCCCTGCCGCTGGTTTCCCGTGGTGAGCGCTGTGTGTGATATACTGGGGATCAGGGGCCGGGCCTGTATGTGTGCGCTCACAGGGTAAGCTCATGTTCGTCCTTGTGACCGTGTCCCGGGGCGGCCGCAGTGTAGAACCGATCAGTGAGGAGGGAGAGACAGGTAAGCGGGGGCCGGAGGTGGCCTGAGCCCGGGGCCTCTTCACCTGCCGTGTGTAATCATTCCGGGGGCCCATATCTCTATACACGGTGTCCGACACCACAGCTGATACTTATATATACAGTGCCCGGGGCCGGAGCACAGCTCTGTGTATACAGCGAACCCTGGGTAATGTGTGTGTATATATATGTATACAGACACTGGGTAATGTGTATGTACTGTGTGTGTGTGTATGTGTATATATATATATACACATTACTCAGTGTCTGTATACAGATATACAGTATATATATTTATATATACACACACTACATACACATTACCCAGGGTTTGCTGTATACAGAGATATCTGTATACAGCAAACCCTGGGTAGTGTGTATGTAGTGTGTATGTATATATATATATATATATATATATATATATATATATATATACTGTATACAGACATTGAGTAATGTGTATGTAGTGTGTGTGTGTGTGTGTGTTTTTATATATATATATATATATATATATATATATATATATATATATATATATATATATATATATATATATATATATATACACACACAGACCCAGCACATGCAGGGAACCCTGGGTAATGTGTGTGTGTGTGTATATATATATATATATATATATATATATATATATATATATATATTAGAATTCAAACTCGGTTTTCAAACTAAATTTCCCCCTGAAGTTTTGCTCGGTATCCGAACAAAATCAGGGGGATAACTGTCAGCTGAACTGATGTTCATCTGACAGTTAGAGGTGTTCGGGAACAGTGAGAGGCAGGAGCGGGCGGCTATTTAAACTTGCCGCTGCTCCTCTCAGCTGCAGGGGACACCCTGTAAAGAAGCGGGGATTTCCCGAGCAGGAGCGCGGCGGCAAGTTTAAATAGCTGCCCGCTCCTGCCTCTCACTGCGGGGACGCCCTGAAGCCGGCCGCACTAACCTGTCATTCCACGTCCCCCCCTTGCTGGCCCGGAGCTCTTCCTGTATGGTTCCCCCGCAGCCGCACGCATCTGCTGTTCTGCCCGCGGCCCCGCTCATCAGCTCCTTAGCCGCTTCCTTCTGCTGCTCCCCGCCACGTCTGCAGGATGAAGGAGAGTCTGCAGACGCGGCGGGGACCAGTGGGTGGAAGCAGTTAAGGAGCTAATTAGGCTAGGTTCACACTGCGTTTTCAGCATCCGTTTAACGCATCCGTTTTTTAAAAAAAACGCATAAAAAACGGATTGCAAAAAACGGATTCATTTGTGTGCATCCGTTTTTCCATTGACTTCCATTATAAAAAAAAACGGATCCGTTTTTTTTGACGGACCAAAACGGACAAAAAAACGTTGCTGACCGTATTTTTCTGGACGTTAAAAAAACCGGATCCGTTAAACGGATGCTGAAAACGCAGTGTGAACCTAGCCTAAGCGGGGCTGCTGGCAGAACAGCAGATGCGTGTGGCTGCGGGGGAACCATACAGGAAGAGATCCGGGCCGGCAGGGGGGACGTGGAATGACAGGTTAGTGCGGCCGGCTTCAGGGCGTCCCCGCAGTGAGAGGCAGGAGCAGGCGGCTATTTAAACTTGCCGCCGCGCTCCTGCTCCTCTCAGCTGCCGGGGACACCCTGTAAAGAAGTGGGGAATCCCATCATAATGAGGGGAATCCCCACTTCTTTACAGGGTGTCCCCCGCAGCTGATTGGAGCAGGAGCACGGCGGCAAGTTTAAATACCCGCCCGCTCCTGCCTCTCAGTGTTCCTGTGAACATCAAAATGTTCTTACGCTCTGTTGGCCGGGTGCTCTGCATCTGACCCACGGAGGGTAAGAACCAATTAATCAGTTTAACATTGTTCCCTATGGGAATTTACAGCTCGGTTCTGGAACAGCCTTCCAGAACCAATTATATTCAAGAACCGAGGTACCACTGTATGTATGTATGTATGTGTATGTGTATATATATATATATATATATATATATATATATATATATATATATATATATATATATATATATATATATATATATACAGTATATAGACCCAGCACATATAAGGAACCATAGGTAATGTGTATGTAGTTTGACTTTGTGTATATATATCTGCATACAGACCCTGGGTAATTGTGTGTGTGTGTATGTATATGTGCGTGTGTGTGTATATATATATATATATATATATATATATATATATATATATATATATATATATATATATATATATATATATATATATATATATATATATATATATATATTTCTGTATACAGACCCAGCACATATGTAATGGGTATTGTGTAGTGTGTGTGTATATATAGCTATGTATATAACCCTATAATACTGTATATAACAAGCTCGGGGCCCTACATCTCCTCTATACAGGGTGTCCTGTGTAGAAGTGTATATATATCCCTATAATTGTATATATGGAACGCCTGGGGCCATATACCCTCTATACAAGGTGTCCATCACCAGACAGTGTGATTGATTCTTGTATATACAGTGTCTGGGGTCGGAGAGCAGCTGTGTGTATACAGATGCAGGACATGCACATTACCTGGGGATCCCTGTATACATAGGGCTGCCCTCCAGCCCTGGGTACTGAATATACGAGTATCAATTAAAGTGTCCCGTAATAGGCACCCTATATAGAGGAGATAAGGCCCTAGTGTTATAGTGCTATAAACGTGCTCATATATATTATACACACACACACACACACACTCACATACATTCATTACTGAGGGAGTCCTTGTGTGTGTGCTGTATATACACTCACCGGCCACTTTATTAGGTACACCTGTCCAACTGCACGTTACCACTTAATTTCTAATCAGCCAATCAAATGGCGGCAACTCAAGACCATCTCCAGCAGTTCAAACCGAGCATCAGTATGGGGAAGAAAGGTGATCTGAGTGCCTTTGAACGTGGCATGGTTGTTGGTGCCAGAAGGGCTGGTCTGGGTATTTCAGAAACTGCTGATCTACTGGCATTTTCACGCACAACCATCTCTAGGGTTTACAGAGAATGGTCCGAAAAAGAAAAAACTTCCAGTGAGCGGCAGTTCTGTGGGCGGAAATGCCTTGTTGATGCCAGAGGTCAGAGGAGAATGGGCAGACCGGTTCGAGCTGATAGAAAGGCAACAGTGACTCAAATAGCCAACCGTTACAACCAAGGTAGGCAGAAGAGCATCTCTGAATGCACAGTACGTCCAACTTTGAGGCAGATGGGCTACAGCAGCAGAAGACCACACCGGGTGCCACTCCTTTCAGCTAAGAACAGGAAACTGAGGCTACAATTTTCACAAGATCATTGAAATTGGACAGTAGAAGATTGGAAAAACGTTGCCTGGTCTGATGAGTCTCGATTTCTGCTGCGACATTCGGATGATAGGGTCAGAATTTGGCGTCAACAACATGAAAGCATGGATCCATCCTGCCTTGTATCAATGATTCAGGCTGGTGGTGGTGGTGTCATGGTGTGGGGAATATTTTCTTGGCACTCTTTGGGCCCCTTGGTACCAATTGAGCATGGTTGCAACGCCACAGCCTACCTGAGTATTGTTGCTGACCATGTCCATCCCTTTATGACCACAATGTACCCAACATCTGATGGCTACTTTCAGCAGGATAATGCGCCATGTCATAAAGCTAGAATCATCTCAGACTGGTTTCTTGAACATGACCATGAGTTCACTGTACTCCAATGGCCTCCACAGTCACCAGATCTTAATCCAATAGAGCATCTTTGGGATGTGGTGGAACGGGAGATTCGCATCATGGATGTGCAGCCGACAAATCTGCGGCAACTGTGTGATGCCATCATGTCAATATGGACCAAAATCTCAGCACCTTGTTGTATCTATGCCACCAAGAATTGAGGCAGTTCTGAAGGCAAAAGGGGGTCCAACCCGTTACTAGCATGGTGTACCTAATAAAGTGGCCGGTGAGTGTATGTATAGCTGGGTGTGTATAGCTCTATAGGTCAGTGTATAGTGCTGCCCTTGACAGTGTTTTCATTGTATTGGGTGCCTTGTAGAGATTCGGGTTCGAGTCCATCCAAACCCGAACGTTCGGTATTTGATTAGCTGCTGAACTTGGATAAAGCTCTAAGGTTGTCTGGAAAACATGGATACAGCCAATGACTATATCCATGATTTCCACATAGCCTTAGGGCTTTATCCAACTTCAGCAGCCACCGCTAATCAAATGCCGATCATTTGGATCGACTCGAGCATCCTCGAGGTTCACTCATCTCTAGTGCCTTATAGATGCCATGCGCTGGCTTCTTGGTTATAAAGTCTTGTGACTGCCCAAACTCCACCCACTGTGTTTCAGGGGGAGGAGCCTGACATGCTTCAGGTGTAATCAGGAATGACAGTGCACTGTATCCCCACCTCATTGGCCTATTTAATAAAGGATAGGGGACAAGTAAGTGATTGCGGGGGTCTGGCCTCCGTACAACGCTCTCTGATCTTTCAGGTGGCTCCACAGAGAATGAATGGAGCTGTGGGTCATGTGCTGTGGATGGGAGTTCCTTCACACATACTGTATCGCAGCAGATTTTACTGGGTGCTGCTATTTTCTATGGCTTTACATATTTGCTTCTGATTTTTTATTTTTTTTTTGCACCTAGAATGTAAAGCCCCTCCCCTCTTAACCCACTGCTACCGTGCTAATATGTTGTGAAGAGAGGAAAAGTACCTGGGTGGATATCCTGGCGAAGGCAAAAATTCTCAAGTATAAAAAATAAAATGGCTGATTTATTAGATAAAATCAGTTAAAATGTACATAAAATTAGCAATTACGCCTTTCTGGAGTTCTATTTTTCTTCATCAGATTGCATGTATGCCATGTGCCAAACAGCTTGTTTATATCAGCCGGAAAAGTGCGCCAGTCCACTCTGGGGGGGCGGGGCTAAGCAATAGTAAACAGTGAACAATAGTAACATGCATCAATGGTCTGAGGTGTGGATGGACCAAAAGAACAAAGAATGGGGTTTACAATATAACGCATGAGTTGTTAGACGTATTCATTCATAAACTGGCAGGAAAAGGGGATTTAAAACCTAAATAAACAAATATTTATAGCAGTAACAGTGTGTTTGAGTTTAGTGCAGCAGCTGGAGAGAGTTGGCGTCCGGTATCCTAGTAACAAGAGGCGGGTCCTAATTTTATGTCCTTTTTTTTTTTTTTTTTTACTGATTTTATCTAATAAATCAGCCATTTTGTTTTTTATACACCGCTCGTTGTAAAAGAATTTTTGGCAGCTTCAGGATACCTTTTTTTTTCTTCTCTCTGCTGCATAAAACCATGGCCCAGCACTGGGAGAGTCCCGTTTCCTGGATACTTTCACCAGCAGCCATCATCCGACACTATGAGCTACCCCAAAGCAGCCCAAGGGACTTAAAGGGGTACTCCGGTCCGGGGGTATTTTTTACCAATGGCCGGGGAGGGGGTGGTTATCAACGGCGCAGGTGACTTACCTCCCCGTTTCCAGCACCAGGTCCCGGATCGCATCGCCCCGTACCTCCGTCTTGCGGCCGCTTATTGGTGTGAGCTGCTGCATGAGACGTGACGTCCCGCCTTGGCCGCTGAATGGCTGAGCTGCCTTGAGATGTCACGTCTCGTCTCATGTGGCAGCTCACACCAGGAAGTGGACGGGGGTACGGGGCGCCACGATACGGGACCCGCCGCTGGAACCGGGGAGGTAAGTCACCAGGCACCATACATTACCTGTCCGGGCTGCAGGTCTTCTCCTTCTCCCGGGGTCCCGTGCGCAGCAGCTTCGGAGCGGGGCTGTCTGAAATGATAGACCACTTAGCCAATCACTGGCCGGGACCGCTGCGGCCAGTGATTGGCTGAGCGATCTGTCACTTCTGACAGCCCCGCTGCAGCCCGGACAGGTAATTTATGGTGCAAGGGCTGCAAGGACATCGGTAATGATGTCCCTGCAGCCCTCGCTTAACGATCATTGGAGACGTGGAATAGGCCCAGTAAACGTGCGCCGATCTAGCAGATCGGCGCTCATCTACATCGTTGATCGTGCCCCCATCGGCCCGTGGAATAGGACCCTTAGTGCTAATTTGTTACCTGTCTGCGCTCCCACTTGCTTCCCCGGCTCCTTGGTGTCCCGCTCAGCCAATCAATGCGCTGTCCTGCCGCAGCCGCTGATTGGCTGAGCAGAACGCCAGCGAGAAGCAAGCGGGAACGGGGACAGGTAATGTATTAGCCCGGCAGTGGTGGGTTAAGTGGGAAGGGGCATTACTTTCTCGCAGCAGAATGTAAAATCTGTGAATATATAAAGCAATAGAAATTTACAGTACCCAGTATCACTGCAGAACTCGCAGTGTGAAATGCGCTGCAATACCATACGTGTGAAGGCACCCTAAAGGTGTTATCAAGACTTGTGATTAGTGTGTTGCACAGGGTGGATCTACAGTGTGAGGGTGAATGCACACTAGTCAGGTCTGTGGATTACAGCACCAGCCAGCTACATCAGATTCTTCAGATTCACACACTGCACTAGTTTCCTGACACACATCGACCTTTTGTTCGGGTTCCACAATCTGCACACTAACCATTTATTTTGTGGCTTATTTGCTGCTGATTTTTTTATTTTATTTTATTTTTTAATGTCTACTTAAAATCTGTCCAGTGCAATGCACATGAAGATTATTTTTATTTACAAATCCTTTCCGCTTTCTGTCATGTGCTGAAAATCTTTCGCAGAGGCTAAAAGTTTAATGGTTTTTGTGCAGATGAGCTTTGTGCAGAAATTTGTAACTTTTTTTTTTTTTTTAGGCCAAAGAGTAGCATAAATAGAATAAGCGATTACACCGGCTAAAGTGTAATCCGGCAGTGATGTTCTGACTCTCTCCTAGATCTGCACATTCAGCTGGTTCCATAATACTCTATCGATCTATACACTGGTATAAACCTGTGGCCCTCTATTTATTGCAGAACTACAATTCCCATGAAGCCTGGACTGCCAAATGGGAGTTGCAGTTTTGCAACAGCTGGGGGGGGGTACAAGTTTGACAACACTGTTACAGATTATAATGGAGGACATTGCTTGGCCCATTCTCACTTGCTTCTCCTCCTCAGTAGTACAATGAGGTGTGTGTCGCCCCCCAGATATCACACAGAGATGTGCCACATTGAGTACTGCCTTTATATTAAGGATCAAGTAAATTTTTGCACCAGAATCTGCAACTTTTTAGCTTACACTGCACTCACTACTTAGAATAAGTGGGTGGGGCAAGGCATAAAAAGGTGTGGCCATGACTACACAAAGCATAGAGCTGAGGTTTATTGTTCCATACAATACATTGTTGGTAATTTGGCTGTGCTGGTCCACTGATCAGCTATTGATGGTTTATCGTATGCATATGGTATTAGTGGGATTTCCGTAGAAGACCCCTGTAATGTACTTGTCGACTCTTCAGAAGCAGAACCCATGGTGAGACATGAGACTGCTGACTAGTGTTGAGGGGACCTATCAAACTTTTTGGGTTCTGCAACTTTCTCCCAACCCGACCCCATGGCATTTGATTTCCCTTGGTTGCAGAAGTTGGATGCCGCCCTAGGGCTGCCAGAAAACATGGATATAGCCTATTGTGAGCGGTTGGGTTAGTAGAACGTTGCAGAAACCTACGTTTGACAGGTCCGCTCAACGTTACCGCCAACTAACTAAACTTTTTTTGTTTTAACTGTGAGACGTCAGTGTAAATTGAGTTGAATTTGTTGCTCTTGATTTCAATCCACTTGTTGTGGGACATTATTAGATGGCGCAGAAACCTTACTCCTCTTCCCTTATGGTTTCTCAAAAGCTTGAGAGAGGGGTTCTAGAACCCAAAACCTGTTTTGTTTAAAAAGTAGAATAAGGCTGGGTTTAAATTAAATGAAACTGATAAATTTATGTTTTTTCAGAATGTTGCAAGTCATGTTCTGATGTACGGTGATCCGACAGCATGATCCAGCAGCACTAAGTCCGGCAAAAAAAATATACACTTATTACGGGAAATGCTTATAAAGTGCTTTTTTCCCCGCACTTACTACTTGATCAAGGCTTCACTTCCTGGATAACAGGGTGATGTCCCGCCCTGACTCCCAGAGCTGTGTGGGCTGTGGCTGCTGGAGAGGATGATGGCAGAGGGATGCTCTGTGTCCCTCCAGTGCCCTCTGTCCCTCAGTGTCCCTCTGCCATTATCCTCTCCAGCTGCTACAGCCCGCACAGCTCTGGGAGTCCGGGCGGGACATCGCCATGTTATCCAGGAAGTGACGTCACCATGTTATCCAGGAAGTGACATCACCATGTTATCCAGGAAGTGAAGCCTTGATCCAGTAGTAAGTGCAGGGAAAAAAGCACTTTATAAGCATTTCCCGTAATAAATGTATATTGGTGATTTGTATAACTTTTGGGGGGCAATACAGTACTTAAGTAAAAATTTTCGCCACACTTCTCCTTTAAGTTGTCCCATTGAAATACATCGGTTCACTTCAAAGATACGTTTCCCTTTAGTGCTTTTCTACTGCGCTGGAGGGAAATGCCACCCGATGAATGTAAACCTGACCTAAAACTCCTTTACCATCCTTAATCATCTGCACCGATTGTTGTAATGCCATAGCACCGCTGACACTCTCCTGTTCCTTGGTTACACCTTTAGTCAAGACATTTACCTAAACTTCTCCTGTGGGCGGCTCTCTGGCTCCTAAGGGTCCTGTTACACTGAGTTATTTTTATCGATTAACGACTAATGATAAACGATCGCAAACAAGATTTTTTAGGTTTAGATCTAAATCAAAGATCAATGACATACAAACGATTAAAAAAAATATATATATTTTTTTTTTTCCACGATAATCGTCCCGTTTAATAGAGCCCTAAGTCTGGACTGATATAAGCAATGCAGCAGTTTTTGCCCCGTCACTAATGAAAACTTTAATGACCGTACGGGAAATCTCTGAGAGGGGGTGATGTTGCAAATGTTATGTCTGATTGTCTGTTATTGTGTCTTGTAGACCATCACCATGTCTGGGACCGAGAGCATCCAGCTGGACTTCCCACACTACAGCTCTGTGCTCCTGGACACCCTGAACAAGCAGCGACTGGAGGGCAAGTTCTGCGATCTCTCTGTCCAGGTGCAGGATCGTGTCTTCCAAGCCCACAAGACCGTATTGGCGGCCTCCTCCCCTTACTTCCATGACAAGCTGCTTCTGAATGACACCAGCTGCCTGGTTTTGCCAAGTGTCATTCAGCCTGAGGCCTTCGAGAACCTGTTGCAACTTATTTACTCTGGAAGACTTTGCCTTGAAATGGAATCGTTGCCCTCACACCTCCTGGTGGCCAGTGGTCTGCAGATGTGGCAAGTGGTAGACCGATGTTCTGAGATTCTTAAAGAGAGAAAAGCTTATGTCCCGCAGACCTGGTCAAGCCGTGCCAGTGAAAGCCAGTCGCCGAGCAGCAGCTTCCAGCTACCACGAGACGACCCTCCGCCACCACCACCGACAGTCACAGTGGGTTGCTCGGATGATGATGAAGTGATCAAGGTTCGAGTTTCAGAAGAAGAGGAAGAAGAAGAGGAGGAGGAGGAGGAGGACTCAAAGAGCGGTATGAATGTCCTGGATGAGACTGTAGCAACCAATTGTTCTTATGCTCTCCCTTCTTCATCTTCGTCACCTGAAAGCCCTAAAGTCATCTACATCAAGCAAGAGCGGACTGAAGAGGATGGAGGTTATTTAAAGGCTTTTGAAGTCACTGAAGTTCAGGCCGAGTATCCTTCAGAGCTAAGCTTTGTCATCCCTCCTACGTCATCACCATCCTCCTCCGACGTTTCCCTCTGTATCCCCCAAAAACTCTACGGTGCGGCAGAACCGACCTCTTTCACAATCTCAAAACCTGTGGACCTTCATGGAAATGAGATTGTATCCCAAGCTCTTCAGGCTCAAACTGTTCATGCTCCCGTCAAGCTTGTGGCAGCCCCAGACGGGAAAAAATTTGGGTGCTTGTGCGGGAAACGTTTTGCCGTAAAGCCTAAGCGCGACCGCCATATTATGCTGACCTTCAGTCTACGCCCGTTTGGCTGTTCTGTCTGCCACAAGAAGTTCAAACTCAAGCATCACCTCACAGAACACATGAAAACGCACGGGGGGAACTTGTTCTCTTGTGAAGACTGTGGCCGCAAATTCAGGGTGGAAAGCTGCTTCCAAAAGCACAAGGAAGTTTGTAAAGGACAGAGATGGGCAGGGGCCTGCTGGACTTACAAATAACCCCAGAAGCCCATCATCAGAGGCAAATCTACAGGGGCCTTCTGTTATAGAGACTGACTTTAGTTGAGTTTTCTCGACCTTCCAAGAATGAACACGTCCCAATAACCAGAAGAGTAGTCCTAGATCTGTACGATTGTAGCCTGGATACTGCATTAGAACTGCCGTGTATTGAGTGCTGCCCTCTACTGGACTGTGCTTGCTGGAGGTCTATAGGAACATTGGTTTTATTGTGGTATATTATGATATATCGACGACATTACTTTTTTTATTTTAGTTTTTTTTTTTTTTTTTTTGCAGAGTCTTTATACTGTTTTACATAGGACCTCCACTTGGGAGGACTGAGCTTGTCACTGGATTACTACATCATCTATGACAGCGGCATGTTCCCATCATAATGGCCCGCACGGTATGAAGCGTGCCTCTAACGTATGGACAGCAGATACGGCTTTAGGTCTCTGTGTAAATATACACACATGTAGCCCTCATGTATGTCAATGCGTGTCTGTACATACAGGGTTAGAGAATGTTAGTAACACTGATTACCTGCAATAATAATAATCCTATGCTATGTCACCTCCGCTGAGAAGTGACATCACCGGTGATGTCAGGGGCTAGGGGGTTGGTTAGGAGTCTACTGTAAGTATTGATGGGGACTATAATAATGGATGGACACCTATACCATGATTTGCTGACCCTATGTCCAGTCTATTAGCAGTTATATGGCAGAGGTATCAAGTGTCCTTTTTATATATACTCTCTATTGTGAATGCCTCTCCCATCATGCCTCAGGACAGAGCAAAAGTGTAATGCTGTAGAAATTTTATCCAGTACTCACTGTTGCCCCCTGTTGAGTGATTTTTGCATAGATCATAGTTTTGCAATGTAGTTATTATCTATGAATAGTTTTCTTAAAATTTGTGCCATATACTGAACACCCCTGGGTACCACAGCACGTTTGGTACAGCCCAATACATCGTAGTGGAGTCCTCTATGTCTGTGTTCCCTTACCTGTGACTTTCCAGGTGTTGCAAAATCACAACTCCCATTCTGCACGATAGGCGTTGTGGTTTTGCCACAGGTTGGGGAACACTACTGGTCTGGTCCAAAATAAAAAAGTAAAAGTAATTTATGTCTAAGTAATCTACTGGGGCCAATTCACACACAGCAGATTCTGTGCAGGAATTTCTGATGCGAGCGATTACTTAGTCTCAGAGAATGACCTATTGTTTTTATGTTTAGTACATTTTTTAAGAATCTTTGGTGATTTTTTTTTTTTTAAATAATTTTTACTATCTATTTTAAATTCCCATAATCTTGTAGATTCCATTCTCACCACTAGGCCTAAAACAGCCCAGACTTCCTGTTCTGTCTGTGATGCAAAGGAGCAGGCTGCTGTAAATTGGGCCGTAGGAAATTACAGATAAGTCGACACCAGAAGAGAGACATCAGATGATGATCACAGTTCAGCCTCCCCTTCCCTGTGGAATGACCTTTATAAAGGTCACGGCACATGCCCAGTCACCTTTGCCATTTATTTCAATAGCACAGCTCCTGTCTGTTGTCCAGGGGCCTTGTTGTAAATCATATATCTAAATGTTATTAAAAAAAAAATAGCTGAATCAAGATGGCTGCCCCCATAATGTACAAAGATAAAATAAAAAAAATTACAATAGACAAAGGAAAAGCATGTTTTAATATCTGTGATGAAAGAAGAAACAAAAGAACATCAGAGGGGCGCACATAGCGAAATTCTGCAGCAATCGGTAAATGAATAAATGCACTTGTGTAGTGCCGCTTACCTTCGGAGGTCGTACTCTGACCACTGCACTGCCAATAGTATGTATAAATTAGAACAGTCTCTTGCCTGTTCCACAATTCTGGCAAACTGGTATCAAGATGAGATCCAAGGTGCTCTGGAAGAACCACAAACTATACAAAGTTGAGGAGGTCAAGCGCTGATTGGATTGATAGAATAATACAGTGTCATACATGATGGGAGGCGTAGTATTACTAATGTCAGTGGACAAAGCAGAATTATGCTCAAAACTCTTTGTCCATTGAATAAAGTGCTTCAGTGGTAGTACACCTCCCATCATCTATCATCAGCGCCTGAGCTCCTCAACTTTGTATAGTCTTGTGGATCTTCCCGACCACCTTGAATCATATTTTAGTATCTGGTTATAATCAGGGGATACAGGTCCTTTAACGTTGTGCAACAAATCTGATGTGTGTGAATATACTCTTGGGTGTTGCCAAGACAATCGTGAAGGATCCTCTATTCTTGAGCTTGGTTGCAAAGAATGGCCATCACTCTGTATGGTGTCTCTTAAAAGGGCCATCTTCTGTGTGTGGAGGAAAGAAGATTTCTTTATTAACATATGAGGTTAACTTTTCTTGGGAAAGTTCATTAGTTTTATCACTTTAGGATCCGTTCTTAATATACAAGGGGAAATCTGCCACTAAAAGCGAGTCTAGCCTTATTCTGCAGGTTTCTTCTTCCATCATCCTCAGGGTCCAGTCCTCATCTTCTAAGCTTTCTTTAGTCACCTGCGTTATAATGGTAGTGGGGAACTTTGTGATTTAAAAATTACACCTCCTTAATTTTCACCTTTTGTTTGTGAGAACTATAGAAGGGTTTATATCAGAGGTGTCAAACTCTTATACACAGTTGGCCAAATCTCAAAATTTGACTAAAGTCGCGGGCCAAACTGAGTATTTATTGAAGCACAGTTGCGTTCAGCTTTCCTATAATAAATGATATAATAAAAGGCTATAGCATGACAAACATAGGATTGGAAGGTAGAGTTCCCTCCCCATGTCTGTAACTAAAGGGGATATCCAGTGATTTTGGTGCAGTTATAAGGATTAGAATAAAGGGCCTATTCTTACCTTTACATGCCCTCTGTATTCCTGCTGGGCCTCTGGGTCCCCCGCTGACCACTGCAGCTGCCACTTTCAGGATGAACTCATATTGGCAGTGACAGCCTGCTCAGCCAATTACTGGCAGCAATGCTGTTCCTCTGAGTCACTGCCTGTCCATGGGCCGTCACTGCCTATACGAGTTTACCTGAAAAGTGGTATAAGTGAAGGACACCGCAGGAGGACATCCCCCCCCCCCCTTCTGAGTCTCAACGAAAGCAGTCGCCACTGCATCAGGCTCCTCTCTGGAGCAAAGCATCTGCATCACTGCTGCACGTACCATTGTCCTATGGGTACATATGGCAGTAAGACACCTCCTCCCGCCTGCCAGGACCAATGTGTCGCAGCGGTTCCACAACGGGCCATAAATAATGGCACTGTGAGCCAGAGTTTGACATTGCTGATCTAAATGGAAGTCCTACAACTGTGTTTATACAATTTAGTTATTTCTAGATTTAAAGGAGGTTATCCAGCACTACAAAAACATGGCCACTTTCCTCCAGACACAGCCCCGCTCTTGTCTCCAGTTTGGGCGGGGTTTTGCTGCTCAGTTCCATTGAAGTGAATGGAGCTTAATTGCAAACCGCACCTCAACTGGAGACAAGAGTCGTGTTGTCTCTGTAAGAAAGTGGCCATGTAGCACTGGATAATTCCTTTTAAAGGTTAATTAGAGAAAAAAAAAAAAACTTCTGAACATTTGTCCTCATGACACTACTTCTTGTCTCCATGTTGGGACAGTTCAGGTTTATCATAGGGGCAGTAAAACTCATGGAAACCAGGTAGATCTTTTCTTATCTGTGTTTGGAAAATAAAAAAGGGGAATTTTCATACCTTGGGTATGACTGGTGTCCCTATGATGATTGGAGCAGCTCCGGGGACGTCAACCACTTATAACTGGGCACATGAATTTCATCTATATATTTATTTCCCCTTTTTGAGACACTGGGTGTTAGTATCGATCTCAGTGATGGCGTCTTGTAATGATCGGTGAATGAAGGAGGGGTAAAGAAGCCACAACACTAATGTAATAATACTGTGCTGAATGAGATTTTTGCTACCAATGTGCATCATCAATTTCTACTAAATGTCCCCCTTGTATCCTACATTCTGAGCTTGTATGTAAGATAGAATCGTCGATAGTTCTGGTGTCTGAAATAAAGAAATAAAGCCAGATGAGTGTGTACGTGTGAGCGGCCCCATGGGTTTCAGGAAAAATGAGCATTTTATATGGGTGCAGGATGTCATATAAACAGCCACAACCAGCAAACTGCTTCTTGCCTGACATCTACTGCAGGTTATATATACAGTGGAGTCGTATTAATATGATGACTCCACTGTCATAATGGTCCGTGATTGCATCTGCAAAAATGTTGAACTGGTTAAAAAAAAAAAAAAAAAATAGTTTGGCTAGATTTGATCTGCGGTTTTCCCGGATCCCATTATCTTCTATTGGTTAATCTGTACTGTTATCACAATCCGCACTGGGACCTATTTTTTCACAAAATGGTTTGCGGATCCGTTAAAAAGCGCAGTAGAAATCAATGGGTAATAAAGTTGATCCGTAATCATGGACAATTTTACGGAGCGTGGGAATAAGGCCTAATACTGGAAAGTTTTATGTTGCATTGTCTTGCTGAAAGATCCCATCAGCCCCTGGGTAGACAGCATGTATGGGTGTTTGCGGTCTGCAGGGATGGATTCATACCCAGATCGGGGAAGACAACATCCTTCAGATCATAACACAGCAGTAAAACGGCTGTCCCAAGGGTGTATGTGCCCGCGAGTCCACCTGTCCTCCCTCTCTGATGTGCATTGCTAAATAAAAAGGCCTCAAGGCTGCAGATTCGGTGAGTACCTTGTGGTCTTTGCTCTATATCAATATTGTTTGATAACTACTATAATATTGCTCCTATATACAAGAATATAACTACTATAATGTCAGCAAAGGTCAGATGGCCGGCACTACTGATTCCACAACTGACTCTGCGACTCCAGAAGGCGGTAGGCTAGATCCTGGATCGTATAGTGCAACGGCTAGTGGAGGTGCTCAACGCTAAAGAATACAGTCCAACATAGGCAATTGTAGAAAAGTAGAAGCGGTCATTCACCACAAGTTTCGCCGTGAAATGCTTTATTGATCCGTGGGCGAACACAGCAGGGAAAGGGGGAAGGTGGAGGAGCGGGTGCACTCAGACAAACATTTTCACGCGGTCACGCGCTTCGTCAGGTCTGGCAGACCTGACGAAGCGTGTGACCGTGTGAAAACGTTTGTCTGCTTGCACCCGTTCATTTACCTTCCCTGCTGTGTTCGCCCCCGGATCAATAAAGCATTTTACAGCAAAATTTGTGAGTGACCGCTTCTACTTTTCTACAATTGCCCATAACTACTATAATACTGCCTCCTATATATAAGAATATAATTACTATAATACTGCCCCCTCTATACAACAATATAACTACTCAGGCCGGAAGATGCGTGGTTAGCCACGGGAAACAGTCTGTAGCCATCAGGATGCCTATGCTTTCACTCCCCCTCCCCACACATGTCTGTCAAGACTGAATAAACGGATTGATTTGCAGTGATTTTTGGTGAGTGCAAGCTCTTTTCTTTTCGTTTGGATTTAACTACTATAATACTACTCCTATATACAGGAATATAACTATTATAATACTGCCCCCTATATACAAGAATATAACTATAATACTGCTTCTATATACAAGAAAATAACTACTATAATACTGCTCCTATATACAGGAATTTAACTATAATACTGCTCTCTATATACAGGAATATAACTACTATAATACTGCTCTCTATATACAGGAATATAACTACTATAATACTGCTCTCTATATACAGGAATATAACTACTATAATACTGCTCTCTATATACAGGAATATAACTACTATAATACTGCTCCTATATACAGGAATATAACTACTATAATACTGCTCTCTATATACAGGAATATAACTACTATAATACTGCCCCTATATACAGGAATATAACTACTATAATACTGCTCTCTATATACAGGAATATAACTACTATAATACTGCCTCCTATATACAAGAATATAACTGTTATAATATTGTTTCCTATGTACAGGAATGAATCTGTAGTGTTTTGTAATAGAAAAAGTTTAGTTTATTCAGCATGTCTTTTTTTTTTTTTTACACAATAAATGTTAATAATTACCTATTAGAAAACTGGTGACAGCGGGAGGAGGATGACCAGACGCCTGACAGTTACTGAAGAAGCTTTCTCATGACTTTCCTCATTGCAGTATTTCTCAGACCGTATATAATGGGATTTAACATGGGGGTGAGTAGCGTGTACCCTATGGTGGCTGCTCTTTCTCTTAGACCTACAGAACTGGCCGAGGGGCGAAAATAGACAGAAGCAATAGTCCCATAGAAGAGACAGACGGTGATGAGGTGAGAGGAGCAGGTAGAGAAGGTCTTCTGCATTTTTTCTGTGGAATGAAGACGAAAGAGAGCGGCCAGAATGTATGTGTAAGACAAGATGATACAGAGAAACGGGACACCAACAGACACGGCCCCTTCAGTGAGGATCAGGGAGAAGTTGGAAGACGTGTCTGAGTCCGAGACGGACAAAACTTGGGCAATTTCACAGAAGAAATGATTCACTTGCTTTATTCCCGAATACTGAAGGGTTGTCACCTTAAGGGTATGAAGAAGAGAGTGAGCACAGGCGGCCACCCAGGACAGGACCACTAGTGCAATACACCAATTATTTCTCATCCTATAACTGTAGTTCAGTGGGCTGCAGATGGCCACATATCGGTCATAGGCCATGACGGCCAGAATGTTGTTTTCCAGGTTTCCGAAGGAGATGAAGCTAAACATTTGGGCAATACAAGAGGGGAATCCGAAAGACCTCATATCAGACATCAGGGTGGAGAGAAGAGTTGGGATGGTGCTTGATACAAAGCATATGTCCACAATGGAGAGGTTACTGAGGAAAAAGAACATGGGCGAATGGAGAGATCTGTTATACACTATACAGAAGATGATGATCAGGTTCCCTAGAAGTGCAACCAGGTACATGAGGAAGACCAGGAAGAGGAGGTAGAACCGAAGCTGAGGAACATCTGAGAAACCCAGGAGGACAAACCGCACATTGGAGGAATTGTAAGTGGACATGGACATCGCAGAAGGGACCTGGGAAAAAGGACGATGTCAGGACCTGCCTATAACATAATAACTCTACATGAAGATACTATTTGTAAGCGCTCTGCTGTCAATAAATGGGACCAATTCTGTTCACCTCTTGAAGCTGAAAACCCTCTTGACCTAGTCCTGATCACTTATTGAAGAATTGGTTACTATACTTCTAATCTAGATCAACCTAAACAAATGAGCCACCAATCCCTCCCTTGTGTGTTACAGTGTATAAGTGTAGGTAAAAAACTTGGACTAGAGGCTTGTCAACACACCCTTAGCTGGTGGTTCAGCCTCTGCAGGTACATGTACATGTTTCCATTCACTGACATCAAGTGTAAATAATCAATACCTGTAGACTTTTTACTCAATCCATAATTAAGCTGTGATCTTAAAATCTTGACACTCAGACGTCTACCAATCAAAACATTTGACGACTCTAGGACAAAAGTTTTTTTTTTTTTATGGTGATAAAACAAATGTTTGGCCCAATAAATGGCTTGTTTATAGGTTCAGGCTGCTATAAAATGAATATACCCCCCCAAACCCACACTATGTCTACCCTGGTGGTGCCTATTCTTCTCTGAGCAATGCTTCCTCCTTTCACCCACTCAATCACTGACTAAGATGGGGTAACAAGCAACAGGGTTGTAGGCACCCAAGGCTCGTTGATGTGTTTAGGGGTGAAGGCAGGTCTATCTGGCCTGATCCTACAGAAGAGCTGCTGTTGAGCAAACTGCCGAAAAGTTTTCTGCTGACTATGATGGAACGTAGTCAGATCACACTGGACATGGCAGCTGCTTGTGCCTATTCTAACTTCTGTCCCCCTTACAATGGGCATCAGTGCCATAGAGCAGTGGAAAAAGGTGTCTGGTCTGATGGACCACGTTCTACATCATGTGGACAGCCTGGTGCATCAATTACCTGGGGAAGAGATGGCACAAGTATGAACTATGGGAGCAAGACAAGCCTTTTGTCTTTGATGAACTATCTCAAAAACGATAGACTTTGAAGAATAAAGACTAAAAATTATGAGAGTTTGCTAAATTTTAAAGAAAATGAAGTCCGAGGACGATGGAAGCTCAGAAGGTCATGTTAGCGCAGCCAGAGGTTGACACGTAGGATGGGACATGGAGACATAGCACATATAATAATTCATTTGAGAAGGTGGTGAAGGGATAAACAGGGAGAAGAGAAGAAAAAGATTATTTATTATTAGAAATTTTCAGTCAGAAAGCTGAGGTTATATACAGGAGCGGCTGTGGCCCCCACGGAGTTGCATTTCCCTAAACAACAAGAGAGGTAATGAGCCAGACACTGGGATTTGTTATGTGCGGCGGATGAATTCCCCCGGATGTCACTGACACAAATTATGTACGGTGGAAAATAATAAACTTTTCATAATGTTCAGATAGGCAACCTGGGAGCCCAATGGCTAAAGCTCAAAGCACTCTACAGATATAGCGATGGGTCAAGTCGCTTCTGTGAAAATGGCCCCACTGTATATGAAGCTATGGGCCTGAGATAGAAACACAAGAGCGAGAGGTGCTCTGGGCAGGTACTGATGTAACTCACAACACTGTCTCCACCCAGCAATGTCTGCTATACCGATACCAGTCAATAAATAAGAATCTGAAGGTCAGTTAGATTACAGCTGCCAAGTGGATCAAAGGGTTTTTTTCAGCACTGCAAGTCTTAAGGCAAACATAATTTAGACTAATGGTGTCTGCCTGCCTTTCTGTTTAAATGCTGTCCGTTTTGACAGTGACATTTAAATTATAAAGTGATTGACATCTGTGTGATTGCTGATGTCAGTCGTTAGTAGTGGGTGTATATGTACTGTATATACTGTCTATAAAGCCCGCTCCAATATTTCACATCTGTGGATTCTGCAGTTTTTTTTTTTGTTTTTTTTTGGCCTTAAGATTTTTGTCATGATTTTCTCCAAAAACAGCCATCTTGAGTTTTGTGGGTATTTTTTTTACACTGTAGAAGCAAATCTGTCACAGAAGCTACAGAGGTGTTGGGCTCCAGAAGTATGGTGCCTATATCTCTTAAACATCCACACTTGTTGGCTGTTCCTGAACCATGAAAAAATTTCACATCAATGACCTCAATGGATATTGGCAAATGGTAAAAGGTCTTCAGGAGTGATGTGTCCCACTTTCTGCTGAATCATGGATGGATGGCTCCACATTTGATGTAAACAACATAAAGCCCTTCCCATCTGTGATCTTTCGGGGCTCAACAGGTCTGTGTTGGCACTAGGGAGGGGCTGAAGGAACATGACAATGAATTTTCCACACTGCCTTGGCCCTGAAACTCACAAGATTGCAACACCATTAATTCCTTAAGGACCCAAAACATAGCTGTATGGGGTCCTTAAGGGGGTACAGAGAGGAGCCAGGGAAAATGCAGCTCTTGCTTATTAACCAGTAAAGTGCTGCTGTCAAAACTTAATGGAGAGCTGATTGCAGAGATCAATGCAGTACTTATGTATTGCATTGATCTTTACGAGCAATCAGTCCCCTGGGGGGCTACAAATTAGTGTTTAAAAAAAAAAGTTTTTATTATATAACTTGTATGACATTTCTCACAAGTTTTGCCTCTGCGGGATACATGTCTAATTCTGTGTTGTCTCTGAGTGTGGGTGTAGACTACCCGCCATGATGTGTCTTATAGAGCAGCAACGAGTAGTGTAAGCTGGGTATCTTGTTCTGGGGGAGATATAAAACTTACTAGAGATTTCAGCAGGGCATCTATGTCTGTCCCTGTCTCCCTCCCTCTCTACCCATTGATTTTTAAAGGCAGCTGTAATCTGATCCCTCAGTGAGTTGTTAAATCTACAAATAGATTTTAGTCATTTTTCAGATTGAATTTTGAGTTAAGGAAGGAGTGGCAAAGAAAAGAACTCTAAGTTGAGAAAGAGGTATTTTGGTATGATAATAATATATTACATAGTTTCTTATATTTGCTTGTACTAGAATAAAAGGTTAGTGACCATTTTAAATTTTTATGAAATTTATATGCTTAAAACATTTAACTACAAGGGCATAGAATATTGCTTGTACCATTATAACATGAATCAGGTATCAATAAGTATTCTTTATTGAATGTCGATTTAGGGGGGAAGAAAAACTCAAGAACAAGAGGACACGGTGAGAGGTTAATGGGAGAAAGATCAGAAGCAACTTGAGAAAATATCAATACACTGAAAGAGTAGTAGATGCTTGGAACAAACTTCCAGCAGATGTGGTTGGTAAATCTACAGTAAGTGAATGTAAACCTGCCTGGGAAATACTAAAAGGGCAGAGTAGATGGACCCAGTGGTCTTTTTCTGCCAATAATATTCTATGTTTCTTATTAACCCTTCTCCCTACCTGTGCCAAGTATAATAAGCGGATAGCCTACAGCTTCACTGAACCACTTACAGATCTGTAAATCAGAATCTGGTTGTTACATTGCAATTTAGACATTAAAACATAAGTACAAAATCCTTATTTCAATGAGCTCTTAGAACATATCTACAAACCAATAAAGTAGAGAAAAAAAAATCAGGACCTGAACCATAAACCATGGCTCCTCCTTACAATATAGGGGGATAAGGGCCTTTTACACAAGCCGATTATTGTGCTAAAAATTGTTAAATCGTTCAAATTTACACAATAATCTTCAGGTGTGAACACAACAACGATCAAACAACAAATTAAAATTTGTTCATATGTCATTGATCGCATCTTTTGAGCTGACCTCAAATTCATTGTTAATCGTTCTCTCTGTGTAAATACTCATTGTTCACGGTATATAGATACGTAATCGCGATCATTCACAGTCTATATACTAAAGCGATTACAATGATATTCACGAAAGTAATTACAATTGCATTAACAACTTTTTCTAAGCAAGCGCCTATTGTTTAAAAAAAAAAAATCATCATTCGCTAAACAAGTGCTGATTTATCTGTCTGTGTAAAAGGACTCTTAGTGAAAGTAAACTCAAGGGCTCATGTAGGCCATTCTCCAAATGAGAGGAAATCGGACAATGGGAACTCCAGAAAATGCGTTCAGCAGGGAAAATTATGGTTTTGCAAATGTATTGCATTGTTGGAAACTAGGGATGGTCCGAACCTGCCGAGGTTCGGGTTCGTATGAACCTGAATGCTCGGCAGCAGATACAGGCGGATACAGCGGGAGGAACGCCTGGAAAACTGGGATACAGCCTATGGCTATGGCTGTATCCCAGTTTTCCAGGCGGTCCTCCCGCTGCATCCGCCCACTCCGCGGAGCGGGCAGACAGCTGGAATCATTACCGAGGGTTTGGGTTCGTGCGAACCCGAACCGAACTCGGTTCGGACCATTCCTATTGGAAACCAAATGGGACATATTTAACATTTGTGAATTGGCGTGCATAGCTACAGTATCGCCTATCGATGACTTTATGAACAATTTTTTTTTCTAAATAAATGGTGGGCACATCACCTGTGGCACCCATTGTCTGATTCTCATCTCATTTAGAGCAGCAGAATGTCCTCCAGTGTCTTCCAAGTTGTGAAAGTTTATTTCCACTAATCTTATACCTATTTCAACACCCTCCATACAGCAGCCTTGACCTCCTTGTTCCTCAGACTGTATATAAAGGGGTTAAGCATTGGGATAACAATACTGTATACTATGCTGATCACTCGGTCATGACTCGGAGAATAGATGGAGTTTGGTCGGAAATACATAAAAATAACTGTACTATAGAACAAGGTGACCATAGTAAGGTGTGAGGTGCAGGTGGAGAAGGTTTTCCACCTTCTCTGTGATGTACCTAGCTTTAGCACGGCACTGATGATGAGGATATAAGACACCAAGATAAAGAGCACTGGGCTGAAGATGACTGTAGTTCCTTCAATAAAGAGAATCATTTGTTCTTTGTCTACTGTATTTGGACAGAACAACAAGGTGATGACAGGCAGATCACAAAAGAAGTGGTGAACAACCCAAGCACATAAGTCATGGGTGGACGTCACTACTGTGTACAAGGTGGAGTGGAGGCTCACGACGACCCAGGAGGAGGCCACCAGGCAGATACATGTTCTTTTGTTCATGATCATTAAATAACGTAACGGGTGACAGACTGCAGCATATCTGTCCAAAGCCATAATGGCTAAAAGGAAACTGTCCATGTTACCGACTGCCAGAAAAAAGAAGAGTTGCAGAAAACATCCGTGGAAGGAGATGTTAGTGTCTCCTGACAGGAGCCCGTACAAAGCCCTTGGTATGATAATAGAGGTAAAAGTAATGTCTACCATTGCCAGGTTTCCCAGCAATAGATACATAGGAGCATGAAGCTGGTGCTGCGATACTATGAGCGTGAAAATTAAGAAATTTCCTGAAATGCACAAGATGTACGTAGTGAAAAAGAAGGAAATTAGTTGGAGACGAAGATGAGGCATCTCTGAGAAACCCAAAAGAATAAACCCATGGTGAGTCTCATTCTTGGACTCCATGTGTACGAGGGCAATGTAAAAGAAATCTTAAAAATTCTGTGTTCCCGTCTTCTAGTCTACACAAATCACTTGGTCCCGATGGCGACCACCCCAGAGTTCTGCAAGAAATAAGTGAGACAGGAAACTATAGGCCTGTCGGTCTAACACCTCTGGTGGGTAAAATATTTGAGGGTTATTGATAGATCAGAGGAAAATATACAAACAACCATGTTCTGATGGTTCGGGGGTCCAATATCTCCTTTACTGCTTCAAAACTTGGCAAATATCCCATCCAGGCTGGTAAGAGTAAATTTATTGCTAATAATTACTCAACACCCATAGGGGGGCATTTATTAAGGAGTCTAATGTGTGCGACTATTCTAATGAGGATTGGTGTGTATTTTGTTTTCCGATAGCTTGTGACTGATTCATTAAAATGTAGCACTGCCATTGTGAATTTATCTAAGTAAAAAGTCGCAAATATGCAAAAATTGCGCAAATATATTCACCTGGTACTGACCAGACGTAAGCCTGCACTTGTTTGTGCGACTTTTTAAAAAGCCGCAAATAATTAATTGGGCGCTAATCCTGGATTATACGAATTTTTGGGTGAATACTCAAAACAAGATTTTAAAAAAGTCGCATCTAAAAAATTTTCGCCTGTCGAATACTGGTTCATAAATAGAACTTGAAAAATCCAATTATTCACCGATAAATGGGTGCAAAAGCCTTGATAAATTTCCCCCATAGTGTATATTGGCACAGTAACAGTATGTTGGGTTATACCAAGTGTAACCGGGCTCGGTCCACGAAGTTTAAAGCGACTCTGTACCCACAATCTGTCCCCCCCAAACTACTTGTACCTTCGGATAGCTGCTTTTAATCCAAGATCTGTCCTGGGGTCCATTCGGCAGGGGATGCAGTTATTGTCCTAAAAACAACTTTTAATCCTGCAGCGCTGTGTTTAACGGCTGGGGCTTACATTTGTATATGCATTAGGCTGGCACCACCTCTCCGTCCTTCCTCCCCACCCTCCTCATCATTACTGCTGTTTGAGCTTTGCACAGGTTTATTAACTATCCAGCCCATGTTCATTATACACACAGGTGGGGAATAGGAAACAATCTGCCTGGAGCATTCCTAATGATGAGGAGGGTGGGGAGGAAGGACAGAGAGGGTGTGCCAGCCTAATGCATATACAAATGTAAGCCCCGGCCGTTAGACACAGCGCTGCCGGATTAAAACTTGTTTTTATGACAATAACTGCATCACCTGCCGAACGGACCCCAGGACAGATCTTGGATTAAAAAGCAGCTATCCAAAGGTACAAGTGGTTTGGGGGGGGGGTGAGATTGTGGGTACAGAGTCGCTTTAATGGACTGAATCTAGACATCTAGTGACTACTCTGTGAGACTCTGTGAGAGCATGGCTAAAAATGGGCTGAACCTGGTCACCAGTAGACTACATTTAATCCAATTTCTAATGTTTCATGTTCACAAGTAGAAACACATAACGATAAAAGAGATACAAGATAAGGGAACATGACGGGACAGCTTGCTTTGTTACCTGTGTATAAGTCATAGATTAAGCCCACCATTGACTCCTTGGTCTGTGATATGACTGTACCAGTCAGGGTTTATATTATCTATACTACGATGCACAGTTCCCCAGATGATCCATTTCAGGTTTTTAATACAGTGTTCAGAACCTCAGAGGAGGGAAACATCTCCTTCATCAACTAACCTTGTCTATCTGCGAGGACCCAGGAGAATCCGAGCATTTTCCACACAAACCAATTACAAATCCAAACATCTGGCCACCGGAGGAAAATTAAATGAAATAAAAATAATAAATCAATAAAATAAAACAGAAAAACAAAACAGAAAAGTACGCTTTATCTTCAAGGCCAAAATGGCCACATCCTTAAAGTGCTAAGGTGTTAATATCCTTTGAATAGGAATACAGCCATTTTGGTCTTGATGCTGATGGATATATATATATATTTTTATTAATAATGTTTTTATTTTTGACTTTTCTATGATTTTATTTCCTTTTATTTTCTAAAAGAAATTCTAAAAAAAACTCAATGTATTCTTTTTTTCTCGTGTTCTTATGATTTTTTTTGTGAATTATTTTAATGTTTTATCTTTATGTCTCAATGCGGGAAACTTTCGCTCTTTAATTTTTATTTAATTTTCTTTATACATTTGGAGAGTTATGTTTTTAAAGTTACAATAAAATACTGAACACTGCAGGCAGCACTTCTCTGATCTTGTTCAGAAATGTAGGAAAGACAGACTACTATGGTACAGCTCAGAGGCACTCAAACATAAAGGTGAGTAGTGAATAGTTGTCACAGCAGAAGTGAGTAGCTTAGTGTAGCCATTGTACCACTAGGTACATTGCTTTGTGTTTTTTACATGAACAGACTGGCGGCGCGTGGATGTCAGTGCCATGGTCCTTTTTTTGAACCGCCACCCGGTTTCTGTGCACTGTATCGGTTTATTCCCGAGCAGCAGCCCGGCATGACGCATTGGTATGCCCACCCCTAATGTGACTATCTCCCCTCCTCTTCTAATGGAAGTCACAGAAGGGAGTTTTTTTTTGTCACACTGGGGCAGGTGGGCCCCTCTCCAATACTTCATGGCTGGTGCTCGGAAATAGACTGGCACCATGCACAGGAATTGGGCAGCGGTTCAAAAAAAGGACCATGGCACTAACATCTACGCGCCGCCAGTCTGTTCATGTAAAAAACACAAAGCAATGTACCTAGTGGTATATTTGCTTTCAATATTTATTATGCACATCCAACTACTAGAAGGTTGTACATATGATTTTGAGCAATGTTTTGGATGTGGTTGCCCTTCTTCAGGGTAGGTAAACAAGACAAGGTTTGTGGGTGGACAGGAAACTACTTTGTGTCTGCACCCAAGCAAAGTAATGTGGAAGAGGTGGGATGGGTACTGAGTGCCCTCTACACAGCAACCACAACCAAAAAGTTTATTGACGCTCAATATAATATGCACAGCTTTCTACTATTGGGATATAGATAATAAATATTGAAACACTAAGCAACTCACTTTTGGTGTGCTGACCCTTTACTACTTCTGGATTGTGTTAGGTTATGGTAAGATCAAAATAAATAGACAAATAAAGCCAACACATAACGAAACAGAGAGAATGATTACTAGTGAAATTAAGGGCAATACATGGAAAGCCAGAATATATGGGAAAAAAACCCCAAAACCCTAGAACAGAAGATTTCAGAAAAATAGTATGTGATATATTCAAGGTGATTTTCGTGATCAGCAGCTCAAATTTCGTAAAAAAAAACACAAAGATTTTCAGGAAGCAAAGTGCTCGTTCCTAAGTGTATTTGAGGTTTTCCTAAGAAGATGCCTTGCTGAAGTATCTTAATAAAATAACCCTGTAACGTGGTATCAGTATGGGTTCACGAGAGATCGAAATAATCTGCACAGCTCCCATAAGAAGCTCAATTCTAGATTGTACCTGGCGGAGGCTGCGGATATTGTGTATGTAGACTAGACCTTGGTGAGGCTGTGGATGTTGTGTATCAAGGCTGGACCTGGGGGATACTGTGGATGTTGTGTATTTAGATGGGATATTGGTGAGCCTGTGGACGTTGTGTATCTAGACTTGGCCTGGGTGAGACTGTGGACTTTGTGTATCTCAACTTTTTAAAAAGCATTTTATACCGTACTACATAAAAAGTTGGTACATATGTAAAATAAAAGATGTTCGAAATAGGGGAATATATGTGTTTAATGGGTAAGCAACTGGCTTAGTAACAGAAAGTGGATGTTGATGGAAAATACTCAGATTGGGGCACAGTTACTAGTGAGGCATCATGGAGGGCAGTATTGTAAGGGTTGCAGTAAACTGTGGGTTACCACATATTGGTATTGGGTCAGCACTGGACATCTTTTTTTAAAATATTAATAATCTTGCAAGAGATTACAAAGTCGAATTTGAATATTTTCAGAAAACACTAAGTTCCTTATGGAAATAAACATGAAAGAGAATAATAACACACTATAGAAGAATATGAAGAAGCTGGAGGGATGGGGCAGAGAACTAGCAACTTATGTTTATTGTGAATAAACCTGAATCATCTTAAACATAGTAAAAACACTTCATAAATTATTTTAAAAAAATGTAACCTGAAATTGTTGGTCCCTTTAGAAATAATAATAATAGTGTAATGGTGGAGGAGGAGTAAAAAGGCCAATCTACTAAATGCCTTCTTCTCTACTGTATTTACACAGGATGATCCAAAGAAAGATGACATGGATAGGGATAATGTAAATTCTTACATAAATCTCTAATGTAACATTTAGGAGTCTGTATGCTGCTTGCCCATTCTTTATAGTAAACCGTGGCCTATGTGTCCATTCACAATTCATCTCTCTCCACGTTCCCCTTGTTTCCCCAACAAAACAAAAATTGCACAAACTTTGTAAAATCTTGTTCAAATTGTCATTTTGGTAAGTTTTGTAATTTTATTTATCTTTCCCTAATAAGAATGATAATGTCCGATGGCCACCAGATTAAGGATCTACTAACTTTTCTCAGCTTGAAGTTTGTAGAAAAACTTTCTTTACAGCTGATGTCACCTGCTTGTTCCTCAGGCTGTATATAAAAGGGTTAAGCATGGGGATAAAAAGACAAATCACTATACTGACCACCCGGTCATATAAAGGAGTGTAGACGTAGCCTGGACGACAATACATAAATATGCCTGTACTGTAGAAGATGATGACCATGATGATGTGTGAGGAACACGTGGAGAAGGTTTGCCAATTTCCTTTTGAACTATGTAGCTTCAGCACGGCTATTATGATCAGTATGTAGGACACCAAGATGAAGAACACTGGGCCAAGGATTATGATGCTGGTTTCAACGAGCATTATTGTTTGAAGGTAATAGGGCACTGAACAGGACAACGACAATACCACAGGACAGTCACAGAAGTAGTGATGTATAAACCACTCACAGTGAGCAAGAGAGGCGGATATGACCGTGAACATAATTGAGTGAAGGATCAGGAAGAACCATGAAGAGGCCACCACTGAGATACATGTCTTCGGACTCATGATGGTTAAGTAACGCAATGGATGACAGACTGCAGAGTATCGATCAAAGGCCATGATTGCCAGAAGGAAACTGTCCATGTTACCGGCTATCATGTAGAAGAAGAGCTGCAGCATACAGCCGTTGAAGGAGATGTAGGTGTCTCCAGTGATCAGCCCGTACAAGGCCTGTGGAATGGTAATAGATGTAAAGCAAATATCCACAAATGCCAAATTCCCCATCAGGAAATACATGGGGGTATTAAGTTGAGGTTGTGATATGATAAGTATAAGAATGGAGAGGTTTCCTACAATACAGATGATGTAAGCTCCCGTGAAGATGGAGAAGAGAAGAAGACGAAGGTCAGGCAAATCAGAGAAGCCCATTAATATGAAGCCATGATGCGTCTCATTCTTCCCCTCCATTATAGGTGGAATGAACCAATGGAGGGGTAAGGTGCAATGTCTCCTCTCTTATATTTAGCTGTGAAAATATAACATGGCAAAACATAGTCAGTGGAAGACCACACATATCAGAGGGCACTGGGATATCAGATAATGTCCTGTTATTTATATGGCACCCAGCATACCCATCAGACCTCACAGACGTAGAACCACTACCTGCGGGGGCTCACAATCTCGCTCAGACATAAACACATAAAGGCCAATTTCACAGAAAGCCGGTTACCCTACTAGTATGTTCCAGGAGTGTTGTATAATGGTTTTTACTCTGGCCACTAGATGCTGCCGTGTAAATGCAGAAAAAACCCTATAAATAGTCTATAAGGGATCAGAAGAAGATGTGACCCCATCTTATTACTCCTAGGGCATGGTGTCCTTATGCGTGTTCCTGTTAATCGTGGGTGACCATTGGTTCATCAGCATCCTAGGTTGCAGATGGGTCAATTTTAAGCTTGGGCAAGGGAAGGCCATTTGCCCTTGACCTCTACAAAGTCTTCTAGGTCAGAGGGATGAGGAAAAGTTAGGGTCCCTTCTTCATTTGAAGACAGATTTCATGATTGTGGATAAAAAAATATGTTCCTTAGCATAGTACAATATGGATCCTTAGGCTATGTTCACACTACTTATATTTGAGGCTGTATAGCAACCAAAACAAGGAGTGGATTGAAAACACAGAAAGGATCTGTTCACATAATGTTGTAATTGAGTGGATGGCCGCCATATAATGGCAAATATTTGCTGTTATTTTAAAACAACGCCTGTTGTATTGAAATAATGGCCGTTATTTACCGTTATATGGCGGCCATCCACTCAATTTCAACATTGTGTGGACAGAGCCTTTCTGTGTTTTCAGTCCACTCCTGGTTTTGGTTGCTATGAGGACCTGACATGAGGACCAAATACTGCCTCATATATACTGTGTGTGAACCCAGTCTTAAAGGGAATTTCTCACCAATTTTTATTTAGTTCTAATTTTCATTTTTTCTATCTTTAGGTAAATATAACCCGCAGATTTCAATGTGACCACTAAGGCCCCTATCACACAGTATTATGGGTCTGTAATATATGAGTCCCCAAAAAGCCACACAAACATATTAAGGCTATGTTCCCGCTTTGTATGACACCGACCAGGTCACCGGTGTCAGAAAAGATCATAGTGACCATACTGCAGTACGGGCCGGATGATCTTTACTGCCTTTGAATTCGCATGCAGGCGCATCCGTGTGCGCCTGCCAGGGGCGGATTAACTTTACCAGAGGCCCAGGGCTGTTGACCAAGCTTGGGCCCCCCCACCCCACTGCAACTATGACAGCACTAGCGTAGTGTCCATAGCACAGGATAAATAATGTCATGATGATCTGATTTGTGCAAAATTGCGGTAAAAAAGAAGCAATTTTTTTGCAAATCATGGCAGAACTGTAGCCAGGAGACAATACACCATTGAAAGTCTTTTTGCGTGGCCATGGGCCCCCCTGGAGCTCTGGGCCCCGAGCTACATGCCCGAAAAGGACCTATTATAATACGCTACTGGCGCCTGCATCTGTATTCACAGAATTCAAAAGCTGCCCCCAGTGGTTGGTATACGGCTTGTATATAACTTGTCATGTGACCTTGAGCATCAATTACAGCTTGATAACAACGTTTCATGCTGTTCACAAGTCTCCTTATTGTGTACTGAGGCATGGCAGCCCACTTTTCTTGAAGAGCGTCCTCCAGGTCATTGAGGTTCAGTGTTACGAGCCTCTACATGGCGACTCAACTGATCCCATACATTGTCTATAGGATTCAGGTCTGGAAAAAGTGCAGCCGCTCCATGTCAGGTCCCCAGTCTCCAGCAGCCGCTCCCCAATGATGCTATGAGCTCTATACACACCTGCCCTGTACACTGTAACACCAATACCACTAGACACACCTGCCCTGTACACTGTAATACCAACACCACTAGACACACCTGCCCTAAATACTGTAACACCAACACCACTACACACACCTGCCCTGTACACTGTAACACCAACACCACTACACACACCTGCCCTGTGCACTGTAACACCAACACCACTACACACACCTGCCCTGTGCACTGTAACACCAACACCACTACACACACCTGCCCTGTGCACTGTAACACCAACACCACTACACACACCTGCCCTGTGCACTGTAACACCACCACCACCACTACACACACCTGCCCTGTGCACTGTAACACCACCACCACCACTACACACACCTGCCCTGTGCACTGTAACACCACCACCACTAGACACACCTGCCCTGTGCACTGTAACACCACCACCACTAGACACACCTGCCCTGTGCACTGTAACACAACCATTAAAGGCAACATTGGCTGATGCATAGCTTTCTCCTTCTTCTGGACAAGGGACCAGTAGGCCTCAGTGCCGTTTACTGATAAGGGTCGATTCATGCTGAGCAGAAATGATGGCCGTTGGAGACATGATTGAGAGAACTATGCATCAGTCACTGTTGCCTTTGGTGGTGGTGGTGTTACAATGTACGGGGCAGGCGTGTCTACTCAATTCAGGACTGCCCTACACTTTGTGAATGGTGCAGTTAGAAGCCTATACTCAGGGGCGGACACAGACTGCATTGTGGCCTTGTGCAAAAAATGTGCCTGTGCCCCCCCCCCCCATATGTGAACCACACCACCACACTCCTCCCCTACCCAGGCGTATATAAAACTATGCACATCTATATGTGCTCAAAAATGTACAACTTTGCAGTGTTTTGGGCAAACATTTTAGAGTTTGTTCAAAAGGTTCTGACTTTTTAACACTGGTTATTTGCCCTGGTATCACACAGCATGGCCTAGATATACAGTACCTTTGTTAAAGTGCCCTATTTACGGCCTCAGGACCAACTCCTGAGCACACACACACACACACACACACACATATACCACTTACACAAAGGCACTATAAACATATACAGAAACACCAATATCATACACACACACACCATTAACACAAAGGCACTATAAGCATATACAGAAACACCATTGACATACACACACACACGCACACACCACTAACACAAAGGCACCATAAACATATACAGATACATCACTGACACACACACACACACACACACACACACCTACCACTAACACACAGGCACCATAAACATATATTCAGATAAACACTGACGCACACACACACACACACACACACACACATACCTACCACTAACACAAAGGCACTATAAACATATAGACAGATACACCACTAACACACACACACACACACACACACACACACACACACACACACACATTCATTTACATTAGACTGTGATTATACAGACGTATACACCATGAATGTACTGTACATGGAGAAGTAATGCAGGCTTATTTGCTTCTCCCCTCTTTAGTTGCAGCAGAGCACCGCCTGAGGCAGACACTTAACTCTGCCTCATGGATGGAGCGGCCCTAAAAAAAGCCCTATTCTGTTCCATTTTATTTTCAGCCCATTTTCCCTGCACTACAGTGATCGGGCTGAACATTACAGCGGCAGGTCCCCTCTCCCTGTAAGCCAAGGCCATACTACTTGAATAACTTCAGTAATCCAGTCATTGTGCCTCTGAATGAACAGCACAGGCCTAATGTCATCTTCATGGAGGACAATGCTCCAGATCATTCAGGTCACATCATCATTAGGGAACGGCTGCTGGAGACTGGGGGACCTCACATGGAGCAGCTGCTGGAGACTCGGGAACCTCACATGGAGTGGCTGCTGGAGACTGGGGGACCTCACATGGAGCGGCTGCTGGAGACTGGGGGACCTCACATGGAGCGGCTGCTGGAGACTGGGGGACCTCACATGGAGCGGCTGCTGGAGACTAAGGGAACCTCACATGGAGCGGCTGCTGGAGACTGGGGGACCTCACATGGAGCGGCTACTGGAGACTGGGGGACCTCACATGGAGCGGCTGCTGGAGACTGGGGGACCTCACATGGAGCGGCTGCTGGAGACTGGGGGACCTCACATGGAGCGGCTGCTGGAGACTGGGGGACCTCACATGGAGCGGCTGCTGGAGACTGGGGGACCTCACATGGAGCGGCTGCAGGAGACTGGGGGACCTCACATGGAGCGGCTGCTGGAGACTGGGGGACCTCACATGGAGCGGCTGCTGGAGACTGGGGGACCTCACATGGAGCGGCTGCAGGAGACTGGGGGACCTCACATGGAGCAGCCTGCACGATCTCCAGACCCGAATCCCATACAAAACCTAACATCACTGTAGTGTGAACGTTTTGGTTTTTCCATCAATTTTTACCTGCAAGGCAAATCCCTAACTTTTAATATGAAATCCTCTGTACTCTTTGATGGCAGGGCAATCACTCACAGGTCTTTGGTCTCAACCATGGTCCATCTGTGATCTACTTAATCCTTTACTTCTCCAGAACTATTAATTTTTGGCTGCCTAAAGCCCCATTAATTTACCAGAAGATCTTCAGAAGTCACTTTACAACATGGAGGAAACAGCAATGATGAGTTATCTATGAAGCAATGAACAACCAGACATCTAGTTACAGCTCCTGATCATCTTTGGAGTCAGTATTTGTGGTGCAGCATCTGGTTCATAGTATAAAGAACACAAAAACCTGCAGAACATCCGGCATCACATCCAGTCATCTCTGTGAATGGACTTGTCTTATAAAAACATACAGGAACCAGAGGATTTCCCTATAGACCATCTGCGTCTAATTCTAAACCAAGGGTTAATAAAGTTATTGTAGGAATCCATGGAGGATCCATTTCCCAGAACACCCAATTACAGGAGCTCATTTACAGAGGGAAAACATCATTATTCCAGAAAGAATTAATGACATGAGACATCGATGTGTAATTGTAGAATATTCTTTATAGAATTTTTCAATTAGATAAAATCACCGGATAATCCCTTAGATGTTTGATCCCCACCTCCCAATGTCCCATTATGATGACCACAGTGGTGGTGGTATATGGCCCATCATTACTGCTGCCATTTATAAAAAATGCTTCAACCCAACTTGGATAAAAGTGATAGGTTTATGAAGTGATGTACTAGAAAAAATTGTTAAATGTAAGGATCAGGGCAACTGTGATAAGAGCCAAAAAGTGATGTGTAGACGCCGGAAGTAGACCATCTCCAGAACATTGGTCTTGTGGAGTGTTCCTGGTATGCCAAAAGTGTCCAAGGAAAGACAATCAGGGAACCAGGGGCAGGGTCTCGAGGACATGTGTGCGTGTCAGGATAGGGGGCTATTCTATCTGGGCTGATCCTACAGAAGAGGAAAGTGCTGAAAAAGGTCCTGCTGGCTAGGACATCACAGCTTGCTGTCTATGGGGCCCCACAGACTGGCCACAGAAAGCGTCTACTATAGAGCCTGGAGCAATGGATGAAGGCTTTTGGTCTGGTAGCTCACGTTCTCCTTCATGTGGATGGCCGGGTGCGTGTTGGTGTCACTTACCAGGGGAAGAAAGGAAAAGAGGGAAGGGGGGAGAATGGTACCTATTGTGTATCACCACCACTAGATAGTCACCAGAGAAGTGTTCCACCACAAAATGCACTCACCTGGTTTGGTTGTGCAATGTGAATAGGCACAACTCTATATTGCGTATATCTGTTGTACACCGCGGCCAGACCAAAGGCCCTATTCCACCAACAGATCTGACAACAGATTATCTGCCAAAGATTTGAAGCCAAACCCAGGAACAGACTATAAACAGAGAACAGGTCACAAAGGAAAGACTGGATTTCTCCTCTTTTCAAATCCACTCCTGGGTTTGGCTTCAAATCTTTGGCAGATAATCTGTCGTCAGATCTGTTGGTGGAATAGGGCCTTAAGGCACATCCACAGTGAACATTGGGACTGATATATCAGGAACAACTATCCCTCTATGAACCAAAGGTTAGTTGTTCCTGGGGAAGAGATGGCACCAGAATGCACTATGGGAATAAGACAAGATGGCGGGGGCAGTGTCATGGGCGATGTTCTGCTGAGAAACTTGTTCCTGTGATACTTTACACCGACATTACGGAAAGGAGAAAAAAAAGCAAAAGAAGCACAAAAAAATCCAGGAAAAACCCAAAAGGTAAAGAGAGAGCAGTACATTTTTTGCAAAAAAAAAAATATTTAAGGAACACATTATCACTGTTGCCTTATTTCATCAGTATCCCTGGGACCACCCGACACGTGTTTCACACTTCCGTGCTTCGTCATCCATGCTTCTGTGCTCCTGACGAAGCATGGAAGTGTGAAACACGTGTCAGGCGGTCCCAGGGGTCCCATGGATACTGATGAAGCCAGGTAGCAGTGATAATGTGTTTTCCTTAAATGTTTTCTTTTTTGGCAAAAAAAAATTTTCTTTACCCTTTGGGAGTTTTCCTGATTTTTTTAGTGCTTCTTTTGCTTTTTTCTCCTTTCTATGATGTTGGTGTAAAGGCTATAGGTAGTCACAGATATGCATGAAGTGCCTTAATTACTCTATATGTGTTATTGTGTGTAGCCAGCAGATGGAGCCAGAGTACTATGTAATCTAATACTCTTCTATGTTATCATGGCACATACTGGTGCCTAACTAGTGTGGCCTGGCTTTTTTTTTTTTTTTTTTACCAGTACCCTGTGTATCCCCTGGTTGTTGGTTCTTTGTCTGTATAGTAACCAGTGATGTATGTTATTTTATATAAATAATTTTATTACATTTGTGCAATAAAAATGAATTGTTTCTCTACTTGATTGTGGTGTTGATCAATTTGTAGGATATATATTAATTTTGGGTCTTAACACCCTAAATGGTGATACATTATGAGCGTACAGCTATTTTTTGTGTGTACAAGTTCTCTTCCGGTAGCAGTGTCTTATGGAAAGGCTTTGAGCAATTTCTCCACCAGGGCCTTGCGGCATAGCTGAACTTACGTACTTCTCTCCTCTCGGGGAAGAAGATAAGTGAACGTCTACCTATATCGGGGTCGAGGAAGGTAAAGAGGCAGTAATCCTTGTTGGCAAAAATGGCTGTGACATGGGGGTCATGGGTAAGGCAGCCTAACAAGAAGTTTGCCATGTGCTCCAGACTGCCAACAGGCAACAATTCACGGTCCTTACCAGAAAGATAAGACTCTCAACAGATGTGTTGAAGCTACTCTCTGCAGTGTCCATAACACTTTCCTGCTCCTGTTCATGCTCCTCATCCTCCTTCCGCTCATCCAATTTGCACTGATACATTTTTTTTTAAAAAGGTGGTCTGGCTATCATCCATTATACTGTCTTGCTATGCCGAGGGCAGTCATGGACAGTTAAAGGACTTCCTGAGAGAATACTTGAAGAGAAGTTCAGTCACCGTAGGTGCAGACAGGCAGTAGATCCCCTTCATGGCAGTTGCCCCTCTTTAGGTTTTTATCCTGTAGACAGGTTCTTGTGAAGAAAAAAACTATGTACGCATCTGTTTTAGAGTACACAAAAAAATACGTGGTTGATGTAATTGCCCGACCTATTAAATTATTGCCTTACCATCCCTATAAAAGTGTTATAGGGATGGTAATAGAAGAATTTTTTAACTAATTAAGGTTTTTTTTTTTATGTTTGAATTTTTTTAAGTTGCCTACTGTTGTAATCGTACTGACTTAAAGGACAACTCCCACAATTTTTAGTTATATAAGTTATATAACTTTGTAATGTGTGTCAATAAGCTATCTGGCCCCCTTCCCCCACTTTCCAACCCCCGACTGCCCCACCCAGAAGTTAAATAAAATATACATACTCAATTACTGTCGACCCCCGTCCTCTTCTCCCGGGTGCCATCTTGTGACTATGTCGTCAGAGCTGGGGGGTGGGCCAGGTCTTCTCTCTCCTCGGCGTCTTCTGGTAAAGTGAAGGTGGAAGGAAAAGGCTGCTGGTGCACTTGCACGGCAGCAGCCTTTTCATTGGCTGGAGCGTGTCACATGGCTTCCAGCTTGCTCAGCCCTGGGTTGGCTGTGCTTGCCGGAAGCCATGTGATGCGCTCAAGCCAATGAAAAGGCTGCCGGTGCGCAAGCACACCAGCAGCCTTTTCTCTCCCATAAACCCGGAAGTGAGGGAGATCGCAGTACGGCGGCTGGAGGTGACGGACACGCGGATGGCGGGCGATTCAAGTGGCAATCGTCAACGGAGGGATGGTGAGTATGGTGTGTGTGTGTGTCTGTGTTTTTTTTGTTTTTTTACAGGTCCCGCTGGAATTGTCCTTTAAGGAACATAGATAACATGTCAGTTTTACCATAGGACAAACAGTGTAAACACAAAATCCCCTAAAGTGATTTTTTTTGTGGTTTCACAGCATATTTTATTGAAAAGTTAAGTCTGTCATTGCAACGTACAATTCATATGGGTCTGTAGGTTGGGCAAATCAACACAGAGGAGCATAATAACAAAGGAATATGAGTAAGCTGGAGGGATGGAGGCCGAGAAATAGCAACTGAAGTTTACCATAAATAAATAGTAGAAAAGAAAGGAGCCAGCTTACCCTCTCCACTGCGCCTCCTAGCACCGGCTCTCACTTCAACAGGTGCCACTTGTAATCCAACAAAGAAATGAGTCCAGCTTCGGAGTGCTTGCAAATGGATTTATTGAAGGCCTCCGTCCCTGTACACACATTGCAGCATGCCCCCAACAAGACACCTACGCGTTTCAGCTGCTAGCTGCAGCCTTAATCATGGCTATACCCCATAGGGCAAAGCTGCACTAAATAGCTGCTTAGGCGGCAGTGCACGTCATCGGTACCACCCGTCGCCTCACTGAGGACGGCTGCAGATGACACCTGCAGACTAATGAATGAGGTCACCCGTGAAGTAACAGACTGTGTAGTTAATAACATCATACTTAATAAAAACAACACAAAAAAGCACTATTATCCCTCACTATTACATAAACAATGCTGTCATAAACCCCCATGGCAATTATCACAATAAACTACTATGTGCATTTAGCACTTGAAAAACAAGATACAATTCACACAGAACACACAGCACAATTGGAAATAAGATGATCTCCTTGGTTCGAGGCAGAATTAGCATGTTAATAATATATCAATAATTCTTTTCTCAAGTTCATGCCCTGCGGGTAGCAAGTGTCTAAGCAAAACATCCAGAAAGCTTCTTTATCCTTGAGTAATTTTTGAATATCACCTTCTCTTACTGAGGTATATACCTTCTCTATTGCAAAAATACGGAAGTATTTTGTGGAGCCCTGGTGTTCGTCAATCAAATGTCTAGATGCTCCTGATACGGTCCTATTTCCGGGTTGCTCAATGTCATGTAAGTGTTCACACGCGCGCCTTTTGAGCTTACGTGTGGTGCCACCCACATACAATATGTTACAATTGATGCACTTGATAATATATATTACATTATAACTGTTACAGTTCAAAAATGATTTGATCTGATATTTTTGCCTGATAAAGGAATACGTAGAAATGACCAATCCTCAAAGGTACTTGCCCAAATGGATATATTGTTAAATTAAAAAAGCACAGTGTAATCAAAATCAATACAATAAAAAATACATAAACATTTACCATAGGGCCCTAATGGTATAATAAATGGAATAAAAACAGTGAATTATAAAATCTGAGCAAATATATAAATGAAGCTCAATGTGGCTCCTAAAAATAAGATGTCTAGGTAAAGGAAAGAAAAGGGGGTTCATATAGTGCACCTCTCACCAGGGCCGGCGTTAGGGGGGGGCAGACAGGGCAAATGCCTAGGGCCCCCATCCCCCAGGGGCCCCCTGCCCCAGTTACAGTATGTGTCAGGGGCAGGAGTGCACAGACAGCGTCCTGCAGCCTCTGGCAGTGATCCCTGGCTACAGCTGATGGCTGATATCAGGGGTCACACAGAGGCTGCAGGACCCGCTCTGCTCCAGAGTGTGCTTCCTCCCCTCCCCCTCCCTCCAGCTTCACTGCACCTTGTGACTTCCTCTGTGTCACATGGTGTAATATTACAGCAGTCGGGACATGGAGGAGAGGGCTGCAGGCTGCAGTGTGAGGATCCCAGCCTGCTGCTGCTGCATGGACATTAGAGGATGCACCACTACTCCCAGCATGCTGCTAGTGGTAGTAAGTATACAGTATATGTAGTGTGTAGTGAGGGATGAATGTAGTGTGTTACATGTCTGTGTACTGTATGGACTGTATGGTTTTGATTTGTATGTGTTTTCATGGATGTGTTAGTGTGTATATATATATATATATATATATATATATATATATATATATATATATATATATACATTGTATAGTGAGTGTGTGTGTATTAGCACTGCTGACTCCACTGTCCAGCAGAGGTGTAGAAGTGAATAGACTGTATATAGGAGCTGCAGCCATTCTCCGGCCTCATCCGTCCTATGTAATTGCTGCAGGTGACCGGTGATTGGCTGCAGCTCCTATGTATAGTGTATGATGACATCACTAAGGCAATACGGTGTGTTTTATTGAGAAAAAAATAAGGTGGTATTCAGTCCTTAGGTGGTGGTCACTGTATGGTGGTAATATTAGTCTGTATATAGTGTATATATAGTCATTACTGCCATAGACTGACCACCACATAATATAGTTCTGTATATAATGCATACATAGAGTCATTATGTGGCGGTCACTCTATGGCAGTAATATTGGTCTGTATATAGAATGTATAGTGTCATTATGTGGTGGTCAGTCTATGGCGGTAATATTGGTCTGTATAGTGTATATAGAGTCGTTATGCAGTGGTCACTCTATGGTGGTAATATTGGTCTGTATATTGTATATAGAGTCGTTATGCAGTGGTCACTCTATGGCGGTAATATTGGTCTGTATATAGAGTCGTTATGCAGTGGTCACTCTATGGTGGTAATATTGGTCTGTATAGTGTATATAGAGTCATTATGCAGTGATCAGTCTATGGGGGTAATATTGGTCTGTATATAGTGTTTATATACAGTCATTACTGCCATAGAGTGACTGCCACATAATGACTCTATATACAGACCAATATTACCACCATAGACTGATCACTGCATAATGACTCTACAGTATATACAGACCAATATTAGCACCACACCATAACCGCCACATAATGACACTATACATTCTATATACAGACCAATATTACTGCCATAGAGTGACCGCCACATAATGACTCTATGTATGCATTATATACAGAACTATATTATGTGGTGGTCAGTCTATGGCAGTAATATTGGTCTGTATATAGAATGTATAGTGTCATTATGTGGCGGTTATGGTGTGGTGCTAATATTGGTCTGTATATACTGTAGAGTCATTATGCAGTGATCAGTCTATGGTGGTAATATTGGTCTGTATATAGAGTCATTATGTGGTGGTCAGTCTATGGCAGTAATATTGGTCTGTATATAGAATGTATAGTGTCATTATGTGGCGGTTATGGTGTGGTGCTAATATTGGTCTGTATATAGAGTCATTATGTGGCGGTCAGTCTATGGTGGTAATATTGGTCTGTATATAGAGTCATTATGTGGTGGTCAGTCTATGGCGGTAATATTGGATTGTATATAGTGTATATAGAGTCATTATGTGGTGGTCAGTCTATGGCGGTAATATTGGTCTGTATATAGAGTCATTATGTGGCGGTCAGTCTATGGCGGTAATATTGGTCTGTATATAGAGTCATTATGTGGTGGTCAGTCTATGGCGGTAATATTGGATTGTATATAGTGTATATAGAGTCATTATGTGGTGGTCAGTCTATGGCGGTAATATTGGTCTGTATATAGAGTCTTTATGTGGCGTCATGGTATGGTTCTAATATTGGTCTGTATATAGTGTGTATATAGAGTCATTACGCTGTGGTCACTCTATGGTAGTAATATTGGCCTGTATATAGTGTGTTTTCTTCAATAACAGTTTGGAGGTAATATTTGGTCCTGATATAGTGATTTTTTTTAATTTATTTTTTAAAACAATTCATATAAATAGTTCTTGTGTTTACAACACTAGCGGCAGTCCTGGCATGTACAGTAGCGGCAGTCCTGGCATGTACAGTAGCGGCAATCCCGGCATGTACAGTAGCGGCAGTCCCGGCATGTACACTAGCGGCAGTCCCGGCATGTACACTAGTGGCAGTCCCGGCATGTACACTAGCGGCAGTCCTGGCATGTAACCTTCTGAACTGACTCAATGTGAATAAGGGCCCTAATACAAGGAGCGAAAATTGTTCGAATCCGGACGATATCGCTCTGTGTAATAAAGACAACAATCATCAACTGATCGTTTTCTTTTGGCAAGTTTAAAAATCATTGGCTGATGTGCATATAAAATAATAAATCTGTTGCTTACCTGATCATGTTCCTGGTGTCCTCAGGCTTTGTCTGTTTGTTACGGCCAGTGATTGCCTAAGCGGCCTGTCACCTCAGAGAGGGGACTAGAAGTGAGAGCTGCAGCTGCGGTGATTGGAGGATCCCACAGACAAGGCCTGAGGACACCAGGGAACAAGATCAGGTAGTATATATATATCTGAATTATTTACTATATACAGCAAGGGCTGCACAGACATCACTAATGATAGATTATATGTATACAGCCTTTGCTGCACAATAATCGAGCCATATGGTTGGCTCTGTAAGCGAGCTCCATTCTACTAGATTGGCGCTCACTTCTCCGGAATATCAGGCCGTGTAGTACGGCCCTTATACTGTCCGTACACTTTCAGTAGCTGCTGGCTGAACAATCCTTCAGCTGACAATTCTCTCTCCCATCCGGCCCCGTCCTCCCCATACACAGGAATGTTCGGCACAGATGAGTGTTCCTGTGTCCTCTATAAGAGGGATAAGCTATAGCCAGACAGATCTGATGGTGGCTTATCTCTCTGACAACAAAGAGGTTGGGTGTTGATTTTCCATCAAGTCCGACCCCCTATGTCCATCTGTCAGACTGTCCAGAGAGCCCCATACACCTTACACTGATGGCCGAACCCACCACGAGCAGCAGGTACCACCAACAAAAGTGTAAAATGTATGGGGACCTTAAATTGTTGCTACAATATTTCAGCATATGGGGCCCCACCTTCAACTTTGCCCAGGGCCACATCTAGTCTAAAACCGGCCCTGCCTCTCACCAGACCACATTGGCGTTAGCGGTGATATCGTAGTAATCTGCGACCTGTGGTACGCCAGAGATGTTATCAGTGGTATGTCCAAACAGGTAAAGTGCTTGAAAGAGATCGCTGAATGTTCACTATTTGCGACCTGTAGTGCGCCCGCGGTTTCCACTGTAGATCACCGTCTTGGATCGCTGAATGTCCGCTATGTGCGACCTGTAGTGCGCCCGCGGTTTCCACTGTAGATCACCGTCTTGGATCTCCGATCTCAGGTGAGGTTGTCTGTCTGCTTATGCCGCTTTTGATGCAGGGAGCGCCGGCTGGAGAGTGGCGTCTTCTCCGCTCCTACTGCTCGCGGTGATGTAGTAGATTGTGATCGGGCGCACTACAGGTCGCACATAGCGGACATTCAGCGATCCAAGACGGTGATCTACAGTGGAAACCGCGGGCGCACTACAGGTCGCAAATAGTGAACATTCAGCGATCTCTTTCAAGCACTTTACCTGTTTGGACATACCACTGATAACATCTCTGGCGTACCACAGGTCGCAGATTACTACGATATCACCGCTAACGCCAACGTGGTCTGGTGAGAGGTGCACTATATGAACCCCCTTTTCTTTCCTTTACCTAGACATCTTATTTTTAGGAGCCACATTGAGCTTCATTTATATATTTGCTCAGATTTTATGATTCACTGTTTTTATTCCATTTATTATACCATTAGGGCCCTATGGTAAATATTTATGTATTTTTTATTGTATTGATTTTGATTACACTGTGCTTTTTTAATTTAACAATATATCCATTTGGGCAAGTACCTTTGAGGATTGGTCATTTCTACGTATTCCTTTATCTTGCATTTTTCCACCCATGGTACTGGGTTGACCACTGACCTCAGGTGTAGCAGTATAGAAAGCTCCACTATTTTCTTCTTTTTCTTCTTCCTTCTTGATATTTTTGCCTACCTGAAGTGTCAGAGAACTCACTACATGGAGTTACAAAGGAGCATGTTTTACATGGATGATGACCACATTTGTAGAACCCAGTAGTAGATAACCAGGTTGCATTACCAGTTTGCGTATTCTGTTTCCTGGCATCGTCGGAGAAAGTGTATCACCTATCGTTTTGGCCCTCCTGGACACCACATTGATTCCTTCTGATAATATTGTGTCTATTATGGGATCTTGCCTGAGAATTGGTAAATAAGAATTGACAATCCTTTTTATCTCAGAAAATTGTGGACTGAACCTGGTGACCATCGTGAGTTTTTGTTTCCTTTGGGTGCTGTATGTGTTTTTGTTAGTCAATAGCTCATTTCTATTTCTTTTGTCCACTTTCCTATCTGCTTTCTCCACCATCTACTTTCTATACCCTCTTTGTAATAAACGTTTTGTACATATTGCCTTTTCTTTTACGTATGTCTGTTCCTGACTGCAGTTTCTTTTCATGCGTAATAACTCCCCAACCGGTATCGATTTGATGGTGTATGGGGGGTGACTACTGTTAGCATGTAAGGTAGTGTTACCTGAAATTGTTTTCCTGTAGTTGGGGTGCAGATGGGGTGTCGATGGGGGCGAAATATTCCCCCTCACCCGCAAATCTGACCATGTCATTCTGGGAAGATAAATACATTTACACAGTGTCCAATCCCTTTCTCGGCTCCATACGATGGTATGGGAGGTATATCGATGACCTCCTCATCGTATGGAGCGGAGAGATGTCTGACTTGGACCTGTTCTTAGAGTATGTCAATTCCAACACATGGAATTTACAATTCACAGCTGACATTCACAATAATACCATAGCTTTTTTGGATTTAACATTGGAAGGCATACCAGGTCAGGTTGTACACACTGCCAACTGAGCTAAGGTAGCAAGTACAATGTAGATGGCACCAAAGAGGTTATAGAGAGGATGCAGTAGGGATAGCAGAGAGGGAGATGAGATTAGGAAATGTTATAAGCGCACCTGAAGAGATGGGTCTTCAGGGCTCGCTTGAAACTGGGGGTGTTGGAGATTAGTCTGATGTCTTTGGGTATAGAGATCCAGAGAACTGGTGCAGCACGAGAGAAGTCTTGGAGGCGTGAGTGAGAGGTTTAGATTATGGAAGAGGTTAGTGTAAGATTACTAGCAGAACAAAGAGCACGGGAAGGATGGTAGGTGGAGATGAGGGAGGAGATGTATGGAGGGGCAGAGTTGTGGAGAGCTTTATGGGTGAGGGTTAGGAGTTTGAACTGTATTCTGTATTTAATCGGTAACCAGTGCAGTGACTGGCACAGGGGGGAGACGTCAGTGTAACAGCTGGAGAGGAAGATGAGTCTGGCTGCTGCATTCAGGATAGATTGGAGAGGGGAAAATATAGAGAAAGGAAGACCGAGTAGGGAGTAGTAGGGAGTTACAGTAGTCAAGACGGGAATGGATGAGGGCGACAGTCAGTGTCTGAGCGGTGTCAGTGGTGAGAAATGGGCAGATTCTGGAGATGTTTTTGAGATGAAGATGACAGGAGCGTGCAAGAGCTTGGATATAGGGAGTGAAGGATAGATCAGAGTCTAGCATAACCCCCAGATATCGAGCCTGATGCACAGGAGTTAGGCTAGTACCACAGACTGAAAGGGAGATGTCGGGTTTATGTTTGTTAGAGGGAGAAAATACCAGAAGTTCAGTTTTAGAGAGATTAAGTTTGAGAAAGAGAGAGGTCATAGTCTTAGAGAGAGGGGATGGACAGTCACTAGTATTTTGCAGGAAGGCAGGGGAGATGTCACAGGAAGAGGTGTATAGCTGGGTGTCATCAGCATAAAGATGGTACTGAAGGCCAAACCTGCTGATGGTCTGTCCGATGGGGGCTGTATAAAGGGAGAAGAGGAGGGGGCCCAGGACTGATCCCTGGGGAACCCCAACAGAGAGAGGTAAGGGAGAAGAAGTAGAGCCCGAGAAGGGTACACTGAAAGCGTGGTCAGAGAGGTAGGAAGAAAACCAGGAGAGAACAGAGTCCTTAAAAGGACAGTGTCACATTTTTGAAAATTTTTTAACCCCTTAACGACATAGGGCGTATATTTACGCCCTGATGCCGTTAAGGACGTTCAGAGCGGGGCCGCGCGGCGAACTCGTTCTGAACCGCCGCGGTCCCGGGTGCCGCTTGTAGCCCGGGACCGCAGGTATTAGCGGGCACGGTCCGATCGCCGTGCCCGCTAATACAGTAATCAGATGCAGCTGTCAAACATGACAGCTGCATCCGATTACCGGACGCAGTGTCATCCCTGGTGTCTAGTGGGGAGATCGCTCCTCCGGGATGTTATCCCGGAGGAGCGATCTCCGTAACTGAAGCCGGCCGGGGACCGCTCCAAGATGGCGCCGTCTCCTGCTCGGCACTCGTTTATTTCCGGCTGCAGCAGCCGAAAATAAACGAGCGCCTATCTCATGGATCTCTGCAGCATATCTATGCTGCAGAGATCTCAATGAGAGATCAAAGCACTTATACTAGAAGTCCCCCAGGGGGGGATAACCCTAACCCCAGGGGGGGATAACCCTAACCCCAGGGGGAATAACCCTAACCCCAGGGGGAATAACCCTAACCCCAGGGGGGGATAACCCTAACCCCAGGGGGGGATAACCCTAACCCCAGGGGGGGATAACCCTAACCCCAGGGGGCTTCTAGTATAAGTGTAAAAGTAAAAAAAAAGTATTGTTATTAGTAAAAATCCCCCTCCCCTAATAAAAGTCAGAATCACCCCCCTTTTCCCAGGTTATAAATAAAAGTAAATAAATAAATAAAAAATTGTAATAAAAAGCGATCAAAAAGTCGTATATGCGCAATCAAGGTACCGATAGAAAGATCACATCACAAAATGACACCTCACACAGCCCCATAGACCAAAGGATAAAAGCGCTATAAGCCTGGGAATGGAGCGGTTTTAAGTGACGTATATTTGTTGACAATGGTTTGAATTTTTTACAGGCCATCAGATACAATATAAGTTATACATGTTATATATCGTTGTAATCGTAACGACTTGAGGAACATATATAAGTCAGTTTTACCCCAGGGCGAATGGCGTAAAAACACATTTCCCCCCAAATAAACAAAATGCGTTTTTTTTTCAATTTCACCACACATTTATTTTTTTTCTGGTTTCGCAGTGTACTTTATGCAAAAATTCAGCCTGTCATTGCAAAGTACAATTAGTGACGCAAAAAATAAGGGCTCATGTGGGTCTCTAGGTGGAAAAATGCAAGTGCTATGGCCTTTTAAGCACAAGGAGGAAAAAACAAAAACACAAAAATCTAAATTGGCTCCGTCCTTAAGGGGTTAATAAAGGTACTAAGATAAACTGTGTTGTATTTTTAATTTTTTTTTTACATAGGGCTTGATTGTTTTTTACTTAAATTGATGTATACACAGGGGGCTGCCATGTTTATAGTGTCTGTGTGTGACGTCATTTCACGACACACACACAGACACTATACGGCACCTCCAGAACATTGAAGTGAACCGACGGAGTCCGTCTGGTTCATTTACACTGGAGGCTCCGTCACTGTGTACTGCGCATGTGGATAGACATGCGCAGTACACAGCTGAAGTAAATGGGACGGGGTGGCGGCGCCATTTTCATGAAGCCCCTGGTTAGTAAGAAGCACAAGAGGGGAGGAGAGAGACCGCACAGTGAGTGGGCAGGAAAACTCTGTGCAGCTCTCTCCTCTCCCCAGACACACACACACAGTGCCGGACTGGACGCCCCCCCCACTCACCATTCAGCAGACTGTTGCCGCAGGCCAGCCAGGGGTGGGCTTGGTAGGATGGTTCCCCCCAGTACAATTACGCTCACAGCTGCAGCCGCCCGGTGCCCGGACTTCTCTTCTGCTCGGCTGCGGTCATGTGACATTACTGTTCGGCGGTGCCGCAATGTCACATGACCGCAGCCGAGCAGAAGAGAAGTCCGGGCACCGGGCGGCTGCAGCTGTGAGCTTCCGGGCTTCCGGGGGGACCATCCTACCAAGCCCATCCCTGGCTGGCCTGCGGCGACGGTCTGCTGAACGGTGAGTGGCAGGGGGGGGGCAGCCTGTCACCTCAGCCTCTCCCCCATCACCCCTGTCACCCCAGCCTGTCACCCCAACCTCTCCCCCATCACCCGTCACCCCAACCTGTCACCCCAACCTCTCCCCCATCACCCCTGTCACCCCAGCCTCTCCCCCATCACCCCTGTCACCCCAGCCTGTCACCCCAACCTCTCCCCCATCACCCCTCACCCCAACCTGTCACCCCAACCTCTCCCCCATCACCCGTCACCCCAGCCTCTCCCCCATCACCCCTGTCACCCCAGCCTGTCACCCCAACCTCTCCCCCATCACCCGTCACCCCAACCTGTCACCCCAACCTCTCCCCCATCACCCCTGTCACCCCAGCCTCTCCCCCATCACCCCTGTCACCCCAGCCTGTCACCCCAACCTCTCCCCCATCACCCGTCACCCCAACCTGTCACCCCAACCTCTCCCCCATCACCCCTGTCACCCCAGCCTCTCCCCCATCACCCCTGTCACCCCAGCCTGTCACCCCAACCTCTCCCCCATCACCCCTGTCACCCCAGCCTGTCACCCCAACCTCTCCCCCATCACCCCTGTCACCCCAGCCTCTCCCCATCACCCCTGTCACCCCAGCCTCTCCCCCATCACCCCTGTCACCCCAGCCTGTCACCCCAACCTCTCCCCCATCACCCCTGTCACCCCAGCCTGTCACCCATCACCCCTGTCACCCAAGCCTGTCACCTCAGCCTCTCCCCCATCACCCCTGTCACCCCAGCCTGTCACCTCAGCCTCTCCCCCGTCACCCATCACCCCAGCCTCTCCCCCATCACCCCTGTCAACCCAGCCTGTCACCCCAGCCTCTCCCCCATCACCCGTCACCCCAGCCTGTCACCCCAGCCTCTCCCCCATCACCCCTGTCATCCCAGCCTGTCACAACAACCTCTCCCCCATCACCCCTGTCACCCCAGCCTGTCACCTCAGCCTCTCCCCCGTCACCCATCACCCCAGCCTCTCCCCCATCACCCCTGTCACCCCAGCATGTCACCCCAACCTCTCCCCCATCACCCCTGTCACCCCAGCCTGTCACCCCACCCTCTCCCCCATCACCCGTCACCCCAGCCTGTCACCCCAACCTCTCCCCCATCACCCCTGTCACCCCAGCCTCTCCCCCATCACCCCTGTCACCCCAGCCTGTCACCCCAACCTCTCCCCCATCACCCGTCACCCCAACCTGTCACCCCAACCTCTCCCCCATCACCCCTGTCACCCCAGCCTCTCCCCCATCACCCCTGTCACCCCAGCCTGTCACCCCAACCTCTCCCCCATCACCCGTCACCCCAACCTGTCACCCCAACCTCTCCCCCATCACCCCTGTCACCCCAGCCTCTCCCCCATCACCCCTGTCACCCCAGCCTGTCACCCCAACCTCTCCCCCATCACCCGTCACCCCAACCTGTCACCCCAACCTCTCCCCCATCACCCCTGTCACCCCAGCCTCTCCCCCATCACCCCTGTCACCCCAGCCTGTCACCCCAACCTCTCCCCCATCACCCCTGTCACCCCAGCCTGTCACCCCAACCTCTCCCCCATCACCCCTGTCACCCCAGCCTCTCCCCATCACCCCTGTCACCCCAGCCTCTCCCCCATCACCCCTGTCACCCCAGCCTGTCACCCCAACCTCTCCCCCATCACCCCTGTCACCCCAGCCTGTCACCCATCACCCCTGTCACCCAAGCCTGTCACCTCAGCCTCTCCCCCATCACCCCTGTCACCCCAGCCTGTCACCTCAGCCTCTCCCCCGTCACCCATCACCCCAGCCTCTCCCCCATCACCCCTGTCAACCCAGCCTGTCACCCCAGCCTCTCCCCCATCACCCGTCACCCCAGCCTGTCACCCCAGCCTCTCCCCCATCACCCCTGTCATCCCAGCCTGTCACAACAACCTCTCCCCCATCACCCCTGTCACCCCAGCCTGTCACCTCAGCCTCTCCCCCGTCACCCATCACCCCAGCCTCTCCCCCATCACCCCTGTCAACCCAGCCTGTCACCCCAGCCTCTCCCCCATCACCCGTCACCCCAGCCTGTCACCCCAGCCTCTCCCCCATCACCCCTGTCATCCCAGCCTGTCACCCCCACCTCTTCCCCATCACCCCTGTCACCCCAGCCTGTCACCTCAGCCTCTCCCCCGTCACCCATCACCTCAGCCTCTCCCCCTCACCCATCACCCCAGCCTCTCCCCCATCACCCCTGTCAACCCAGCCTGTCACCCCAGCCTCTCCCCCATCACCCGTCACCCCAGCCTGTCACCCCAGCCTCTCCCCCATCACCCCTGTCATCCCAGCCTGTCACCCCAACCTCTCCCCCATCACCCCTGTCACCCCAGCCTGTCACCTCAGCCTCTCCCCCCGTCACCCATCACCCCAGCCTCTCCCCCATCACCCCTGTCAACCCAGCCTGTCACCCCAGCCTCTCCCCCATCACCCGTCACCCCAGCCTGTCACCCCAGCCTCTCCCCCATCACCCCTCATCCCAGCCTGTCACCCCAACCTCTCCCCCATCACCCCTGTCACCCCAGCCTGTCACCTCAGCCTCTCCCCCATCACCCATCACCCCAGCCTCTCCCCCATCACCCCTGTCAACCCAGCCTGTCACCCCAGCCTCTCCCCCATCACCCGTCACCCCAGCCTGTCACCCCAGCCTCTCCCCCATCACCCCTGTCATCCCAGCCTGTCACCCCAGCCTCTCCCCCATCACCCGTCACCCCAGCCTCTCCCCATCACCCCTCTCACCCCAGCCTGTCACCCCAGCGTGTCCCCATCACCCCTGTCAACCCAGCCTCTCCCCCATTACCCCTGTCACCCCAGCCTCTCCCCCATCACCCCTGTCACCCCAGCCTGTCACCCCAACCTATCCCCCATCACCCCTGTCACCCCAGCCTCTCCCCCATCACCCCTGTCACCCCAGCCTGTCACCCCAACCTCTCCCCCATCACCCCTGTCACCCTAGCCTGTCACCCCAACCTCTCCCCCATCACCCCTGTCACCCCAGCCTGTCACCCCAGCCTCTCCCCCATTACCCCTCTCCCCCATCACCCCTGTCACCCCAGCCTCTCCCCCATCACCCCTGTCACCCCAGCCTCTCCCCATCACCCCTGTCACCCCAGCATGTCACCCCAACCTCTCCCCCATCACCCCTGCCACCCCAGCCTGTCACCTCAGCCTCTCCCCCATCACCCCTGTTACCCCAGCCTGTCACCTCAGCCTCTCCCCCATCACCCGTCACCCCAGCCTGTCACCCCAACCTCTCCCCCATCACCCCTGTCACCCCAACCTCTCCCCCATCACCCCTGTCACCCTAGCCTGTCACCCCAACCTCTCCCCCATCACCCCTGTCACCCCAGCCTGTCACCCCAGCCTCTCCCCCATTACCCCTCTCCCCCATCACCCCTGTCACCCCAGCCTCTCCCCCATCACCCCTGTCACCCCAGCCTCTCCCCATCACCCCTGTCACCCCAGCCTGTCACCCTAACCTCTCCCCCATCACCCCTGTCACCCCAGCCTGTCACCTCAGCCTCTCCCCCATCACCCCTGTCACCCCAACCTCTCCCCCCTCACCCCTGTCACCCTAGCCTGTCACCCCAACCTCTCCCCCATCACCCCTGTCACCCCAGCCTGTCACCCCAGCCTCTCCCCCATTACCCCTCTCCCCCATCACCCCTGTCACCCCAGCCTCTCCCCCATCACCCGTCACCCCAGCCTCTCCCCATCACCCCTGTCACCCCAGCCTCTCCCCATCACCCCTCTCCTCCATCACCTCTGTCACCCCAGCCTCTCCCCCATCACCCCTGTCATCCCAGCCTGTCACCCCAGCCTCTCCCCCATCATCCGTCACCCCAGCCTCTCCCCCATCACCCGTCACCCCAGCCTCTCCCCCATCAGCCCTGTCACTCCAGCCTCTCCCCTATCACCCCTGTCACCCCAGCCTCTCCCCCATCACCCCTGTCACCCCAGCCTCTCCCCCATCCCCCCTGTCACCCCAACCTCTCCCCCATCACCCCTGTCACCCCAGCCTGTCACCTCAGCCTCTCCCCCATCACCCCTGTCACCCCAGCCTGTCACCCCAGCCTCTCCCCCATCACCCGTCACAACAGCCTCTCCCCCATCACCCCTGTCATCCCAGCCTGTCACCCCAGCCTCTCCCCCATCACCCGTCACCCCAGCCTGTCACCCCAGCCTCTCCCCCATCACCCCTGTCACCCCAGCCTCTCCCCATCACCCCTCTCCCCCATCACCTCTGTCACCCCAGCCTCTCCCCCATCACCCCTGTCATCCCAGCCTGTCACCCCAGCCTCTCCCCCATCACCCGTCACCCCAGCCTGTCACCCCAGCCTCTCCCCCATCACCCGTCACCCCAGCCTCTCCCCCATCACCCCTCTCACCCCAGCCTGTCACCTCAGCCTCTCCTTCATCATCCCTGTCACCCCAGCCTCTCCCCCATCACCCTTGTCACCCCAGCCTCTCCCCCATCACCCCTGTCACCCCAACCTCTCCCCCATCACCCCTGTCACCCCAGCCTGTCACCCTAGCCTCTCCCCCATCCCCCCTGTCACCCCAGCCTGTCACCCCAGCCTCTCCCCCATCACCCCAGCCTCTCCCCCATCACCCCTGTCACCCCAGCCTGTCACCTCAACCTCTCCCCCATCACCCCTGTCACCCCAGCCTCTCCCCCATTACCCGTCACCCCAGCCTCTCCCCCATCACCCCTGTCACCCCAGCCTGTCACCCCAGCCTCTCCCCCATCACCCGTCACCCCAGCCTCTCCCCCATCACCCCTGTCATCCCAGCCTGTCACCCCAGCCTCTCCCCCATCACCCGTCACCCCAGCCTGTCACCCCAGCCTCTCCCCCATCACCCGTCACCCCAGCCTCTCCCCCATCACCCCTGTCACCCCAGCCTCTCCCCATCACCCCTCTCCCCCATCACCTCTGTCACCCCAGCCTCTCCCCCATCACCCGTCACCCCAGCCTCTCCCCCATCACCCCTGTCACCCCAGCCTGTCACCTCAGCCTCTCCCCCATCACCCCTGTCATCCCAGCCTGTCACCCCAGCCTCTCCCCCATCACCCCTCTCACCTCAGCCTGTCACCTCAGCCTCTCCCCCATCACCCCTGTCACCCCAGCCTCTCCCCCATCACCCCTGTCACCCCAGCCTCTCCCCCATCACCCCTGTCACCCCAGCCTCTCCCCCATCACCCCAGCCTGTCACCCCAACCTCTCCCCCATCACCCCTGTCACCCCAGCCTCTCCCCCATCCCCCCTGTCACCCCAGCCTGTCACCCCAGCCTCTCCCCCATCACCCCTGTCACCTCAGCCTCTCCCCCATCACCCCCATCACCCCTCTCACCCCAGCCTGTCACCTCAGCCTCTCCCTCGTCACCCCAGCCTGTCACCCCAGCCTCTCCCCCGTCACCCCAGCCTGTCACCTCAGCCTCTCCCCCATCACCCCTGTCACCCCAGCCTCTCCCCCATCACCTCAACCTCTCCCCCATCACCCCTGTCACCTCAGCCTCTCCCCGTCACCCCAGCCTGTCACCTCAGCCTCTCCCCCCGGCCCCCTTAACTCCTCTACCTGTGTAATGTGACACACTGCTGACACCAGATAACAATAGCCTGTACACTCCTGTAAAAAAAAAAAAAAATATATATATATATATACACACACACACCCACGCAAACACACATGAGAGTACAGGCTATTGTTATCTGGTGTCCGCAGTGTCACACATTACATAGGTAGACCAAAGATCGTAGTGAGTATATATGCAGAGAATCCACAGCACTCCAGCATAGTGAAAAAGCTCAATAAGCTGTGTTTATTCAGTCAATTCATAGTGCAACACTCCAAACGCAACGTTTCAGTGACTCTCAGTGACGCTTGAAAATGCTTAGAATCACTGAAACGTTGGCTTTGGAGTGTTGCACTATGAATTGACTGAATAAACACAGCTTATTGAGCTTTTTCACTATGCTGGAGTGCTGTGGATTATCTGCATATATAGATAGATAGATTATATATATATATATATATATATATATATATAATCGATCTAATCCTCTTCTTGTGTAATACTGCGGACACCAGAGAACAATAGCCTGTACTCTCCTGTCTGTGTGTGTGTGTATATATATATATATACACATACACATACACACACACCTGCTCTACCTACGTAATGTGTGACACTGCGGACACCAGAGAACAATAGCCTGTACTCTCCTGTATTATATACCCTCTACCTGTGTAAGGTGTGACATGAGCTGTCTGTGTGAGTGTAACAACAATACTATGTGCATGCGGGGGATGGGCGGTGTGAAGTGCGGGAGGTGAGTGTGAGCAGGTGAGCTGTATGTGGTTCTGCAGCAGGTTGAGGTATATTAGGAGGTTCTACAGCAGCTGAGGTGTATTATGAAAGACTAGGGACATGCTTTTTCTATCTGTACTGCTGTGCAGACAACAACAAAATGGCGCTGCCCAAGAGTACACATAATATCACCTTTCCCCTCTTTTCCCCTGTGAAAAGAGGAGGGAGGTGATGATCTCAGAGCAGCTGAGCAGGGACTGCCTCTTTTTTTCAGCATCCCTATTTCAGGCTGCTTTTACCAGCAGTTTCCTGCTGGAGCTCCCCCTGGTGGCCATCACTGGGAAATATGAAAAATTAAATTGTACATTTTTCATATTTCCTTACATGAAAAAAAAAATAAAAAACACATATAAATTAACAAAAAAATAAATTCAGTTTTAACACTTTAAATTTTTTTTTATACTTTACGACACATTCCCTTTAAGACCAAGAGAGCGGAGCATGGAGAGGAGGAGCTGGTGGTCAAACGCTGCTGAGAGATCCAGGAGAATCAGCAAGGAGTAGTTTCCTTGTGACTTGGCCTTCAGGAGATCGTTTGACACCTTGGTGAGAGCAGTTTCAGTGGAGTGAAGGGATCGGAAGCCAAGACTGTAGAGGGTCAAGAAGAGAGTTATCAGAGAGAGAGCGGGTTAGGCGAGAGTAGACAAGCCGTTCCAAGAGTTCAGAGATGAAGGGGAGATTGGAGACAGGTCGATAGAAGCAGAACACCAGTCAAAAAGTCTTTTTTTCTTTCTTTTTTGGTCTCTTATTTTCTGGGGGTGCAATGGATCACTCCTAAGTGGGGGGGGGTTGCCCATCTTGCACGGTGCTCAAAACAGCTCTGAAACTAGAAGCACCAGCATGTTCACGTTGTATATACATAGCAGGAGCTGTATACAGGAGATAAGTAGAAGTCCCAGCATGTTTATGTTGTATACACATAGCAGAAGCTGTATATAGGAGAACTAGAAGCACCAGCATGTTCATATTGTATACACATAGCGAGAGCTGTATATAGAAGAGAACTAGAAGCACCAGCATGTTCATGTTATATACAGATAGCAGGAGCTGTATACAGGAAAGAACTGGAGGTGGCAGAAAGTTCAGGTATATATGCAGGGCCCGGGTTACGAGTGAGGCCAATGCTGGGCCCCCAGACACTGTCGAGTGGAAGGGATGGTAAGGCGTGGTGCACTGGAAAATAAGTCCAGAGAGTCAGAGTTTGTAGTAAACAGCATGTTTTTTTTACTGAAGAAATTTCACTACAAAACAGTACAGGCAAAGAACTGAGCCGGCTTCTCCAGTGTAAAGGCCTAAGCTAGCGGTCTTCTTTTAGGTCTCTGCAGGCTAGAGCTCTGGTCAAAGGGCTGGGGACCCAGGGTCTTCAGTCAGCGTCTTCTTCATTGTCTTCTGTGGGGTCTAGCAGAGTCTCTTCACCTCTATAGAGAAACACAGCCATAACAGATACAATGTTTCAAATTTAATCTGCCGTAGACTTGTATTGAGTTTCCATACTAGTCTATGGGAATAACACAGCAGTTTCATTCTAGACAAAAACAATATTCCAGACAGTTAAACGGTCAACGTGTCTGTTCTTCTTCCTCCAAAACACAGCCTTGCACAGTATCTCTCAAAAACAGTTGAAAACTACCACCTCCTAAGCTTCTTGTGTCATAGCTTAGCTTTGTATTAACCTCTTCAGGGTATGGTGCAGGTACAGTGCAATTACAGTAAACATAACAAAGACACATTACAATAAACATACAAAACACAAAAGGTTAATAAAGTGAGATGGTGATGGCCTTCCATTATAGCGAATCTTTACAAATGTCCATGATCAAGGGTATGCTTACTCATGGGCAATACATATGTATAGACAACTAGAAGCACCAGCATGTTCACATTGTATATATCACAGCAAGATCTGTTTACAGGAGACAACTAGAAGCACCAGCATGATCATGTAGTATACACATAGCAAGAGCTGTATACAGGAGACAACTAGAAGCCTCAAGCATGTACACATCTCTATTAGTTTTCAGAGCCCATTGTTCCGCCCCTCCATCATGTGACTGATCACATGACCCATAACATTATCAAAGATTCTTTGCCTCCCATAGCTGTAGCAGCTACTTGGGCTGTCGAGAATTTTTCTGTGACTGCTTAAGTCCTTCCTTTTTAGGGCAGGCACAACGTGCGCAGCACAGCGGATGAATCAAAGTCTGCCATAGGCAAGACTGAACAGTCCAGCCCCCAGGGGATTAAGTGAGGATGCTTAGCATCCCCTTTTAACCCCTTGGGTGTCAGACTGCTCTGTTATGATAGAGGTGATTAACTGATCCTTCTGGCGTGTGGCGTCTTCTATTTTTGGCTCCTTCATTTGCAGCTGAGGCGGGGCACCACTACAGACGCTGATTGGCTGAACAGAGACTCCTGCATTTTCCCTTCAGCCAAACAGCGAATGCAGTGGTGTCTTAGCTGATTGATGGATTGTAGAGATAGAAGATGCTATATGATGGGAGCTAAGGAGGTTCAGTTTAACCTCCCCCAACAGAGAACAGTCTGGCCCATAGGTTGTTAAGTGGTGATGGTATGCCTCTCCACTTAACCCCTTAAAGGGTCAGAGTGTAGCTTTTTTGGGCAGCAAAATTTGGCTCCACATTGATTTTAATGGGGTCTTGATTTCGTTCGTGTTCAATCCAATTCCCAGACCAGATTTTTATTTTCTTGTTTGGCCTAACCCAGTAAACCCTAATATCCAAGGGGTCTGCTCATCGCTACAAATTTTTTATGTGAATAAAGGTAAAGTTATATGCTTTAGCCGTAGAAATTCATGTACAACTATGTACTAGATAATAAAACACTGGGTAAAACTGTGAGTGTGATGGGCTTGTCAATACTATGAAACAATAAATACCCAACTCAAGGCTGTCGTTCTCAAGATGCCTCAATCCAATACAGCTATTGAGAAAAAATAAATAAAAACCAGTAATAAACCCAATGTAGCCATAGGATGGACAGAGCATATCCAGCGATATGTATATTTGCTCCTAGAATAATTTCGCTAAAGCAAATGCATATATTTCAGTACATGGTCAGCCTGCAATAGGAAAGCATATACAACCACGTATAGGAATAAGTAGCCCAGTCTAATTTGTAATTTTATTAATCTTTCCCTAATTAGAATAACAACGTCCTGTGGCCACCAGATTAAGGATCTACCAACATTTCTTAGCTTGAAGCTTGTAGTAAAACTCTCTTTACAGCAGATTTCACCTGCTTGTTCCTTAGGCTGTATATAAAAGGGTTAAGCATGGGAATAAAAAGAGAAATCACTATACTGATCACTCGGTCATTGGCTGGAAAATAGATGGAGCTTGTGCGAAAATACATAAATAAGATTGTGCTGTAGAAGATGATGACTATGGTGAGGTGAGAGGAGCACGTTGAGAAGGTTTTCCATCTTCCTTTTGAGGTCTGTAACTTCAGCACGGCTCTTACGATCAGTATGTAGGACACCAAGATGAAGAACAATGGACCAAGGATTATGATGCTGCTTTCAATGACCACTGCCATTTCAAGGTCAGAAGGCACTGAACAGAATAATGACAATAGCACAGGACAGTCACAGAAGAAATGAGGTATAACCCACTTACAGAAAGCCAGAGAGGAGGATATGACCGTGTACAGAGCTGAGTGAAGTATCACAATGACCCATGAAGAGGCCACCAGGCAGATACATGTCTTCCTATTTATAATGCTTAAGTAACGCAATGGATGACAGACTGCAGAGTATCGATCAAAGGCCATGACTGCCAGAAGGAACATGTCCATGTTACCAACCGCCACGAAGAAGAAGAGCTGCAGGAAGCAGCCATGGAAGGAGATGTAGGTGTCTCCAGATAAGAGCCCGTACAAGGCCCGTGGAATGGTAATAGATGTAAAGCACATATCTACAAATGCCAGACTCCCCACCAGGACATACATGGGGGTATGAAGTTGAGGTTGTAATATGATAAGTATAAGAATGGAGAGGTTTCCTACAATGCAGATGATGTACGCTGTCATGAAGACAGAGAAGAGAGGAAGAAGAAGGTCAGGCATGTCAGAGAAGCCCAGTAATATGAACCCATGATGAGTCTCATTCTTCACCTCCATTATAAGCGCGATGAAACAATGGAAGGCACGGTACCTCTTCTCTTACGTGTTCAGCTATGAAAACATAACATAACAAATCATAGTCAGTGGAAGACTACACGTATCAGAGGGCACTGGGATATCAGCTAATGTATTCATATGTCCCCAGCATACCTATCATTGCTGATCACAGACTATAACTGCCTAGACCCAATCCCTACTGGGGCTCACAACCTCGCTCAAGTATAAACAAATGAGGGGTAATATTTAATAGAAGGCCGATTACCTTACTAGTATCTTTTAGGAGTGAGGATAGAAACAGGCCGCTCCATGTGAGGTTCCCCAGTCTCCAGCAGCCGTTCCCTAATGATGTGACCGGGATAAGCTGGAGTATTGACATCCATGAAGGTGAAATTAGGCCAGTGGTGTACATACAGAGGCCCAATCATTAAAGGGGTATTCTGTCTAAAGTAAACTTTTAATATATTGCTGTTTCCAATGAGAACATAAGAAATTGCCCATTCTTACCTTTTCACACAAAAATGGGCATAAGTCACTTTACAACATGGAGGAAACAGCAATGATGAGTTAAATGATAAAGCATTGAACAACCAGACATCTAGTTACAGCTCCCGATCGTCTTTGGTATAGGTTTTTGTGGTGCAGCATCTGGTTCATAGCAAACACAACATGGAAACCTGACTTGCTTCATGCAGAACATTCGGCATCACATCTCTGTGAATGGACTCGTCTTACAGAAACATACGGGAACCAGAGGATTTTCCTATCAACCATCTGTATCCAATTCTAAACCAAAGGTTTATAAAGTTAATGTAGGAATCCATGGAGGATCCATTTCCCACAGCACTCAATTACAGGAGCTTATTTACAGAGGGAAATAAGACGTTGATGTGTAAATTGTAGAATATTCTTTATAGAATTCTCCAATTAGACAATTAGATGATTAATACTTAGTTCCCAATGTCCCAATGCTCAAGTAGTGCCAATGCTCCTGTTATAGGGCAGTAATGAGGACCACAGTGGAGGTAGTACAAGGCCCATCATCCCTGCTGCCATTTATACAAATGCTTCGACCCTTTTGCTAAAAGTGACCAATAAGTTTATGAAGTGAAATGAAAGACAAAAATGGCCAATGATGGTGTTAGCTCCACAGATGGCATCTGAGCGACTGTGACAAGGACCAAATAGTGACGTGCAGACGCCAGGGTCAGAACATCTCCAGAACATTGGTCTTGTGGTTTGTTCTCGGTATGTAGTAGTCAGTATCAACCAAAAGTAACCAAGGAAGAAAATCAGGAATCCAGGTGGCGGGTCATGGGGACATGTGTATGTGTGTGTGATGGTGTGGTGTCCCACCACGGGTGTTGCTATTAGGTACACCCTTCGTAAAAGCCTGTACTTATTGTATAAGTGGTCATGAAGGTAGCGATAAAGTTTCACCACTAGATGTCGCTGTATTAGATATATGTATTCAGATGCTGCACAGCTGAAGTATTTAAAGGGTTATTGTTTGTTTGTATGTCACATGGATCTGTAGACCTTTCTACAGTGGTCCTCTCTGGGCCCCGTATGGGTAGGAAGCAAGACAAGACACAGCTAACAGTTTCATCTCAGTAACACTACACAACACTATGCAGTGTTAAACCCGTTTCAGGAAAGGACAAGTCAGAGACAACCTCAACCAATGGACTAGGAGAGTCACAGAGCAGGACAATGTTCACACACAGCAGTAAGCTAGGAACTGATCCAGATAGAGCACATAAATCCTACAAATATTGTGCACACCAATAAATATACTGTAAGTCCAAAGGTAATAAATATTAATTCCTTTATTCAAAAAACATAATAGGACATACAATGTTAAAATATAGTAAGACATGCAGAAAATGGCACAGGTAAACCACAGATCACACCTGGACAAGATAATATCAGAAAAACCTGGGTAAACAGCTACACTGGATGTATATAAAGTGCATGTGCAGAAGATATATACTAAATGCAATCACTAAAGTGTAGTCAGAGTACGTAAACATATAGAATGCCTCCAAAAAGCTTCCAAAATGGCAAATGGCAAAGTGCTCCGTATACCTGTTGTCCAGTGGTCTATAGTGGCTCCCTCTCCCCAACGCACGTTTCGTGTGGCAGCTTGATCACGGGGGAGCAGTAAGCTAGGAACTGATCCAGATAGAGCACAGTTGCTAAGGCCTAGGAACTCTCTCTCGCAGCGCGGGTCACCCGACACTGGTGGGCATTAGGCGGTTTGAAGACTGTACATGGACACGAGTATTCTCTTCTTCTGTTTCTAAGTATTCTTCTACCTCATCCTCCAACATCCTGGCAGAGCTCAGTACTATTTGGGTTGAGACTCTCACGACATCCTCCTCTCTGCTACTCTGATTCTTTGTATCTCTCAACACGCTACTCATTCAGCACGACTGCACCCTCTGCTGCATTCCTATTCTAGATCTGGTCGTTGTATTGTCAAGTGTTCGTCCACAAGTATTATCAAGTGCTTTCTCAAGAGAAACCTATACTGTCAAAGTTAAAACTGTGCAACTTGCAGCACACAAGTACCTTTCAAGTAAAACCAAGTTTAATTATGATAAAGAGACTCGGATAGTCCGGGAGGGTCACTATACCACTCCGGACATCCGTGACTACACTAACCCAAGGGACCCCGTAGCAGCCCGTCAGGACACTGTCCACAGGGGAAAAGGTACAACCGGCCTCCTAAAATATAAGCAGGTGTGCCACCACATCTGTGTGCCCAGCTGGCAATGGCGTCACAAAGTAACATCTTATAGTCCGGCTGTATTTTGGCCAACCACCATCGGAGTGGCGTCACACCTCATCACCTAGCAAGTGACCAGCCGATCCTCCAACACAACATCACCGGGGGTTACCACCACAATGGCGGAGAGGCTATTCTGTCTGGACTGATCCTACAAAAGAACTGCTGTAGAGAAAAGTGATGAAAAAGGTCCTGCTGGCTAGGACATAGCAGCTTGCTGTGTATGGTGCTTCGCAGACTGGTCAGAGGGCCCATGCTGACTCTTGACCACCACAGAAGGTGTCTACCATGGAGCCTGAAACAATAAAAGCAGTTCTCTGGTCTGATAGATCACATTCTCTTCATGTGGACGGCCATGTGCGTGTGCGTCACTTACCTGGGGTAGAGATGGCACCAGGATGCACTATGGGAAAAAGACAAGATGGCGGGGGCAGTGTGATGGGCGATGTTCTGCTGGAGACCTTGTGTCCTGGCATCATGTGGATGTTACTGTGACACAAACCACCCAACTAACCATTATACACACCGTGTCCCCTTGTCATGGCAGCAGGATTATGCCTGGGGGCCACACTGCAGATATCGTTCAGTAAGGAAGAACATGACAAAGAGATCAAGGTGGTGACTCGTCCTCCAGATTCCCCAGATATTAATCCAACACTGCGGGGTGTGCTAGAGAAACGTCTAAGTGACATTGTCATGTTGTTAATAAAGTTAACTGTTAAAAAAATATATATATATAAAGGAAATGGAGAAGAATGTCAGAGGCTTCTCTAGACACTGCCGGACATGATGAGGAGAGGCTGGGGGTAATAATACTGTATAAATTCTGCTTCTCTATAAACGTCACTGGTTACATACATGCTTAGTGGTAACTGAATATTAAGAGTCACATGACACATGTAGAGGGTCACATGACTGTTACTATGGAGTAATCTGTGGGCTGCACCAGTTTTTCTTACTAGAAAGAGGCCGTCTGCACCAGTATAAGAAAGGTAAGTGGAATCTTAAATACATGTACTGTATATAGGAAAGCTGAAAGGCTTCAGATTCTGTATGTAATAGACAAAAACACTACTCCAAGTGTAGTGTGGATAGGTCTCGACTGTGTACAATGTATACTAGTATAGCATATACTTAGGTAAGCTGCATATGCTTCATTAGTTTGAATATTAACACCTTAAAGGGGTACTCCAGCAAATAGCTTTCTCCCAGTAATTGAAACACATTACAAAGTTATATAACTTTGTAAAATGCTTCAATCACCTATCTGCCCCCCCCCCCCCTTCCCTATCTTTTACCCTTTCATTCCCCCACCAGGAAGTGAAGTAAACTCATTCTTACCTAATGACTGTTGACCCCAGGCTGCTCTGTGGGAGCCATGTAATCAAGAGGGAGGCGGGTCTAAGCCCTGTTAGGCCAGCCTCCCTTTGTCAGATGACTCAGGTTGCTCAGCTCTGATTGGCCGAGCAAGCTGTAAGCCATCTAACAGTTTTACAGAGTCAGTTAGACATCACAGGAGACAAAGTGCATCATGGGAAACCCTGCGCAAATTTTGTTCTTAGTGTTTTCCCTCCTCCCCTTCTAAGAGCTCTAGCACTTTCAGTTTTCTATCTACAGGCCATGTAATGGCTTGTTTGTTACAGGAATAGTTGTACTGTGTAATGGCGTCTTCCATTCTACCATAACATGTATGATGGAATCCCAAATATATTATTTATGAAGAAATAAATTGGTGAAATCGTAAAGAAGAATGCAATATGGTAACGTTTGGGGGGTTCCTGTGTCTACGTAATGCACTATATGGTAACAGCGACATGATACTATTACTCTATAGGTCAGTCCGAACACAACCATATGCAGGTTACACAGATTGTGATATATATATATTTTTTATGAAATCCTTTTTTTTGGCAATTAAATATTAATAAAATGGGCCTATTGTGACGCTTATAACGGTTTTATTTTTTCACCTACGGGGCTGTATGGGGTGTCATTTTTTCCGCCATGATCTCTAGTTTTTATTAATACCATATTTGTGAAGATCGGACGTTTTGATCACTTTTTATAATTTTTTTTGTATATATAATGTAACATAAAATCGGTAATCCGCGCACTTTTTTCCCCTCTTTTCGTGGACGCCGTTCACCGTTCGCAATGTTATAATTGTTATAATTTAATGGATCGACAAATACGCACGCTACGGTATATTATATGTTTATATATTTATTTTTATATGTTTTATTTATATAATGGGATGGGGGGTGATTTCAACTTTTATTGGGGGAGGGGTTTTGGGGTAGTGTGTTAGTGATTTTAACTTTTTTTTAATGCATTTTAAGTCCCTTTGGGTACATTCATTACTTTTATTATTCACACTGATCATTGCTATGCCATAGGCCTAGCATTGATCAGCGTTATCGGCGCTATGCAGGCTCACTGACCAGAGCGCCGATCGGACCGCATGGAGGCAGGTGAGAGACCTCCGGCTGTCCGTTTTAACGATCGGGATCCCCGCAGTCACACTGCGGGGGTCCCGCTCGGTAAGTGACAGGGGACTCCCCCTGTCACTTACACGTAAACGCGAGGCCGCAGCGTTTATGGAGTTAATGTCACGCTGCAGCGCGATCGCTGCAGCGCGTCATTAATGGTGAGGTGCCGGCTGCTGATTGCAGCCGGCCCCCACCTGCTATGAAGCGCGCTCAGCTCCGGAGCGCGCTTCATAGCTCAAGACATACCGGTACGTCCTAGGTCGTCTAGGGGTTAAGGAACATAGATAACATGTCAGTTTTACCATAGGACAAACAGTGTAAACACGAAATCCCCTAAAGTGATTTTTTTGTGGTTTCACAGCATATTTTATGGAAAAGTTAAGTCTGTCATTGCAACGTACAATTGGTGTCGCAAAATTTAAGAGCTCATATGTGTCTGTAGGTTAAAAAGTGGTTGGGCAAATCAACACAGAGGAGGATAATAACAAAGGAATATGAGTAAGCTGGAGGGATGAAGAGAGAAATAGCAACTGAAGTTTACCATAAATGAATAGTAGAAAAGAAAGGAGCCAGCTTACCCTCTCCACTGCGCCTCCTAGCACCGGCTCTCACTTCAACAGGTGCTACTTGTAATCCAACAAACAAATGAGTCCAGCTTCGGAGTGGTTGCAAATGGATTTATTGAAGGCCTCCGTCCCTGTACACACATTGCAGCATGCCCCCAACAAGACGCCTACGCGTTTCAGCTGCTAGCTGCAGCCTTAATCATGGCTATACCCCATAGGGCAAAGCTGCACTAAATAGCTGCTTAGGCGGCAGTGCACGTCATCAGTACCACCCGTCGCCTCACTGAGGACGGCTGCACATGACACCTGCCGACTAATGAATGAGGTCACCCGTGAAGTAACAGACTGTGTAGTTAATAACATCATACTTAATAAAATAAAATAGGATGGACATAGAATATTCAGTGATATGTATATTTGTTTGCGCCTGGAATAATTTCGCTAGAGCACATGCATTTAGCTTTCAGTACATGGTCAACCTGCAATAGGAAAGCATATACAACCGCGTATAGAAATAAGAAGCCTCGTCTATGCACGTTCACAGGAATTACCCAGGGCCACTGTCAAACTTCATCTTCATCATGACAAATTCCTGCGGCTCCCAGATTGAGGATCTACCAAAATTTTTCAACTTGAAGCTTATAGTAAGACTCTTTACAGCAGATTTCACCTGCTTGTTCCTCAGGCTGTATATAAAAGGGTTAAGCATGGGGATAAAAAGAGAAATCACTATACTGATCACCCTGTCATTGGCTGGAGAGTAGATGGAGCTTGGGCGAAAATACATAAATAAGATTGTACTGTAGTAAATGATGACAATGGTGAGGTGAGAGGAGCACGTAGAGAAGGTTTTCCATCTTCCTTTTGAGGTCTGTAGCTTCAGTACGGCTCTTATGATCAGTATGTAGGACACCAAGATGAAGAACAATGGACCAAGGATTATGATGCCACATTCGATGAACACTCCTATTTGCTCAAGGTTGGAAGGCACTGAACAGGACAACAACATTACCACAGGTAAGTCACAGAAGAAGTGAGGTATAACCCACTTACAGAGAGCCTGAGAAGAGGTCATGATTGCGTACAGAGCTGAGTGAAGGCTCACAATGACCCATGAAGAGGCCACCAGGCAGATACATGTCTTCCTACTCATGATGCTTAAGTAACGCAACGGATGACAGACTGCAGAGTATCGATCAAAGGCCATTATTGCCAGAAGAAAACTGTCCATGTTACCGACTGCCAGGAGGAAGAAGAGCTGCAGGAAGCAGCCGTGGAAGGAGATGTAGGTGTTTCCGGAGATGAGACCATACAAGGCCCGTGGAATGGTAATAGATGTCAAAAAAAGATCTACAAATGCCAGATTCCCCACCAGGACATACATGGGGGTATGAAGTTGAGGTTGTGATATGATAAGCATGGAAATGGAGAAGTTTCCTACAATGCAGATGATGTAAGCTCCCATGAAGATGGAGAAGAGAGGAAGAAGAAGGTCAGGCATGTCAGAGAAGCCCAGTAATATAAACCCATGATGTGTCTCATTCTTTACCTCCATTATATGTGTGATAAAACTATGGAAGGGTAAGGTAAAATGTGTCTTCTCTTACACGTTCAGCTATGAAAACATAACATAGCAAGTCATAGAAGACCACATGTCCTGTTATATGGCCCCATCAGTGCTCCTCACAGACTAGTCACATAGACCCACTCCCTGGTGAGGCTCACAATCTTGCTCAAGCATCAACATATCAGGACCAGTTTCATAGAAGGCCAGTAACCCTACCAGTATGTTTAAGTACAGTGGAAAGAAACATTGTAGTATGGATAGAGTACATGAGCCTGGGGGACATTACATGGAATAGCCTACACTTTCTCCAAACCTGAACCCCTTTGTTTCACTGTAGCGTAAACTTTTTATGTTTTCCATAAATTTCACCCGCAAGCCAAACTTTTTGTGAGTAGTGCACATACATATCCAGTTCTGCAGAGTGTAGCAGTATATGGAATCCTCTGTACTCTTTTATAGGCAGGATAGTCACTCACCGGTCATTGGTGTCACTGATGGTCCATCTGTGACCTATGAAATCTCTAATTTCTTCAGAAATGTTAAATTTGGCTGCCTAAAGCCCCATTTGTTTTTCAGAATATCTTCATAAGTCACTTTACAAAAGCAATGATTAGTTATATTTCAAGCACATTGAACAACCAGACATCTAGTTACCGCTTCTGATCATCTTTGGAGTCAGTATTTGTGGTGCAGCATTTGGTTTATCGTAAAAAAACACACGAAATCCTGACGTGTTTCAGGCAGAACATCTGGCATCACATTTGTGTGAATGGACTCGTCTTATAGAAACATACAGGACACCAGAGGATTTCCCTATTGACCATCTGTGTCCAATTCTTAACCAAGTGGGATCAATAAAGCAACTGTAGGAATCCATGGAGGATCCATTTCCCACAGCACCCAATTACAGGAGCTCATTTACAGAGGGAAAACATCATTATTCCAGAAAGAATTAATGACATGAGACATCGATGTGCAATTGTAGAATATTCTTTATAGAATTCTTCAATTAGACAAAGTGACCGGATAAACCCTTAGATCATTACTACTTAGTTCCCAAAGTGCCAATACTCCAGCAGTGCCAATGCTCCTGTTATAGGGCAGTAATGTTGACCACTGTGGCTATAGTGTATGGTCCATCATTAGAGATGAGCAAGTAGTGAAATATTCGAAAGCTCAAAATTTGATTCAAACAGACCGAAATTTCCTGCACCCCTTTAAATTACATTGCCAATGACAACCACAGATGACATAGGCAAGGGGGAAATAAAACTGCACCCACCTCTAACTGTCAGTGTGTGTGATATGGTCAGACATGATGATCCTACACATAAAGGGGTGTGGATCTCATGGAAACCATGTAAAAATTTAATTTGAGGCCCTTGAGTGAGGTGACCCCTCCAAAAAACCTTGGAGGTAGTGACAAATTATTACCAATACAATCTTCCTAAGAGGCCCTGGAATTTGAAGGTGCAAACTTCTAATCCTTTAAAGAGTATCTATCTAGGAGAGATTTGATTTTTGTAATCCAGTCATAAAAAAGTTTGAGATGCATAATACTCTGATCCTCGTAAAACTGCAAGATCCTGATCCAAAGGTTAAATTGGAAAATTTTGCCCCACACCCTGATGGAGACCCTCCTATTAATTGTGCATTAAGGCCTGGTGGTGACCCTCTGAAATTTTTTTGGAGGTACTGGAGAACTAATAACAATACAGTCTTCCTAAGAGTTCCTGGAATTTTATTGTGCAAACTTTCAATCCTTTAAAGAGTATCTATCTAGGAGAGGGCAAGTGTGGGAGCCCTGGCAAACCGGGGTACGTTTAAAAAAGCGCTGAACCACCAAGTTGAAAAGAGGACCCAGGCATGACACTTGTTGAAGTTCGAGATGGAGGAGAGGTCAGTGTTGCAGAACTGGGAGACAGCACTCCAACATATACCTGTTTTTGAGGTGATTTTAGTTTAAAAAAAATGGACATAAAAATTTTAATTGAATTTGAAATTAAATATTAAAAAACCACCAACTACTACCGCCACTACCACCTCTACTGCCTCTACCAACCAGATTGATCCTGCCTGCTAAACAGTGACTACTTCCACCTAAAGGCAAGAAAATGAGCACTCCTGACATGGAGGAGAAGTGACGAAAAATAAGTCTGGCAGCTCTGGCAAACTGGGATATCTTTAATTTTTGGAAGCCAGTTTTAAAATGGTTCGAGATGGACAATACTCTGATCCTCGTCAAACAGCAAGATTCTGATACTAAGGTGAAATGGAAACATTTTGCCCCACACCCTGATGCAGTTGTGCATGAGAGGCTGGTAGTGACCCTCATTCTTGGAGATAATGACGAAGTAATAACAGTACAGTCTTCGTAAGAGGTCCTGGAATTTGAATGATCACACTTTTAATTCCTTAAAGAGTATCTACCAAGTTTGCCTGGTAGCTATGGCAAACCAGGGTACGTTCAATAAAGTGCTAAACAACCAAGTTAAAGAAGGACCCCAGCATTTAGTTTGAATCAAGTCATTTAAATTATTAAAGCAGCTTAGTTTTCACAGCGAATGATTCAATTATACACTATTCATACACTAAATTCTGATGTGTTTTTTATTTAGCCTAGCGGCACTAGTATCAGCCATAGGTGTGATGTGCAGCACTCTGTTTCTTCCCTGAACCGCATTTTGTTTCTCTCTTTTCTCCGTGTTTTGCACTCCTCCTGGTGAGACCCACATGACCGCAATTAGCAGGAGACACCTGAGTGCACATGGTTTTAATCCCTCCTGTTTTTTCCCATTCTGTTTGCTGCAGCTATGGTGAGTGTAATACCTTATCCAGACTTGTGCTGCTTGGGGGCGACCTTCTCCGCCGGCGGTGCTGGCCGGGTTCTGGTGTGGTGTTTTTGGGTCTGGTCCTGTGGCATGGGGGTCGCAGGGCCGTCCCATGGCCCCCGTTCCCTGGCTGTGCACGCCTGCGGGGTTGGTGGCCACTGACTGGCACGGTGTGGACTTAGTGTTGGGACCCATGTGTATCAGATACCGGCACGAGGTACATGGGGCAGTATGGCTTGATCAATTCATACACTAAATTCTGATGTGTTTTTTATTTAGCCTAGCGGCACTAGTATCAGCCATAGGTGTGAGGTGCAGCACTCTGTTTCTTCCCTGAACCGAATGATTCAATTATACTTCTGCTGAAACCAGGACATGGCTTCTATTTTGAAAATTTTTTGCATTGCAGTAATAGTTTTGCGCTTTGCACTTCCTGTCACCAATATTGAATCGAGGTCGCCCAAGAAGCACATAGAAATACAGCCCATAAATTCCTATGCTTGGGTGAGATGGAATTCCCAGATTGATGTGCCGCTGGATACCAATGCCAAAGTTTCCTTTGTCAAACAAGTTGTTCTTCAGCAGTTCATATTCTCTGACCTTAAGGACTTTCTGAAGAAGTTCTTTTGCATTACCTCCCCGAACTGTACAGTGAACTGCAATGTTTTCATTTCTCCTGATGCCAAAAGACCTGACTGTTTCCAAACTGGCACATAGTGCCATAAACTGTCCTGCGACATTTTTTAAAAGCAACATAAATTTTAAGAACCCTGGCCTACACAGTTGAATTAAAAAAACTTTGGCATATGGCAGCAGGCAATATGTAAGAGAGGTAAATTTTTTGACAACCTGGAACCTAGTGCCATAAACTGTCCTGCGACAATTTTTAGGCGCTTGAGGTGAGCCCCCCCAAAATTACATGTGAGGCCCTTGAAGTGAGCTCTCCAGAAATCAATTTTAAGGCCATTGAGGTAAGCCCTTCAAAAGTTTATTTTTAGGCCCTTGAGGTGAGACCTTGAGGTGATGGAATGCCTGGGAAATTGACAACTAATGGGACAAGGTGAAGGGGCAGATGCAGGCGAGGAGAAGCTGAAGGTGAAGGAGCAGATGTGCAAGTGTCATGGCTGGTGGACTGCACTGCAGTCAGTGCACAAAACAGGGGAAGAGGCAGTGGTGGCACCCACTGGTGCAGGTTCTTGTCTGTTTGCTCTTTCCAACTTAGTCCATTGCTTGGCTTCCAAGTGCTGCCGTATGCTGGTGCTGGTCAGGTTGCTTTTTTCAGAGCACCTTCTCAACTTCAAATGGCACAATGTGCAAACCACGCTTAATTTGTGGTCCCCGCACGTGTTAAAATATTTCCACACCGTAGAACAAGCCCTCGATGGGGGAGCTTTGTGCTAGGGGCTGTGGCCCTGCTGGCTCTGGCCGGTCTTCTCTGTATGGATTGTCCTCTGCCTCTGGCCACCCCACTACCTCTTCCTGCCTTTTGCAGTGCTTGGCATGCCAGGTAGCTCCTGCGATTCTTGCATTATTTGCAAGGAGCCTAATTCAAGAAAAGGACCTGAGAAGAGCTCCTGGGAGTGGGCAAGGGTGGAATCACTCGATTTGTAACATTGCACTGGTTGGGAGGAAGGAAGGTCAGAGTGAGGTTCCTGCAGTCCAGACATATGGCTATCGACGAGACTGGACTGTGTGGATGATCCATTTGACCACCTACTCCCGCTGCTCTGGCATCAACAGCGGTGTACCCTGCCCCGTCCTGCTTAAAGGGGTAGTGCGGCGCTAAGAAATTATTCACTAAATAACACATGTTATGTATGTTAATCGCCCCCTTCCCCGTGTTTCCCCACCCCCGCACGTGGACCCGGAAGTGTAGTGTATCATACATACCTGACGCACATCGTCCCCGTCCCCGATCTTCTGACAACGACGTAATCTTCGGGAGGCCGGCCGAATCGCTGCAGCCATCCCTGATGCCGGCCCCCTCAGCCGCGATTGACTGGCCGACCTCCCGAAGATTACATCTTTGACAGAAGATCGAGGACAGAGACAACGTGCGTCAGGTATGTATGGTACACTACACTTCTGGGTCCACGTGCGGGGGTTGGGGAACACGGGGAAGGGGGCGATTCACATACATAACATACATTACAAAGTTATATAACTTTGTAATGTGTGTTATTTTGTGAATAATTTCTTTAACTGGCCAATGAAGCCAGGGATACTGGATCAGCGCAATTCTGGCTGCCCCTCAGCAGCAGACATTGTTTTCATGCCTGTCCGAGGCTTGTGCCTGCACCAGCATTTCCCTGCCCTGTCCTTGTCCTAATTCCTTTTCCTCTACAGTACATTTATTATATACAGTTCTGAAAGTACATTCCCACCGATTCGTTAAAGACATTTGCGAAAGAACAAAATGTCAGCTGCACATGCTGTTTGAAGCGTCACTGGGCGGGAGAAAGGGATTAACCATAATTCCTACTGGCCGTCCAGTCAGCTGCATGCCCCTCTGTGATGTCGGCACCTCCCCCTTTACCCTCTATATAAGGCGGTTTGTTAATGGAGGTGGCCAGTCGGCTGTGTGTGGAGGAGAGAGCAGGATGGCAGCAGGCAGTTAGAGCAGAGTAGGGAAAGACTAACAGAGCTATATAGGGACAGAGAGGAGTGGAATGGCGGAAATTGGATGATTGACTAACTTTTTTAAATTGTGATTTTTGACACATGCTTTAACAAATTTGCTCTTCTGTAATAGTCCCAGTATTGCAGCTAGAATAGTTTTTGCTGTTTCAATGAAATTCGTTAAGATTGACGAAAAATTTCCGAAGCTTGCAAAACAAATTTCCCCCTGCTTTGCTGCTGGTTAACTTACCTTCTGGTCTTCTCCCCGTCTTTTTCTCTTCAGCGGCTGAGCAGCGACACTGATTCCGCTGCTGAGTGGCTAAAATGATGCTGGAGCCTTTTCATCTTAGCCAATAATCGGCTGCAGCAGTGTGCCGGCTGCAACTACTGATTCACAGGCTCCATCTTTGACGAGGCAGATGACATCCTCACTTAACCTCTTATGTGGTAGACTGTAAGCAGCCTCTTCCAAGATGCTGCCTACTGTAAGGTGCAGAACACCTTTTACAATGATGGGTGTTCTGCTCCTGCCTTTTTTTTGTGTTTTTCCCTTTTGTTTTATTGAATAAAATGGTCAAGGAGGGATGTGGGAGTGTTCTTTCTTTAATAAAAGAGTCTTCTCAATTGTGTTGTGTTTTATTTTTATGTCAGGCTTAGTGGTGGAAGCTGTCTGATAGTCGGTATCAATTACTAAGTCTGGGCATAGTGTTAGCTGGTATAAATGGCTAACATTAACCCCCCACACACACACAATATTACACCAGTACTCACCGCACCAGGGGTACTGAGAAGAGCCAGGTACCAGTAGTCCTGGAGCATCAAAATTGGTGCTCCTGGACTGGGAGGCAGCAGGCTGGTATTATTAAGCTGGGGAGGGCCAAAAAAAAGACCCTTCCCATTCTGGTACTACTAGGCTGCTGCTTGGTTTTTAAACCTGGTTGGTTATGGAAATAGGGGAAACCTTATACATTTTTTTCAAAATTATTTATTTAAATAAAATGCATAGGGTTGCCCCTATTTCCATAACCAGCCAAGTTTAAAAAGCAAACTGGGGCAGCCTAGTAGTACAAGGTTGAGAAGGGCCATATTTTTTGGCCCTCCCCAGTCTAATACCAGCCTGCTACTGCCCAGTCCAGGAGCACCAGGATGCTCCAGGAGTACTGGTGTAGTGTCCCACTACTGGTGTTGCACTAAGTTTTATTACAGCTGCGTAAAGTATCTCTGTTGGGTAACACACAAAGGGGATAAAGGAGATGTTATTATGTGTTTTCCTCTCTAGGTGTCACTCTCTTTCTTGTTGTATGTTATGTATTTAGCACATCTAAAGGTATAATGGGTTAATTGTTGTTTATCACATTTTCTGTTCTGTCCATTTACAGGTGCAGGTGCTTTACCTCACTTGGCATCCACACTTAACCCTTTGTGTGCCAGACTGAATAATGTGGCCCCAGGGGGATAAAAGATGCTACACAATGGGACCTAAGGAGGGTAAGTTTAACCTCCCCAACAGAGCATAGGTGGTTAAGTGGGGATGGTATGCATCTCCACTTAACCCCCCAGAGGGCCAAAGTATAGATTTTTTAGGTTCAGGTTCAGTCCAGGTACCCAAATCATATTTTTTTTTTTCTGGTTTGGCCTAACTCTTTGAACCCAAGTAGCCAAGGGTACGCTCATCGCTACAAATGATGTTTTATGTAGATTTATGTGCTTCGGCCATAAAAATAAATAAATGTACAACTATGTGTTAAATCATAAAACACTGGGTAAAACTGAGTGTGACAGGCTTGTCAATATTATCAAAGAGTAAATGAACAACCAGTTCAAGGTATTTTCCGGCATATAAGGCGACTGGGCGTATAAGACGACCCCTGACTTTTAAGATTGTCAGGGGTTCGCCTTGTATGCCGGAAAATGTTAACCCCTGCCTGACTGCAGCCCTGCTGCAGTCAGGCAGCGGTTAACTGCAGCTAAATTGAAATCAAACAAACATTTAACTCACCTTGGGCCGTTCCCGGCATCGGCACGCATCCCGTACTGCACCGGAGACGGAGATCCCTGAACCTCTCCCGGGCAGGCGAGCATCTCATCGGAGAGGCTTGGAGACGCTCGGCTGCCGGGAGAGCTTCTGGAGAATGAGAGAGGCTTCGTGAACTTCCGTCGCCTCTCTCATTCTCCCGAAGCTCCCGGCAGCTCCTTTTTTTCATTTAGAAGTCTGTATGCTGTTTGCCCATTCTATATAGTAAACGGTGGCCTGTCTGTCCATTCGCTGTTCATCTTGCTTTGGTAATCAGAAGGTTTACATCTCTCTCCATGTTCCCCTTATTTCTCAAAAAAAAAACAAAAACCCAACAACAATTGTACAAATGGTTCAAATGGTAATTTTGGGCAATTTGCAATTTTATTCATTTTTTTCCTAATAAGAATGATAATGTCCTGTGGCCACCAAATCGGAGGAGAAGTCTGGCGAAAATGATGTTTCAGCAGGCAGGGGGAAACATAATAAACAATACCTACTTACCTCTCCCCATACTTCTGTGAGCCTCATCAGAGGCTCTGGGACCCCGCTGGAACTCATTTTCCCCCAAATTCTGATATCGCCACAACTTGGGGAGGGAAATTACCTGAGCCGACTTATGGATTGCCTGCTCAGCTAATCAGTGACTGGAGCGTTGTCAGCTTGAAGCTTGCGGTGAAACTCTTTACAGCGGATTTCACCCCCTTGTTCCTCAGGCTGTATAGAAAAGGGTTAAGCATGGGAATAAAAAGACAAGACACTAAATTGATCACCCAGTCATAGGCTGACGAGGAGGCGGAGGTTGGGCCAGAATAAATAAAAAAGGTTGTACTGTAGTAAATGAGGACAATGGTGAGGTGAGAGGAGCACGTAGAGAAGGTTTTCCATCTACCTTTTGAGGTCTGTAGCTTCAGTACGGCTCTTATGATTAATATGTAGGACACCAAGATGAAGAACACTGGGCCAAGGATTATGATGCTGGTTTCAATGACCATTCCCATTTCAAGGTCAGAAGGCACTGAACAGGATAATGACAATATCACAGGACAGTCACAGAAGAAGTGAGGTATAACAAACTTACAGAGACCCAGAGAGGAGGATATGACCGCGTACAGAGCTGAGTGAAGGCTCACAATGACCCATGAAGAGGCCACCAGGCAGATACATGTCTTCCCACTCATGATGCTTAAGTAACGCAATGGATGACAGACTGCAGAGTATCGATCAAAGGCCATGATTGCCAGAAGGAAACTGTCCATGTTACCGACTGCCACAAAGAAGAAAAGCTGCAGGAAGCAACCATGGAAGGAGATGTAGGTGTTTCCGGAGATGAGACCATACAAGGCCCGTGGAATGGTAATAGATGTCAAGCAAATATCTACAAATGCCAGATTCCCCACCAGGACATACATGGGGGTATGAAGTTGAGTTTGTAATATGATAAGTATAAGAATGGAGAGGTTTCCTACAATGCAGATGATGTACGCTCCCATGAAGACAGAAAAGAGAGGAAGAAGAAGGTCAGGCATATCAGAGAAGCCCAGAAATATGAACCCATGATGTGTCTCATTCTTCACCTCCATTATAAGCGCGATAAAACAATAGAAGGCTACGGTACAGTACCTCTTCTCTTACGTGTTCAGCTATGAAAACATAACATAACAAATCATAGTCAGTGGAAGACTACACGTATCAGAGGGCACTGGGATATCAGCTAATGTCCCAGTATTCATATGTCCCCAGCATACCCATCATTGCTGATCACAGACTATAACCGCTTAGACCCACTTCCTATTGGGGCTAACAACCTCGCTCAAGCATAAACACATGAGGCTAATATCATGTCATATCATCATCGGTTACCTTACTATTACCGTACTAGTATCTTTCAGGAGTGTGGAAAGAAACCCAAAGACGCCCCAAATATCTCATAATATAATGAATGGGAAGGATTTATGTCTGTTCATTACCTACAGGAAGTCTATAAACCTATGGAACAGACACTCTCAATATATACAGCTATCAATCGTTCACATATGCCCATCTAGTGCTGAGCCGTGTAATAGGCTCAATAAAGGATCGCTGATCTAGGAGATTGGTACTCGTATTACGTTATGTATAAAAGCCTCTGCAAAGCCTTCTAGCTCAGAGGGATAAGGGAACGTTAGGGGCCCCTCTCCTTTTGAAGCTTGTGACAGATTACAAGGTTGTGTATTAAAAAAAATTCCCTAGCATAGTACAATATGGATCCTTAAAGGGAATTTGTCACCAAAAAATGTATTGTTTTAATAAAATTTCTCAACATCAATTAACGCTTAACAACGATGTCACATGCTGTTCACAAATCGCCTTATTGACTGCTGAGCCATGGCCACGGCCCTCGGGTCATTAAAGTTCTGGGATAAAGACTTAGGGGGGGATTTATGAAGACCAGCGTACTTGTACATATATCAAGCTCCACCCTTTTTTCGCGGCAGAATTCACTAAAAGAATCTACACCTGACTTGCATCATGATTTGTGCCTGCAAGCAGGCGTAAATCATGATAAATGAGGTGCCGGAGGAGGCCACGCCTCCTCCACGCCTTACCACCCCCAAGCTCCGCCAGCACGCCCATCGGGCGAGCCAGGCGTATGGGAGGCGTACGCCAGGGAGAAGGGGCGAATCTGCACCTTTTCCCTGGCGTACCTTTGATAGATGTCCCCCTTAGTGTACCAGCCTCTACACAGTGACTCAGCTCATTCCATGGGTTTTCTATGAGATTCAGGTCTGGAGAAAATGCATGCCGTTTCATTTGTGGTCCCCCAGTCTCCAGCAGCCGTTCCTTAAAGCGAGTCTGTACCCACAATCTGACCCCCCTAAACTGCTTGTACCTTCAGATAGCTGCTTTAAATGCAAGATCTGTCCTGGGGTCCGGCAGGTGATGCAGTTATTGTCCTAAAAAACAATTTTTAAACTTGCAGCCCCGTGCCCTATGGCCGTGGCCTAAATTTTGTATGCATTAGGCTGGCACAACCTCTCTGTCCCTCCCCGCCCTCCTCATCATTAGGAATGCTCCAGGCAGATTGTCTCCTATTCCTCAGCTGTGTGAATACTGAACATGGGCTGGATTGTTAAGACACCTGTGCAATGTTAACACAGGAGAAAATGTTCCAGTGGCATTCCTAATGAAGAAGAGGGTGGGGAGGAGGGATGGAGAGATGGTGCCAGCCTAATGCATACACAATCTAAGCCACGGCCATAGGGCACGGGGCTGTAAATTGAAAAGTTGTTTTTTAGGACAATAACTGCATCACCTGCCGAATGGACCCCAGGACAGATCTTTGATTAAAGGTATCTGAAGGTACAAGTGGTTGGGGGGGGAGAGGTCAGATTGTGGGTACAGAGTCGCTTTAATGATACGACCTGGATGAGCTGGAGTATTGACATCCATGAAGGTGAAATTACGCATGTGGTGTTCATACAGAGGCACAATCACTAAAGGGGTATTCTGTCTAAAGTAAAATTTAGGAAATCGCCCATTTTTACCTTTCCACGCCCAGGTGACAGAAATGGGACTGCGCCCAGGTGATCGGCTTGAAATTGGAGGAGGGATTGCTTTGCTAGGGACCCGAAAATGATGTAGGAGGACATCAGGGGGGGGCCGCGTGGAAAGGTAAGAATAAGATGCTTGTTGTGTTCTCACCAGGGGCAGCAACATAATAAGAATTTACTTTGGGCAGAATAGCCCTTTAATTATGTTATTCCAGTAGTATGTCACTTTACAAAGTGTAGTCTAGTGTATTGTATTGACTAAACACACCTGTCCACACTGGAACAGTGGCCGATGCACTATACCCAGGTCATTGGTCTCACTCACGGCCCATCTGTGATCTACTATATCCCTCATTTCACAAGAACTATGAATTGTGACTACCATATGTTTACCAGAAGATCTTCAGAAGTCACTTTACAACATGGAGGAAACAGCAATGATGAGTTCTGTATCAAGCATTGAACAACCAGACATCTAGTTACAGCCCCCGATCGTCTTGGGTATCAATATTTGTGGGGCAGCATCTGGTTCATAGCAAACACAACATGGAAACCTGACTTGTTTGATGCAGAACATCCGGCATCACATCTCTGTGAATGGACTTGTCTTATAGAAACATACGGGAACCAGAGGATTTGCCTGTTGACCATCTGTATCCAATTCCAAACCAAGGGTTTATAAAGTTATCGTAGGAATCCATGGAGGATCCATCTCCCACAGCACCCAATTACAGGAGCTCATTTACAGAGCGAAAACATCATTATTCCAGAAAGAATTAATGACATGAGACGTCGATGTGTAATTGTAGAATATTCTTTATAGTTTTCTCTATTAGACAAAGTAATTGGATAATCCCTTAGATGATTAATACTTAGCTACCAATGCTCCAGTGGTGCCAATGCTCCTGTTATAGGGCAGTAATGATGACCACAGTGGAGGTAATATAAGGCCCATCATCCCCTACAAATGCTTTGACCCTTTTGCTAAAAGTGACCAATAAGTTTATTACGTGAAGTGAAGGACAAGAATGGCGAATGTTGGCATCTGAGCAACTGTGACAAAGAACAAAGAGGGATGTGCAGGCGCCAGGGTCAGAACATCTCCAGATGTTCATCAAGTACAGGGATGGGGAACCTTCGGCCCTCCAGCTGTTGCAAAACTACAATTCCCATCATGCCTGGACAGCCAAAGCAAAGCTTTGGCTGTCCAGGCATGATGGGAATTGTAGTTTTGCAACAGCTGAAGGGCCGAAGGTTTCCCATCCCTGATCTAGTATGAACCAAAAGTAACCAAGGAAGGACAATCAGGAATCCAGGTGGCAGGTCATGGGGACATGTGTATGTGTGTGCGATGGGGGTAAGACTATTCTGTCTGGGCTGATCCTACAGAAGAACTACTGTAGAGAAAAGTGATGAAAAAGGTCCTGCGGCTCAGAGGGCCCATGCTGACTCTTGACCACCACAGAAAGTGTCTACTATGGAGCCTGAAACAATGGAAGCAGGTGTCTGGTCTGATTGATCACGTTCTCTTCATGTGGACGGCCATGTGCGTGTGTATCACTTACCTGGGGTAGAGATGGCACCAGGATGCACTATGTGAAAAAGACAAGATGGCGGGGGCAGTGTGATGGGCCATGTTCTGCTGGAGACCTTGTGTCCTGGTATCATGTGGATGTTACTGTGGCACAAACCACCCAACTAAACATTATACAACCATTATGTCCCCTTGTCATGGCAGCAGGAATCCCTAATGGCAGCGGTCAGCAGGATTATGCCTGGGGGCCACAATGCAGATATTGTTCAGTAATAAAGAACATGACAAAGAGATCAAGGTGGTACCTCGTCCTCCAGATTCCCCAGATCGCAATCCGACCATCTGTGAGATGTGCTAGAGAAACGTCTAAGTGACATTGTCATGATGTTAATAAAGTTAACTGTAAAAAAAATAAAAAATAATATACATATATACTGTATATCACTGCCGGATATGACATTCTGCTTCTCTATAAATGTCACTGGTTAGATAAATGCTTAGTGGTAAGGCTAGGTTCACACTGCGTTTTCAGCATCCGTTTAACGGATCCGTTTTTTTTAACGTCCAGAAAAATAGGGTCAGCAACGTTTTTTGGTCCGTTTTGGTCCGCCAAAAAAAACGGATCCGTTTTTTTTTTATAATGGAAGTCAATGGAAAAACGGATGCACACAAATGAATCCGTTTTTTGCAATCCGTTTTTCATGCGTTTTTTTCAAAAAACGGATGCGTTAAACGGATGCTGAAAACGCAGTGTGAACCTAGCCTAACATGTAGTGTGTAGAGGGTCACATGACTGTTACTATGGAGTAATCTGTGGGCTGCACCAGTTTTTCTTACTAGAAAGAGGCCGTCTGCACCAGTATAAAAAAGGTAAGTGGAATCTTAAACGTACTGTATATAAGAAAACTATAAGGCTTCATATTCTGTATGTAATAGGCAAAAACACTACAAACTGAACAACCGCTTTAAAGAGGACCTGTTATCAATCCCCTTGCCAGGTGACAGGCTCACGATCCCCCGCTAGAGCCCCCTATACTTACCTGATCGCATCGGGTCCCGCTCAGTGGCGGATTAAATGTACCCTGGGCCCCGGGCTGTCCACCCAACCTGGCCCCCCCCCCGGTCAATCCGCCCACATTATAATCCACTACTGCCCCCCCCCCCAATGCTGTCCCCAATAAACATGATTTTTGGTCCCTTGCTGCACATAGGATGTCAGGAGAGGAGGGTGCTGATCTTATAGGAGAGGTCACAGCAGCACAGAGGATGTCAGGAGAGGAGGGTGCTGATCTTATAGGAGAGGTCACAGCAGCACAGAGGATGTCAGGAGAGGAGGGTGCAGATCTTATAGGAGAGGTCACAGCAGCACAGAGGATGTCAGGAGAGGAGGGTGCTGATCTTATAGGAGAGGTCACAGCAGCACAGAGGATGTCAGGAGAGGAGGGTGCAGGTCTTATAGGGGAGGTCGCAGGGTCCTAGCAGCACAGAGGATGTCAGGAAAGGAGGGTGCTGATCTTATAGGGGAGGTCACAGCGTCCCAGCAGCACAGAGGATGTCAGGAGAGGAGGGTGCTGATCTTATAGGGGAGGTCACAGCAGCACAGAGGATGTCAGGAGAAGATGGTGCTGATCTTATAGGGGAGGTCACAGCAGCACAGAGGATGTAAGGAGAGGAGGGTGCTAATCCTATAGGAGATGGTCCCCCTCTTCCCCCCTTATAGATGGTCCCCCTCTTCCCCCCCTTATAGCTGGTCCCCCTCTCCCCCCCCCTTATAGATGGTCCCCCTCTTCCCCCCCTTATAGATGGTCCCCCTCTTCCCCCCCTTATAGCTGGTCCCCCTCTCCCCCCCTTATAGATGGTCCCCCTCTTCCCCCCCTTATAGATGGTCCCCTTCTTCCCCCCCTTATAGATGGTCCCCCTCTCCCCCCTTATAGATGGTCCCCCTCTCCCCCCCTTATAGATAGTCCCCCTTTCCCCCCCCCCCCTTATAGATGGTCCCCCTCTTCCCCCCCCTTGTAGCTGGTCCCCCTCTACCTCCCCCTTATAGATGGTCCCCCTTCCCCCCCCCCCCTTATAGCTGGTCCCCTTCCCCCCCCCCTTATAGATGGTCCCCCTCTTCCCCCCCTTATAGATGGTCCCCCTCTTCCCCCCCTTATAGATAGTCCCCTTCTTCCCCCCCCTAATAGATGGTCCCCCTCTTGCCAGCAGGAGGTGTCCCGTCCTATCCCTGGCAGCGCACGCATCAGAGAGCTCCCCGTGCGCCGGAAGTCACAGCCACAGGCGCACGGGGACCTCTCTGATGCGCGCGCTGCCGGGGATAGGACGGGACACCCCTGGTAGCCCTGGTAGAGAGTCAGTGGCGTGGGCCCCCCCGGCCATATTATAATCCGCCACTGGTCTCGCTTCTTGATCCGGTCCGGTGACGGAGATTTCAGCACCAGAAGCCCGACGCACGCGCTCCTGAGATGAGCGTCGGACTCACCATTCTTTCTCTATGGGCATCGGACTCATCTCAGGAGCGTGCGCCGGGCTTCTGGCGCTGAAATCTCCGTCACCCGGCAGGATCAGGTAAATATAAGGGGTTCTAGCGGGGGGTCGGGAGCCTGTCACCCCGGCACGGGGGGTGACAGGTTCCCTTTAAGTGTAGTGTGAATAGGTCTCGACTGTGTACAATGTATACTTGTATAGCATATACTTAGGTAAGCTACATATACTTCATTAGTTTGACTATTAACACCTTAATGACCATTCTGTTTTCTAATCCTGGATAACTCCTTTAAAGGGGTTATCCGGCGCTAAAAAAACATTGTCACTTTCTTCCAGAGACAGCGCCACTCTTGTCTCCAGCTTTGGCGGGGTTTGCTACTCAGTTCCATTGAAGTGAAAGGAGCTTAATTGCAATCCGCACCTGAACTGGAGACAAGAGTCGTGTTGTCTCTGAAAGAAAGTGGCCATATTTTGTAGCACCGGATAACCCCTTTAAGGCCACGTTCACACAAAGTATAAACAAAGGCCGTTGTTGCAGAATTGCAACAACGGCCGCTATTAAGTGAAAAATCAAATAACATTGTTTTCTATGGAATTCCATGTGGCCACACTTAAAACTGACAGGTCAAATTGTGCGGCCGCTATCTATTACAGATCCCACTCAGTGGTGCTCAGTAATTTAACGTATCAGTGATTAAGGGGTCCAATAGTACAATGAACAAAAGAAGAAAGATCACGGCATCTCACCTCCTGCTAAACTTTATTGATGCGGACACCTGAGCACACTAGAGGTGAGGTACCGTGATCTTTCTTCTTTTAATTATTATACTATAATAGAGATACAATATGTTGTCATGGCAACCCAAGGCCTTTATTCGGTCCCCATTAGTGTTAAGCAGACCTGGACGGTAAAGTCAAGGTCTGTGCCCAAATCCACATGTTTGGGTCTGGTGTTCATAGTTGAAAAAAAGTTTGTTGACAGCCTTCTGAGCAGACAAAAAAACAGAAGGTGCAACAGCAACCAACAGGTGCAAGGGCTTACCATATATACTCCTCCCAGCGTACAAACACGGTAAACACCTGCTCTGTAGATATTAAAAAGTGTTGATCTTAGCAAACTATTTGATAGTGTACCATGTCGGCACGTTAAGGCGTCCTCGAGACATGGTCCCTACTCTAGCATTTTCACACTAGCAATGGCCTCTCCTGGGCTGAATAAGCCTACAACTGGGCAGATAGGAGCCAAATGATCTCTTTTATAGCAGCCTTGGGACATGGGTGGAGTGCAAGCCAACAGGAGGTAGCCACACCCCCCACATTCTGCAGAAAAAAGAAAAAATTGCCCGCACATCTATGACTCTGTTCACACTGCAGGTTGCATGCTGCTTGTGGCTAAAGTACAGACAAAAAACCAGAATGTGCAACAGCACTTGTGAGCAGCCAATCGACAAAATTTATTGCAGTGGGCATTTCCACAGGCATCACAGCCAGGCCCGGTTACGTGTCCTGCCGCCATTCTGCTGCTGAATACACGGGTCATGTGCCGTACCTGCGGCTCTATATATAATATAGAAGCTGGAGGCTTAATACGGAGAACGCTGGGGGTACGGGCTTACTTTTCCCCTATCCTGTATAACTAATATGGCCAATAAATTCAAGTGTTGCCGGAGTTAGGCAAAAAGTGCAACCATCGTATTTATTAGCCGTATCACTTATTACTTTAGGCTACGTTCACACATGGCGATAGTTTTGCGTTAATAATGCATTTTTACCATGAATTACCCACTCGCAGTAAAATAGTGTCATGTTTTGCCGTCACTATGTCAACATTTTCTTAAAAAATGTTGCTTACTGCAATTGTGCAATTTGTGTCACAAACACATGATGAACACAAAATGAACGCAATGAACGCCAAGCGTGAACACAGCCCAAGGCAATAACTGCTGTGGTTAATAAATCCACGTGTTGCGTTTATTTTGCGTTAAGCATTTTTTTTGCCACAAATTCTGCATTCATGGTAAAATAGCGCCACTTTTTGGTTAATGCAAGTGCAACAAAAAGTTGTGTTATTTTACCACAATTGTGCAATTTGTGGCAAAATAGCATCAAAATCATAGCAAAAACCTGTGATTAATGCTAAATAAATGCCACGGGTGAACCAGCCTAATCATCCTTTTACACACACAGATTATCTGACAGATTTTTTTATGCCAAAGCAGAATTGGATTTGAAAAGAGGATAAATCTCAGTCTTTCCTTTATGACCTGTTCCATGTTTATAGTCTGTTCCTGGCCTTGGCTTCAAAAATCTGTCAGATAATCTGTCAGATATTTGTGTGTGCAGGGGCGGACACAGACTGCATAGGGCCCCTGTGCAGAAAATTTGCCTTGGCCCCCCATAAGCAAATCATGCCACCATATTCCTGGTTGCCCCCTTACCCACACACTACCCATCCTGGCTGACCCTCATCTGCACACTATAACCATCCTGGCTGACCCCTATCCCCACACACACTACTCATCCTGGCTGTCCCCCATCCCCACACACACCACCCATCCTGGCTGACCCCCATCCCCACACACACCACCCATCCTGGCTGACCCCTATCCCCAAGCACTACCCATCCTGGCTGACCCCTATCCCCACACACTACCCATCTTGGCTGACCCCTATCCCCAAGCACTACCCATCCTGGCTGACCCCTATCCCCACCATCCTAACCATTCTGCATGACCCCCATCCCCACACACAATACCCCACCTGACCTCCAGTGGTCCTCAGGGTCATCAGGATGCCCAATGCCGCGATTGCCAATGTACGTCCACTAGGTGACGTCACTGGTGCGCACGTCCCGAGACAGGGCTGGAGAGTTGTGCTGCTGCGCCTGGCCGTGGCTCACATATCCAATAGACGAGTGCGGTATGTGGTGCAGGCTGCAGCTGTTGGCGGGCGGCAGGGCATCTGATCAGCCGCCTGGTACATGGGTAGACGGACTATACATATAACCTATGCGATGGGGCCCAGAGCAGTTGAGGGGCCCGCTAGGCTGAGGCTCAGAGTCCGAACTTGGAGGGCCCCTCTGTTCGTCTGGGCCCCTGTGCAGCTGAACAGGCTGCAAAAGTGATATGTCTGCCACTGTGTGTGTGTAAAAAGACCCTTATACACTGTACCATCACAGGACAACTGATGATGAAATTGCCACTTGCTGCAACTTTCTTCAGTGTGGAGACAGCTGTGGACGGCAGCAGAGAGGAGTAATTAACGATTTAGAATCAACAATGTTTTTATCATAATCAGCGTCTACACGGAACGATACATCGTACGGAAAAATCGTTTTGCGATCGTTTTGCGAACGCTTAAGCCTATCTCATACATAGGTGAAATCGTTGAAAGACTGTTTACGTGGAACGATCTGCGAATTTTTTGCGAACGATCAACGACGATTTTAGAAGTTGTTGAAAGATCAAAATGAACAATTTCTCTCTCGTCACTTGATCGTTCGCTGCGTTTACACGTACGATTATCGTTCGAATATGACCATTATCGTGCAAATTCGAACGATAAATCGTTCCGTGTAAAACCACCATTAGTGGAAGACAATGGGAGGAGTGATGACAAGGTCCTAGACTCCACATGGACTGAAGCCGATGAGAGTCCAGAGGAAGAGGTGGTGGTCTTACTCATCTTACTCATTTTGGGGCACAGGTATAGTGAGGCATCATGGGGGGCAGTATTGGAAGGATTGCAGTAATCTGTGGGATACCACATACTGGTATTGGGTCAGCATTGGGCATCTTTTTTAAATATTAATAACCTTGCTAAGAGATTACAGAGTAGAATTTTAAAATGTTCACATAACACTAAGCTTCTTAAGGAAATCAACACAGAGGAGGATAACATACTACACAGGAAAATGAAGAAGCTGGAGGGATGGGGCAGAGAGATAGCAACTGATGTTTATTGTACAAACAGAACCATGTAAAAAATAGTAATACATTAATTACCTACATAAATAACAAAAAAAACCTAAATTTTTTGGTGCCTTTAGAAATAATAATAGTGTAATGGTGGAGGAGGCTGATTAACCCCTTAAGGACACAATGGATTTTTGCCTCAAGGACAGAGCAAATTTTCATTTCTGCGTTTTTTTTTGCTTTTTCTTCTTCACCTTCTAAGAGCCTTAGCGCTTTGATTTGATCACCTACAGGGCTTGTTGGGGAGTCATTTGTTGCGTCACAATCTCTATTTTTGTTTGTATTATATTTTGTTAATATTTTTAAAAATATTTTCCTTTTTATCTTTTTTCTCTACTGTATTTACAGAGGACAATCCAATCAGAGATTACCTAATTAGGGATAATGTCAATTATATCTTATCTATTAAATATTTGCAGATGCCACTAAACTGGGTGAAGTAATCACCACAGATGAGAATAATATAATATTACAGCGGAATTTGGGGAAGCTGGAGGCTTGGGAAGAGATACTGTATGTCAAATGATGTTTAATGTGGATAACTATAAAGTTATGTACTTAGGCTATAGAAATAAATGTACAATTATGACCTGAATACTAAAACACTGGGTAAAACTGTTACTGTGAAGGACTTATCAATATTGGTGGACAGTAAACTCATCTATAGTTATCAGTGCCAGGCAGCGTCTGCCAAGGCTAATAAAATAATGGGACTTATTCTTGTGATAGGACGTTGTATTTTTATGGGGCATTTGGCATCTTGCTCATGATGGTTATTTTTCTTCTGAATTAACATAGTAGGTGCTACGGCCACAGGTAGAGTTCGGCCAGGGAAGGGATGGGGTGGACACAGACAAAAAAACCCTGAACTCTTCCCCACCCACTGTCCCTGCCTGCTTGCCACAAACAGTCCTAAGGCACTGCGGACAACCACGGACTATAGTATGGCCACATGTAGTGTGCTCTGTTTTTCTTTCTCTTCTTACACCTTGGTAAAAGTGTCTCACTCTAGTGTCACAGGTTAGGACAGGAGGCCGCTGTACCTTACTCCAACAAATAGATGTCACACTCTCACAGCACAACTGCAGCTAACACTAGGTCTAGCTACACACACACTTCCCTTTTTATAGTAACTACCTCCCTTAAGTTGTTAGTTAGTGCCAGGCAAGACGTGTACATATTTTGTTCCTACAAGCTAGTTACCCAATCACTATGGGTTGCTTGATTAGACCCCTATGGAAATCGGGGGTCTTAACCCTTGCCTACGTTGTTGGTTTACATTCTAAAACAGGACAGTTGACCATCTTAGAGAAAAGGGACGGATAACTCAAGACTTGACCTGCAGTAGAGCACAGAGCCAGAAAGCCGCTCTCTACTGACAGGTGCGCAGCTTAGTAGGAAGGACTCTACCAACCAGATCCACCCAGAGCAGAGACCTGGGACTCGTACTACCCTAGTAGGATGGAAACCTGTGGGGCAGAAGGCAGTTTTGGGTCAGATAACTTGGACTCATCTATAAGTGAGTACGAGGATATTCTTCAACTGGGGCGTAGCTAGGATTAATGGGGCCCCATAGCAAAAAACTGTAAGGGGTCCCCATCCCCTATGCACAACACAAAGCACTCTGTGATGTGGCCAAAAAACAAAATCACTTGTGGCAAGAGGCAGAATCCCTCCTGCAGCCACAAGAGTGACTGGCAGAGCAGAGAGCCAATGGCTTCTTGCTCTGTCAGTACACTGTTTTTAAGTATAAGGGCCCATTAGGGGTCCTTATGGTTAAATACGTGGGTACAGGAGCAGACTACCTTTTGCTTAACCCCTTATGAACTGCAGTGTGTAAGTGACTCAAAGTTCAAAAGACAAGGGGATATTTTTTTTTACAGCTGGTGCACTGATAACCCTTGACCTCTGCAGGGAGCTCAGCACATTTTTCTACTTGATAGGTCAGGTGTTATCAGTGCAGTGATCTCTTTGTCTTCTGCTTATTAACCCTTTTTTGTGTTGCAGTATGTAAGTAAACATTAGGTCACTTACACACTAGAGTACATAAGGGATTCAGTAGAAAGGATGGGTCTTATCTTCTCCCCCGGGCCCCCCTCCTGCATGGGCCCGATAGCAGCTGCCTACCCTGCCTCTATGGTAGCTACACCACTGTTCTTCAACACTAGAAAAAAACACTTCACCACATGCTGGCAGAGTACCTAGTACATTAGGCAAGGGGCCCTCCTATCCGGTCCCTGACACCTGTTACTGTTTCTTAGATCAACTTACCTACTTCACTGTTGGATCATTATTACAGATTTTGAGCACTTTTTGTCATTGTTTACCCTTGATAAGTAAAGTTTGAAAGTTGCTTAAAGTGGGACTCGTCAGAAATGAGTGGGACTAGTCAGAAACCACTGCAAGAGGTCAGGGCAGACAGATAACAAGGAAAGTCAGGAAACCAAACCAAGAATCAGAGAAGCCAGGAAAGATAAACAGAGTAATACAGGGACCAGAGATGCGCAAATCACTGATCTCACAGAAGCAAAGTGCTTCATTTGATCAGCGCTCTGCTCATCAAGCCCACAGCCTTTCAGCACTGCTCCGCTCTCTGCCAGTCCTCCCAGGATGCTGGGAAAAGCTGGATCCAATCCTGGGAAACTTCTCCCAATTTCCCAGGATTGAGTTCAGCTTTTCCCTGGCACAAGGAGTAGAGCGGCAGGGAGCGGAGCAGCACTAAAAAGCTGCAGTCTTGATGAGCAGAGTGCTGATCAAATGAAGCACTTTACTTCTGTGAAATCAGCAGGGATGCTTAGCTGTAAGAGAGAAAACTCAATGCAAACTCAATAGCCATCCAGGGGTTAATACCCTGGAGATTTATATGAGGTCAGGGGTCTTGTACAGAACGTGATTGCACCATCCCCCTAATCACCAATCACAGGCACCTGATAACAACACACCCTGACTGGCAAGGAGACCTGCCAGTCACAAAAACAGCCAAAATAAGCCAAACAAGGTTAATTGTAAAGTTACCATTGGGATCTATGCAGGGAACAGAAAGGGTGTGGCAAGCAATAGGACAGTCTTCAGACAAATGAAAAAACAAGATACGAAACCAAAAAACCTGACTACTGGCGCCGTCAAGATCACACCCCATGAGCTGAGGGTTGCGCTCAAGTCAAGACAAAAGGTTTTTAAGATGAACCTGACTGGTTATTTTATGAACTATGTAATATTTTGGAGTATGTATACTGTTAGCCCATTCTTTATAGCCAAGGGTGGTCTATGAGTCCATCGACAGTTCATCTTGATGAAGGTTTACATCTCTCTCCATGCCCCCCCCCCCCCACTCCGTTTCCCCCCAAAAAACTAAATTACACAAACTTTGTAGAATTTTGTATGAATTATCATTTAGGTCAGTTTGTAATTTTATTAATCTTTCCCTAATTAGACTAACAATGTCCTGCGGCCACCAGATTAAGGATCTACTAACATTTCTTAGCTTGAAGCTTGTTGAAAAACTTTCTTTACAGCAGATTTCACCTCCTTGTTCCTCAGGCTGTATATAAAAGGGTTAAGCATGGGGATAAAAAGACAAAACACTATACTAATTGCCCGGTCATTGGCTGGAGAGTAGATGGAGCTTGGACGAAAATATATAAATAAGATTGTACTATAGTAAATGGTGACAATGGTGAGGTGAGAGGAGCACGTATTGAAGGTTTTCCATCTTCCTTTTGAGGTCTGTAGCTTCAGTACGGCTCTTATGATCAGTATGTAGGACACCAAGATGAAGAACACTGGGCCAAGGATTATGATGCTGTATTCTATGAACACTCCTATTTGCTCAAGGTTAGAAGGCACTGAACAGGACAACAACATTATCACAGGCAAATCACAAAAGTAGTGAGGTATGACCCACTTACAGAAGGCATGAGAAGAGTTCACGACCGTGTACAGAGCTGAGTGAAGGCTTACGATGACCCATGAAGAGGCCACCAGGCAGATACATGTCTTCCTACTCATGATACTTAAGTAACGCAATGGATGACAGATTGCAGAGTATCGATCAAAGGCCATGATTGCCAGAAGGAAACTGTCCATGTTACCGACTGCCAGGAAGAAGAAGAGCTGCAGGAAGCAGCCATGGAAGGAGATGTAGGTGTCTCCAGAGATGAGACCATACAAGGCCCGTGGAATCGTAATAGATGTCAAACAAATATCTACAAATGCCAGAATCCCCATTAGGGCATACATGGGGGTATGAAGTTGAGGTTGTGATATGATAAGCATGGAAATGGAGAAGTTTCCTACAATGCAGATGATGTACGCTGTCATGATGATAGATAAGAGAGCAATACGAATGTCAGGCATGTCAGAGAAGCCCACTAAAATGAACCCATGATGAGTCTCATTCTTCACCTCCATTATACATGTGATAAAACAATGGAGGGGAACGGTGCAATGTCTTTTCTTTTATAATTTAGCTGTGAAAACATAACATAGCAAATTATGGTCATTTGGAAGTCCACACATATCAGAGGGCACTGGGATATCAGATAATGTCTAGTTATACAGCTCCAGTATACCCATCAGTGCTCCTCACAGACTGGCCACATAGACCCATTCCCTGCTGGAGCTCACAATCTTGCTCAAGCATAAACATATTAGGGCCAATTTCAGGAGTGTGGATAAAAACCCAAGGACCCCAAAAATATCTCATAATGGGATAATCGGGATGGATTTATGTTTCTTTCTTGACTTTGCAACGTACAGGATGTCTACAAACCTATGGAGCAGACACTCTTAATATATACAGCGATCATTCTTTTAGGTCTGCCCACCTAATGCTGAGCTGTGTAATAGGCTCAATAAACGATCGCTGATCTAGGAGATTGGCACTCTTATTAGGTTGTGTATAACAGCCTCTACTCTGGTCCAAGATGCTGCCATGTAAATATCAACCGAAAATTCCTACAGATTGCAGAAAGGAAGATGCAGAAATTAGTAGTCTATAAGAGCTCAGAAGAAGCCATGACCCCCCCCCCCCCCAGCAAATCCATCTTTGTCCTCTTTGTCTGCATAATTGGAGGACATGACAGCTGATCTGCTGAGTTCTAGTATGTTTAAGTGGGCTGCCATATTTATCTACAATAAGTTACAAAATTTTTTTTTGTAAGGATGGGCAACTATTCGTAGGGTGGTACCTAGTGAGAGGCGGAGGAAGACACATTTCAGGCTTATCCATAGAGTGATGTATGTGTTCAATATCTCTCCCCATCCTTTAGCCCCAGACAGATTGTTGCCCTGCCCCAAGTGTCAACAAGCTTCCACCGATTTGACGCATGGGACCTGGTCTTGCCAGTATACAGTTCTGGTCTCTACTGGTTGCTCTGATTTAATATAAATGGCAAATTCTGCTGCCTATCACTCCACAGCTGTTCCTGTTTTCATGCTGTCCCAGAATCCATACAAGTGTTGTTAGCGATTCATGCCTTCCTGCTGGAGGCTAAGCATTGTATTCTACAGAAATGGCTGCAACCTGCTCTTTCGTCAATTGCGGAGGTGCTGCTGCAGATGGAACTATCTTGTAGAAACATTTCTGTCTGATCAAGAAATTGCTGTACTTATGGCTCCTTTATGGGAACTACTTGGTATCTAACCGCCGATCTGAGTTTTTAGGGGTAGTAGTGAGTGTTACTTGTATGTTACACTGCATCCGTGAAGGGGGAGGGTGGGTGTTGAAAATTTGGTAAAATAGCTATATTTTTGCACCAGACTATGGTCAAACACATAAAGTCTACTTAACCAGTTGTGCCTTACTTGACTGTAGTAACTTGCGTTACTCTGATTATTTGGACATGCTGTATACCTTATGTCCTATACCTATAGTTACGTAAAATATTTTTAAACTTTAATAAAAAGATTTGGACAAAAAAAGAGAAGAAGCTATGACCCGTCTTACTTTTAGGGCATGGTGTACTTATGCATGTGATTCCTAATTGCCAAGGTGAGGGGGGGATGTGGCTATTACTCCGTCAGCTCCCTGCCTCCTGACTACCTATTCTGGAGGAGTAAAACCTACATTATGTTCATCAACAAACTGGGGAAAGACTAAAGTGCGTAAAAAAATTGGAGGAAGGTGAAGGAGGAAGTTACCGTGTACAGTGCAGGTGTGTCTAGTGGTAGTGGCATTACCGTGCACGGGGAAAGTGTGTCTAATCAATATAGAACTTCCTACACTATGTGAATGGTATAGTGGCAAACCCATATTATTTGAATAAGATAATTAATCCAGTCATTGTGCCTCCGCATGAACAGCACATGCCTAATGTCATCTTCATGGAGGTCAGTGTTCCTGCTCATCCAGGTCACAGCATCATTAATGAACAGCTACAGTACATGAGACTGGGGGACCTTACATGGAATGGCCTAAACGTTCTCCAGACCTGAATGTAAAGGAAAACCTAATATCTCCTAATGTTGTGTGAACCTTTTATGTTTTCCATAAATTTTAGCGGCAAGCCAAATATCCCTAACTTTCTGTGAGTAGTGCACACAGATTTCCAGTCCTGCAGAATGTAGCAGTATATGGAGACCTCTGTACTCTTTGGTGGCCAGGACAATCACTTACACATCACTGGTCTTACCCACAGTCAATCTATGTCCAATGAAATCCCTAATGTTCCCAGAACAATTTATTTTTCGCGCCTAAAGCTCCACCTATTTACCAGAAGATCTTCATGAGTCAATTTACAACATGGAGGAAACAGCAATGATGAGTTATATATCAACCATTGAAAAACCAGACATCTATTTACCGCTCTTGATCGTCTTGGGTATCAGTATTTGTGGTGCAGCATCTGCTTCATCGTGAAAAGAACACAAAAACCTGACGTGTCTCATGCAGAACATCTGGCATCATGTCCAGTCATTTCTGTGAATGGACTCGTCTTATAGAAACATACAGGACACCAGAGAATTTCTCTTATTTACCATCTGTGTCCAATTCTTAACCAAGTGGGATCATAAAGCAGTCGTAGGAATCCATGGAGGATCCATTTCCCACAGCACCCAATTACAGGAGCTCATTTACAGAGGGCAAACATCATTACTCCAGAAAGAATTAATGACACGAGACATCGATTTGTAATTGTAGAATAATCTTTATAGAATTCTCCAATTAGACAAAGTAACAGGATAAACCCTTAGATACTTAAAGGTGTACTACGGGCAGCAGGTCTTTTTTCAGTATCTCCAGGGAAGGGGTGGATAAAAACAAAGATGTCCGCTCATCTCCCTGGCTCCAGCACAGAGTTGTGATGTTTCAAGCCCATTTAGCTGCAGTGGTGGGTCCCTGCTACCGCCACTGAATGGCTGAACTGGCTTAAAATGTCATGTCTCAAGCCCAAGGGAAGTCATTGTTTTCTTCCACCCCCCCCCCCCCCAGTGAAACTGAAAAATGGCCTCCTGCCCGGAGTACCCTTTTAATTCTCACTTTCCAATCTCTCAATGTTCCACTGGTGCCAATGTTCCTGTTATAGGACAGTAATGGTGACCAAAACAAAAAAATGTCTACAATGGATTCTTGAGCATCAGAACTGGAGTCTGGAGAAATGAAAAAATGTGTCTGGTCTGATAGATCACGTTCTCTTCATGTGGACGGCCATGTGCCTTACTTACCTGGGAAAGAGATGGCACCAGGATGAAGATGGCAGGGGCAGTGTGATGGGCATTCTGCTGTAAACCTTGTGTCCTGGCAGGATGTGGATGTTACTGTGAAACAAACCACCCAACTTACCATTGTTCATACCAATTGCGGAGGGCTTCAAAGTAGCGGAACCCCCCTCATGGCAGCAGTCAGCAGCTATTGCCCAGGGACCACACTGCAGGCATTATTTAGGAATGAGAAATATGACAAAGAGATCAAGGTGGTGATTCAGCCTTTAGATTCCCCAGATCTTATTGCTGGAGAAGCAAGTCCTATCTATGGAGACCTCACCTCATACCTTACAGGATCTGATACTGATGTATTAAATACTTTAGGAGCAAAGATGAAATTATTATAATGATTTTCAGGAGCATAACTAGAAATGGCTGGCCAACATTTGAATGGGCCTCCAAACCCCAGGGCCAGCAGATTTACTAAGAGGTGTGCACCAATGTTCCCTCTAAGCTACAGTCACAGCTGAGCGGAATGGCAAGAGAGCTGAGCAATGGCAAAGTTGGGCAAATCAAAAACTTGTCACAGGAACATTGGTCCTATCGACCCTCATCCCCACACACTACCCCTTCTGACCCCCTCCCCCACACTTCCTTACCCGACCCCCATCCCCACACACTACCCTACCTGACCCCCATCCCCACACACACTACCCGACCTGACCCCCATCCCCTCACACTACCTTACATGACCCCCATCCCTCCACACTACCTTACCTGACCCCCATCCCCACACACACACTACCCCACCTGACCCCCATCCCCCCTCACTTCCTTATCTGACCCCCATCCCCACACACTACCTTACCTGACCCCCATCCCCACACACACTACCCCACCTGACCCCCATCCCCACACACACTACCCCACCTGACCCCCATCCCCCCTCACTTCCTTATCTGACCCCCATCCCCACACACTACCTTAACTGACCCCCATCCCCACACACACTACCCCACCTGACCCCCATCCCCCCACACTACCTTACCTGACCCCATCCCCACACACTACCTTACCCACATACAGACTACCCAACCTGACCCCATTCCTCCACACACCCACACAATACCCTACCTGACCCATGCCCCAACCCCTATCCCTCCCCACACAAACTTACAATACTGCTGCGGTCCAGGATGCGGGTTGTGGCACCAGGAGATGACGCTGGCTGGAGGCAGGAGGAAGACGGGGCTGGAGGCAGGAGGAAAAGTTGACAGTAGATGCATCCAAGCGGTACGTGGGGCGGGGAATACGTGGGGTCGGGCCGCACTGTAAGGCTGCGGGGCTGTCTTGGAGCTTGCATGCGGCCGCATACTTTTCCGTATGTGGCCGCGTGTCAGTGACTATGGCTACGCATGTCATAGGTGCGCCATCTCGGGCTGAGCGGGCGGCTGGAGGCAGTCAGTGGGCCTCCCTGTGAGCTGAGCGGCCGTGCGCCGCACAGCTTAAAGGGAATGTTGGTGTACACCTCCTAGTGCTCCTAGAGCATACTCATATATATTACTGTTTCAGAGGTCATCCATCTTTCGGTGTATTTTTTCACTTACTCAATCGTTTGGGATTTACATTTAAATACATTCTATACTATATTATATATTTTTCTAATTACAGATTTAAGCCTTGACTTAATAGGCAAAATTGCCAACTACCTGATTGTGACATTAAGGGACAATATTTATGGTGTCTTAAATGTGTGGTGGGGACCCTTGTGATTAATAATGAATTCAGCATTACTACCAGCTGCTGCAGAACATCTTTGTAAGTGGACTTCATCTGGATTTATACAGCAGAAGTAGAGAAGGAGGGGACAGGATAGTGGGAAGACAACTTCTAGTACAGAGACCATGTGGTCGATTATAGCATTAAAATACCCAGCAAATGAATAGCAGCTAATACAGAAACTCTTTGGAAGCAGACCTGTAAATCACCCGATGAATACTGCTGAGGTGCAAAATGGGGCAATATACAGCTTCCATGTGTAATGGTGTAGGGGGTCTTACAACCAAATATTAGCGCTCAACATGGATAGCAACTGCTACATACACAAACACACACACACTTCACTGACACAGACACCATTGACACACACACACACACACACACTCCACTGACACACACACACACACTCCACTGACACACACACACACACACTCCACTGACACACACACACACACACTCCACTGACACACACACACACACTCCACTGACACACACACCTAGAACACACACACACGCACACACACTCTACTGACACCATACCTCCAACTTTTTGGAAGGCCCCTTGGGACACTTGGGGTTCACTCTAGGAAAATTTTGCAGACATTTCTATACTTCTTTATTCAGGGATACAATCACACATACATGATCTGCCACAGATTGATGCATTTAGTTACATTGCTATCTGAAAATCTGCAGCAGATCCTGTATCCTTATGTCCTATTTACACATCAGTAACCCTGTCTGTAGTTACATGACCCCGGACCGGCATTTGCAGGGATTCACTGTCAAATAGGTGACACGGACGCACAATGGCTTAATCATAATTTGTGTCAAGCCCTGGCATCGTTAAGGGTGTTCAGAGGGGGGGTTGCGCGGCGATCCCACTCTGAACAGACGCGATCCCGGGTGTTATCTGCAGCCCGGGACCTCGGCAATTAGCGGGCACTGGCCGATGGCCTTGTCAGCTAATTAGCCTTTTAAATGCAACTGTCAAATTTGACAGCTGCATTTAAAGTGCTTATTTTCCCCATCCGTGGTGTCTAGTGGGGGGGATCGCCCCTGCCCCCCACAAAGTGATCGCGGAGGAGCGAACCCCGCATCTTTACCGGGCCGGGGTCGTAATGGCGCTTATCCTGGCTCGCCATTCTATTGCTCTCGGCTGCAGCAGCCAAGAGCAATAGAACACCTATCTCATTGATCTATGCAGTATATCTATATCTCAACGAGAGATCAGAGTAATACTAGTAATACTAGAAGTCCCCCAGAGGGGATAGGCCTAACCCCAGGGGAAATAACCCTAACCCCAGGGGGACTTCTAGTATGTGTGTAAAAAAGAATTTTATGAATAAAAATAAGTAGAACATAAATAAACATATTTGGTGTCGCCGCGTGCGTAATCGCCCGAACTATTAATTTATTTCATTCCTGATCTCTCACGGTAAATGGTGTAAGCGCTAAAAAATTCGAAAGTTCAAAATTGAGCATTTTTGGTCGCATCAAATCCAGAAAAATTATAATAAAAAGGGATCAAAAAGTCTCATATGCGCAATCAAGGTACCGATAGAAAGTACAGATCATGGCGCAAAAAATGACACCTGACACAGCCCCTTAGACCAAAGGATAAAAGCGCTAAAAGCATGGGAATAGAGGAATTTTAAGGAACATTTATTTTTTAAAAAAGGTTTTAATTTTTTAAAAGCCTTCAAATAAAATAAAAGTTACATATCGCTGTAATTGTACCAACTTTTACAATTTTTTATTTTTTACATTAGGGCAAACGGCATAAACACAAAAACGCCCCAAATTTAAAAAAAAAGTGTGTTTTTTTTTTCCAATTTCACCACACGTTTAATTTTTTTTTTGGTTTCACAGTGCACTTTATGAAAAGATTCAGCCTGTCATTGCAAAGTACAATTAGTGGCACAAAAAAATAAGGGCTCATGTGGGTTTCTAGGTTAAAAAATGCAAGTGCTATGGCCGAAAGCGCAAAAATGGAAATTGGCCCGATCCTTCAGGGGTTAAAACAGATCGGTAACACCTACAGATGTGTGTATAAGGCCATATGAACTGCATGTGTGACATGATGTATGAAAGGGGAGATAATGTCTCTTGATTCATCTGAATATAACAATTTTTAGGATACAACTTGCACCACATGATAGAATAACATGCACGTTTGGGTCTATTATACAGTAAGAAACCAGACACTTTCTAGAGCAGCATGGAAAGTTTATTAATTTAAACCTAATTTCTAGGTCAAAAAGTATGTAAGGGGCAAAGAGGGACAGAGGGATGTGAGTCAAAATTAGGGACTGTCCCTTCAAAAGAGGGACACTTGGGAGGTATGCTGACACACAGTTCACTGACATATACACACACACTCCATTGGCACTGACACACACACACACACACACACACACACTCCACTGACACACAGTTCACTGACATAAACACACACACTCCATTGGCACTTAGACACACTGGCTGACACACACACACTCCACGGACACACAGTTCACTGACACATACACACACACTCCATTGACACTGACACACCCTGGCTAACACATACAGGGCCGGCGTCAGCACCCGGCTTACCTGGGACCACAGCATCCCTAGGGGCCCAGTCCCGCCAGGGCTGCTTTCTTTCTTCACTCAGACTGGCTGGAGGTAGGGAGCATTCACCTCCCTGCTCGGCCAGCGTCTCCTCCGTGCTGCAGATCAGCCTGATCTGCACTCCCTGCACCTTTCTGCCCTGGCCCAGACTTGATTAGAGGAGGCCAGAGCAGCAGAGCAGCTCAGCTCCCGGGCCAGGAGACTGGTGAGTATACAAAGGGGAGGGGGCAATGTTTTGTGGGGTGTTTAGAGACTATGTGACTCTCCAATTGCTGCAAAACTCCAACTCCAATCATGCACGGCTAGCAGGACGTTGTAGTTTGAAAACAACTGAAGAGTCACTTGTTGGGAAACAGTGATTTGTGGGACTGTATATATAGTATTGTGTTCCCTAACATATAACTTTCCAATTGCAGAAAAACTACAACTCCTACTATGCATTGCTGGCTGGGCATAATGGGAGTTGTAGTTTTGCAACAGTTGAAAAGCCACTGATTGGGAAACAAAGACATGTGACTCTCTAGTTGCTGCGGCAAAACTACAACCTCCATCATCCACTGCTGGCAGGACATGATGGGAGTTGTAGTTTGGCAACAACTGTCGAGCCACTGGTTGGAAAACACTGATTTATGGGGATGATGGCACAATTTATCTAGGGGGCAGTAGCACAATTTATGGGGGGGGGGGGCAGTAGCACAATTTATTGGGGGGCAATGAAAGTTTATTGTGGGAAAGGGGGGAGCAGTGGCACAGTTCAAAAGGGTAAAGTTCTTTTTGCAAAGACAGGGCCTTACTACAGATTGAAGCCCAAAGGGGCTTACCTACAGATAAGGGGCAGAAAGGAGGCCTGACTACTGAAATGCGAACTAAGAGGGGGCACAGCTACAGATAGGGGTGAAGAGAGGGGGCACAACTACAGATGGGATTCCAACTACAGAATAAGGCATAAAAAAGGACATACTGTAACTTTAGGCGCATGACTAAGGTCCTTCTCTACTCTCCCTCTCTGTGTGCAGCCCCTGCAGTGCCCACCCAGCAGTAAGTGCAACAGGAGCTGGGAGGAGGGGAGTGCAAATTGTACACAGTATTCCATATCTGACCAGTTGTCATGCCCTCAGCAGTTTTGTTATGTAAAATGGATGTACGCTGTTGTATAATGTTTTACATTATATAGTCACGCTGTAATGAATCCGTATGCAAGTCTTAAATGCTCCATCTAGTGGCCATTTGCATACACTGTACTCTGTATGTAACAGCTTGTTTGGTCCATCTCAGCTTCCTTATCTGTAGCCTATGACCCTGGTGACATCATCATCTTCATCATTTCATCATCTTCATCTGTAGGTACCACATATAGACCATGCTTGTCATATGGCTTGTACAGCATGTCATTACATGATTATATCTGTATTGCTTGCACAGTAATGTATGATGATGTACTGCCACATGTCTTTACATCCTAGTAACTGCATTATGTTTCTGTTTCTCAGTTTAATCTATCCTTCATGCCTTTGTCAATGAATTGCTGGGAGTGTTTAGTTGCCTGTCTGTCCTCAAACATAAGGAGAACAGAAGACCAGTCATCTATAATGAAGCAAAATTATGTTCTCATCTTTAGCATCTCGGCCTCTATTGATGTATCCCATTATTTTATTAGCCTTGGCAGCTGCTGCCTGGCACTGATCACTAAAGTTGAGGTTACCATCCACTTATACCCCTAGGTCCTTTTCAGAAGCAGTTACACTCAGTATTTTTTTATTTAGCACATACCTGTACTTGTTATTTCTACGGCCCAAATGCATAAACTTACATTTATCCACATTAAACTTCATTTGCCATTTCTCTGCCCAAGCCTCCAGCCTCTCCAAATCCCTCCGTAATTCAATATTATCCTCCTCTGTGGTGTTTACTTTAGTCAGTTCATTGTCAACTGCAAAAATTACTAGAAAAAAAAAAGAGTGAAGGACGCCTTCCGGTATAGTTTTTATTTTACTGGTACGTCAAGGCCGCCTGTCACCAGAGGACCCATGTTGTACACGTATGTCATAAGCTACTGCAGCGCTATAAAGCATGCTCCGGAGCGGAGTGCACTTCATAGCAGGTGAGGGCCGGCTGCAATCAGCAGCCAGGCCCTCACTATTAATGACAAGCTGCATCGCAAGCAGGCTCAATGAGCAGAGCACCAATAACACTGATCAATGCTATGCCTAAGGGTCCATTTATACAGAAAGATAATCTGCCAAAGATTTGAAGCCAAAGCCAGGAACAAACAGAGAACAGATCATAAAGGAAAGACTGGGATCTACCCTAATTTCAAATCCATTCCTGGCTTTGGCTTTAAATCTTTGGCAGATAATCTGTCAGATAATCTTTCTGTGTAAATTGACCCTATGGCAGAGCAATGATCAGTGTGTGCAATCTAATGATTGCATGTAAAAGTCCCCCAGAAGGACTTAAAATGTTTAAAAAAAAAGTAAAAAGGTTTTTCAAAATATCCCAAAGCCCCTCCCCCAATAAAGAATAAAAATACCCCCTATCCCATTATATAAATAATACCACATTAACTATGCGCCAGTCATGTGGAAGAATTCCTGTTATCATAGAATCTTTAAATATTAGGAATAAGGGTTTGTCTGACACAGTACTGAGGGGGACCAACATTTTTTGTTTTAAGTCTCTTAATTAGGGATGGTCCGAACCTGCCGAGGTTCGGGTTCATAGGCTGTATCCCAGTTTTCCAGGCGGTCCTCCCGCTGTATCCACCCTCTCCACGGAGCGGGCAGACAGCGGGTGAATCATTGCCGAGAGTTCAGGTTCGTCCAAACCTCGGCAGGTTCGGACCATCCCAACACTTAATATTTATATAGCTGAAGAACATATTGGGGGAGATTTATGAAAGGGCTGAGCTGTGATTGGTTGCTGTGGGCAGTTTACACCAGGTGTATATTTACACCCTTTCATAAATCTCCCCCGTTGGGTTTATTTGTTTCTTTCTGTTGCAATTTTTGCTTTTTTTTCCTTCACAATTTAATATTTTGCCTATAAGTGTTCATTGCTTCCCCACTACCTAAGGTTGTGGATGTTGAGTATCTAGACTGGACCTGGGGGAGGCTGTGGACCTTGTGTATCTAGAATTGACCTGGGGGAGGCCATGGATGTGTATCTAGACTTTTCAAAGGCATTTTACACCGTACTACATAAAAGGTTAGAACAGGGGTGGGGAACCTTTTCCATGTTGAGGGCCAGTCGGGCATTAATAAGATCATTTGAGGGCAGTTAGTAGCGTGGGTTTGCAGCACCTGGGGCAAGGCAAAGTATTGTGCCCCTAGTGCCCCTGCTATTGTAGTTAACCCTCTGTGATGCCCCTTGTACCTGATGTGAATCCTTAGTGATGCCATGTAGCCAGAGTTAACCTCCAGTGATGCCCCTGGTAGCTGTAGTTAACCCGATACTGATGTCCCTGGTAGTCTAGTTAACCCCCAGTGATGCCCCTTGTAGCCTAGTTAACCCCCATTGATGCCCCTGGTGGCTGTAGTTAACCCCTTACTGATGTCCCTGGCAGTCTAGTTAACCCCCAGTGATGCCCCTTGTAGTCTAGTTAACCCCCATTGATGCCTCTGGTAGGCCTAGTTAACCCCCCCAGTCAAGTTCCTGGTAGCCTAGGTAACCCCCCCAGTTATGTCACTGGTCGCCTAGTTAACCCCCCCCCCCCCCCCCCCCCCCCCCCCCCCGTCATGTCACTGGTAGCCTAGTTAACCCCCCCAGTCATATCACTGGTAGCCTAGTTAACCCCCCAGTCATGTCCCTGGTAGCATAGTTAACCCTCTCAGTCATGTCCCTGGTAGCCTAGTTAACCCCCCCAGTCATGTCCCTGGTAGCCTAGTTAACCCTCTCAGTCATGTCCCTGGTAGCCTAGTTAACCCCCCAGTCATGTCACTGGTAGCCTAGTTAACCCCCCCAGTCATGTCCCTGGTAGCCTAGGTAACCCCCCCCCCCCCCCAGTCATGTCCCTGGTAGCCTAGTTACCCCCCCCCCCCCAGTCATGTCCCTGGTAGCCTAGTTAACCCCCCAGTCATGTCCCTGGTAGCCTAGTTAACCCCCCCCAGTCATGTCCCTGTTGCCTAGTTAACCCCCCAATCATGTCCCTGGTAGACTAGTTAACCCCCCCCCAGTCATGTCCCTGGTAGCCTAGTTACCCCCCCCCCCCCCCCAGTCATGTCCCTGTTGCCTAGTTAACCCCCCAGTCATGTCCCTGGTAGCCTATTTAACCCCCAGTGCCTGTCCCAATTAAAAAAATAAACATCCCACTCACCTTTCCTCCGCTCCCACGCTGCCTAGGTCCTCTTCTCTCCCCTCTAGCCTGTGCCGGTCTTCTCCTACAGGTGGCGTAATGAAATGACGTCATCGCACGCGGCCTGCAGGGGATGGAAGATGTGCGCTGCTCTGGTGTGGAAGGGGTCGGCACAGACAGCATCCTCCTGTGTCTGGCAGCTGTCACAGAGTATGCTGTGTATGCCGGGTCCTTCCCCACCAGAGCGGCGCACATCACAGGGGAGCTCAGGGGCCGCATGCGGCCTGCGGGCCGGAGGTTCCCCACCCCTGGGTTAGAACATAAACAAGGATGCTGGGAATATATATTTTTTTAATGGTTAAGCAATTGGCTCAGTGACAAGTAAGAGAAGGTGAATGTTGACTCACAGGTATAGTGAAGCATCATGGTAGGAGTATTGGAAGAGTCGCAGTAAGCTGTGGGATACCACATATTGGTATTGGGTCAGCACTGGGCATCTTTTTTTAAATATTAATAACCTTGCAAAGAATAGAATTTGAATATTTTTAGATAACACTAAGCTCCTTGAGGAAATCAACACAGAGGAGGAAGATGAAGAAGCTGGAGGGATGGGGCACAGAAATAGCAACTGAAGTTAATTGTGAATAAAACATAATTACATAGAAAAGAGTAAAACACTACTTAAATAAATAATAAAAAAAACTGAAAACTGAATTTTTTAGGAATTAGGATTTGATATTTCTAAGGAATTTTTTAGGTTTAGGAATAATGATCTGTTCACACGGAGTAAAACTGGCGGAATTCCCGATGATTTTACCCTGGGGAATTCCGCCAGTTTTCTCTGTGTGAACGGAGCCTAAAATAGTGTAATGATGGTGGTGGTGGAGGAGGAGTAGAAATGCTGCCTTCTCTGCTGTATTTACTTAGGACAATCCAATTATAGATGACATGAGTAGAAATAATGTAAATTCTTAGGGGCAATCTGATCACAATGTACAAGTATATAAATGGACGCTACAGAGATCATCAAGGTTAACAAGCTTGGGGCTATTTCGTTTAGAAAAAAGACGTCTAGAGATAAAAAGGTTTCACAAGCAGCACAGACGAAGATTCTTTACAGTAAGGGCCCTATTCCACGGGATGACCATCGTTCGCATAATTGCCAACGATAAACGATCCAAACGACCACTATTACGAAAGACCTGAAATCGTTCACCCATTTACACGGAAAGATAATCGTTACTTATGATCGTTCTTGCGGCCATCTTGTCGTCGCTTTTGCGTCCGTCACTACTGCCAACGACCGAACGACGTCTTATTCAATGCGAACGATTTGCGTATGAGCAACAATAAAAATAGGTCCACGTCTTATCAAACGATCAACGATTTCTCGTTCAGTCATTAGTTAACTGCTATTCAAACGAACGATTATCATTTAGATTCGAACGATTTAACGATAATCTGAACGATAATCGTCCGGTGGAATAGGGCCCTAAGAGCAGTAAAACTGTGGAACTCTCTGCCACATGATGTTGTCAATCACAATACACAGTTTGAATTCTGCTGACTGGCATTATCAATTCCTTTGGATATCAAAAAAAAGTGAACGTTCTGAAGTGGCCATCTGCATCTCCTGACCCTAATATCATTGAGCCAGTCTCGGCGATCTCAAGCGCGCAGTTCATGCAAGAAAGCACAGGAATTTACAGGAAGAATGGGCAGGTTTACCATCTGAGAAAATAAAGAACCTCATCCACAACTACCACAAAAGACTTCAAGCTGTCATTGATGTTAGAAGGTGCAATACACGGTATTAAGAACCGGGGAAACAAACTTTTCATCAGGGTCATTTGGATGTTTTTGGTTTCATTTTGATTTAGAAAGAGAAAACACAGTGGTTTGACCATTCCGGGCTTCACCCAACCACTAACCATGAGTGGGAAAAAAGGTTTTATGTTATTATTCATATTCTCTGGAAAAAAGGACAAGAAAGAAAAAATTCTGTATGTATGTAAACTTTTGATTTCATGTGATACAATGTTGATCCAGGGATTATTCTGATGGAGACGGAAAGGGATTTTTCTCTCTGTGATGGGGCCATTGGCATCTGTCTCATAAGTGTTTTTGTCTTCCTCTGGATCAACACAGTAGGCTTTCTAGCTTATTGGTTTTCAGGAGCATGGGTAGGTTACAGTACCAAGACAGATTATCAAGCTCGGGCTTGTTTACTTTTGAAAAAATCAAAAACACATCTAATCACAATGTACCAATATTTCAATGGAGAGTTCAGAGATCTTTGTAGTGATCTTTTTAGACCTAGGCCTGTAACCATGAAAGGGGGCATCCTCTACGTCTACAGAAAAGGAAGTTTCATCATCATCATCATCATCATCATCACAGACGTAGATTATTTACCGTAAGAAACTATGGACAATGCAAGGGACTATGGAACTCTCTGCCATATGATGATGTCATGGCTGATTCATTAAATAAGTACAAGGGAGGCCTGGATGCTTTTATTTAACATTTAATATTACAAGCTATGGGTTTCTAGATTTCTGGTGATAGGACATTGATCCAGGGATTTATTCTGATTGCCATATCAGTCAGGAACATTTTTTTTCCAAAATTATGGGGCAATATCGGGCATCTGCCTCATGAGGGTAATTTTTTTTCTGGATCAACATAGTATAAGAGAATTATACAGTTATAGGATGAACATAATGGACTCTATTCTGAACTATGTAACATTTAGGAGTCTATATGCTGCTTGCCAATGCTTTATAGTAAACCGTGGCCATTCACAGTTCATCTCGATTTGTTTTACACTTCTCTTCTTGTTTTCCCCAACAAGAAACAAACAAATTTGGACAAACTTTGCAGAATTGTGTTCAAATTATTATTTTGGTCAATCTGTAATTTCATGTATTTCCCTAATAAGAATGATAATGTCCTGCAGCCGCTAGATTAAGGATCTACTAAGGCCCCATTCACACGTCCGTGTCAGTTTTTACTGTCAGGAAATCCTGATCAGGAGACCTTAAATGTCATCAGGAAAGTATCAGGATTTCCTGACAGTAATCCGTTTTTACCATCAGGAAACCATCAGGAAAAACCTTCAGGATTTCCTGATGAGATAATATGGTCTAGTATGCCAACATAAATCACAGGTACCCGTGTACCTGGATGGCCACAGGCTGCAGAACTCCCATCATGGCCTGTCAGCAAGGCATGATGGGAGTTGTACGTCTGCAACCTGGATGGCCACAGACTGCAGAACTACAACTCCCATCATGGCCTGCTAGCAGAGCCATGATGGGAGTTGTACTTCTGCAACCTGGATGGCCACAGGCTGCATGGGGGCGGGGGGGGGGATCTGCACCGCACTCTGGCCGGCCAGCCCTGTAGTGCCGGGCAGAGTGTACGGTGCGGTGCGGTGCGGGGGGGATGGGGGTGTGCGGGTGATCGGACGGCGGCCGGGGCTGGCTCTCTACCAGTCCGGAATCGCGGGCACTTTCCTGTAATACATCAGGAAAATGCCCGTAATTCCGGCGCTCCCATAGACTTCTATGGCGGCGTCCGTGACGGATTTCCGGACGAAAATAGGACAGGATCTAAAAAATCTGGTCCTATTTTCCGGAACGGACACCCTTCCGGAAAAATCCGGAAGGGTGTCCGTGTCTAATGTTCGCCTATGAGTCCGGAAATCCGTCCGGATTTCCTGATAGGAAATCCGGACAGATTTTCCGGACGTGTGAAGGGGGCCTAACTTTTCTCAGCTTCAAGCTTGGGGTAAAACTTTCTTTACACCAGATGTCACCTGCTTGTTCCTCATGCTGTATATAAAGGGGTTAATAATGGGGACAAAAAAACAAAACACTATGCTGCTCACCCGGTCATAGGCTGCAGAGTAGATGGATTTGGGGCGAAAATACACAAATATGAGTGCACTGTAGTAAATGATGACAATGGTGAGGTGAGAGGAGCACGTATTGAAGGTTTTCCATCTTCCTTTTGAGGTCTGTAGCTTCAGTACGGCTCTTATGATCAGTATGTAGGACACCAAGATGAAGAACACTGGGCCAAAGATTATGATGCTGCCTTCGACGTACACTCCTATTTGCTCAAGGTCAGAAGGGAATGAACAGGACAACAACATCATCCCAGATAAATCACAAAAGAAGTGAGGTATAACCCACTTACAGAGAGCACGGCAAGAGTTCATGACCGCGTACATAAGGGAGTGAAGGCTTACGATGACCCATGAAGAGGCCACCAGGCAGATACATGTCTTCGGACTCATGATGGTTAAGTAACGCAATGGATGACAGACTGCAGAGTATCGATCAAAGGCCATGATTGCCAGAAGGAAACTGTCCATGTTACCGACTGCCTGGAAGAAGAAGAGCTGCAGGATGCAGCCATTGAAAGAGATGTAGGTGTCTCCAGAGATGAGACCGTACAAGGCATGTGGAATGGTAATAGATGAAAAAGATATATCTACAAATGCCAGATTCCCCATCAGGACATACATGGGGGTATGAAGTTTAGGTTGTGATATGATAAGCATGGAAATGGTTACATTTCCTACAATGCAGATGATGTAGGCTCCAATGAACATGGATATGAGAGGAATACGAATATCGGGCATATCAGAGAAGCCCAGTAATATGAACCCATGATGTGTCTCATTCTTCACCTCCATTATATGTGTGATGAAACAATGGAGGGGTACGGTGTCTTTTCTTTTATATTGTTAGCTGTGAAAATATAACATAGCAAAACATATTCAGTTGAAGACCACACATATCAGAGGACACTGGGATATCAGATAATGTTCTGTCATATAGCCCCAGAATACCCATCAGTGCTCTTCACAGACTAGTCACATAGACCAACTACCTGCTGGGGGTTAAAATCTCACTCAAGCTTAAAGACATGAGGGCCAATATGAAAAAAAGGCTGGTAACCCTACTAGTATGTTTCAGGAGTGTGGATAGAAACCTGAGGACCACGAAAAACGTTTAATAGGATAATTGGGATGGATTTAAGTCTGTCTGTTTCTTACCTTAGAGAGCGTTCACACAGGCGGAATTCCGTGGTGGAGCCCGCGTGCCTGTGTCAATGGGATGCCTCGCACACCTCTGCTCTCCATGTCTTTTTGCTCAAAGAATTGACATGTTTTACTCAGTGTGAACATACCCTTACTTTGTAAACTTAAGGAAGTCTACAAACCTATGGAACAGACATACCTTAATATATACAGCGATCATGCTTTTAGATCTGCCCACCTAAAGTCAGGTTCTATGGTACAGAGTTACGAGCCTCTTCATGGTGACTCAGCTGATCCCATTTTCTATAGGATTCGGGTCTAGAGGAAGTGCACGACGCTCCATGTGAGGTCCCCCAGTCTCCAGCAGCTGTTCCCCAATGATGTTGTGGCCTGGATAAGCTGGAGCTTTGTCCTCCACAGGGCCGGCTCCAGCTTTTTGTGGGCCCTCGGGCGACAGAGCCTCGGCGGGCCCCTTTGAGGAGCAAATCATGGAGAGACAGGTGAGGAAAGATTTGCAGCAAAAGAAACATGTGGCTGCTGCATATCTTTCTCCTCCTGTATCTCCTGATCTCTCCTGCTGTGTGTGTGTGTGTGTATGTGTATGTGTATATGTGTATATATACAAGCGCACACACACAGAGCAGGAGCTGTATACAGGAGAACTAGCAGCACCAGCATGATTATATATATATATATACATATATATATATATATATATATATATATAAACATGGTGAGACCCCTAGTTCTCCTATATACAGGTCCTGCAGTGATATACAGTGTATATATATATATATATATATATATATATATATATATATATATATACATACACTCTGAACATCACTGCAGGACCTGTATATAGGAGAACTAGGGGTCTCACCATGTTTATATGATAGAGACAGAGAGACAGAGAGAGATAGAAGATAGATAGATAGATAGATAGATAGATAGATAGATAGATAGATAGATAGAAGATAGATAGAAGATAGATAGATAGATAGATAGATAGATAGATAGATAGATAGGAGATAGATAGATAGATAGATAGATAGATAGATAGATAGATAGATAGAAGATAGATAGAAGATAGATAGATAGATAGATAGATAGGAGATAGATAGAAGATAGATAGATAGGAGATAGATAGATAGATAGATAGATAGATAGATAGATAGATAGATAGATAGATAGATAGGAGATAGATAGATAAGAGATAGATAGATAGATAGATAGATAGATAGGAGATAGATAGATAGATACATAGATACATAGATAGATACAGATATCTAGTTGTTTTGTGTATAGAGGTCCTGCTGTAACATATATATATCCTGCTGTAATAGATATAGATATATTACAGCAGGACCTCTATACACAAAACAACTAGAAACCAGCACATACAGAACACTTAGTTTGCAGAGCCTACCGTGCTGCCCTCTATCAGGTCAGGTGTCCGATCACATGACCCGTGACATCATCAAAGGTCCCACACACTCAAAGGTCCTTTCCTACTAGGCTGTAGGGAAGATTTGTGAAGGAAGACAGGTGCCCGGGGGCCCCAGTATGTATCGGCGTGGCCCCTAACTGTCACATGCGGCCTCTAGGGGCCCAGTCCCCTTTGTTACTACACTTTTTTTTCTTTTTTAATAACAAAAAAATGTAGTAACAAACGGGAGTGGGCCCCTAGAGGAGCTGTGGGCCCCGGCATTTGCCCTAGTTAGCCGGGTGCTGATGCCGGCCCTGGTCCTCCATGATGATGACTTTGGGACTGTGCTGTTCATGTAGAGACACAATGACTGGATTACTGATGGTATTCAAGTAGTATGGGCTTGTCAAAAAGGCAGCAGTAATTGGTGCATAGCTCTCTCCTTCTACGCTGGATGAGGGACAAATGGGCTTCAGTGCTGTTCACTGATTAAAGTCGTTTCACGTTGAGAAGAAATGATGGCCACCAACAATGTTGGGGATGTCTAGGAGAGCAATATGCGTCAGCCACTGTTGCTTTGGTGGTGGTGTTACAGTGTTCAGGGCAGGTGTGTGAAGTGGTGTTACAGTGTTCAGGGCAGGTGTGTGTTGTGGTGGTGGTGTTACAGTGTACAGGGCAGGTTTGTCTAGTGGTGGTGGTGTTACAGTGAACATGGCAGGTGTGTCTAGTGGTGTTACAGTGTTCAGGGCAGATGTGTGTTGTGGTGGTGGTGTTACAGTGTAAAGGGCAGGTGTGTCTAGTGGTGGTGGTGTTACAGTGAACATGGCAGGTGTGTCTAGTGGTGATGGTTTTTGTTTTTTTGACAAGGCCATTCTACTTAATAACATTAGTAATCCAGTCATGGAGAGGCCAGCACTTTCTCTAGACTTGAATCCAAACCTAATATCACCTCATCTAAGTTTTTGTGAGTACTGTATGTTCACTTCCAGTCCTACAGAATGTGGCAGTATATGGAATCTTCTGTTCTTTTTGGTGGCCAGAACAAACACTCATCTGTCATTTGTCTCAACAAGAGTCTGTGACCTACCGTATTGCTTATTTCTCCGGAAAATAATATTTTTTCCTGCCTAAAGTGCCATATGTTTACCAGAATATCTTCATAAGTCACTTTACAACATGAAGGAAACAGCAATGATGAGTTCTGTATAAAGCATTGAACAAACAGATAGCTAGTTCCCGCTGCTGATTGTCTTGGGTATCAGTATTTGTGGTGTGGCATCTGGTTCATAGTAAACACAACACGAAAACCTGACGTGTTTCATGCAGAACATCTGGCATCATATCTCTGTAAACGGAAACATACGGGAACCAGAGGATTTCCCAACTGTCAATTCTAAGCCAAGGGTTTATAAAGCAGTCGTAGGAATCCATGGAGGATCCATTTCCCACAGCACCCAATTACAGGAGCTCATTTACAGAGGGAAAACATCATTATTCTATAAAGAATTAATGACATCAGAGATTGATGTGTTATTGTAGAATATTCTTTATAGAATTCTTCAATTAGACAAAGTCAATGGATAAACCCTTGGATGTTTAAAGGTGTACACTGGGCAGGAGGCCTTTTTCCGCAGTATCACTGGGGAGGGGGTGGATGAAAACAATGATGTCCAGCGATGGGGCCCGCATCATGCTGCTCCCGGTCTCTGGCCGCATCATGGTCTCAGGCTAGGCTTGGGACGTGATGTGTCAAACCCGCTCAACCAACGCTGAATGGCTGTACAGGCTTGAAACATCATGTCTTAAGCCTAGTCTCAGACCAGGAAGCCGCCGGAGACCAAGAGCAGCACCATCACTACTGCTGCCATTTATTTATGGCAGTAGTATGCCAGGCTAAAAGCATCTTGAGAACATTGGTCTTTTGGGGTGTTCCTGGAATGTAGTGGTTAGTACCAAGCAAAAGTGTTCAAGGAAGGACACCAGGGGCAGTGTCTTGGGGACATTCGTATGTGTGTGTGATGGGGGAAGCAACGGAAGAAGGTATCTGGTCTTATAGGTCCCGTTCTCTTCATGTGCATGGCCATGTGCGTCACTTACCTGGGAAAGAGATGGCACTAGGCTGAAGACCGGATAGTGAGACTAGATGAAGGGCTTTAGCCTAAGAGGAGGCTGACATGACAGGGTGTGGAGGGACCATACTTAAGTGATAGTTGGGGTCACCCATGGTGGGGACACCCAAGGTTTAGCCAAGGTAAAGGGTTGGGTATAGGTTAGGATTGGTGCTCCATCGTTCAGGTATTATATGGGGGTGGTGGTGGTCATAAGTTAGCTTATATACATGACAGGGGAGAAGGGAGTTAATCAGCCATTTTGTGGATACTGAGTTGGAGAAATCAGTGCTGCAGGATGGAGTCTGCCTCAGTAATGTCGGAGCAGTTGAGGAGGATGGTGGAGGAACAAGGGCCTCAGTGGTTGCAGGCACAAGTCCAGGGCCTGCTGTAGGGGTTGGGGGAGGCTACAGCTTTGGCCTCTCCCAGAGTCCCAGAGCTCCAAGAATAAATGCAAACTGCAAAGATCCCTATCAGACTGCGCAAGTCCTATCTAGATATTGAGAAAACTTCTCTTCCTTTAGCAAGGCCTACTTAACACTTTGGATCCTGTTTCAGGTGAGAGACTACACCAGATCCTCATTCCAAGGTGTGATGCAAAAATCATCTTGGACGTGTATCACCACCAGTCTGGACACTTTGGTGTACACAAGACAGAAGCTACTATCAGAAGACTCTTCTATTGGATTGGTATGGGGAGTGACATTGAAAACTGGTTTCATAACTGTCCAGCATGCAATCTGGCCAAGGCTGGCAAGAAGGATGCAAGAGCTCCACTCCACCCTATCCGTACTCTCAAGGCCACAATCTCATTGGGCTTGTATCATGTGAAACTTGCCCCTACTTGTGTTGGTTACACTGATGCCCTCACTATAGTAAATCCCTACAGTAAGTGGACTGTTGTCATGTCTGTTAGAGACTTCACAGTGAGAGCAATTGTCATCATGTACTACAACCACTACGTCAAACACTATGGTTGTCTATAGGCTGTTTTATTAGACCAAGGTCCTGCCTTCGAATCCCTGCTGTTATGTGAGCTATGTGATTTTCATGAATGTAAGAAGCTGTGAACAAAAGCCTACCTCCCTCAAGGAAATACATTTTTATCAACAATTTTTATCAACATGCTACAGACAGCATCAGTTTCTAAGCAGACGGAGTGGCTTGAACTCTTAAAGTGACACTGTTACCCCCTTTTTGCATTATGATTTCTCTACATATATGATATCATATGTCATTGTGCTTGTTCCAGTAAAAAGTGTTTTTTATTTTTATAATCTGCGGACTGTGCTACCTAGGCGGCCGCAGCACCACTTAGCCCCGCCCACATATCCACCTTATGCCCAGCCCCTCTGTGATGTCCTCACTGCATAGGCCCCGTCCACTCAGTGGCCATTAGTGTGGGCCAAGGGGGGGGGGGCAAATACCCAAAGACCGTGTTCTGGGCATCCATGTACCCGACTCTATCAAACCCCCATAATAGACAAGTTGGGTACCAGGGCACAAACACAGGATTTATAAGGCTCAGGAAATTGTTGACTCCATAATAGACAAAGCTCACAGAAGGCAAGAGAATGACTGCAATCAGCAAGCTAATGCACAGCCCCTACAAGTTGGTGACAAAGTCTGGCTGAAAAACCATCACTGTTCTGTGGGAAGTGGAGCCATACACAGTTGTCGCATGACAGGGGTATTGTCGAGTCCCTTGGGCCACCTTATTCTCCAAAACCCTTTCCCAAAAATGACAGAGACATTGCTGGAATTGAATCGGCCACAGCGGCCTTTTTATTAACAAAACAACACAAATAATGTAAACACCACCTCCCAAATGAGGTCCTATTACTGTCTGATGGAGACAGTCCTCGAGGCCCAAATATCCCTGGCGGTCCCCCTGGTATTAGCAATCGATACAGGATTTGCCCGCAGCTGATAGCACCCCTTGGCTCACTGGCAGCCCATTAAACACCTTTGTACATCCCCTACATTTCACAGTCCAGGGCTTAGGCCCCCCCGTGAACCCACCTTATTTCTATACGCCAACCGCCAGCCCGTCACGTGCCTCAAATTAACTAGGGAGTCCAGAACCTCCTTGGTTCCCCCCCTTACCTCTATCCCCATGTAATGTACTCCAACCTCGAGGACCCTCCCGCCACCCCGCCACAGCTGCTGCGACAAACCACCGTAGCCAACCCAAAAACCAGCCTGTCCCTACCCAGACCAAACACCCGCAGAGCCCCCCCTCCTTTTTCTCCGAACACTTCCATCACAACCTAGGGAGGGAGGGTGGGAGATTCCACTCCAGTAGTGGTTTACTGAAAAGTGGCTAACCACTTTCTCCTTGCAGCCCCCTATATCACTTTTTCTCCTCCCACCAAGCTCCTCAGCCCCTTCCAACCAATCCCAGCTCAGCTCCCCTCCCATGTCCCCTGTCTGCCCTTGCTGCCCTTTACTTGACCCCACTGCACAAGCTGCTGGTCCCTCCAAACGCTGTCATGTCGGCTTCCCCTTAGGCTGAAGCCCCTAGTACAGCCTCTCTTGACAGAGGTATTGTCGAGTCCCTTAGGCCACCTTATTCCCCAAAACCCTTTCCCAAAAATGACAGAGACATTGCTGGAATTGAATCGGCCATGGCGGCCCTTTTATTAACAAAACAACACAAATAATGTAAACACCACCTCCCAAATGAAGTCCTATTACTGTCTGACGGAGACGGTCCTCAAGGCCCAAATATCCCTGGCTAACCACTTTCTCCTTGCAGCCCCCTATATCACTTTTTCTCCTCCCACCAAGCTCCTCAGCCCCTTCCAACCAATCCCAGCTCAGCTCCCCTCCCATGTCCCCTGTCTGCCCTTGCTGCCCTTTACTTGACCCCACTGCACAAGCTGCTGGTCCCTCCAAACGCTGTCATGTCGGCTTCCCCTTAGGCTGAAGCCCCTAGTACAGCCTCTCTTGACAGAGGTATTGTCGAGTCCCTTAGGCCACCTTATTCCCCAAAACCCTTTCCCAAAAATGACAGAGACATTGCTGGAATTGAATCGGCCATGGCGGCCCTTTTATTAACAAAACAACACAAATAATGTAAACACCACCTCACAAATGAAGTCCTATTACTGTCTGACGGAGACGGTCCTCAAGGCCCAAATATCCCTGGCGGCAACCCCGGTATTAGCAATCGACACAGGATTTGCCTGCAGCCGATAGCACCCCTTGGCTCACTGGCAGCCCATTAAACACCTGTGTACATCCCCTATATTTCACAGTCCAGGGCTTAGGCCCCCCGTGAACCCACCTAATGTCTATAGGCCAACCACCCATCACATGCCTCAAATTAACTAGGGAGTCCAGAACCTCCTTGGTTTCCCCCCTTACCTTTATCCCCATGTAATGTACTCCAACCTCGAGGACCCTCCCGCCACAACACAAACGCTTGACACCTTAAGCGTTTGCGTCCCCCCACACCTTCAGCGTCAGCTCAATGCCATCACGCAATCCTAGCGACCACATATCCGTTCTGATGGCGTTCAAGTGAACCCCATCCCCCCTCCAAAAGGCCCCCTTCCCTGACTCCCCTCCCCTGAATTGCAATAGCTCCATTTCTTGCCATAAAACGACCCACCGCCCGATTCACCTTGATCCTGGCCTTATTGATCCCCGCGGGTGACCTAGCATCTCTCCATCGCTTGTGCGGGACAATATCCGACCACACCACCACTAAGCGCGGATACATCAACCAAAGTCGAAGGACATCAAACTTGATATCCACCACCAAATCCCGGAGGGGGTGAGCCCCCAAATCATTTCCCCCAACATGCAAAACCACAATATCTGGGGCCCTTTCCAACCGCACATACTTGTGGAAGTCTGGAAGCACCCTGTCCCAGGTCATGCCGCTCTTCCCGAGCCAGCGCACCACTGCCTCACTCCTCTGAAACCCCAGCTGCCGTCCGTTTGGCCACACCGACGCCCTCAGCGCTCCCCAACACACGTAGGAGTGGCCCATGATCCACACCAAACAGGCCGGGCGATCTAAAAAACAAAACCACAACAGTAAATACACCGATACAGCACAACACTGCAAAACTATCCCCCCCTAGTTCCACCCTAGTCGTCCTTTCCAATGCAACCCCATACCTACAGCATACCAAGCCTCACATAGGTCCGGAAGCGGACAGACTCCCACCTCCCGATCCTGCGCACCAGGTCATCAGGGAGGCCACAGCGAGCCGCCTCCGTGGCCGCACAAATCCTAAAAGAGTGCCCACTATAATCTGACACAACCACCCCCACAGCCCCCAAGCACTGCTTAAACACCACCAAAAACTGAAACCTTGACAAAAAGGAACCATCCTGATGCTTCAACAATGGGCCTTCCGAGCACCTGAAACGCCCTCTAAACGCCCAAAGGGACGTCACCGGACAGACCTCCGTGGAACCGCAAACAAAACTACCCTCCTACCTCTGCCCGCCTGGTCCGTTTTCGACCTGCGGATCCTAAATTCCACCCTTTCCTCATACAGATCCACATCCTCCCCAAACAAACCCCCCACCACCAACCTGGAACCACAAACCAGCTCCCCCAACTGCAGCGCCCCAAAGAACGCCAACCGAAATAATAACACCTCATCTCCTGACAAGCACACCGACCCCAAATGACCCACCAACCGTTGCAATAGAGTAAATGAAAAAGGCCTCCTCCGATCAACACACCTCCTACCCCTCCTGTACCCCTTTAAAGCCACCCCTGCCAACAAGCTATTAAGCCATGCTAATGACCAACCCAACTCCTTCCCATGCCCCAAACACAGCAACATTGCCACCTCATCACCCCCCACCTCTCTAATCCACCGTTTCCACTCTTCCCATCGTTCCCAAGCAGACACTTACTGTACCCACATCACCTGAGCCAGCGAGCTCCCGATAAGGCTGCTCACCGCCCGAATGGTAGATTCCACAGTTCCACTGGCACAGACTCCCCTTGGATCTGAGCTTCTGGAGCTAAACGCAGAAATAGGTCCCACTGTGAACGACAGATAGCGTCAGCAATTTCGTTCTGTATCCCAGGTACGTGAACAGCCACCACCCAAGCGTACAGCTACATACACATCAGTACTAAATGCTGAAGCAACCGAACCATCGGGGGGCGATGAGGCCGACAGCCAATTAATTGCCGACACCACCCCTAGGTTGTCACAGTGGAACCGCACCTTCTTATCCCTGAACCTGTCCCCCCATATGGAAATAGACACCACAATGGGGAACAGCTTGAGCAACACCAGATTCCCAAGCAACCCCGTATCCCGCCACGTCGCTGGCCACTCAGCCGCCCATCAACTACCCCCACAACCACTGCTCCCCGCCGCGTCAGTATAGAGCTCAAAATCCGGTGCCTTCACCACGAGTCAATAAACAACGACCTGCCATTGTATTGCAACAAGAAGAACGCCCATACCCGTATGTCATCCTTGAGCTCCTCCCTCAACCTCACCATGTGATGCGGGGCCCGCATTCCCGCTGTCGCCTGCGCCAGCCGCCTAGAGAACTCCCGGCCATGGGCATAATGCGGCAGGCAAAATTTAACTTGCCCAGCAGAGATTGCAAATCATGCAACGAGATCTTCTTACTCCGCACCGCCCTGCCAACCGTCGCCCTCAGGTCCTCCAGTTTATCTACCAGCAGCCTACATTACATCTTGTCCGTATCCAATACAATTCCCAAAAAACTCAAAACCGTAAGCGGCCCTTCCGACTCCTCCGCCACCCGCTCGGTAGTGTGCAAACAGACCGAACAGCCACCCCGATTCCTACCGAAACACCCATTCCAAAAAACTGCTAAATGCCTCAAAATAGGCACAGAAGATCGAGCAGCCCATAGGGAGACACCGATCAACAAAAAACAAACCCTCCCAACGGCAGCCCAACAGATGCTGACTATCTGAATGAAGCGGAAGCAGGCGGAACATCGCCTCTACGTCCGTCTTTGCCAGCAGCGCCCCACAGCTGTAACGCACCACCCACTTCACTGCCTCATCAAACGAGGTATAACAAACCGAACACAAATTCTGCCCAATCCCGTCATAAACCGAGGCCCCCTTTGGATACAAGTGGTGTATAAGACGACATTTTTTCGCCGGTTCACAAATGGACCCGCCATCCGCCCCAAAGCCACCTCTTTTGACAACTTCTCCAACACCACGTCAGCATGTTCCATAGCTGAACGCAAGTTCTTGACCTCTAGCCCTCCAACCCCCAGCACACACGGAATCCGAAAACCTGCCCCAAACCCCTCTTCCAACAAGGCCGCCGCCACCCTATCCGGATAATTACTTTATCCGGATTTTTTCCAGACGCATCGGCGTCCACCCCTTTTTCGGAGCCATCACCTCCATTTCGCTGATGCCCTTTAAAACACTGGGCCGCTCCATGGAACCTGCCACATATGGAACACTCGTGCTTGAACTTGCACTTGCTTCCGAATTTGCAAACTCCATCATTAAAGAGGAAGCACAACCCCTTTTGCATGGCGGCCAAGTGTCTGGACTGCCCCGAACCCCCGCCCCCTGAAAGGACTGACTGCTCCCCCCCCCCCCCCCGGACAGGCGCGGTAACCCTGAAGAAAGAAAATGCTCAGCACATCCTAAATAATACACAAAATATGCATTATTAAATATTTGCAGATAAAAACACACAAAAAAGAAAGAAAAAAGCTGTATACAGCAATTAAAACCAACTACATAGAGGGAGACCCTAATACGTCAACCCTCAAACCGAGGTCCTCTACGTGAATAAATCATGCTTTAAAGGTACAGCACCCCTCACTGGTATCAAAATACAGGTGTTCAATGCATGCATAGGTAATAATACAAAACAAGTAACATGTGAAAATAAAACATACACATAATACCCTAACACATGCACTAATGTACAAACCCCGGTGCTACCCTTCCCCACGCGTTCCGTCACCAAGCCTCTGACTTCATCAGGGGTCAGAATCTACGGCCCTGCTGACTCCAGGCACCCCCGGCCCCACACTCGCTCCCCCAGCCCCCTGCACCTCCTGAACGGGCCCACCACTCTGCCCAGCATGCCCCTGGGGCGCACTCCCCAGTCCCTTCCCCGCACCCCCTCTAAGCCCCGACACCAACTCCTTCAGCCCCACTAACAACTCCGCCATATGCTGCACCACCACCAGTCCCTGAGCCTCCCCCTTCAGGCTGCGCACCCCCTGGAAGCAAAGCAAGTGCGGTCTCACCTAGCTACCTGGAAGTAGATGGCCCAGCAGCTGACACTCCGGCATCCAGATGTTCTCCTCCTCCGAACGACGTCCCCGGCGTTGCCATGTCACCCGCTGACTCTCCACTCTGCACGTCACTCCTCTCTGCAGCTACGCTCGGATGTGCAGCAGTGACGTCACTACGCCCTCCTCCGGCAGCCTCCGGGGAGGCCCGATCCCCAACCCGAGCTCGACTTCGGCTCCTGGAGGCGTGGCCCATCACCTGACAGCCGATCACAGAACCCGGCTGAGACACAGAACCCCCTCGGCTCCGAACTTTGCTGGGACTCCGCCTCTCGCCGCAGCGGCCAGGCCTCACCCTGGAACCGGAAGGTAGGCCCGCCGAACCTGGTCCAGACACCACCACCAACTCTTCTGCAGGGAGGGGAGGCGATTCCTCCTCCGACGCGGGCCACACCTTCTAGTGGGATTCCTCCCGCGCCTCCGTGCAACGGGACCAGCAGACACTCTGGCAGGAAGGTCGGAGGGTCCCTGAAGGGGCTGCCCAATCGGCGCCGGGTCCTCCTCGGCTGGCTCCTTCTGGGAAAGGCCGTCGCTGCGGCCTCCCCCGACTCCTGCTGCAGGCTCTGGACTTTCTCCTGCAGCCACTGATGCCCTCTCTCCTTAGCCATCCTCCTCAACTGCTCCAGCATCCTGGAAGCTTCCATATGAGACAGAAAGGTAATCAAAGATTCCACTCCAGTAGTGGTTCACTGAAAAGTGGCTATCCACTTTCTCCTTGCAGCCCCCTATATCACTTTTTCTCCTCCCCCCAAGCTCCTCAGATCCCTCCAACCAATCCCAGCTCAGCTCCCCTCCCATGTCCCCTGTCTGCCCTTGCTACCCTTTACTTGACCCCACTACACAAGCTGCTGGTCCCTCCAAACCCTGTCATGTCGGCTTCCCCTTAGGCTGAAGCCCCTAGTACAGCCTCTCTATTCCGTAGCCATAAACAGGCATGTACGAGATTGAGAAACCTGAAAGGTCTCCTCAATTTGGGCATCGTAAAAGACTATGCCTGTACAGCCTGTCTTTTCATAACTGAATGCACCATCTCTTTCTCCTTTGGCTGACGCCGTTCCCAGAATGCCCCTTATTGGAGAAGCTCAACTTTGCTCCAGGTCTGAGTATCCAGGAAGCTACAAATTCCTGCAGCAGCACCAGTCCATGAACCAATGCCTGCACCAGACTACCCTCAACCCGTCTCAGCTCCAGCTCCTGATATCATGGACTATCCTGTGCCTGTTCTTGTTCCTGTACCGGAAGAGCAATTGCTGAGATGCTCTGAGAGGAGCACCAGAGGCCAGACTCCTGTTCGGTACCGTGAGTAGCACTTTTATCCTTTTGTGGTGACCATTATTGCTGGTTGTATATATATATATATATATATATATATATATATATATATTGCCAATCCCTTTGTTTATGCATGGACATTTTTGCAATTTGGTTGCCCTACTTAGAGACACTCTACTTCCATGTTCTGGTGTGTATGGACTGAAACACCATAAGTATTATGCGCCATGCTACGGACAATGTGCTGATGGTCGTCTGAGTTTATATGCCAATGGACTTTATTAGACATTTTCAAGTATTGTAACATTGTTCTTGCTGTTCTAATGTTATTTATACTCTTGTGAGTGATTTTATGTGATAGTAGCACCACTTTTTGTCTAATTTTTCGGATAAAACTTTTTTTTTTTTTAAATAAGTGGTCAGCATATCACCTAACGTGTCCATTGTCAGATTTTTTCCTTATTTAAAACATTAAAATGTCCTCCAGTGCCCTCTGAGCCGGAGAAGTTTATTTTCAGTAAATATGCACAAGCCTGGAGAGACAGAAATGGCTGCACATCACACCCATGGTTGACACGAAAGCTTGTTCAGCTAGATTAAAAATCAACATCAGAAGTTAGTATTCAATTTGATCAAACCATATTGCCTCATATACCACATGCAGGTCTGATACACATGAGTCCCAAACCAAACAACACTGTGCCGGTCAGTGACCGCCAACCCCGCAAAGCGTGCGCAAGCAAAGGAAGGGAGGCCACGGAATGGCCCTGCAACCCCAATGTCAAAGGACCAACCCCCAAGGGCCCCCCTGTAACACCACACAGCACGCTGTATTCTCTACCTGTAACACCACACAGCACGCTGTATTCTCTACCTGTAACACCACACAACACGCTGTATTCTCTACCTGTGATACCACACAGCATGCTGCATTCTCTACCTGTAACACCACACAGCACTGTATTCTCTACCTGTAAAACCAGACAGCACTGTATTCTCTACCTGTAACACCACACAGCACTGTATTCTCTACCTGTAACACCACACAGCACTGTATTCTCTACCTGTAACACCACACAGCACACTGTATTCTCTACCTGTAACACCACACAGCACCCTGTATTCTCTACCTGTAACACCACACAGCACCCTGTATTCTCTACCTGTAACACCACACAGCACGCTGTATTCTCTACCTGTAACAGCACGCTGTATTCTCTACCTGTAACACCACACAGCACCCTGTATTCTCTACCTGTAACACCACACAGCACGCTGTATTCTCTACCTGTAACACCACACAGCACGCTGTATTCTCTACCTGTAACACCACACAGCACGCTGTATTCTCTACCTGTAACACCACACAGCATACTGTAGCTACCTGTAACACCACACAGCACACTGTATTCTCTACCTGTAACACCACACAGCGCTGTATTCTCTACCTGTAACACCACACAGCACTGTATTCTCTACCTGTAACACCACACAGCACACTGTATTCTCTACCTGTAACACCACACAGCACTGTATTCTCTACCTGTAACACCACACAGCGCTGTATTCTCTACCTGTAACACCGCACAGCACGCTGTATTCTCTACCTGTAACACCACACAGCACGCTGTATTCTCTACCTGTAACACCACACAGCACACTGTATTCTCTATCTGTAACACCACACAGCACGCTGTATTCTCTACCTGTAACAAGACACAGCACATTGTATTCTCTACCTGTAACACCACACAGCACGCTGTATTCTCTACCTGTAACAAGACACAGCACATTGTATTCTCTACCTGTAACACCACACAGCACGCTGTATTCTCTACCTGTAACACCACACAGCACGCTGTATTCTCTACCTGTAACACCACACAGCACGCTGTATTCTCTACCTGTAACACCACGCTGTATTCTTTACCTGTAACACCACACAGCACCCTGTATTCTCTACCTGTAACACCACACAGCACGCTGTATTCTCTACCTGTAACACCACGCTGTATTCTCTACCTGTAACACCACACAGCACCCTGTATTCTCTACCTGTAACACCACACAGCACGCTGTATTCTCTACCTGTAACACCACACAGCACGCTGTATTCTCTACCTGTAACACCACGCTGTATTCTTTACCTGTAACACCACACAGCACCCTGTATTCTCTACCTGTAACACCACACAGCACGCTGTATTCTCTACCTGTAACACCACGCTGTATTCTCTACCTGTAACACCACACAGCACCCTGTATTCTCTACCTGTAACACCACACAGCACACTGTGTTCTCTACCTGTAACACCACACAGCATACTGTAGCTACCTGTAACACCACACAGCACACTGTATTCTCTACCTGTAACACCACACAGCACACTGTATTCTCTACCTGTAACACCACACAGCACGCTGTATTCTCTACCTGTAACACCACACAGCACACTGTGTTCTCTACCTGTAACACCACACAGCATACTGTAGCTACCTGTAACACCACACAGCACACTGTATTCTCTACCTGTAACACCACACAGCACGCTGTATTCTCTACCTGTAACACCACACAGCATGCTGTATTCTCTACCTGTAACACCACACAGCACGCTGTATTCTCTACCTGTAACACCACACAGCACGCTGTATTCTCTACCTGTAATACCACACAGCACACTGTATTCTCTACCTGTAACACCACACAGCACGCTGTATTCTCTACCTGTAACACCACACAGCACGCTGTATTCTCTACCTGTAATACCACACAGCACACTGTATTCTCTACCTGTAACACCACACAGCACGCTGTATTCTCTACCTGTAACACCACACAGCGCTGTATTCTCTACCTGTAACACCACACAGCACACTGTATTCTCTACCTGTAACACCACACAGCACACTGTATTCTCTACCTGTAACACCACACTGCACATTGTATTCTCTACCTGTAACACCACACAGCACACTGTATTCTCTACCTGTAACACCACACAGCACACTGTATTCTCGACCTGTAACACCACACAGCACGCTCTATTCTCTACCTGTAACACCACACAGCACACTGTATTCTCTACCTGTAACACCACACAGCACGCTCTATTCTCTACCTGTAACACCACACAGCACGCTCTATTCTCTACCTGTAACACCACACAGCACGCTCTATTCTCTACCTGTAACACCACACAGCACGCTCTATTCTCTACCTGTAACACCACACAGCGCTGTATTCTCTACCTGTAACACCGCACAGCACACTGTATTCTCTACCTGTAACACCACACAGCACGCTGTATTCTCTACCTGTAACACCACACACAGCACACTGTGTTCTCTACCTGTAACACCACACAGCACTGTATTCTCTATCTGTAACACCACACAGCACGCTGTATTCTCTACCTGTAACAAGACACAGCACATTATATTCTCTACCTGTAACATCACACAGCACACTGTATTCTCTACCTGTAACACCACACAGCACACTGTATTCTCTACCTGTAACACCACACAGCACTGTATTCTCTACCTGTAACACCACACAGCACACTGTATTCTCTACCTGTAACACCACACAGCACACTGTATTCTCTATCTGTAACACCACACAGCGCTGTATTCTCTACCTGTAACACCACACAGCACACTGTATTCTCTACCTGTAACACCACACAGCGCTGTATTCTCTACCTGTAACACCACACAGCACACTGTATTCTCTACCTGTAACACCACACAGCACACTGTATTCTCTACCTGTAACAAGACATAGCACACTGTATTCTCTACCTGTAACACCACACAGCACATTGTATTCTCTACCTGTAACATCACACAGCACACTGTATTCTCTACCTGTAACACCACACAGTACACTGTGTTCTCTACCTGTAACACCACACAGCACGCGGTATTCTCTACCTGTAACACCACACAGCACACTGTGTTCTCTACCTGTAACACCACAAAGCACACTGTAGCTACCTGTAACACCACACAGCACGCTGTATTCTCTACCTGTAACAAGACACAGCACATTGTATTCTCTACCTGTAACACCACACAGCACCCTGTATTCTCTACCTGTAACACCACACAGCACCCTGTATTCTCTACCTGTAACACCACACAGCACGCTGTATTCTCTACCTGTAACACTACACAGAACACTGTATTCTCTATCTGTAACACCACACAGCGCTGTATTCTCTACCTGTAACACCACACAGCACACTGTATTCTCTACCTGTAACACCACACAGCACACTGTATTCTCTACCTGTAATGCCGATATAGGAAGAAAGTAAAGAACTTTTTAAATTGTTTTTTTTCCCCTCTCTACGCTCATATTATGATCAAGCATCTTTTATCTTTGAAGTTGAGCCCCACAATGAGGACTTCATCCGATATTATCATACATGGTATATACTATTTATGCCTTGTTTTTTTGTGGGATTGGCAGTGCCAGCTCTGATCCTTTTTGCCATTTAGCATCATTTACTTATGTTACTGCATCATTTTGTGAATACGTTGCAGTACTGCAATGAAACTCCAACATATGTGAACACAGCCCTAATTTCATTGCACACTTCTGCACAATCAGCGAAGTTGCTGCACCTGCTTCTGGACAGTCAGAGATGGTGGATCACTCAGGGGATTGGGGGATCCAGCCACACCTCCTGTGACATCACGCCCTGCCCTATGTCTGCATCATCAGCCTGCGCTCAGCAAACACACGTAATGTGAAAGAGAGGCATGGAATCTTTGTCTCCTAAGGTGGGAGAGCAGTGGGAGCAGGAGACAATGTGAATTGGCACAGTGTGGCTACCAGTGTGGCATAACCGTACAGATACAGTAATAGGCTGGGTTCACACTATGTATATTTCAGGCAGTATTTGGTCCTCATGTCAGGTCCTCATAGCAACCAAAACCAGGAGTGGATTAAAAACACAGAAAGGATCTGTTCACACAATGTTGAAATTGAGTGGATGGCCGCCATATAACAGTAAATAACGGCCATTATTTCAATACCACAGCCGTTGTTTTAAAATAACAGCAAATATTTGCCATTAAATGATGGCCATCCACTCAATTACAACATTATGTGAACAGAGCCTTTCTGTGTTTTCAATCCACTCCTGGTTTTGGTTGCTATACAGCCTCACAAATACAGCCTCAAATATACATAGTGTGAACCCAGCTATACATTGTATAGACACATCTATATAACTTTTAATGTTCTTTTAAAAGAAACCAAGTTTTCCTTATGTGGAGTTCCCCTTTAAGGATTGCACTTAGAATATATGCCAAGAAAAGAAAAAGAAAGAAAACTCTGTAAACAAAACAACAAATGTCAGCATATATTATGGCATCCACCTATAAAACAAAGTACCTAACACGAACACTTTTTCGATCAAGGCTAGATAGGAAAGGGATTGGGTTTATTCAAAAGCCTTAATTGGGGAATCGCAATCAGGTTTTTCGTAAAGAAATTTTCAGGGGGCCTAACATGCTGTTAAGATCCCATTCTGTTAGAACAAACGGTTTTATGACAAGCAAGAATTCTTCTCCATTTGTGAAAAAACTCTTTGTAAGCCTATCTTTTTGTCCCAAAACTTCCACACTGTCAAGGAAAAACATTTTTCTTGAGGTACTCTATTAGTTGGGATAGAGATGGGAAAGCCGAGAAAGCCATTCATGCAGGATACATTGCTTGGCTAGCACAAGAATCGAGTGAGCCATGGGAGGGAAGATGCTTATATTGGTCTTTAGCCTCATAAGGATCCAAAGTTCCATCATACAAACAGACTTTTTTTTACCAAATCCGAAACCTGGGCCAAAAACAGGGCAATTTGAGAACCATTCCACATACAAGTACTTTTCGGCTTTTGAGGTGCTAATATTGTGAGGAAGGTGTGTGTGTTAGTGTGTGTATTACCTTTCTTTTTCTGGTAGCTGCTGTACTTTTCCCAAAATCTTATTAAAATAATGTTCTGTAACTTGTAGCGCAAGTGCCAAAGAGGAGTCTTGCGCACTGTGCGCATTAACTGGGGGCATAGGCTCCAAACCTGAGCGCGACTGCACCTCTACGGCGCATGCGCGAATTGTTCGCCGGGAACACGCGCGGCGCACAGAGCCAGGATGCATGCGCGAACTGACAAGTGTGTGCGGGCCCTTTGCCATCAGATGACGTTGCCAGGAAGGCCGCAGCCAGCCCCCAATGAATATTCAGGTGAAGCTGGGAGGAGGAGGTAGTTAGAGGTGGGATGAAGTGCGGCACCAAGACTTCTCTTTGGCATTTGTGTCGCAAGTTACAGAACAGATTATGGAAAAAGTACAGCAGCTACCAGAAAAAGAAAGGTAATACACACACTTAGGGTGCGCTTACACAGACAGATTTATCTGACAGATTTTTGAAGCCAAAACCATGAACAGACTATAAACAGGGATCAGGTCATAAAGGAAAGACTGAGATTTCTCCTCTTTTCTAATCCATTCCTGGCTTTGGCTTAAAAAAATCTGTCAGATAAATCTGTCTGTGTAAACGCACCATAACACACACACCTTCCTCACAACGTCAGCACCTCAGAAGCCGAAAAGGTGCTGACAGATTCCCTTTAAAAGAGTAGTCCGGTGAAAAACTTTTTTCACTAAATAACACACATTACAAAGTTAAGCATCATGGTAATGTGTGTTATTTATGTGAATGGCCCCCTTCCCTGTGTTCCCCCCCCCCCCTAAGCTTGACCCGGAAGTGTAATACTACATACTCACCTAATCACTGTTGACCCCTTCAGTCTTGGCCACCATTTTGGAACGATTACGTCACTCTCTAGGAGGCCGGCCTGACTGCTCTAGCCCTCCCTCATGCCGGCCCCCTCAAGCACGTCATCAGAGGCTCAGCCGTGATTGGCTGAGCATAACAGAAGACGTGTGGGGCTATAGCCAATCAAAAGGCTGCCAGTGCGCATGATTGGCTGTGACCCCAGAAGTCTTCTGTTATGCTCAGCCAATCACGGCTGAGCAGCTAATGACGCGCTGGAGTGGGGCTGTCCTCCTCAAGAGTGACACAATCGCCCCAAGATGGCGTAAAGGTCGACACTGATTATGTGAGTATGCAGTATTACACTTCCGGGTCAAGCGTCAGGGGGTGGAAACATGGGAAAGGGGGCCATTCACATAAATAACACATATTACAATGTTGTGTAAGTTTGTAATGTGTGTAATTTAGTGGAAAAAAAAAGTTTTTCACCGGACTACTCCTTTAAGAAGGCCCCACATTTAAAGCGGTTATGCATCCTACCAGAGCATTTCATGTTTGGAGTAAATGTGAAAGTGTATATTGCAGCATGAATGAGCTTGATTTGGGTTTCTGGCCATCCTTCTTTTTTAACATATTTTTTTAAGGCTATGTTCACACGCTGTGAACGACCGGCCGTTCCGTGACCCCGGCCGGGTCACGGAACGGCCAGTCTCTGCTCGGATCATCCCCGGCCGGATGATCTTTCCGTCAACAGGGTTCTGATGCGGGTGTATCAGCGCGCACCTGCATCAGAACCTCCCACAGCACACAATGAAGCAAGCGGCCGGAGCCGCTCGCTTCATTGTGTGAACTGACAGGATATCCTACGAATTCATTGAATTGCGGCCGCAGAAAACTGACATATCAGTTATTTGCGGCGCCGCACGGGATCCCGTTCGGAGAGTATACGATGTGTTTACGCTCCGGGCGGGATCCCATAGAGGAATAGGCGATGTTCAACACTGCATAAAGTACGGCCGTTGTTGCCCATGGCTACAACAGCCGTAGTTTTACGTAGTGTGAACATAGCCTAAATCTGCATGTCCCTTTAAAATGTGTTGCAAAGCTTGAGGAACATTGAGCTATGTGACCCATTTTTTTCCCCTACTTTACCCGATCTACAAAGACGGCCATGTGAACGGAGATGGGCATACAGGTCTGTAATAGAGCGGTGAAGAGGAGCAATTATCATTATATCACATTTGTTTTCTGTGGCTTCCCTGCCCATATTAGTTAGCAGAGACGTGCAATAGGATTTTATCTGATTATAGTATAGAAAGTAAGATGGAGGGATCCCAAAACACGTCTGTTTTCTGTGGGACGTAGCAGGCTACTTATAGTTTGTATACTCCCTAGCTTCCATCTGCCATACAGCTTGCTGGTAGACTCCTTGCCTGGATTGCCCTCAAGGACAATGGGGGAAACTTATCAAACATGGTGTAAAGTAGAATTGTCTTAGTTGCCCCTAGCAACCAATCAGATTCCACTTTTCATTCCTCACAGATTCTTTGAAAAATGAAAGGTGGAATCTGATTGGTTGCCGGGGGCAACTAAGACAATCCTACTTTACACCAGTTTGATAAATCTCCCCCATGATGTTTCAAAAGGCAGAAAGATGAACCATAGCGCTTCCTCACAATCTTCCATGTAGCAATAATGTCCCTAAGCAAAATAGAAGATTTAATTTCTGAGGGGAGTCGTGATATAGGGTTATGAACCAGAGCAGCTAGGGATAGGCTAGGGATTTCTCAAGCAAGTTCAGATGCACAGGGGTCTCATGCTTCAGGTCCAAAAGATGTCGCATAAGACACGTTATATTACAGCCACAAATGTCTGGGAAATCGACTCTTCCCTCGTTCTTGGGGAGCATCAATTTAGTTTTCTCCCTGCCCACATAACCTTAGTGAAGGTGAAATTTAAAGTATTAATGTTCCAATGTTTTAAGAGGAGAGGGATTGTTTAAAGGGGATCTAATAGCTTTGAAAAGCTAGCCATCTTTAGAGGACAATGGCCTAATAAAGACAGAGGGAGCTTATGCCAACGATGTCATTCTGCCAGTATTTAGGGTATTAAGTAAGGGTAATTTAACGCATAGAGTGATTGCGGGGATTTTCTTATTTATAATACCTAGTAGGTAATGTGAGAATATTGCTTTTAGCTCCAACATAAACTTAGGGGACGGTCTATGTAACACATGTAAGTCATTTGGGGGACATTTATCAAACATGGTGTAAAGTGAAACTGGCTCAGTTGCCCCTAGCAACCAATCAGATTCCACCTTTCATTCCTCAAAGACTCCTTGGAAAATGAAAGATGGAATCTGATTGGTTGCTAGGGGCAGCTGAGCCAGCATCACTTTACACCATGTTTGATAAATCTCCCCCATTGATTTTATATCTAAAGTACTCCCCGAAATCTTTTAGCACAGTAAATATGGAGGGAAGAGCTGAGACAGGATCATTTACAAACAGGATTACATTGTCGGCAAATATAGCTGACTGTACTTCCCTACTAGCCACTTGCATGCCTTGAAAACAGCAGTAAGGGACAAAAGGCTCCAGGGCCATATCGAATAGGGGTGATAGTGGGCATCCTTGATGAGTGCCCCTACTGAGATAAATTATAGGGGGACATAAAACCTTGGGAACAAACCCTAGCTTTAGGGGCTGTGTATATAGAATTTAGTAGGTTGCAGAAAGCTCCCTTTATATACCCATCGCGTCCAGCACAGACCCCAGCCATGACCAACTGACGTTATCAAAAGCCTTCTCCGCATCCAAAGTGAATAAAGCTGGAAGTTCAATAGGAGACGGGTCCGTGCTGGACGCGATCAAGAACGCGTTATACTAACTGCCCTTAACCCCTTAACGACAAAGGGCGTATAGGTACGCCCTATTGCCGGTAAGGGCGTTCAGAGCGGGGCCGCGCGGCGACCCCGCTCTGAACCGCGGCGGTCCCGGGTGCCGCTTGTAGCCCGGGACCATAGGTATTAGCGGGCATGGTCCGCCGTGTCCGCTAATACAGTAACCAGATGCAGCTGTCAAACATGACAGCTGCATCCGATTACCGGATCCAGCGTCTCCCTGGTGTCTAGTGGCGGAGATCACTCCTCCGGGATGTTATCCCGGAGGAGCGATCTCCGTTTCTGAAGCCGGCCGGGGACCGCTCCAAGATGGCGCCGTCCCCGGCTCGGCACTCGTTTGTTTCCGGCTGCAGCAGCCGGAAGTAAACGAGTGCCGATCTCATGGATCTCTGCAGCATATCTATGCTGCAGAGATCTCAATGAGAGATCAAAGTGTATATACTAGAAGTCCCCCAGGGGGGCTTCTAGTATATGTGTAAAAAAAATATATATAGTGTTGTTGTCAATAAAAAGCCCCCTCCCCTAATAAAAGTCTGAATCACCGCCCCTTTTCCCAGGTTATAAATAAAAGTAAACAAATAAATAAATAAACAAACATGTTTGCTATCGCCGCGTGCGTAATCGCCCGAGCTATTAATTAATCACATTCCTGATCTCGCACGGTAAATGGTGTCAGCGCAAAAAAAAATCCCAAAGTTCAAAATCGCATCAAATCCAGAAAAATTGTAATAAAAAGCGATCAAAAAGTCGTATATGCGCAATCAAGGTACCGATAGAAAGAACACATCATGGCGCAAAAAATGACACCTCACACAGCCCCATAGACCAAAGGATAAAAGCGCTATAAGCCTGGGAACGGAGCGGTTTTAAGTGACGTATATTTGTTGACAATGGTTTGAATTTTTTACAGGCCATCCGATACAATATAAGTTATACATGTTATATATCGTTTTAATCGTAACGACTTGAGGAACGTGCATAACAAGTCAATTTTACCCCAGGGCGAATGGCGTAAAAACACATTTCCCCCAAATAAACAAAATGTGTTTTTTTTTTTCAATTTCACCACACTTTGAATTTTTTTCTGGTTTCGCAGTGTACTTTATGCAAAAATTCAGCCTGTCATTGCAAAGAACAATTAGTGGCGCAAAAAATAAGGGCTCATGCGGGTTTCTAGGTGGAAAAATGCAAGTGCTATGGCCTTTGATGCACAAGGAGGAAAAAATGAAAACGCAAAAATCGAAAATGTACCCTACCTGTTCTGGGGAGATAAGGGAAGGAAGAATAATAGCAAGTCTATCGGCCTTTATCTTTCAAGCAATTTTGGACTGTACATAAATTAAAGAGATATGCCTTTATGTGCCCAGGGGAGAGGGGTTCCTTTTCAGGTTTTAAAAGTAATTTAGCATAGGATGTGTCTGCAGAGGAGGGAAGCCCACCATTTCTGAGAGCACCGTTAAAGACATCTGCCAACATATCAGAAACATGATCCTGAAGAAGTTTATAGTACTCACTTGTACAACCATCCGATCCTGGTGCTTTAAAGGTTTTTAAGGTCGCAATGGTCTCCTCAATGGTGGCCACGTAAATGGGAGCATTTAATAGGGATAGTTGTTCCTCAGTTATTTGTGATTGCTATCACTGCTCACGGTGTTAGAAGTAGAGCAAGTGGTGATAGTAATCACCACTCTTTGTGCACGGGCTTCTGCACACGGCGTAGCAGGGCTAGAACAGAGCAGGAGATCGGGAACTGTAGGCTTAAAGCCCTGCAGTTCCCCACACAAATGGTGGTGGCAGTGTTCCTTACTGCTGCAAGACACCGGAAGAACATACAGAAAAAGACATAGGCTCCCGACCCCCGCTACAGCCCCCTATACTCACCTGATCCCGCCGGGTCCCGCTTCTGGATTCGGTCGGGTCACGGAGATATCAGCCACTGCAGCCAAGTGATGAGTCCAACACTCATAGAGAATGACGGAGAGTCCAGCGCTCCATCATTCTCTATGAGCATTGGACTCATCTCTCAGCGCGCGCACCGGGCTGCAGCGGCTGATATCTCCGTGACCCGACCGGATCCAGAAGCGGGACCCGGCGGGATCAGGTGAGTATAGGGGGCTGTAGCGGGGGTCGGGAGCCTGTCACCCCGGCACGGGGGGTGACAGGTTCCCTTTAAAATCATATGTAGGTTGTGTGTAGAAAACCTGCAGCTTATAGTAGTAAGTGCATACACAATCCAGCTCTACCGTAAATTTCCCTGTTTCAAGCACTACCTTCCATCTGTGGTGAGGACAAGTCTCAATGGTTTCAATTCCAAGTGTGTTAAATTTATAATCTTTATTGCTTCTCCAGGAATAAAAGCACTTTACATATACACAAGTCAATGCATTTTAAAGGATGTTTGAAGCATATAACAATACCTGCAAAGTGTATGCAGTTCTTACTTCCTTGCATTCTACTACTTTGTTCAGCTATCATTTGCAGGTCATGGGGTGAGTGAAGTCAGTTCTGTGTAGCTGACATTATCATTTATGGCCACTCCATAAAACATGCCACCCCTACAAATCCGCCGCCTGAGGAATAAAAGCCCCTATTACACGGGGCGATGTGGGGAGCAAGCAAGGTCATTGCTTACTTGCTTCTCTTTCTCCGCCCGCTCCAGGCGCTATTACACATGGCGATAGCGAGCGAGGAGAAGGGTAAGAAGCGGGGTGGGTGTGTGTGTGTGTGTGTGGCTGATCAAGAGGATCGTCAGATCGTCCGGGCAGCCCATAGGGGATAGGGGCGGTCTGCTGCCACCGCTCCTATTGAACGGAGCAACAGCAGCAGATCGTTAACAGGCTAATCGTTGTCGTTTCAGCCTGTTGAAAGACAACAATCAGCTGACATTGTGCATGTAGGCTGATCGTTGTCTTCTATTACACAAAGCGATTATCAGCTATAACGGTTGGTATCGTCCGAATATGGCCGTAAATTGCTTTGTGTAATAGGCCCTAAACTTATTTGGCCTCATGGCAGAAACCGCCCTGATAAGAAAAACATGGCTGAACTGAAGCGGGTGCAGAGGAGGGCCACCGAGGTCATTCGGGGAATGGAGGGGTTAGAGAACAAAACAGATTATTAAGCTTGGGGCAAAAAACACAAACATATAGGGGGCGATCTGATTACAATGTACAAATATATAAATGGACAGTAAAGAGATCTTTCTAGTGATCATTTGGCACCTAGGCCTGTAACCACGACAAGAGGTCAACCTCTACGTCTAGAAGAAAGAAGGTTTTACCATCATCACAGATGGGGATTCTTTACTGTAAGAAAACTATGGACTGTGCAAGAGACTATGGAACTCTCTGCCAAAAGTTGTTGTCATGGAGGCCTGGATGCTTTTATTTAAAATATAATATTACAAGTTATGGGCACTAGATTTCTGGTGATAGGACATTGATCCGGGGTTTATTCTGGTTGTCATATCAGTCAGGAACAAATGTTTCCCCTATTATGGGGCAATTGGCCAATGTCTAATGAGGGTAATTTTCTTCTGGTAGACTAGTAGACTTATAGAATGAACTTGACAGATTATTTTCTGAACAATGCAACATTTAGGAGTCAGTATGCTGTTAGCCCATGCTATATAGTAAACGGTGGCCTATGTGTTCATCCACAGCTCATTTTGATTTGGGAAACAGAAGGTTTACATCTCTCTCCACCCACACCCTTTTTTTCCCCAACAAAACAAAAATTGCACAAACTTTGTAGAATTTTGTTCACGTTATTATTTTGGTCAATTTGTAATTTTATTCCTCTTTCCCTAATGAGAATGACAACTTTCCTACGGCCATCAGTCTAAAGATCTACTAACATTTCTCAGCTTGAAGCTTGTGGTAAAACTTTCTTTACACCAGACGTCACCTGCTTGTTCCTCATGCTGTATATAAAAGGGTTAATCAGGGGGATAAAAAAACAAAACACTATAGTGATAAACCGGTCATTGGCTGGAGAGTACATGGAGTTTGGACGAAAATACCCAAATATGAGTGCACTGTAGTAAATGGTGACAATGGTGAGGTGAGAGGAGCACGTAGAGAAGGTTTTCCATCTTCCTTTTGAGGTCTGTAGCTTCAGCACGGCTCTTACGATCAGTATGTAGGACACCAAGATGAAGAACCCTGGACTGAGAACTATGATGGCGCATTCAACAAACACCCCTATTTGCTCAAGGTTAGAAGATTCTTTACAGGATAACAACATTAGCACAGGTAAGTCACAGAAGAAGTGATGTATAACCCATTTACAGTTAACCTGAGAAGAAGTCATGATTGCGTACAGAGCTGAGTGAAGACTTACGATGACCCATGAAGAGGCCACCAGGCAGATACATGTCTTACGACTCATGATGTTTAGGTAACGCAATGGATGACAGACTGCAGCATATCGATCAAAGGCCATGATTGCCAGAATAAAACTGTCCATGTTACCGAGTGCCAGAAAGAAGAAGAGCTGCAGGAAGCAACCATGGACAGAGATGTAGGTGTCTCCAGAGATGAGACCATACAAGGCCCGTGGAATGGTAATAGATGGCAAGCAAATATCTACAAATGCCAGATTCCCCATCAGAAATAACATGGGGCACTGATGTTGAGGTTGTGATATGATAAGCATGGCAATGGTAAAATTTCCTACAATGCATAAAATGTAAGCTGCCATGAAGGCGGAGAAGAGAGGAATACGTAGGTCAGGCATATCAGAGAAGCCCAGTAATATGAACCCATGATGAGTCGTGTTATTCACCTCCATAATAGGTGTGGTAAAACAATGGAGGGGTACGGTGCAATATTTCTTCTTTTATATATTTAGCTGTGAAAACATAACAAAGCAAGTCATAGATGACCACATGTATTAGAGGGCACTGGGATATCAGATGACATTCTGTTATTTATATGGCCCCAGCATACCCAATAGTGCTCCTCACTGACTAGTCACATACACTCACTCCCTGCTGGGGCTCACAATCTCGCTGAATGATAAACACATGAGGGCCAATTTCATAGAAGCTCGATTAGCCTACTATTATGTTTCAAGAGTGTTGATAGAAACCCAAGGACCACGAATATATCCCATAATGAGATTATTAGGATGGATTTATGTTTGTTTCTCAAAGGGGTACTCTAGGGAGGTTCCAGCGGCGCTCTGGTGCCCGGTTCCCGGCCGCTTCTGGGTGTCTGACGCGGGCCCGAGACGTGACGTCTCGACCGCTCAGCCACTCAGTGAAGGAGGCGGGATCTGAGCGGACTTGAAACGGATCCCGCCTCCTTCACTGAGTGGCTGAGCGGACCTGAGACGTCACGTCTCGGGCCCGCGTCAGACACCCGGAAGCGACCGGGAACGGGCACCGGAGCGCCGCAATGAGGGACCCGCCGCTGGAACCGGGGAGGTGAGTGGACGTCTTTTCCATCGGCCACCTCCTCCCCGGTCCCAGCAAAAAAGTCCCCCCCCCCACTGGAGTACCCCTTTAACTTACTTTGCAACAGGGAGTCTACAAACCTATGGAACAGACAATTTCAATGTAATACAGTGATCGTTCTTTCAGATCTGCCCACCTAATTCTGAGCCGTATTATAGGCTCAATAAACGATTGCTGATCTAGGAGATTGTCGTTCGTATTAGGTTGTGTATAAAGGCCTTTGCACTGGTCACTAAATGCTGCCGTGTTTATATCGACCAATACCTACATCCTAAACGAGAGCTACCTGAAATTATGACACAGAACAATAATCGTTATGGTGCGTTTACACGTAACGATAATTGGCCCGATCATACGATTAACGATGTCGGAGTAACGATTTTTTTTTCATAACGAGCAGCGTTTAGACGGTACGATATATCATACGAAAAAATCGTTTTGCGAACGCTTAAGCCTATCTCACACATTGGTTAAATCGGCGAACGATTTGCGATTTTTTTGCAAACGACGATTTGATAACCTGTTGAAAGATCAAAATGAGCGATGTATCGTTAGTCGTTTGATCGTTCGCTGCGTTTACATGTACGATTATCGTTCGATTTTGAACGTTATTGCGCAAATTCGTACGATAATCGTTACGTGTAAACGCACCATTAGTTACAATCGTTAACACAATCGTTTGCTCCATCTGTTTCCAGCAAATGAACGAACGATGTGTTATTAGACTGAATGATTAGCGAACCAATGTGGAATTACATAAAACGAATGTGGAATTAGAGTGAACGATTAACCGTGTGTTATTGTGTTAAGAGATTAGTGAACGATTAGCAATGATTTTGGTGTCAGCATGCGATCAACGACATACAAACGATCGTTGACTGCAATCACGCGTAATGATTATCATTTAAATTCGAACAATATAACGAGTTTTTGTGCGATAATCGTCTTGTGTAATAGGTCCCTTACTCCTGGGGCATGGTGTCCTTATGAATGTGTTTCCTAATTGCCAAGGTGGGCAACCATTGGTCCATCAGCTCCCTGCATCCTGACTACCTACTCTGGTGGAGTAAACCCTACTACCCTGAGATCCAGAGGATTTCTCTATACCAGCCTAGGTGGCAGATGGGTCATTGTGAAGGCTGTTTGTCCTCAAGATGGCAAGATGGCTACCTCTATAATAATGTATAAAAGCAAAATAAAAATATCATAAAATAGAAACAGAGAAGTATAAAGAAAACACATTTCAGTATTTTGCTCTAATCAAAAACAAAAAAATCTAGGTGAGACATTCCCGTTAACAACGCCTTGTGCATGAGGCCCCAAGGAGCCACAAAAACCTATTGAAAATGTATATACAATACAAAAAGTATACTCACAAAAGGTTTGAGACATTTGGCTTGCAGGTATATTTCATTGAAAGTGTGAAAAGTTCCCCCTCCGGTGATATTATACCATTGGAGATATATATATATATATGGATGGTCCGAACCGAGTTTGGTTCGGGTTCGTACGAACCCGAACCCTCGGTAATGATTCCCGCTGTCTGCCCGCTCCGTGCAGCGGGGGGATCCAGCGGGAGGACTGCCTGGAAAATTGGGATACAGCCATAGCCATAGGCTGTTTCCCAGTTTTCCAGGCATTACTCCCGCTGTATCCACCCGCTCCACGGATCCACGGATACGAACCCGAACCTTGGCAGGTTCAGACCATTACTATATATATATATATATATATATATATATATATATATATAGAAACAGCATTGGTGATTTTCTCATCTCAAACGATATTGAAACAAAAGCCGCCCCCAGTGGTGGGTATATCCCAACATCATGTCAGTGTCTCTATAACTCATAAGGTCATGTGACTTTGAGCATCAACATCAACATCATCAGCGTCTCCTGCTCTTCACAATTCACCTTATTGTCTGCTGAGGCATGGCACCCCACTCTTCCTAAAGGGCGGCCCTCAGGTCATTGAGGTTCTGGGGTGCAGAGTTACAAGTCTCTACATGGTGACTTAGTCTATAGGATTCAGGTCTGGAGAAAGTGCAGGACACTTCATGTGAGGTCCCCCAGTCTCCACCAGCCATTTCCTAATGTTGTGACCTGGATTAATGGGAGAATTGTTCTCCAAAGATGACAATAGGCCTGTGCTGTTCATGTAGAGGCACAATGACTGGATTACTAATATTCCTCAAATGGAATTGGTCAAAAAGGCAGCAGTGGTTGGTGCATAGCGCTCTCCTTTTACGCTGGATGAGGGAACAGTGGGCTTCAGTGCTGTTCAATGATGAAAGTCGATTCACACAGAGCAGAAATGATGGCCACCAACAATGTTGGAGATGTCTAGGAGAGCGATATGCATCAGCCAATGTTGCCTTTGGTGGCAGTGTTCCAATTTATAGGGCAGGTGTGTCTAGTGATGATGGTGTTACAGTGTAAAGGGAAGGTGTGTCCAGTGGTGGTTGTAATACAGTGTACAGGACAGGTGTGTCTAGTGGCGGAGGTGTTACAGGGTAGGCAGATGTGTCTAGTGGTGGTGGTGTTACAGGGTAGGCAGATGTGTCTAGTGGTGGTGGTGTTACAGGGTAGGCAGATGTGTCTAGTGGTGGTGGTGTTACAGTGTACAGGGCAGATGTGTCAAGTGGTGGTGGTGTTACAGGGTAGGCAGATGTTTCTTGTGGTGGTGGTGTTACAGTGTACAGGGCAGATGTGTCAAGTGGTGGTGGTGTTACAGGGTAGGCAGATGTTTCTTGTGGTGGTGGTGTTACAGTGTAAAGGGAAGGTGTGTCCAGTGGTGGTTGTATTACAGTATACAGGACAGGTGTGTCTAGTGGCGGAGGTGTTACAGGGTAGGCAGATGTGTCTAGTGGTGGTGGTGTTACAGGGTAGGCAGATGTGTCTTGTGGTGGTGGTGTTCCAGTGTAGGCAGATGTGTCTTGTGGTGGTGGTGTTACTGTGTATAGAGCGTATAACAAGCTGCTGTGAATTTTGTTTTACCACATCACCAACACAAAAAAAATAAGATAGGAACAAATAAACACCAAACCACAGTTAAGTATAGGCACGCACTTATTTTTTCAGTCACAGGGCCATTTACAATGGGGGACTACGGGACTACACAGATGGGATTATCTACAATAGGGGGACTACAGAACTTCACAAAAGGGGGCCATGTACAATAGGAGGACTTGGGACTACACAGGAGGAGGGCAACTACAATGGGGGAGATTACACAGGGGGACATCTACTATAGAGAGACTACACAGGAGGGGTTCATTACTACAAGGGGACTACACAGGCATCTACGATAGATAGATAGATAGATAGATAGATAGATAGATAGATAGATAGATAGATAGATAGATAGATAGGAGATAGATAGATAGATAGATAGATAGATAGATACAGAGGAGAAAGGAGCCGCACTTCTTCACAGGTGTAGCGGGTGCAGTGGGATGCAAATCCCTTGGCTGGGGGGATCCCCAAGTATCACACAAAAATCCAAAGCACTCCAGCATAAGGTGAAAAAAGGTGGTGGTTTATTACAAAAATGTGCAGAAACACAGGATGCAACGTTTCAGTTCTCTCACAGAACCATTATCAAGCATGCTTGATAATGGTTCTGTGAGAGAACTGAAACGTTGCATCCTGTGTTTCTGCACATTTTTGTAATAAACCACCATCTTTTTTCACCTTATGCTGGAGTGCTTTGGATTTTTGTGTGATAGATAGATAGATAGATAGATAGATAGATAGATAGATAGATAGATAGATTAATAGATATTATAGTGCCCAGGAGTAAGGGTACTTTTGATATTTGCGGACCTTCACTATAATGGATAGGAGATAGATGATAGATAGAAGATGAGATAGATGATAGATAAATAGATGATAGACAGAAGATGAACCCCTAAGTGTGCCCCTGCATATTACCCTCTGAATTTAATAGTATCACACATTGTGTCCCCTGCGTATAATAATAGCACACATAGGGCCTTCTGATTAGAATAATTAAACATACTTTGACCCCAAAAAACAGTGCCACACATATCATGCCACTCAGAAAATGATAGCGTCACATAGGTACCTTCTAAAACGTGACAGTGCCATTTAGGCTATCCCACAAGTGTGCAGCTAATGGTGGCTTTATTGACAGGTTTAAAATGAACGAACAGCCAACAAGCGAGCTTTATCTGACAGCTAGAATGGCAATTCCCACTCTGATCTGTCAGCAGGAACCACAACTCCCATTCTGATCTGACATAGATCAACAGATTAGTTAGGTTTTTGGGACTGCCTGCCAGGATGTATAAACTGGCTCCACAGCTGAGGTTAGTGCTGTAGAGGTGTGGGTTTATGGCGAGGTCATTGGTCTCACCCACGGTCAGTCTGTGACCAACCGAAACCTTCCCACCTACAGTCCCATATGTTTACCAGAATATCTACATAAGTCATTTTACAACATGGAAGAAACAGCAATGATGACTTATAAATAAACCATTGAACAAACACATATCTAGTTACCGCTTTGGATCGTCTTGGGTATCAGTATTTGTGGTGTGGCATCTGCTTCATATCAAAGACAACATGAAAACCTGACGTGTTTCTTGCAGAACATCTGGCATCACATCTCTGTGAATGGGCTCGTCTTATAGAAACATACGGGAACCAGAGGATTTCCCTGTCGACCATTCTAAACCAAGGGTTTATAAAGTTATTGTAGGAATCCATGGAGGATCCATCTCCCACAGCACCCAATTACAGGTGCTCATTTACAGAGGGAAAACATCATTATTTCAGAAAGAATTAATGACATCAGAGATCGATGTGTAATTATAGAAAATTCTTTATAGTATTCTTCAATTAGACAAAGACACTGCGTAAACCCTTAGATATTTAAAGGGGTACTCTGGGCAGGAGGCTTTTTTTCAGTATCACCAGGGAGGGCGTGGTTAGAAACAATGATGTCTACTTACCTCCCTGGTTCTAGCTCTGGAGCCCACATCATGCTGCTCTTGGCCCCCAGTCTGCAGCCGCTTCCTGGTCTGAGACTGGGCTTGAGACGTGATGTTTCTAGCCTGCCCAGTCATTCAGCAGCAGAGGCAGGTCATTGTTTTCATCCTCCCCCCCTACTGCTCAGAGTACCCTTTAAATACTCTCTTCCCAATGTTCCAATGCTCCAGTGGTGCCAAAGGGCCAAATAGGGAAATGTAGATCCCAGGGTCAAAGCATATGGAGAACATTGTTCTGGGGTGTTACTGGTGCGTAAGGCTTAGTACCAAGCAAAAGTGTCCAAAGAAGGACCATCAGAAAACCAGGGGCAGGGTCATGTGTATGTATGTGTGATGGGGAAGGCTATTTTGTCTTGGATGATGCCACAGAAGAGCTGCTGTAGAGCAAAGTGCTGAAAAAATCCTTCTTGGTAGGGCATTGCAGCTTGCTCTGTATGTGGCCCTGCACACTGGTCAGAGGGCCCATGCTGACCCTTGACCAGAAACTGAAGCCTGAAGCAATGGAAGAAGACATATGGTCTGATACAGTAGGTCATGTTCTCTTCATGTGGATGGCCATGTGTGTAACTTACCTGGGAAGGAAATGGCACCAGGATGAAGACAAGATGGTGGGGGCAGTATGATGGGCATTATTTTACATTACAGGTTCATACAACAGCTGTTGCTGTGACAGTACCCAAAACTGGAAAATCTCAAAGTTTAAAAAATCTTCGGACAATCAATCTTTTTATTTGCTCCCAGAACAGCAGTGGACGTTGGTGGATCAGTGGCGAAAAATGACGCTTTCTCCCAGGACAGCAGTGGACATTGGTGGATCAGAAGTATAAAATCAAGTTTTTCCTAGGACAGCAGTGGATGTTGGAGGATCAGTGGGGTAAAATCAAGTTATTTTCCCAGGACAGCAGTGGACTCCGGTGGATCAGTGGTGTAAAATGATGCTTTCTCCCAGGACAGCAAGTTGGCATTCCAAAGTGGCAGCACCATCAGAGGCAATCTCTTAGATTCTTAGATCTAGCGGTGCCTAGAGCAGACACATGAAAGTGGCATTGAGAGCAGTAGGACCTTATTTGACCGACCCGGCGGGCCTAGCACACAGTCCTAGGAGGTGGTAGCGGCAGCAGTCAAACTGTCCTAGACCCTGGGGGGCCTAGCACACAGTCCTAGAGGTGGCAGCAGCAGCAGTAGGACTCTCTTCAATCCTGCGGAGCCTAGAACTGACAGTTGATGGTGGAAACTGTAGCAGGACTTTCTTCAATTCTTTCAACCATCCTAGAAAAGAAACAAAGAATATACACACATAACTTTTTTTTTTAGGCTATGTTCACACTATGTATGAGACCGGCCATTCCGTGACCCCGCCCGGGTCGTGGAACGGCCGGTCCCTGGCCGGATCATCTCGGCCGGTACTTAAGTTCCGGCTGGGTGATCTTTCCGGCCGCAGAGCTCTGATGCGGGCGCATCAGCGTGTGCCCGCATCAGAGCTTACCATAGTCCACAGTCCGCTCGCTTCATAGTTCGCTCGCTTCACTGTGTGAACTGACAGGTCTTTCTGCAGCCGGAATTCACTGAATTCCAGCCACAGAAAACTGACATGTCAGTTTTTTCCTGCAGCGTATGGGATCCCGGCAGGAGCGTATACGATGTGTGTACGCTCCGGCCGGGATCCCATTGCAAAAAAGGCATTGTTCCACACAGCAAAACTACGGCCGTAGTTTTACGTTGTGTGAACATAGCCTTAAACTGTAAAGTAATTTTACTGTAATCTGACAGCTGAGCAGAATGGGAAATTCAACTGCCAAAAAATGGAAATGAACACCTAGGGGGACATGTATCCAGCAGTGTACCTTGTGCTCCTTAGCATTTTTTGGCGTATGTGTGATGTGCACAGACCTTCGTCAGATTTACTAAAAAGTGTAGCTCGGTGTATGTGTAAATATGACAGACGAGAACTACGGCCATAGTTATACGTTGTGTGAACATAGCCTAACACCAGTTTAATGTAACAAAGTGCAAGATGCAACCCATGCATGCATCTCTTGGGGTGTTTAAACTGTCCAGTTTGCTTAAACTGTGAAGGGGGAAACCCCTGATGGGGTATGGGAATGACCGTCCCACCCTTGCTTTGGTCATTCCCAAAAAAACTGCAACCTAAGGCTATGTTCACACAGAGTTTTAACAGCGTTGTTCAACTGCCGGCCGCCGGGCTGCATTGGGTACGTTCCTGCAGCCAATACCTCTGTATCGGCTGCAGGAACATTCTTTTTTGAACATTGTTTGTGGGCAACGTCGGCCGCCGCTGCGCTGTACATTGTGTGAACAGCAATTATTTCCGTTGTGTGTACTTTGTGTGAACACCAATCATTGAACAGTGTCTGGAAATAGGCATGTGCATTATTTTAACGCCCATTTTAAAGAACAGGCGTTAAAATAACGATGTAAGAATACAGCAGGTGGCATTGCATTGACGTCAATGCCATGCTGCCCCTGTAGTAAAACTGGACGCTGATTACATTCAGCGTCCGTTCTTTACATAAAAAGAACATAGTGTGAACATAGCCTATTGGTGCATTCACATGTTGCTCCCAGGCTGCGTTAAACCTACAGCATATCTTTATACCGGTCAGTGCTATGTTGGGTTTCAGAACTACGCAGTTTCGGTGTGGGACTGGGTAGTCCCGCACTAAACTTTGTATTATTCCTGGCCCCATAGTATTGACGGTGGCTATAAAAAAGCTGCACATCCGCTGTGGGTTTTAGGCAGCAGAAACCAAAAAGCAACCATTGACACTGAATTCACAATAAAGAGGCAAGGTAACCGGCCTTTCACCAACAGGTAGCTCCTGGTAGTAGCTTTAGAAGGCTCTTATATCACAGTTAGAGGACATCATCCTTCGTGATATACTGTATACACCATCAAGCCTTTCTATAGCCTTGTACCACTCAAGAAATCACGAGAGCCATTATAACGTCTCACAACCAGTGCCCTATCAGAAACAACTCCAACCCCAAGAACAGTTATTGGCTAGTCACCATGCGTGTCTGGTAAAATGGGAAGGTTCCTTGGTACAAGTGCCAGGGGTAGAACCCCACGGCTATGCATAACAAGAAGAGAAATGTCCTCTTTGTGAACCATAGTCAGGGGGATTTGTGTCTTAATTACACTGGTTTTGAGGCATGGGTGGCACATGCCTGTGGAAATGGTCTAATTGGTCCTCACCATGGGCACTAAATTTGATGGGGATCTTTAAATATATCCAAATTGACTGTGTATTTTCTATGGGAGTATGCTATTAATTGTGGCGTAAGGGGGTACATTACTTGATATTTTTTTTAAAAAGCTTACTTATGGTTAGTGAATATTTAAATGTGGGCTTTGCTTAGCTGATGCTGACTGCTGGCTAATGTTTCAGTCGTTAACATCAGGCACAGGGATAGTAAAAACCGGTTCTATCCAGGTTTGGTTCATCTTGATAAATGTAAGCCTCTCCACACTGGGGCAAGACAGCCTCATCCTTCTCGGGGTCACAATGGCCCCTGCCGCACTAAACACCCTCTGAGATGCAACGCCGCTGGCTGGGCATGACAGCAGGGTAAGAGCAAACTCTGCCAGCTGTGGCCAGATGTCGAGCTACTCTGTCCAGAACTGCACTGAGTCGGAAATATTTATGGCCAAGGGTGACTCCAAGTATCACTTAACCTGGAATTTCAGCTGCTGCAGGATGGAGACTTGAGTATAGGGCTGACAGGTTTCTCCAGTGGCTTTAGAAAGATCCTCATGAGAAACTCAAGGCTGAACCGGCTACTGGGGCTAGTGTTGCACCTCACGCCTCCGGTAGCAGTCATGGTTGTTGAGTGGGTCCTCCTGACTTCTTGTTGGAGTAGCTGAAGTGGGCACAAAATTCCCTGCCACCTTCAGCAGCTCCCTCAGTCCTAGGGGCTGAGAAACCTTTGCACAATGAAGTTCCGCATGTGAGCCTTACATGCAATGTGTGTCAGCCCTGCTCGCTGCAGAGCTGACACAATGTTTCACCCACTACGATGCCCACCTTAAGATGTCAAGTGGTGAGCCACTGTAATATGGACCACCAGTTCCTGCCCATTGTGGCTGTGTTCACCCAGGCTGCACAAGTGAAGGACAGCCTGACAGCGCTGAGCTTGGCAGCGTTTGTACGCCACAGGGACAGGATGTGTTCTGGCATGATGAGAATATGAGGTTGTGGAGGCAGACAATGAGGTGTTTGTATAATGCCTCAGAAAAAATGTAGGAGGTGATAGTGCCACGACCTCAATTCCTTGTTGCTGCCACTGGAGCTCTCCTGGAGGCACATTTATCCAGTGGGCAGACATGGACATATACTGCCCATGGCCATAGCTTGAAACCAGACGTCTGCACTTAGGTGGACCCGATTAGAGACAGAGAGACGCCAACCTTCTTCTGCAGGTATGTGCGCAGAGCTGGAGTTGTCTTGTTGGCCAAAAAATGGTGACTTGGACCTCTCCATCTTGGTTTGGCACAAGCCATCAGCTCCCTTAATGGCTAGGACTGTACTAACTGGAACGATAGAGAGTGCCATGGGAATTAACTTAGCCAGGTGTCCATTTAGCATCTGTGTTATAGGGTGGGTGTTGGAGTAGTACTGTCTTCTTATCATTTTCCTTAGAAAGTGAATGCTGTCTCAACAGTAGTGGTATTTACCCCCTGTGCCCAACGGAAGAGGCAGAGGTAGATGTTAGGGACCTTTTGCTTCCAACTAAGGCTGCTGACTCATGACTTGCAGAAATGGACTGTGCAAGTCATGAGTCATGCATCTGTTTGTAGTTCCAGGCAAGAAGTGGCATGAGGGTCCCAGTTCTTCCAGACAGTGGGGTGGTGGCGTTCCATGTGCTGACGCATAGTAGTAGTACCTGAGTTTTAACCCAAACCTGACCCACTTTATGGTCACAGATGGTCTTTGTAGCAGGTGCACTGCTAGACTGTTGGCTAGACTGTTGTTATGTGCTGCTGATGCCTTAGGGTACCTATTGAGTGCCTGGGTCTTCCTGAAGACTACTGTGTCTACTAGTTGATGCTGTAAACCTCCCCCTTTTGCCTCTGGATCGATGTGCTGTGGATAGGACTTGACCCTGACTCGATGGAACAAATACATCTTCATCCCCTGATCATGATCTGTGGACCGAGATTCCATGTCGGGTCTGCAACATATCATCATAGTCCAGGACAAAGGTTTCCACTCCAATTCTCTCTTCATCCAGTGCACGTACTACGATCCCACACCTTTAGCAGAAGCTGCCCCTCCCTGCCTCTCCTAACTGCTTTCTGGTGTAGAAAGCTGGCTCAGTGCTGCCTTCCGAAATCTGACTGTCCTGACATTCCTCAAACAGATCTTCAGAGTACAGTGGTTGACACTCTGGGGTGAGTGGTAGGCTTGCCAGAAGCTCACTTGCTAATGGTCCTCCACAGCTGACTTGTTGCCAAGACTCAACAGGAGAAAACATCAAGAAAACTTCCTGCCCTTGCCACGGAATGTTGATGGCACTACTTTTTTTTTAATAAAGTTTTATTTTTGTCCTCAATTTAAAACACATAATGTCAAACAATTTAATTTACCACAATATCTTATCAGCCCCCCACCCCATTACCCCCTAACCCAAACCCAGCAGAGCGAGAAAGAGAAAAACAAAAACAAAACAAAAAAAAATAAAAAAAATGAATAAACAAATAGAGAAGGGTAAGAGAGATTCCTCCTGCATTAATTTATTTTAACCCTTCAATTTTTTCCAGATCCTATTATGCTGTGCGAACGCCTTTTTAGCTCCATTGGTTGCAATCCCTTCATACACTTTCACTTTATTCAGCGTTCCCTTCCATTCCTCTATAGATGGAGCCTTCACATCCAAAGGCTCTTTCCCACTGCTTTCTAGTTCTCACAAGTTGCGGTGTATCCATTTGTTCTAATAGTATCGTATACATCTTAGCTAGAATCTTGCTTCCCTCCTGCCTTCCATACATACAATCTACATACAATTTGTGTGTACTTGGGCTGTACCTTTAAAGGGGTACTCCAGCGGGGGGGGGGCACTTTTTCGCTGGGATCGGGGAGGAGGTGGCCGAGGGAAAAGACGTCCACTCACCTCCCTGGTTCTAGCGGCGGGTCCCAAGACGTAACGTCTCAGCCACTCAGTGAAGGAGGCGGGATCTAAGCGGACTTGAAACGGATCCCGCCTCCTTCACTGACTGGCTGAGTGGACCTGAGACGTCACGTCTCGGGCCCGCGTCAGACACCAGGAAGCGGCCGGGAACCAGGCACTGGAGCGCCACAATGCAGGACCCGCCGCTGGTCCCAGCAAAAAAGTGCCCCCCCCCCGCTGGAGTACACCTTTAAGTCCTCTAACTGCCAAAATAACCTCATACCTCCTTCCAATTTCTTCCAGTGTAAGTAATTTACCCTCTTCAAACAATAGAGACACATATTTTATACCAAATGTCCCCCCAAAATGTGCTATTTCTTTAGCCATTAGGCCTTCAAATATTGTATTCTCCCATAAAGGTGTATAGTGTATACTGTATTCTATCTTACATATTTTCCTAATTATTTTCCATGTATTGTCCTATAATTTAACAAACGATAAGTTCCCCAAATTATCATATGTGCATTGCCCTGCTTCCAATTCATTAGATGGCACTACTTAGTGACGACCCTTTTTTTGACTGATTGCTCCAGGATTGGCTAGTGGCTGCCGTGGAGCTGGAACTTTGAAGGACCCATTCCACAATACCAGCCTGTCTGGTATTCACCTGACCACTAGGTGTTACTGAGAGCTGCACCCTTCGTCCAACCCTGACCTCTACCACGAGCCTGCGTTCCACCACTTCTACCACCTTTTGTACTACCTTGGCCGCTGTATACCTGTATATTGAGCTGCGCTACACAGTAACTATGAGCGCTCGTAATGAAAAGAAAAGTGACGCCTCAGATCAAAGAAGACATCACCTGTGAGTCACTGTATGATGATTTTTGTATTCAGTAGAACATTATTTGGTAGGGGTGCACCATTGCTCTATGCCGCAATAACAGTAGCAGTTCATGAGGAGCAGTGAGTGCCGCACTAGGTAGCAAATCTATAAAGTTTTAAAATAAAATGATCATATTAATAAAGTAAGGCGGGGAAGCCGATGCCCCAGAATTTAAAAATAACAGAAAATATAAAGTTGTGAACTACACCATCATGCCCTGACAGCTATAGACTCTCAGGAACTGCTGGGAGGTGTAGTTCTCCCAACAAAATATATTTTTTTATTAAGGTAAAATGGATACCCCAGAATTATCTATTTTTTGGGGAGAACTACAACTCCCAGCTGTTCCTGAAGGTCTATAGCTGTCAGGGCATCATGGGAGTTGTAGACTAAACAAACACCCAACCACATATATTGTAAAATAACACTCCCAGCATGCGCTGACAGCTATAGACCTTCAGGAACTGATGGGAGTTGTTGTTCTACCTACAAAATATATTTTTTGAATACCCCATGATTATGTAATACCCAACACCATCAATCATGGACTATAACTCCCAGCATGCCCTGACAGCTATAGACCTTCAGGAACTGCTGAGAATTGTAGTTCTCGGTATGTCCAACAAGATTATATGGTATATAGTGTCTGTGCTGCAGTGACATTTTGTCATAAAATTTCTCCGGTACAATAAGTGGGCCTGTGTGCGTTGAAATGCCAGGACTGATTTTCAGTCCCAGTCCGACCCTGTTAACACACAAGGGGAGGTGAAAGGGAAAATTAAAGTGGGACTGGAAGAAGTTAAAGGGGTACTCCAGTGAAAATAGTTTTTTTCCCCCCTCAAATCAACTGGTCAGCCACTCAGTGGCTGCAGTGGTGTCCCACCTCAACCAATGATTGGCTGATTGCAGATGGAGGAGAAAAACGAGGGGAGCCTAGGAGGATAAATTTACCCCCTCCCCCAACAGAGGACAGACTGACCCCCATAAGGATGCATAGAATCCCTATTTAACCCATTGGGTGCCAGACTGAACAGTTTGGGCCTCTGCAGATCATCCCCACTTAACCTGCTGGACTGCGCTCCATTTGGAGAACTTTTACGTCTGGGTTTGGGTTAAGTCTGAGTACCTGAATCAGATTTTCTTTTTCTGGTTCAACCGAGCCCGGGGATCCCGAATATCCACAAACCATATTATCACAACAAAGTTGGATAAATGTAAAGTTATGTACTTGGGCAGTAGAAATTAATGTACAACTATATGCAAAATAATAACCACTGGGTAAAACTGTGACTGTGAAGGACTTGTCAACAGGGCTGGAAAGTAAACTCAACTTAAGCAATCAGTGGCAGGGAGCAGCTGCCAGGGCAAATAAAAATAATGGATGCTTCAAAAGAGGCAAAGATACTAAAGGTGAGTACGTGGTTTTGCCTTTTCACTAGGAATACTGTGTACACCACCGGGCAATGGTATATAAGAAGGACACATGGTTTTTCACTGGTTAGATCACACATGGAATACTGTGTACAGCACCGGTTACCGGTATATAAGAAGGACCCAGCTAAACTGGATAGGATGCAGAAGAGGGCAACCAAGGTCATAAGTGAAATGGGTGGACTACAGAACCAAGACAGGTTATCAAGGGCCCCTATTTAGTTAAAAAAAAAAGACATCTTAGGGGCGATCTAATCACAATGTACAAATATAGGAATGGACAGTACAGAGATCTTTGTAGTGATCTTTTTACACTTAGGCCTGTAACCATGACAATACATCCTCTACGTCTAGAAGAAAGAAGGTTTAACCATTGTCACAGATGAGGATTCTTTACTGTCAGCGCACTATGGACTTAGCAAGAGAGTATAGAACTCCCTACCATGGCTGACTCATTAAACAAGTACAAGAGAGGCCGGGATGCTTTTATTTTAAAATATAATATTACACATTATGGGCACAAGATTAATAGTGATAGGACGTTGATCCAGGGATTTATTTTGATTGCTATATCAGTCAGGAAGGATATATTTCTCCTATTAGGGTATATGCACAGTGTCACAGAAAACTCTGCGAGGAATCCGCAGCTCGCCTCCGCGTGCTCCCCCTTCCCTCTCCATAGACTCCATTCTATGGTCGGGCGGATTCCGCTGTCCGCACAAAGAATTGACATGTCATTTCTTCGGGGCGGACGATGGAATCTGCCCGAGCATATAGTGGAGCCTATGTGACGGGCGGAACTTCAAGTGGGAGGCGGGGGAATGAGCAGCAGATTTCACACAGAGTTTTCCACTAACATTACTCTGTGTGCATATATCCTTATCGGGCAACTGGAATCTGCCTTATTGGGGTTATTTTTCCTTTGGATCAACATAGTATGATTATAGGATAAAAATGATGTATTCTTTTATCAACTATGTAACTTTTAGAAGTCTGTGTGCTGTTAACCCATACTTTACAGTTAGAGATGAGCGAACCGGGTTCTAGTTCGAGTCCATCCGAACCCGAACAATCGGCATTTGATTAGCGGGGGCTGCTGAACTTGGATAAAGCTCTAAGGTTGTCTGGAAAACATGGATACAGCTAATGACTATATCCATGTTTTCCACATAGTCTTAGGGCTTTATCCAACTTCAGCAGCCACCGCTAATCAAATGCCGAAAGTTCGGGTTTGGATGGACTCGAGCATGCTCCAGGTTCGCTCATCTCTATTTACAGTTCATCTTGATTTGGGAAACCGAAGGTTTATCTCTGTCTTCATGTCCCCCTTCTTTTCCCAACAAAAAATTGCTCTAACTGTCAAAATTTGTTCAAATAAAAATTTTGGTCAACTTGTAATTTTATTCATCTTTCCCTAATAAGAATGACAATGTCCGACAGCCACCAGATTAAGGATCTACTAACTTTTTTCAGCTTGAAGCTTGTAGTAAGACTCTCTTTACAGCAGATTTAACCTGCTCGTTCCTCAGGCTGTATATGAAAGGGTTGAGCATGGGGATAAAAAGACAAAACACTATACTGACCATCCGGTCATAGGCTGGAGAGTAGACGGTGTTTGGGCGTGAATACATAAATATGAGTGTGCTGTAAAAGATGATGACCATGGTGAGGTGAGAGGAGCACGTAGAGAAGGTTTGCCAGTTTCCTTTTGAACTATGTAGCTTCAGTACGGCTCTTATGATCAGTATGTAGGACACCAAGATGAAGAACACTGGGCCAAGGATTATGATGGCACTTTCAAAGAGCATTCCTATTTGAAGATCAGGAGCCACTGTACAGGATAATGACAATACCACAGGACAGTCACAGAAGAAGTGATGTAAAACCCACTTACAGTGAGCCTGAGTAGAGTTTACGATTGTGTAAAGAATTGAGTGAAGGATCAAGATGACCCATGAAGAGGCCACCAAGTAGATACATGTCTTCGGACTCATGATGGTAAGGTAACGCAAAGGATGACAGACTGCAGCATATCGATCAAAGGCCATAAGCGCCAGAAGGAAACTGTCCATGTTACCGACTATCAGGAAGAAGAAGAGCTGCAGGATGCAGCCGTGGAAGGAGATGTAGGTGTCTCCGGAGATGAGGCCATACAAGGCCCGTGGAATGGTAATAGATGTAAAGAAAATATCTACAAATGCCAGATTCCCCATCAGGACATACATGGGGGTATGAAGTTGAGGTTGTGATATGATAAGCATGGAAATAGAGAAGTTTCCTATAATGCAGATGATGTACGCTGTCATGAAGATGGAGAAGAGAGGAATACGAAGCTCAGGCAAATCAGAGAAGCCCACTAAAGTGAAGCCAGGATGTGTCTCATTCTTCCCCTCCATTATATGTGTGATAAAACAATGGAGGGGTATAGTGCAATGTCTCTTCTCATATATATTTAGCTGTGAAAACATAACATAGCAAATCGTGGTCAGTGGAAGACCACACATATCAGAGGGCACTGGGATATCGGATATGTTATATGATATCAGTCCTGTTATAAGATTCCGGCATACCCATCAGTGCTCTTCACAGACTAGTCACATAGACCCACTTCTTGCTGGGGTTCATAATCCTGGTCAAGCGTAAACACATGAGGGTTACCCTACTAGTATGTTTCAGGAGTGTATACAGAATCCTGAGGACCCCAAAAATATCTCATAATAGGATAAATGGGCTCAATAACCGACTGCAGATCTAGGAGATTGGCCCTCATATTAGAGGGTTTATAACAGCCTTTAGGTCCCTATTCCACCAGACGATTATCATTCGCATAATTGTTAACGATTAACAATCTCAAACGACCGCTATTGCGAAAGACCTGAAAACTCACTCATTCACTCACTCATTTCCATGGAACGATAATCGTTACTTATAATCGTATTTGCGATAGTTTTTTCTTCGCTATTGTGTTCGTATCTACTGCGAAAGACCGAACGTCGTCTTATTCAATGCGAACGATTTGTGAACGTTTTGCGAACGAGCAACGATAAAAATAGGTCCAGGTCCTATAAAGCAATCAGCGATTTCTAGTTCGGTCGTTAATCGTTAACTGCATTTCAACCGAATGATTATCGTTTAGATTCGAACGATTTAACAATAATCTGAACGATATGCTACTATGTAAATATCAACCAAAAATGTGAAAGGAAGATGAAGAAATAGTCTATAAGATCTCAGGACAAGCTATTACCCATCTTACTCACAGGGCATGGTGTCCTTATTCTTGTTCCTCCTTGCATCCTGACTACCTATTCTAGTAGAGTAAAACCTACTACCCTGAGATCCAGATGACTAATGTATACAAGCCTAAGTGGCAGATGGGTAATTCCAAAGCTTGGAAAATGGGAGGCTATCTGCCCAGTTGGAGGCTTATTGTCAACCCAGGCGAGGCCATTGCTAATGTGAGAATGCTAGAGTAGGACCATGTCTCTGAGGACACCTTAACCTGGTGACATGGGACACTCTGTTTCATCAAATAGTTTGCTAAGATCCTCATTTTTTAATATCTATAGAGCAGGTTTTTATTGTGTGTATGGTATGCCGGAGGGAGTATGTACGGTAAGCACTTGCACCTGTAGGTTGCTGTTGCACTTTCTGTTCTATAGTTATTATGGACCCATAAAAGCGCCATGATCCTTGCTGCAAAAACTACTGGCAAGCCATAATATGGGCGCCTTCAATCAATGTGGGTGGTGTCTTTCTCCCTGGCCGCTGAGCATGAGGGTACAGCATTGGTATTTTCTTCTGTTACCCCCAACCCACCAATAAAGTGGTTTGTGTGTTTCTAAGCCTAATAATAAGCTTACATCTGTTCTGTACAGATCACTTTTCCGCATTCTCCTCCTTACCATCACAGACAAGAGTAACAGTAGAGACAGTATACAGATGAAATGGGATCAGGCCATTCACAATAGGTGATGGTCACAGCTTCCCTCCTCTCCCTCACTGCACAAGAGCATGACTGAAAAACTCTCCCATAGTCTATTATTTCCAATGTCCATGTAGCTGCTATAAAGCATTTAGGTTTTCTGCTGCCTGAGGCAAAACCTGAAATGCCCCCCACCCCCAGTGCCCACACCACCCCATGTCCATGTAGCTGTTTTAAAGCATCTAACAGCCTTGTTAACAACCCAACAGGAAAGAAGCTCAGGAAAGATTGCTGCCCTCATAATAATGTAAAATTTATATTAAAAACATAGAAACAGATAAGTATATAGAGAATATGTATCAGTATTCATCTCTAATCCTGTAAAACAAATAATGTAGGTGAGACATTCCCTTTAACAACGCCTTGTGCAAGGAGCCGCAAAAACATATTGTAATGTACAGTATATACAATACAAAAAGTATACTCACAAAAAGTTAGAGATATTTGGCTTGCAGGTAAAATGTAAAGAAAACTAAAAAAGTTCCAACTCCAGTGATATTATATCATGGGGTATTTAAAGGGTTATTCCCACATCCACTTTTTACCTTGCATGTTGCTTGAAGATTTCTCTGCTTGCTGTTTTCCTCGGTGGGCGGGCTCCTTCATTGTGATTGGTCCTCTTCATCAGCAGTGGGCAGGCTCCTTCATTGTGATTGGTCCTCTTCATCAGCAGCTCTAAGGCTGGCATCATGGCTGTTGGCCTGAGCTCTGCTGTTCTGTGCTGAGCTCCACACTGCTGGGAGTTGTCAGTGTGTTGGATTACTGCAGAGATAAGGGGGCTGGCAGGGGAACCTGAACACACAAGCTCCCAGATCTGACCAGGGAGTAAATCATCAGCCTGGCCATTGCTAATAACACAGACGAACCTAGACAACAGCTGTAAACACATCGGAGGACCTAGCAGGGAGCTAGAGTTAAAAAAAAAGATAGAGTTTTCAAACTTTTAATTGCCTAATGTTTTAAATTTAGTTATGGAGATGCACATTTAAAGTAGAAGCAGCGATGGTGATTTCCTCATCTTCAACATTATTGAAACAAAAGCTGCCCCCAGTGGTAGATGTACCGCAACGTTATGTCACTGTCTCTATAACTTGTCATGTGACCTTGAGCACCAATTATAGCTGCAGTTAACAAGTCTTCTTATTATCTACTGAGGCACGGCATCCTACTGTTATTGAAGGGCGACCCTCAGGTCATTGAGGTTCTGGGGTACAAAGTTACAAGCCTCTACGTGGCGACTCAGCTTATCCCATACGTTTTTTAAGTGATTCCAGTCTGTAGGACACTCCATGTGAGGTCATCCAGTCTCCAGCAGCTGCTCCATGTGAGGTCCCCCAGTCTCCAGAAGCTGCTCCATGTGAGGTCCCCCAGTCTCCAGCAGCCGCTCCGTGTGAGGTCCCCCAGTCTCCAGCAGCCGCTCCATGTGAGGTCCCCCAGTCTCCAGCAGCCGCTCCGTGTGAGGTCCCCCAGTCTCCAGCAGCCGCTCCATGTGAGGTCCCCCAGTCTCCAGCAGCCGCTCCATGTGAGGTCCCTCAGTCTCCAGCAGCAGCCGCTCCATGTGAGGTCCCTCAGTCTCCAGCAGCCGCTCCATGTGAGGTCCCTCAGTCTCCAGCAGCTGCTCCATGTGAGGTCCCCCAGTCTCCAGCAGCCGCTCCATGTGAGGTCCCCCAGTCTCCAGCAGCCGCTCCATGTGAGGTCCCTCAGTCTCCAGTAGCAGCCGCTCCATGTGAGGTCCCTCAGTCTCCAGCAGCTGCTCCATGTGAGGTCCCCCAGTCTCCAGCAGCCGCTCCGTGTGAGGTCCCTCAGTCTCCAGCAGCCGCTCCATGTGAGGTCCCCCAGTCTCCAGCAGCCGCTCCGTGTGAGGTCCCCCAGTCTCCAGCAGCCGCTCCATGTGAGGTCCCTCAGTCTCCAGCAGCCGCTCCATGTGAGGTCCCCCAGTCTCCAGCAGCTGCTCCATGTGAGGTCCCCCAGTCTCCAGCAGCCGCTCCATGTGAGGTCCCTCAGTCTCCAGCAGCTGCTCCATGTGAGGTCCCCCAGTCTCCAGCAGCCGCTCCATGTGAGGTCCCTCAGTCTCCAGCAGCTGCTCCATGTGAGGTCCCCCAGTCTCCAGCAGCTGCTCCATGTGAGGTCCCTCAGTCTCCAGCAGCCGCTCCATGTGAGGTCCCCCAGTCTCCAGCAGCTGCTCCATGTGAGGTCCCCCAGTCTCCAGCAGGCGCTCCATGCGAGGTCCCCCAGTCTCCAGCAGCCGCTCCATGTGAGGTCCCCCAGTCTCCAGCAGCCGCTCCATGTGAGGTCCCCCAGTCTCCAGCAGCTGCTCCATGTGAGGTCCCCCAGTCTCCAGCAGCTGCTCCATGTGAGGTCCCCCAGTCTCCAGCAGCCGCTCCATGTGAGGTCCCCCAGTCTCCAGCAGCCACTCCATGTGAGGTCCCTCAGTCTCCAGCAGCCACTCCATGTGAGGTCCCCCAGTCTCCAGCAGCCACTCCCTAATGATGATGTGACCTGGATGAGCTGGAGCATTGTCCTCCATGAAGATGACATTAGGCCTGTGCTGTTCATGCAGAGACACAATGACTGGATTACTGATGGTATTCAAGAAGTATGGGTTTGTCACTGTACCATTCACACAGTGTAGGGCCATTCTGTATAGACTAGACACACCTGTCCGGAAGACTTTAACATTACCACCACTAGACACACCTGCCCTGTACACTGTAACACCATAACCACTAGAGACACCTGCCCTGTACACTGTACACCACCACCACTAGACACACCTGCCCTGTACACTGTAACACCGCCACCACTAGACACACCTGCCCACACTGTAACACCACCACCACTAGACACACCTGCCCTGTACACTGTACACCACCACCACTAGACACACCTGCCCTGTACACTGTAACACCATAACCACTAGAGACACCTGCCCACACTGTAATACCACCACCACTAGACACACCTGCCCTGTACACTGTAACATTTCCACCACTAGACACACCTGCCTCGTACACTGTAACACCATCACCACTAGACACACCTGCCCTGTACACTGTAACACCACCACCACTAGACACACCTGCCCTGTACACTGTAACACCACCACCACTAGACACACCTGCCCTGTACACTGTACACCACCACCAAAGGCAACAGTAGTTGATGCATATTGCTGTCCTTCTATGTTAAATGAGGAACCAGTGGGCCTCAGTGCCGTTCACTGATAAAAGTTGACTCACGCTAAGTAGAAACTATGGCCACCAACGATATTGGAGACGTTTAGGATGACAATATGCATCAACCACTGTTGTCTTTAGTGGTGGTGGTTTTACAGTGTACAGGACAGGTGTGTCTAGTGGTGGAGGTGTTACAGTGTGGGCAGGTGTCTAGTCTATACAGAACTTCCCTACACTGTGTGAATGGTACAGTGACATGCCCTTTCTACTTGAATAACATCAGTAATCCGGTCATTCTGCCTTTGCATGAACACGATAGGCCTAATCTTATCTTCATGTAGGACAATGCTCCAGCACATTGAGGTTACATCTTTAGAGAATCACTGCTGGAGATTGGGGGACCTCAAATGGAGTGGCCTGCAAGTTCTTTACACTTAAATTCTATAGAAAACCTAATATTACTGTAGCGTGAACTTTTCATTTTTCCCATCAATTTTTACCTGCAAGCCATATATCCCTAATTTTTTATGCGTAGTGTATATACTTTTCCAGTTCTGCAGAGTGTAGCAGTATATGGAATCCGCTGTACTTTTTGGTGGGCCGTACAATTACTCACCAGTCATAGGTCTCACCCACGGTCGATCTGTGACCTACCAAATCCAGCATTTCTCCAGAACTATTAATTTATTAATTTACCAGAATATCTTCAGAAGTCACTTCATAACATGGAGGAAACAGCAACGATGAGTTATATATCAAGCATTGAACAACCAGACATCTAGTTACAGCTCCTGACCGTCCTTGAGCATAAGTATTTGTAGTGCAGCATCTGGTTCCCCGTAAAAAGAACGTAAAAACCTGACGTGTCTCATGCAGAACATCTCGCATCATGTCCAGTGATTTCTGTGAATGGACTCGTCTTATAGAAACATACAGGACACCAGAGGATTTCTCTATTTACCATCTGTGTCCAATTCTAAACCAAGTGGGATCATAAAGCAGTCGTAGGAATCCATGGAGGATCCATTTCCCACAGCAGCCAATTACAGGAGCTCATTTACAGAGGGAAAACATCATTATTTCAGAACGAATTAATGACATGAGACATCGATGTGTAATTGTAGAATATTCTTCGTAGAATTCTCCAATTAGACAAAATCACCAGATAAACCCTTAGATATTAAACACTCAAATGCTCCAACCGTATTGATACTCTTGTTTTAGGACAGTAATGATGACCGCTGTGCTGGTAAAGTGTATGACCCTTCATTACTGCTGTCAGTTATACAAATGCTTTCACCCTTTGGCTGAAAGTGACCAATACGTTAATGAAGTGATGTAATGGAAGAAGGAAAAAATGGTCAGGATCTGTAAGGATTTGGACGACTTTGCTAATGGTCTAATAGTGATGTGTAGATACCAGGGTCAGAGCATCTTGAGAACATTGGTCTTGTGGGGTGTTCCTGGTATGTAGTGGTTAGTACCAAACAAAAGTGTCCAAGGAAGGACAATCACGGAACCAGCAACAGGATCATGGGAACATGTGTATTTGAGTGTGATTGGGGGGGGGGGGGGGCTATTTTGTCTTGGACGATCCCACAGAAGAGCTGCTATAGAGTGAAGTGGTGAAAAGGTCCTGCCGGCTAGAACAACACATCTTGCAGTGTATGGGGCCCTGCAGACTGTCTAGAGGGCCCATGCTGACTCTTGACCACCACAGAAATTGTCTACAATGGCCACATGACCATCAGAACTGGAGCCTGGAGCAAAGGAAGAAGGCCTTTGGTCTCAAAGATCCCATTCTACATCATGTGTGTGAAACTTACCTGGGGAAGAAATGGCCCCAGGAAGCACTATGGGAAAATGACCAGATGGCAGGGGAAGTGTAAAGGACAATATTATGTACGTGCATCATGTGGATGTTACTGTGACACGTACCACCTACCTAAACATTATACAATGTCCCCTACTAAGGAGGATAATGCCCTAGGCCACACTGTAGACATTGTTCAGGAAAACGCAACACGACAAAGAGATTAATGTGGTGACATAGCATCCATATTCCCAGATCTCACTCTGATCGATCATCTTTAGGATGTGTTGGAGAAACAAGTCCTATCCATAGTGGCCGCATCTCACACCTTACAGGATCTCATTCTGATGTCTTGAATAGGAGTAAAGATAAAATAGCGATAACCACCTAGATTGTGGCTATTTCTGAGGTTCGACCAGTCCAAGCTCAGAGGCCCCTTTATGTCCCTTTGTGTCTGAGGTTGGAGAAGTTGCTTCTTGCCTACGTGTCCCCTGGCTCACCGCCTTCCTTCAAGCCTCCGATCACAGAAGGTAGCGATCAGGTTCCCTGTCAATGGTTGTGTTCCTGCATATGTCCCTCTCAATCTGTTCCTAACTGGACAGAGCACTCATTATGTAGTCGCTCTTCTTAGCCACTTCTCTAAAGTCACCTTTATCAAGTCATCTATCTAAAGTCATATCTCACATATAGCCTTTAACAACTCAAACTCATCAAAACTGATATCTCCAGTTTACCTGCTAGCAGTAGAGGCACTACTTAAAGTGTCCAGCTTACTACCTCTCAAGCTATTAAGCTCATCTGCACCTTGTGATCAAGAGAATGTACTGGATTGTGTTTTAAAGACTGTTCAGTAAAGTTTTCCAGTTATCTCAAGAATCTGTGTGCTTGATGTCCTTCGCCAACACACAGCTCAACGGGGATAACTGAGTTAGTAAAAATGTTTGTGGATCTGGGGATTTGCTAGCATACCACATGGGCCAGTGACAATAGCCATGAACTGGTAGTCAGCACCCAGCTAACCTGCACTACAACAACTTCTGAAGACCCTCCCTAGATCACATTCTTTTCCATGCCTTCCATGAACAAGCTACTGTTACAGCCATAGACAAGACAGACATAGACAAGCTGTACCAATGGAATGCCACTTTAATAGTATTGCATTGATACACATTCTATGCTGTGCGGGCACTGCCAGCCAACTTCCCTTTGACTTCAACGGAGTGCATTATTACATTAAAAATACAGCTTTATTTTGCTTTATTTTTACTGTGTGTGAACATCGCCTAAAACACCCTGCTCATAGTGTTACAGCTTCTGCTTAGCCATTTATAGTTATATCTTGGAATGTTTGGTGACAACCAATAGGGCCACAAATACAGTTCTGATATGGTTTGTCACGTGGCCAAACTGTCCCACTGGAGTATCACCGTCCCTTCTATCTCTGCACAGTAGACGTTTACTCACTGTGCTCAGTAAAAGACATGGTTGGCACAACTGTCTGTATGCTAGTTGTTTAGGTAGGTCGTGTTTGTCTATAATTGCAATTTAGGAAGGGCACGGAGCGGTGGCGCAGACCTAGCGGAGGCCCAGCATGACTAGGTTAGCTGGGAGTGTAGTTCAAGGGGTTAAGTGGGGCAGTAAGGGGTTAAGTGTGAGCCAGTTGGGAGGGGGTGAGGGGTTTGAGGAGAAAAGTGCGGGAGTTGCTAGGTGAGTCACTTACCAACGGACGCGGTGTTATAAGAAGAGGAGGAAGAGGTGGAGCTACAGTTCTTGCCGGACCCGATTCAGAGCGGAGGTGCCCACGAGGAGCTGCTGGATTCGTCTGTGAGGAGCTGCTGCTGCTGTCGAGGATCCGGATGGCAGACCAGGCCTTTCTTCAGTCCCTCTGGGGGTTGGTGGCACAGCACGGGGCTTCCTGGCTGGAGGAACAGATGAGGTTAGCCATGGAGCATCCACCTGTGCCTCCCTCACCGGCCCCCACCCACCACCCAGTCCCTGACCTGGACCCCCCTCCAGAGCTATGGACGGCCAGAGCTATGCGGGCGCGCAGAAGCCGCCCTCCGGTCCGTCTCAGCCCCTCATCCAGCCCTAAGCGGTCCCGACGAGCCAGGAGCCCCTCGCGGGACCCTCTGGTCGGCGCCTGCGGCCGGGCCCGCCCTGCTGCTGGTGGCTGGCCGGGAAGGAATCGCGCGGCAGGGCTGTGGATGGGGCTGTCCCCCCTGCTCTGGCCTCCCAGCTGGCTCCGGCTTCCAGGGGACCCCCGGCCTTCTCCTCTGGTGGCCCCTCTCCTCCCCCCTTACCTGGTCTCTCTCCGCCCCCTCCTGATCGCCGGCGGCCCACACACGGGCTCCCGCCCGGTCCCGTCGGCCAGGGAGCCCCTCCAGGGACCCTCCGGTCGGCTCCGGGGAGCAGGGCAGGAGCTCACCTGCTGCTCGAGCCGGGAGGAATTCGGCGGCACCGCGGGACCGTGCTGCTGCGGGAGGCCCCGCCCCCTGGCCTGCTCCGTCTCTCCTGTCCCTCCTTCCACTGGCCGGCCCCTCCACCTTAACCCCGCCGCTGCTGGGTGCTCGAGGGGAGCGGCGGAGCGGGTCCCGGCAGGTGGAATTTGCAGAGGAGGGGATTTCTCTCCTGGCCTCCCCCTCCTCCCTCCTATCTTCCCCCGACCCCTCCCGGAGCAGTGCGGCTGACTCTCCTGAGCTGCAGAGCGGAGAGGCAGCCTTTCAAGATGTCCCTGGTGCCCTGCGCCTGTCCCCTTCAGCTGCCGCATGTGCTGCTGCTGCAGCAAGAGAAGTCCGTGGTGGAGCAGGAGCTCTGCCCGCTACCTTCGCTCGCCAGGCGGAGGGAGCCCGACGCCGTAGAGGGTCCAGGAGTTTGTCCCGCCAGGTGGCTCCTTCCAGTCTGACAGGCCCGGTGTCGATGGTCGTGGTGGTCCTGGGGGTTGCGCCTGTGCCGGTGGCAGCGTCAACTTCCTCTGACCCCGTGGTGGATCCGGTCCGTTTGGACGATGCAGCTCGGGGAGAGGTTTATGTCTGTTTTGATGGCCCGTTGGGGGCGCACCTTAAACAGGAAGTCAGGGAAAAAATCTGGAAAGACGAATACGTCGAGATTTTTTCCCTGCTACCTTTAGAAAAATTTAACTTGGACAGGGTGAAAGTGACGGAGTCCAAGAAAGAGGAGGAGGAGCGGCGGTGATATCGCCTTATCCCCCGTACCTTTTCTAATTGGTTGCAGGCCTTTTGTATTCTACTGTGCGTTATTGGTGAGAAGGCCCCGCAGCATTTTTCGGGGGTTGTTCTGTTATCTGGATTCTATTGCAGAGGCGTACAGGGTGTATGGCGGGACGGTCTGGCTTCGGTATGACGAGCAATTTCGTCAGAGGAAGGCAGTACGCCCCGCCATTCGTTGGGATCACAAAGACATCAGTCTTTGGATGCGACTCATGGTGGCAGCGCGTTTGCCTCAGCAGCCGTTTCGGGCTGGGGCCGGGGGAGTCTCCGAGACACAGGGCCCCCCGGCCTCTCGCCGACCGGGTTGCTGTTGGCAATTTAACGAAGGGCAGTGTCGTTTCCCAGGCACCTGTCGCTTCAAACATGAATGCTGGTATTGCGGGGGGACCCACAGCGCAGTTCGGTGCTTCAGGAAACCAAAGGGCAGGCAATCAGACGCTGTTAACAAGAGGGGTGACACCGGTGAAGGTAGATGAGATGGTCCCGTACCTAAGTAGATATCATGATGCAAGTGCTGCACGGTTTTTGGAGGAGGGTTTTCGTTTTGGTTTTCGCATCCCCTTTTTGGTTGATGCTTCGGTTTTTCGCCCCAGGAACTTAAAGTCTGCTAGAATGCACCCTGATATAGTGGCCGATAAGTTAGGGAAGGAGGTGGCGTTAGGTCGTATGGCGGGCCCCTTTAGGGAGCCTCCTTGGCCTCACTTGCAGGTATCCCCATTGGGAGTCGTTCCTAAGAGGGAGCCCAATAAATTCTGTCTCATACATCATTTGTCTTACCCGGAAGGTTTCTCTGTGAATGACGGTATTGATGATGAGTTGTGTTCAGTGACTTATGTTTCGGTTGATAGGGCAGTGGCTTGAGTGCGCCGATTGGGTCCGGGGACCCTTATGGCCAAGACGGATATCGAGGCGGCATTCAAGCTCCTGCCGGTTCACCCGGACTGTTTTCACCTCCTCGGGTGCGTGTGGGACGGCTCTTTTTATGTGGACCGCTGTCTCCCGATGGGGTGTTCGATATCTTGTGCGTACTTTGAGTGTTTCAGCACCTTTGTTGAGTGGGTGGTTCGGGAGGAGGCGGGTCTGAACTCCGTCTTGCATTATTTAGATGATTTCCTGTGTTTCCGGTGTTGCTTCATACTCTTGAGCAGGTTGCGCAGCGTTTTGGTATCCCCTTAACTCCTGAGAAGACGGAAGGGCCTACTACCACTATCCGTTTTCTGGGGATCGAAATAGATTCGGTGGCTATGGAATGCAGGTTACCCGAGGACAAATTGCTTGACTTGGTGCAGGGGGTGGGGAGTTAAGAGTGGCTAAGAAGGTGCGCTTGCGTCAGTTGCAGTCTGTGCTGGGTAAGCTAAATTTTGCCTGCCGGATTATCCCTATGGGGCGGATATTTTGTAGGCGTTTGTCTTTGGTTACGGCAGGAGTTAGGAGCCCGCTGCATTTTATCCGTTTGAATGGGGAGCAAAGGGAGAATTTACGAGTGTGGAGTGATTTTCTGGCACGGTACACTTAAGAGGAGGTAAAAGGGAAAATTAAAGTGGGACTGAAAGAAGTTAAAGGGGTACTCCAGCAAGAAATGTATTTATTTATTTTCAAATCAACTGGTCAGCCAAATGTAAAGTTATGAACTTGGGCAGTAGAAATTAATGTACAACTATGTGCAAAATAATAACCACTGGGTAAAACTGTGACTGTGAAGGACTTGTCAACAGGGCTGGAAAGTAAACTCAGCTTTAGCGATCAGTGCCAGGCAGCAGCTGCCAAGGTAAATAACATCAATGGATGCTTCAAAAGAGGCCAAGATACTAAAAGCGAGAACATGGTTTTGCCTGTTTACAAGTCACTGGTTCGATCACACATGGAATACTGTGTACAGCAGCGGGCAATGGCTGAACTGGAGCGGGTGCAGAAGAAGGCAACCAAGGTCATTAGGGAAATAGGTGGGTTACAGGACCAGGACAGGTTATCAAGCTTGGGGTTATTTAGTTTAGAAAAAATACGTCTTAGGGGCGATCTGATTACAATGTACAAATATATCAATGGACAGTACAGAGATCTTTCTAGTGATCTTTTTACACCTAGGCCTGTAACTAAGTCAAGACATCCTCTACGTCTAGAAGAAAGAAGGTTTCACCATCGTAACAGATGAGGATTCTTTACTGTCAGCGCACTATGGACTATGCAAGAGAGTATGGAACTCCCTACCAAATGATGTTGTCATGGCTGACTCCTTAACCCCTTAACGACCGCGGGCGTAAGTGTACACCCCCAAAACCCGTGCCTTAACGCAAACGGGCGTACATTTACGCCCGTGGTTTCCCCGATCACTGCGTGTACACACGCAGCAATCGGGGAGGATGGCCTGCTATAATGTATAGCAGGCCATCCCTGCTTGTCTGCATGGGGGGTGATTAACCCCTCCCGTGCTGACGATCGCCGCTATTGGCTGATCAATTCAGATCAGCCAATGGCGGCAATCTGCAGCTTTCCGGGTCATCGGTGACCCGATGGCCCGGAAAGCAATGGCGGTCGGTGCTGTCCGAGAACGGCACCGACCGCCATTACTGTTAAAAGTAATGGTGGCCACGGTGCCATGTCCCGATCGCCGTGAACGGCGATATAAGTGCCCCATGAAAGGGTTAAATACCTGCTGTGGACACCTCAGCTAGGTAGCTGAGGTGTCCAGAGCAGGTATTGACCCATACTCACCGGATCCAGCGTCCCGATCACGTCTTCCGGGTCCCGATCGGGTCCTCGTCTTCGTCGGCGTCTTCGTGTTTTTCCGGCGGTCCCCATCGGCAATCATCGACTCCAGCGTCGGCAAACTTCGGCAATTTCCGGAATTCGGGTCCTACTGCCCCCTAGCGGCTGATAAGTGTATATAATACACATATCAGTAGCTATAGGGTTGAAGAATTTTTTATTTTTTTTTCCAAATTTTTTTTTTTAATTTTCCGCACCCTATCGCCGCTGAGTGCTGATCAGCATCGCAAATAAGTGCGCCGCTGATCAGCAACTCCTCCTTTTTGGCGTAGGGTGTTTTTTTCCTATATCCTACAGCCACGGTCTGCTGATAAGTGCCGCACATAAGTGCGGCATTTATCGGCAACTCCTTTCTTGGCGTAGGTATATTTTATACTTAATGTTAAAAAAACATGTAAAAAACACCATTACACTACACGGAATAAAGTTTTACACTACACCAGTACACATTTACATACCCCATATACCAATCCCCGTATAAAGATGGCCCCCAGGGCGTTTTCGGCGTCGGACGCATACGTTATTATTGCCTCCGACACCAAAACAGCCAGTGAGGATGAATGGGGGGATCCTTTTTTCCTCCATTCATCCTCATCCTCAAGGAATGTAACAAGGGGTGTAGTGAGCATATGGACCCCACTGGTGACGGGCACAAATGTGGAACAATGTGGAGTGAAAATGAAATATTACATTTTTTACACTATAATGTTAGTCTAGCCTTGATTTTTTCATTTTAACAAGGGGTTAAAAGATAAAAAAAAACACAGTGTGTAGAGCAATTTCCCCCGAGTCCGTAAATACCCCACATGTGGACATAATGCGCCATGCGGGCGCAGGGCAAGCCTCCGAAGGGAAGGAGCGCCATTTGGATTTTGGAGGCTGGATTTGGCCAGAATGGATGATGAACGCCATGTCGCATTTACAGAGCCCTTGTGCTGCCAAAAAACTGGAAACCCCCCCACAAGTCACCCCATTCTGGAAACTACACCCCTCAGGGAATCTAGCAAGGGGTGCAGTGAGGATATGGACCCCTTGATGACGGGCACATTTGTGTCGTGAAAGTGAAAAAATGAAAATTTTTCCTTTCACGTCACATTATTCCACATTTGTGCCCGTCACCAGTGGGGTCCATATGCTCACTGCACCCCTTATTAGATTCCTTGAGGGGTGTAGTTTCCAGAATGGGGTCACTTGTGGGGGGTTCCCAGTGTTTTGGCAGCACGATCGCTTTGTAAGTGCGACATGACCCTTGAAATCCATTCCAGTGAAATTCAGCTTCCAAAAGCCAATTGGCGCTCCTTCCCTTTGGAGGCTCGTCCTGCGCCCGCTTGGCACTTTATGTCCACATGTGGGGTATTTCCGTACTCGGGAGAAACTGTGCTACATGGTTTTTGGGGGTTTATTCCTTTTATCCCTTTGTGAAAATGAAAAATTGAAGGCTAGAACAACGTTTTAGTGTAAAAAATTATTTTTTCTTTTTTCACGCCACAATGTTCTGAAAATCTGTGAAGCACCTGTGGGGTCCAGATGCTCACCGCACCCCTTGTTACATTCCTTGAGGGGTGTAGTTTTCTAAATGGTGTCCCTTTAGGGGTGTTTTTTAGGTTTTGGCACCCCAGAGCCTCTGCCAACCTGAAGTGGTACAGTCAGAAATGACCAAATATAACACATATGGGGTATTTCTATAAACTGCAGAAACTGAGCAATCAATATTGGGGTGCATTTCTCTGGTAATAGGTTTATAATTATGAAAGATATTGGATTACAATAAAATCTCTGCACAGAAAATTAAAATTTTCAAATTTCTTACACACTTAGCTTTTATTTCTGTGACTCCCCTAAAGGGTTAAAAAACTTTCTGGGTGTGCTTTTGCAGAGTTTCGGGGGTGCAGTTTCTGAAATGGGGTGCTTTGTTGGGCTTTATAACATACAGGCCCCTCAAATACACTTCAAGGCTGGGTTCACACTATGTATATTTGAGGCTGTATTTGTGAGGCTGTATAGCAACCAAAACCAGGAGTGGATTGAAAACACAGAAAGGCTATGTTCACATAATGTTGTAATTGAGTGGATGGCCGTCATTTAATGGCAAATTTTTGCTGTTATTTAAAACAACGGCTGTTATATTGAAATAATGGCAGTTATTTACCGTTATATGACGGCCATCCACTCAATTTCAACATTGTGTGAACAGATCCTTTCTGTGTTTTCAATCCACTCCTGGTTTTGGTTGCTATGAGGACCTGACTTGAGGACCAAATACTGCCTGAAGTATACAGTGTGTGAACCCAGCTTAATGCTGGGTTCACACTATGTATATTTCAGGCAGTATTTGGTCCTCATGTCAGGTCCTCATAGCAACCAAAACCAGGAGTGGATTGAAAACACAGAAAGGATCTGTTCACACAATGTTGAAATTGAGTGGATGGCGTCATATAACAGTAAATAACGGCCATTATTTCAATACCACAGCCGTTGTTTTAAAATAACAGCAAATATTTGCCATTAAATGATGGCCATCCACTCAATTACAACATTATGTGAACAGAGCCTTTCTGTGTTTTCAATCCACTCCTGGTTTTGGTTGCTATACAGCCTCACAAATACAGCCTCAAATATACAAAGTGTGAACCCAGCCTAAGTTATAAAGCTGAACAGGTCCCTAAAAATATCTGATTTTGAAATTTTACTGAAAATTTGGTAATTTGCTGCTTATGTTTTAAGCTTTCTATTGTCTAAAAAAAAATGAAAGATCGTTTAATAAATGCCGCCAACATAAAGTAGACATGTTGCTAATGCTATTTAATATATAATTTATGTGGCATAACCATTTTCTGTATAAGCAGTAAGGTTTCAAAGTTGGAAAAATGCATTTTTTCACAATTTTTCATGTTATTTTGTTTTTTTTTCATAAAGATTTGTTATAATTATCGACTCCAATTTACCAGAAATGTAAAGTACAATATGTCACGAGAAAACAATCTCAGAATCAGCCGGATAGGTAAAAGCATCCCGAAGTTATTAATGACTAAAGTGACACTGGTCAAATTCATAAAATTTGCCTCGGTCCTTAAGGCCATTTTAGGCCCGGTCCTTAAGGGGTTAAAGGGAAACTGTCACCCCCCGTGTCAGGGTGACAGGCTCCCGACCCCCTGCTAGAGCACCTTATACGTACCTGATCCCGCCGGGTCCCGCTTCTTAATCCGGTCGGGGGACGGAGATGTCAGTGCCCGAAGCCCGGCGCGCGCACTCCTGAGATGAGTCCAACACTCTTAGAGAATGACGGAGCATCGGACTCAACAGTCATTCTCTATGAGTCTTGGACTCATCTCAGGAGCGCGCTCGCCGAGCTTCGGGCGCTGACATCTCCGTCACCCGACCAAATCAAGAAGTGGGGCCCGGCGGGATCAGGTACGTATAAGGTGCTCTAGCGGGGGGGTCGGGAGCCTGTCACCCGGGCACCGGGGGTGACAGGTCCTCTTTAATCAAGTACAAGAGAGGCCAGGATGCTTTTATTGTAAAATATAATATTACTCATTAAGGGCACAAGATTTCTACTGATAGGACGCTCGTGCCCGCAAGCTCCACCTTTCCTCCCCGACGGCCCCATAGACTTCATTTTATAGTCGGGCGGATTCCGCTGTCCGCCCAAAGAATTTACATGTCATTTCTTTGGGGCGCACAACGGAATTTACCCGAGCATATAGTGGAGCCTATGTGACAGACAGAACTTCAAGTGGACGCACGGTGGAATGAGCTGCAAATTCCGCACAGATTTCTACGGAAATTACTCTGTGTGCATATACCCTTATGGGGCAATTGGACTCTGCCTCATTGGGGTTATTTTTCCTTTGGATCAACATACTAGGATTATAGGATGAACGTGATGTATTCTTTTCTCAACTATATAACATTTAGGAGTCTGTATGCTGTTAGCCCATGCTTTACAGTTCATCTTGATTCGGGAAGCCAAAGTTTTATCTATTTCTCCATGTTCCCTTTGTTTCTCTAACAACAATAAAATGCTCAAACTGTCAAGATTTTTTCAAATTAAATTTTGGTCAATTTGTAATTTTATTCATCTTTCCCTAATAAGAATGACAATGTCCTGCGGCCACCAGATTAAAGATCTACTAACTTTTCTCAGCTTGAAGCTTGTAGTAAGACTTTCTTTACAGCAGATTTAACCTGCTCGTTCCTCAGGCTGTATATGAAAGGGTTAAGCATGGGGATAAAAAGACAAATCACTATACTGACCATCCGGTCATAGGCTGGAGAGTAGACGGTGTTTGGGCGTGAATACATAAATAAGATTGTGCTGTAAAAGATGATGACCATGGTGAGGTGAGAGGAGCACGTAGAGAAGGTTTGCCAGTTTCCTTTTGAACTATGTAGCTTCAGTACGGCTCTTATGATCAGTATGTAGGACACCAAGATGAAGAACACTGGGCCAAAGATTATGATGGCACTTTCAAAGAGCATTCCTATTTGAAGATCAGGAGCCACTGTACAGGATAATGACAATACCACAGGACAGTCACAGAAGAAGTGATGTAAAACCCACTTACAGTGAGCCTGAGTAGAGTTTACGATTGTGTAAAGAATTGAGTGAAGGATCAAGATGGCCCATGAAGAGGCCACCAAGTAGATACATGTCTTTGGACTCATGATGGTAAGGTAACGCAAAGGATGACAGACTGCAGCATATCGATCAAAGGCCATGAGCGCCAGCAGGAAACTGTCCATGTTACCGACTACCAGGAAGAAGAAGAGCTGCAGGATGCAGCCGTGGAAGGAGATGTAGGTGTCTCCAGAGATGAGACCATACAAGGCCCGTGGAATGGTAATAGATGTAAAGAAAATATCTACAAATGCCAGATTCCCCATCAGGAAATACATGGGGGTATGAAGTTGAGGTTGTGATATGATAAGCATGAAAATAGAGAGGTTTCCTATAATGCAGATGATGTACGCTGTCATGAAGATGGAGAAGAGAGGAATACGAAGCTCAGGCAAATCAGAGAAGCCCACTAAAGTGAAGCCAGGATGTGTCTCATTCTTCCCCTCCATTATAGGTGTGATGAAACAATGGAGGGGTATAGGGCAATGTCTCTTCTCTTATATATATTTAGCTGTGAAAACATAACATAGCAAATCGTGGTCAGTGGAAGACCACACATATCAGAGGGCACTGGGATATCAGATCTGTGATATGATATCAGTTCTGTTATAAGGTTTCGGCATACCCATCAGTGCTCCTCACAGACTAGTCACATAGACCCACTTCCTGCTGGGGCTTACAATCCTGGTCAAGCGTAAACACATGAGGGTTACCCTACTAGTATGTTTCAGGAGTGTATACAGAATCCTGAGGACCCCAAAAATATCTCATAATAGGATAAATGGGCTCAATAAATGACTGCAGATCTAGGAGATTGGCACTCATATAACTCTGGCCACTAAATGCTACTATGTAAATATCAACCAAAAATGTGAAAGGAAGATGAAGAGTCTATAAGATCTCAGGACAAACTATTACCCATCTTACTCACAGGGCATGGTGTCCTTAATCTTGTTCCTCCTTGCATCCTGACTACCTATTCTAGTAGAGTAAAACCTACTACCCTGAGATCCAGATGACTAATGTATACAAGCCTAAGTGGCAGATGGGTCATTCCAAAGCTTGGAAAATGGGAGGCTATCTGTCAGTTGTAGTGACACTGCATGCTTGACAATGGTCTTGGAGTAGACGGAAACGTTGCATCCCTGTTTTGTGTTTTTTGCCACATGCAATAAATACCACTCCTTTTTTTACTACATGCTGGTGTGCTGATTTCTTTTGATACGTGTTGGGATCCCGAGCCAAGGGACTTACTCCGTACAGCACCCGCTATCTGGAATCGGAGGTGCGGCTTCTCCCCTTTTTCTAGATAGATAGATAGATAGATAGATAATAGATAGGAGACAGATAGATAATAGATAGATAGATAGATAGATAGATAGATAGGATATAGATAGATAGATAGATAGATAGAATATAGATAGATAGATAGATAGATAGATAGATAGGATATAGATAGATAGATAGATAGATAGATAGATAGATAGATAGATAGATAGATAGATAAAAAATAGTCAACACTGTGGTTCCATTCTCCCAAATAGTCTATATGAAAAGAGGTCATCCTAACAAATTTCAAAAGGTTTGGGGACTTTGGTGCGCCTCTCCGCAGGCAGCATATACTACCTCAAGTTATAGGACTCTGAGAGACTCCCTCGAGGCCCGACTTTCCTCTTAGAACTGTACCCGGGAAAGACCTTTTCTTGTTTAGATAGTTGTCTTGTTCAGTTAAGTGTTAAGTTACTTCACTGTACGCTTGAGACTTTCTTCTGTACGGGATTGGTCAAGAGACCCTGTATAAGCACCTTTCACATTGAATACAATGTTTATTGTACTCTTTACATTGTTCAATAAAACGAATTAAAAAAAAAAAGATAGATAGATAGATAGATGATAGATAGCAGATAGATAGATAGATAGAGAGATAGATAGATACAGATATCTAGTTGTTTTGTGTATAGAGGTCCTGCTGTAATATATATATCCTGCTGTAATAGATATATATATATTACAGCAGGACCTCTATACACAAAACAACTAGAAGAACCAGCACATACAGAACACTTAGTTTTCAGAGCCTACTGTGCTGCCCTCTATCGGGTCAGGTGTCCGATCACATGACCCGTGACATCATCAAAGGTCCTTCACACTCAAAGGTCCTTTTTCCTACCTGGCTGTAGGGAATATTTGTAAAGGAAGACAGGTGCCCGGGGGCCCCAGTATGTATCGGCGTGGCCCCTAACTGTCACATGCGGCCTCTAGGGGCCCAGTCCCCTTTGTTACTACACTTTTTTTTCTTTTTTACTAACAAAAAAATGTAGTAACAAACGGGACTGGGCCCCTAGAGGAGCTGTGGGCCCCGGCATTTGCCCTAGTTAGCCGGGTGCTGACGCCGGCCCTGCTAGTCTATACAGAACTGCCTTACACACTGTGAATGGTACAGTGACATGCCCTTTCTACTTGAATAACATCAGTAATCCGGTCATTCTGCCTTTGCATGAACACCATAGGTCTAATCTTATCTTCATGTAGGACAATGCTCCAGCACATTGAGGTTACATCTTTAGGGTACAAACCCACTTGACGTATTTGCTGCGTGAATCAGTCTTAAAAATAAGCAGGCAAAACGCAGGTTGGCTTTATACAATTGTTCTGCGTTAAAATACGCAATTGCGTATTTTTGAAGCGTGAAGCTTATTGTTAGCAAAGCATCAGTTGTTAACAACCTGTGCGAAAAATGCATGTAGCTTCACGCTTCAAAAATACGCAATTGCGTATTTTAACGCAGAACAATTGTATAAAGCCAACCTGCGTTTTGCCTGCTTATTTTTAAGACTGATTCACGCAGCAAATACATCAAGTGGGTTTGTACCCTTAGAGAATCACTGCTGGAGATTGGGGGACGTCAAATGGAGTGGCCTGCAAGTTCTTTACACTTAAATCCTATAGAAAAGCTAATATTACTGTAGCACAAACTTTTCGTTTTTCCCATCAATTTTTACCTGCAAGCCATATATCTGTAATTTTTTATGCGTAGTGTATATACTTTTCCAGTTCTGCAGAGTGTAGCAGTATATGGAATCCTCTGTACTTTTTGGTGGGCCGTACAATTACTCACCAGTCATAGGTCTCACCCACGGTCAATCTGTGACCAACCAAATCCAGCATTTCTCCAGAACTATTAATTTATTAATTTACCAGAATATCTTCAGAAGTCACTTTATAACATGGAGGAAACAGCAACGATGAGTTATATATCAAGCATTGAACAACCAGACATCTAGTTACAGCTCCTGACCGTCTTGAGCATAAGTATTTGTAGTGCAGCATCTGGTTCCCCGTAAAAAGAACGTGAAAACCTGACGTGTCTCATGCAGAACATCTGGCATCATGTCCAGTAATTTCTGTGAATGGACTCGTCTTATAGAAACATACAGGACACCAGAGAATTTCTCTATTTACCATCTGTGTCCAATTCTAAACCAAGTGGGATCATAAAGCAGTCGTAGGAATCCATGGAGGATCCATTTCCCAGAACACCCAATTACAGGAGCTCATTTACAGAGGGAAAACATCATTATTTCAGAACGAATTAATGACATGAGACATCGATGTGTAATTGTAGAATATTCTTCGTAGAATTCTCCAATTAGACAAAATCACCAGATAAACCCTTAGATATTAAACACTCAAATGCTCCAACCGTATTGATACTCTTGTTTTAGGACAGTAATGATGACCGCTGTGCTGGTAAAGTGTATGACCCTTCATTACTGCTGTCAGTTATACAAATGCTTTCACCCTTTGGCTGAAAGTGACCAATACGTTAATGAAGTGATGCACTGGAAGAAGGAAAAAATTGTCAGGATCTGTAAGGATCTGAACGACTTTGACAATGGCCTAATAGTGATGTGTAGATACCAGGGTCAGAGCATCTTGAGAACATTGGTCTTGTGGGGTGTTCCTGGTATGTAGTGGTTAGTACCAAACAAAAGTGTCCAAGGAAGGACAATCAGGGAACCAGCAACAGGATCATGGGAACATGTGTATTTGAGTGTGATTGGGGGGGGGGGGGCTATTTTGTCTTGGACGATCCCACAGAAGAGCTGCTATAGAGTGAAGTGGTGAAAAGGTCCTGCCGGCTAGAGCATCACATCTTGCAGTGTATGGGGCCCTGCAGACTGTCTAGAGGGCCCATGCTGACTCTTGACCACCACAGAAATTGTCTACAATGGCCACATGACCATCAGAACTGGAGCCTGGAGCAATGGAAGAAGGCCTTTGGTCTCAAAGATCCCATTCTACATCATGTGTGTGAAACTTACCTGGGGAAGAAATGGCACCAGGAAGCACTATGGGAAAATGACCAGATGGCAGGGGAAGTGTAAAGGACAATATTATGTACGTGCATCATGTGGATTTTACTGTAACACGTACCACCTACCTAAACATTGCACAAAGTCTCCTACTAATGAGCATAATGCCCTGGGCCATACTGTAGACATTGTTCAGGAAAACGGAACACAACTAAGAGATTAATGTGGTGACATAGCATCCATATTCCTTGATCTCACTCTGATCGATCATCTTTAGGATGTGTTGGAGAAACAAGTCCTATCCATAGTGGTCGCATCTCACACCTTACAGGATCTCATTCTGATGTCTTGAATAAGAGTAAAGAGCGCTAACCACCTAGGTTGTGGCTATTTCTGAGGTTTGACCAGTCCAAGTTTAGAGGTCCATCATCATCTCAAGTCCCTTTATGTCCCCTTGTGTCCGAGGTTGGAGAAGTTGCTTCTTGCCTACGTGTCCCGTGGTTCACCGCCTTCCTTCAAGCCTCAGATCACAGAAGGTAGCGATCAGGTTCCTTGGTTGTGTCAATGGTTGTGTTCCTGCATATGTCCCTCTGTATCTGTTTCTAACTGGACTAAGCACTCATTATGTAGTCGTCCTTCTTTGCTTCTTAGCCACTTCTCTAAAGTCACCTTTATCAAGTCATCTACCTAAAGTCATATCTCGCAAGTCACATATAGCCTTTCACAACTCAAACTCATCAAAACTAAAATCTCCAGTTTACCTGCTAGCAGTAGAGGCACTACTTAAAGTGTCAAGCTTAATAGCTCTCAAGCTATTAAGCTCATCTGCACCTTGTGATCAAGAGGCTGTACTGGATTGTGTTTTTAAGACTGTTCAGTAAAGTTTTCCAGTTATTTCAAGAAACTGTGTGCTTGATGTCCTTCGCCAACACACAGCTCAACAGGGATAACTGAGTTAGTAAAAATGTTTGTGGATCTGGGGATTTGCTAGCATACCACACGGGCCAGTGACAATAGCCATGAACTGGTACTCAGCACCCAGCTAATCTGCACTACAACAGCTTCTTAAGATCCTCCCTAGATCACATTCTTTTCCATGCCTTCCATGACCAAGCTACTGTTACAGTCATAGACAAGACAGATATAGGCAAGCTGTACCAATGGAATGCCACTTTAATAGTATTGCATTGTCACACATTCTATGCTGTGTGGGTGCAGTGTCCCAGAACAGGCCCTCTTATCCTCACACTTTTATTATAACCATTCCTGTTCTGGAAAGCTATGGTTCACTGCAAACTGTGTGTATTGTGTCACCCCTCTCAGTGTTCAGGTCTGCTATTCCAGTCATTTCTTGTATGCATATTCAGGTATCAGTGCCTAAGGGTATTATGTCGCCTCCCAGTGTTCAAGTATGGTACTTCTCATGTATATTTCACTGTATATGCCTAATGGTGTGATGATGCAATGGCTGGATGTCACGTGACTGCCCCTGCTTCCATGGTGACTCCAATGGCCATCGAGCTTTGGCTGAGGATACCATGTGACTTCCTCTCTGCCTCAGTCTTGTTCTCCACCATCAGGGGGACAGGTTCTGTGTGTGTTCTCTCTCCCTTGTCAAGAGAGAGATACGTGTGCTCTGCTGCTCTAGTTCCACAATAAGTATTTCTGGTTGTGTTCTATTCTCAAGTTCTCAAAATTCTCATCTATTCTCAAGATCTGGGTGCCGTTCTTCAGTCATTCCTCTCATCATCTTCTCTAATCATCAACAGCAAGTATTCATCTCAGTCTCATTCCGCCCAGCATCTTATCCTCAGTATCACTACTACTCCCATCATCCAGCACGTTATCAGCACAGCCTATTGCAGCATCACCCATTACTCTGCCTTATTCAAGTTTGCCTTATACCCGGTTGCATCCGGAGAGACTGTTGCTACTAGTTACCACCGTTATAATAAATACACAACTACCGTTGTTTCTGAACCTTGGCATTGGTGTAATTATTGGTGCCCTTACTAAGGACAACGAAGAATCTCATGCCCAGCCTCCGCATGGTCAGAAACCCGGTTCTCAGCTGTGTTGCCCTCGTGCCAAAGCCGTCATAATCTTCTGCTCAGCAGCTGCCCCGGTTCCTGCCCGCAACAACATCCTCTCAGCGGATTGGCCCCTAGGGGCCCGGGCATCGCATGGGCACTGCCAGCCAACTTATTACATTAAAAATACAGCTTTATTTTGCTTTTATGTTACTGTGTGTGAACATAGCCTAAAACATCCTGCTCATAGTGTTACAGCTTCTGCTCAGCCATTTATAGTTATATCTTGGAATGTTTGGTGACAACCAATAGGGCCACAAATATAGCTCCGATATGGTTGTCACACGGCCAAACTGTCCCACTGGAGTATCACCGTCCCTTCTCTCTCTGCACAGTAGACGTTTACTCACTGTGCTCAGTAAAAGACATGGTTGGCACAACTGTCTGTATGCTAGTAGTTTAGGTAGGTCGTGTTTGTCTATAATTGCGATTTAGAGAACAGGTTAATGTGGTCTACATTTTATCAATGCAGTCATTCCTAAGGGTTCATTTAGTGTTACTTGTAGTTTTATGATGGATGATATATTGGTTATTAGGATGTATTGGGTGGGCTGGATTTGCCAGATTTATCATACATTCATTTTAATACTATTCTACAGATTGGAGAACAGGTAAGTTGGCCCATATGGTGGAACCATTCAACATTACTTGTCACCTGCCTTTCCTAGAACACATATCCCTGTGAATGTGTTTCTGCTGCAAAACTAGGCAAATATTCCATCTAAGTTGGTAAGGATAAGTTTATGTCTCATAATTATCCAACACCCATCGTGTATATTGGCACACCAGCCCTACCAGTATGTTGAATTATACCATGTGTAACCTTGCTAGGTTCATTGAGTCTTATAGTCTGAATAGCGCCAACTAATGACTCCTTTGTGAAACTCAAGAGCATGGCTACCTGGAAATAACTACTCACTTAAAAATGGTCTGAAACTAGTCACCAGTAAACTAATTTCTAATTTCGCATGTTTAATGCTCACAACCAGAGACACAAAGATAAAAAGAGTCTTACAAGATCTAGATGATGGAATATGATGGCGGAGGTGGCTTTGTTACCTGTATATGAGTCTTAGATGACGTCTACCATTGACTCCTCAGTCTGTTCTGCGACTGGGGTACCTGGGGCCCACCAGTGGAACTGATCTTTGGGGCCGCCAAAGAAAAACCAATAAGAAAAGACATGCTGACCTGATCTAACCTATATTGATCTGTGTCCACAACTTTCTGAATAACAAGCTTTTACTACAACTCTTTAGAATGCCCTACACTTATGAAGTGCTCAGATTTTTCTGAGAGTTGTAGTTCCTTAAAGAACAAATAATGGTTGTGTAGAGGCTGTTGGTGGCTGAAACCTGTAGGTCACAACCATGAGCCCGGAAGGTCCATCAATAAATCCTTCTACATCGCCAGCAGTTTTAAGAGGATTGTCTGTTCACTTTTACTACAACTTCCAACATATCCTGAGGGCTGCAGACTGTCAGTAATTGCTTGGAGTTGTGGTGTTTGCAGCTGTTATAGTTGGAGGTTCCTAGGCGTATTGTACACTGGATACTTTGTGGAAGATCAGAAGACATAGTTCTGTGGAGGCTCATTGTGTGGGAGTGGAAGACCCTAGAACAGCACTAATTGGGGTAGTTCTCTGTGCATCAGTATAGTAGTTAGGCTCCTCTTTGCCCCCCATATGGTAGTAAGGTCTCCCTGCCCCACCCACATAGTAGTTAGCCAACTCTCTCTCTCCCCATAATTAGACCCATCTGTGCATTTATATGATAGTTAGATCTCTAGTGCATCTATATAATATCTGGGCTCCCTCTGTGCCCCAATACAGCAGTTAAGTCCCTATGCCATCATATAGTAGTCCAGCCCGTCTGTGCCCCTATAAAATGATAAGACCTTCCTCTGTGTTTCTATATAGTATTTAGGCCCCTCTTGGTAGGTAGCCCCCTTCTTCAGTAGGGAGTATCCTCCATTGTGACTACTCCCACCCCCCTCCAGTAGGTTGTCTCTCTGGCAGGCAGGCATGGCTCCTTGTAGGTGGGATCTCCCATGTAGGCACCCCCCTCATAGGTAATCCCCCTTGGTAGCAAGCCGCGTGGCTGTGTCAATACAGTGGTGGGAAGATTTGAACAGGTTTGGAGTTTTCAGCATCATAATCATAATAATACATGATGCCAGGAATTCTTGATTCCAGGACCATAACTTTGTGCTCCTTAGCTTTTGTAATTCACAGATCATGTGAATGCGTTTTTATAGTGCCCTGGGTGTTCTGAAATTTTAACCTATACCCTTGGCCCCAATCATTAACCCAGGCCCATACTTTACAGTTAATAATGTCCTGTATGGCCATCTACAGTTCTTTCTGATTTGGGAAACAGAAGGTTCAAATCTCTCCAGGTTTCACCTTATTTCCCCAACAAAACAAAAATTGCACAAACTTTGTCAAATTTCATCTTTCCCTAATAAGAATGACAACGTCTTGCAGCCACCAGATTTAGTATCTACTAACTTCTCAGACTGAAGCTTGTAGTAAAACTCTCTTTACAGCAGATTTCACCTGCTTGTTCCTCAGGCTGTATATAAAAGGGTTGAGCATGGGGATAAAAAGACAATACGCTATGCTGATCACTCGGTCATTGGCTGGAGAGTAGATGGAGCTTGGGCGAAAATACATGAATATGCCTGTACCATAGAAGATGATGACCATAGTGAGGTGAGAGGAGCATGTAGAAAAGGTTTGCCATCTTCCTTTTGAGGTCTGTAGCTTCAGTACAGCTCTTATGATCAGTATGTAGGACACCAAGATGAAGAACACTGGACCAAGGATTATGATGCCACATTCGATGAACATTCCTAATTGCTCAAGGTTAGAAGGCACTGAACAGGACAACAACATTATTACAGGTAAGTCACAAAAGAAGTGAGGTATAACCCACTTACAGAGAGCATGAGAAGAGTTCACAACTGTGTACAGAGCTGAGTGAAGACTTACGATGACCCATGAAGAGGCCAAAAGGCAGATACATGTCTTGGGACTCATGATGCTTAAGTAATGCAATGGATGACAGACTGCAGAGTATCGATCAAAGGCCATGATTGCCAGAAGGAAACTGTCCATATTACCAAGTGCCAGGAGGAAGAAGAGCTGCAGGAAGCAGCCGTGGAAGGAGATGTAGGTGTCTCCAGAGATGAGACCGTACAACGCTCGTGGAATGGTAATAGATGTAAAGCAAATATCTACAAATGCCAGATTCCCCATAAGGACATACATGGGGGTATGAAGTTGAGGTTGTGATATGATAAGCATGGAAATGGAGAGGTTTCCTACAATGCAGATGATGTAAGCTCCCATGAACATGGAGAAGAGAGGAAGAAGAAGGTCAGGTATTTCAGAGAAGCCCACTAATATGAACCCATGATGCGTCTCATTCTTCCCCTCCATTATAGCTGTGAAAACATAACATGGCAAAACATAGTCAGTGAAAGACCACACATATCAGATGGTACTGGGATATCATATAATGTCCTGTTTTTTATATGGCCCCCAACTACTACCTGCTGGGTTCACAATCTCGTTCAGGCATAAACACATAAGGGCAAATTTTATAAAGGCCGGTTATCCTACTATTATGTTTCTAACCTTACTTTGCAACCCCCAGGAAGTCTACAGACCTATGGAACAGACAATCTCGATATATACAGTGATCATTCTGCCCTCCTAAGGCTCAATAAACAGTTGCCAATCTAAGCGATTGGCACTCATATTAGATTGTGTACAGTATAATAGTCTACAGAATTAATAGTCTATAAAATATTAGAAGAAGCCATGACCCTGTTTAATCCTAGGGCAAGGTGCCCTTATGCATGTTCCTCCTCCATGCCAAGGGGGTTGACCATTGGTTCATCAGGTCCCTGAATCCTGACTATCTATTCTGGTGGAGTAAAACCTACAACAGATCCAGAGGATTTTCATATACCAGCCTAGGTGGCAGATGGCCATATACAGTATAAAGCTATGTTCACACTCTGTATGACACCGACCGTTCCGTGACCTGGCCGTGTCACGGAACGGCTGGTGTCTGAGAAGATCATCCCGGCTGGTACTGTAGTACCGGCCGGATGATCTTCACTGCAGTTGAATTGAATGGTTTCAAATTGAGCAAGGTAAAAAATAGCAGTTGCCAGGAGTGCTTTTATCCACCATGGATATCCAACATTAGGAGTATAGTTGATTGCAGCTTTATTATATAATAACACATTTTGAAGGTTAGAGTATCTTCTTCATCAGATGCTGTGGTGGTAGGTGGCAGATGGGCAATTCCTAACCTTGGGCAAGGGAAGGCTATGACAGCAACATGATTGTATAAGAGGCCAAAGTGCTCCAACCTCCCTACTTCTCTGAGATCCAAAAGTGCCAGTGCAACAATAATCAAACATACATGATAAGAATCAAAGAATAAAAGCTGCGATATTACCTATAACACTGTGTGTAGTAAACCCCCCAAAAATACTGGCAAGCCATATTATAGGCCGTTTCAATCAATGGGTCCGTGCAGATACACATCCGAATCCTTTGTGTAGTTGCCGGTCTACAATTATGGACAAAATTATTGATATGTGAATAGTGTCTAAACCTAATGAAAAGCTCACATCTGTTCTGTACAGATCACTTTTCTACAGTCTCCTCTATATCATCATAGACAAGAGTAACAGTAGAGACCGTATACAGATAAAATGGGATCAGGCCATTCACAATAGGTGATGATCACAGCTCCCCTCCTCCCCAATGTCCATGTAGCTGCTGTAAAGCATTCAGGTTTTCTGCTGCCTGAGGCAAAACTTGAAATCCCCCCACACAACCCCATTACCCCCCAAGCCTATTGAAAATTATAAGTAAGTGTGTGTTCAAAAAATCTGCAGCTTATAATAAGTGGATACACATTCCAGCTTCACCATAAATCCCAGTTCAAGCACTACCTTCCATCATTGGTGAGGACGAGACAGATAATGTATTGAAGTTTCCAGTTCCACCAATGTGTAACCAATTGACATATAGCACCTGACATATACAAGAGTCAGTGCATTGTGACTGCTCCTGGTGATCTTATTCATGGTCATACTACCATTACACCTTGTGCTCCATATAAAGGGGTAGAGATCACTTTAGTTATGTGTGAAGCATATACAATACCTGCAAAGTGTTTGCAGTCCTGACTTCCTTGCGTTCTATGTTCCTGTCCAGCTATCCTTTGCAGGTCATGGGGTCAATGAAGTCATTTATGGCCACTCCATAGAACATGCCGCCCCTATAAATCTGGTGCCGGAGCAATAAACCCATTTCACCTCATGGCAGAAACGGCCCTGAAAGTAAAAGCAGCAATGATGATTTCCTCATCTCAAACAATAATAAAACAAAAGTCAACCCCAGTGGTGGGTATACCCCAACATGTCACTGTCTCTATAACTTGTCATGTACCTGTGAGCATCAGTTACAGCCTGAAAACAACATCTTCTGTGATTCACAAGTCTCATTATTGCTGCACGACATCCCACTGTTTTTGAAGGACCTTAAGGTCATTGAGGTTCTAGGGTACAGAGTTACGAGCCTCTACATGGTGACTCAGCTGATCTCATAGGTTTTCTATAGGATTCAGATCTGGAGGGTTCACTCCATGTGAGCTCCTCCAGTCTCCAGTAGCCGTTTCCTAATGATTTTGTGCCTCTATGAGCTGGAGCATAGTCCTCTGTGCTGATCATGCAGAGGCACAATGACTTGATTATTAATGGTATTCAAGTAGTATGGCCTTGTCACTGTACCATTTACAAAGTTTAGGGCAGTTCTGTAACACCAACACCACCACAAGACACAACGGCCTTGTACACTGTAACCTCACCACCACTAGAGACACCTGTCCACACTGTAACACCACCACTACTATACACAACGGCCCTGTACACTGTAACCTCACCACCACTAGAGACACCTGTCCACACTGTAACACCACCACTACTATACACAATGGCCCTGTACACTGTAACCTCACCACTACTAGACACAATGGCCCTGTACACTGTAACCTCACCACTACTAGACACAATGGCCCTGTACACTGTAACCTCACCACTACTAGACACAATGGCCCTGTACACTGTAACCTCACCACCACTAGACACACCTGCCCTGTACACTATAACCCCACCACCAATAGACTCACCTGTCCACACTGTAACACCACCACTAGACATACCTGCCCACAATGTAACACCACCACCACCACTATACACACCTGCTCTGTACACTGTAGCACCACCACCACTAAACACACCTTCCCACACTGTAGCACCACCACCACTAGACACACCTTCCCACACTGTAACACCACCACTACTAGACACACCTGCCCTGTACACTATAACCCCACCACCAATAGACTCACCTGTCCACACTGTAACACCACCACTATACACACCTGGCCTGTACACTGTAACCCCACCACCACTATACACACCTATACACTGTAACACCACCAAAGGAAATAGTAGCCATTGCTGTTTACTGATGGAAGTCACTTCACGTTGAACAGAAATGATGGCCACTAACAATGTTGGAGACATCAAGGAGAGCGATATGCATCAGCAACTGTTGGCTTTGCTGGTGGTGTTACAGTGTACAGGGCAGGTTTGTCTAGTCCATACAGAACTGCCCTACACTTTGTGAATGGTACAGTTACAAGGCCATACTACTTGAATAACATCAGTAATCTATTCATTGTGCCTCTGCATGAACAACACAGGCCGAATGTCATCTTCATGGAGGACAATGCTCCAGCTCATCAAGGTCACATCATAAGGGAATGGCCGCTGGAGACTGGGGGACCTCACATGGAGTGGCTGCTGCAGACTTGGAGACCTCACGTGGAGCGGCTGCTGGACACTTGGAGACCTCACATGTTAGTCCTCCAGACCTGAATCTTACAGAAAATCAAATATCACTGTTTTAAAAAAAGCAACAAAACTTTTTATAAGAGTATAGCAGTATATGGAATCCTCCTTTGGTGGGCAGGAGAATCACTCCCAGGTCATTGGTCTCACCCACAGTGGCCCCATCTGTGACCTACCAAATCCCACATTTCTTCAGAACTATTAATTTAGGCTGCCCATAGCCGCTTTTCTTTACCAGAATATCTTCAGAAGTCACTTTACAACATAGACAAAATAAGCTATGAGTTATTTTTCAAGCATTGAACAACCAGACATCTAGTAACAGCTCCAGATCGTCTTGGGTATCAGTGCAGCATCAAACACAACACGAAAACCTGACGTATTTCATGTAGAACATCTGGCATCACATCTCTGTAAATGGACTTGTCTTATAGAAACGTACGAGGAACAAAAGGATTTCCCTGTCGACCATCTGTGTCTAACTCAATGGTTTATAAAGCAACTGTAGGAATCCATGGAGGATCTATTTCCCACAGCCCCCAATTACAGGAGCTCATTTACAGAGGAAAACATCATTATTACAGAAAGAATTAATGACATAAAGAATCAATGAGAAATTAATGTCACTGGATAAACCCTTAGATTTTTAATACTGTCTTCCCAATGTCCGGATGCTCCAATGGTGCCAAAGCTCTTGTCATAGGGCAGTAACAATGACCACTGTAGTGGTAGTGTATGGTCCATAATTACTGCTGACATTTATACAAATGCTTTAACCCTTGAAGACCAATAAGTAACCAATAAGTTCATGAAGTGACCCACTGCAAGAAGGAAAAATAGGCAACTGTTAGGATCTAGAAAACTGTTACAAGAGCCAAACAGTGATGTGTAGACGTCCTGGTGTGAGCATCACCAGACCATTGGTCTTGTGGGGTGTTCCTGGTATGTAAGGGTTAGTATCAACCAAAATTGTCCAAGGAAGGACAATCAGGAGGGTCATGGTGTGTCAGAGGGAGGCTATTTTGTCTTGGCTGATATCACAGAAGAGCTACTGTAGAGCTACAAAGTGGTGAAAAAGGTCTTGCTGGCTAGGACATCGCAGCTTGCTTCACAGAGGCTTCATAGAATGGTCAGAGGGCCAATGCAGAGTCTAGACCACCACCGAAAATGTCTACAATGGGCACTTGACCATAAAATGGAGCCTGAGGCACTGGAAGATGGCATCTGGTCTGATTGGTCACTATGCACTATGGGAAGAATACAAGATGGTGGGGGCAGTGTGATTGGTATTGTATTGCTGCAGACCTTGGTGGAGATCAAAGGGATTAAAATATACACTGGTGTAAACAGTTTACAGCATCCAATCACAGCTCAGCTTTCAAGTGATTCTGTCCCCCCTTTGTGTATGAGGACTTGTCTACACGACTGTGAAGCCTAAATTCTGCAGTTTTAATACCTTACTTTATTATAGATTTCTTGGTGCTTGGTCCAGTGAAAAATGTTTTTATCCTTGGTGGTTTGTGCCACCTGAGCAGGGCTACACGCGCGCAGCGTCACTCTAGCCCCGCCCACATTGCCACCATAGGCCCCACCCCTCAGTGATGTCATTTGTGTCTAGGCCCAGCTCCCTCTGCAGCCATTGGAATGGGCCGGCCTAGAGGGGGTGGGGCCTAGACCGCTAGCTGACCCATTCCAATGGGTCAGGGCCTAGGCGACAATGACGTCACGGAGGACGGGGCTTACAGCACAGATGTAGGCAGGGCTAATTGGCGCTGTGGACGTGAAGCCCTGCCCAGGTGGCGCAAAGCACCAACGATAAAAATAATTTTTCACTGGACCAAGCACCAAGAAATTTATTATTAAGTATGAAATCTGCAGAATTTAGGCTTTACAGCTGTGTAGAGAAGTCCTCATACAGAAAGGTCACTTTCATCTCTGGTAAAATGATAGAGGTGTTCTGATTGGCTGTTGTGGGCAGTTTACACCAGTGTATATTTTACATCCTTTGATCAGGGCCATTGTGTCCTGGCATCATGTGACACTTACCACCTACCTAACCATTGTACACACCAAGTGCCCTTCCATATGGCACCCCTAATAGAAGTGGATAATGCCCAGGGGCCACACTGCAGACGATGTTCAGGAATGAGGTGACTTGGCCTCCAGATTTCCCAGATCTTAATCCGCTCAATCATTTGTGAAATGTGTTGGAGAAACTGTAAGTCGTGTACCGGGGTGGGCTCCCCAGGATACATCGAAGTGACCAACGAAGCGACTTCAACACCAGTTTAACCAAAACTGTACTTTACTGCAAAAAAACGCAATTGTGTATACCAAAAGGTGATAACAACTCAGATAACCCCTGTGACTACACAGCGTGACTCCCAGATATATGATGTATGAATACACACACAATAACATTACCTACTAGCAAGCTTGGATAGGCCTGCCACCATATACCGATTAATCCCATGTATAAACAGAAACAATTATGAGGGGTATATATCTCATGGGGGGTTGCGGTATAGCACAGCAGCTTACGCTTACAATCTTATAATCTACTTACACTGTTTCCCAAACCATAAAAAACAGTATAAAAATATAAATGGCCGAGTGTGCTGTAAGCTGGTATCATGGGCCAAAAATTTGTTTCAATATCCCACAACTGTCATGTTCCTTACACAATATATGGCGGCCAGTCACAAATAATAGCCTTAACTATACTAACTACAGGCCTGATATTAGTCCTAGAAAGTTTGGCGTGCGCACTTACTGATCTGGGTCTCCTTTAGATGGTTAATGAGCGAGGTGGCCTCTCTTGTCGTAGTTTTGTACCAAAGATGGTGGTCGCTCCTCTTCACAACTAGATTTGATAGGGCTCCTTGACTCAGTGAACCTCTTCTCTCTCAAAAATACTCAGTACAGATAGGTGTAGTTGCCTTCCACAGCAGTTAGAGGATCCCAGGAGAAATATGCTTCACGTAGATGGCATCAGGTCTCTCATGCAGCCAGCTTTCTCATCAAAATGGCTTCTCCAGACTTCCCTCAGCTCCTCCTCCTCCTTCCCTCAGGTCACATCTTCCAACTGTCAGGTTCGTCTGCCTTGACAACAACAGAGACTGTGTTACAAAATAGCGACATCTTGTGGCCAGATGCAGAATGTCAGTTAAAACCATAAATCATACATATTACTATACATAGTTATATCTCTCTGGTTGTTTCTTCATCTCACAACACATCCCATCCATGGAGGCTCCACATCACACATGACATGATCTGCTGGTGATCCCCCCAAGGGGACATCACAGGACTATGGGGTTATAGATAGAACTTACAGGAGCTGATACTGATATCTTGAATAGGAGTAAGGGTGCGTTCACACGTACAGGATCTGCAGCAGATTCAAAGAAAATCAATTCTGGGCCATTAAATCTGCTGCAGATCCTGTATGTGGGAACGCACCCTAAAGAGGAAATAATTATTATGATTATGGTTGACCCATCAACATTTTACTGTATATTTACTTGTATAACTACTCTGAACTGTCTCTAAGTGACATTGTCATGTTGGTAATATAGTTTACTATTAATAAAAATATATACATCCAATATAAAGGAAATGGAGAAGAATGTCAGAGGCTTCTATAGACACTGCCGGACATGATGAGGAGAGGCTGGGGGTAATAATACTGTATAAATTCTGCTTCTCCATAAACATCCCTGGTTTCATCACTCATTATTGTTTTGTATATGCAAGGAGTTTTAGGCTATGTTCACACACCGTGAACAACAGGCCGTTCCGTGACCCCGGCTGGGTAGTTTTTCGTAATGTGAACATAGCCTTACACTGTGAATCCCCACATTTTCCACACAAACCACTTATGAATCCAAACATCCAACCACCAAAGGAAAATGAAATGAAATGAAATAAAAACAACAAATCAATAAAATAAGATATAAAAGACAAAACAGAAAATGATGCTATCATCAAGACTAAAATGGCCGCATTTCTTAACATGTTCCTTAATACCTTAGGGATGTGGCCATTTTGGCCTTGATGATAAAGGATTTTTTTCACTTTTATTTTGGAAGTCATAATGATTTTATTTTTTAAAGTCTTTTTATATGATTTTTTCCTTTATTTTCTCAGAAAAATTCTAAAAAAGCAGCATTTATTCTTTAGTTCTCATGTTCATGATTTACTTGTTAGATATTTTATCTTTATGACCCAACAGTAAAACTTTTGCTTTTTTATTCTTATTTAATATTCTGTATTTAATTTTCTTTCTGTATTTAACCCTTAAAGTAAATTTTTGCATTTCCGTTTTTTCCTCCTTGTGCTTAAAAGGCCACAGCACTTGCATTTTTTCACCTAGAAACCCACATGAGCCCTTATTTTTTGCGCCACTAATTGTACTTTGCAATGACAGGCTGAATTTTTTTCATAAAGTACACTGAGAAACCAGAAAAAAATTAAATGTGTGATGAAATTGAAAAAACAAACAAAACGCATTTCTTTTATTTGGGGTTTTTTCATTTTTACACCGCTCGCCCTGGGGTAAAACTGACTTGTTATATATGTTTCTCAAGTTGTTACGATTACAACGATATGTAACATGTATAACTTTTATTTTATCTGATGGCATGTGAAAAATTCAAACCATTGTTAACAAAAATATGTTCCTTAAAATCGCTCCATTCCCAGGCCTATAGCGCTTTTATCCTTTGGTCTATGGGGCTGTGTGAGGTGTCATTTTTTGCGCATATTTGCGCATATGCGACTTTTTTATCGCTTCTTATTACAAGTTTTCTGGATTTGATGCGACCAAAAATGCGCAATTTTGCACTTTGTTTTTTTTTTTAACGCTTACGACGTTTACCGTACGAGATCAGGAATGTGATTAATTAATAGTTTGGGTGATTACGCACGCGGCGATACCAAACATGTTTATTTATAATTATTTATAACATGGGAAAAGGGGAGTGATTCACACTTTTATTAGGGGAGGGGCTTTTAATTAGTAACAACACTTTTTTTTTACTTTTACACTTATACTAGAAGCCCCCCTGGGGTTAGGGTTGTTCCCCCCCCCTGGGGTTAGGGTTGTTCCCTCTGGGGGACTTCTAGTATAAGCACTCTGATCTCTCATTGAGATCTATCCTGTATACTAATACAGGATAGATCAATGAGATATGCACTTTAATTGTTTCCGGCTGCTGCAGCCGGAAGCAATCGAGTGCCGAGCCGGGATCAGCGCCATTACGGAGGAGGAGCGATCAACCCCACTAGACACCAGGGATGGCTGCATTCAAGTAATCGGATGCAGCTGTCAACTTTGACAGCTGCATCCAATTACTTTATTAGCGGGCACGGCGATCGGACCATGCCCGCTAATAGCCGTGGTCCTGGGCTACATGCTGCACCAGGGACCGCGGCGGTTCAGAGCGCAGCCCTGCTCTGAGCACACGTAGGCGGCCCTGGACGTCCAGGTGTGTCCAGGGTTGCCTAAAAGTTAAACCCATCTGGATTAGCAATTGCTTTTAATATGGCTGGGATCAGCCTCTTCTATTGTCACGTTGCAGTGACAGCGGCATCACAAGGGCTAAATGTAATGGGTATTCTCCATACCTGTAACTTTAGTCTGCCTCTTCCATAGTGCAGATTTTAAAGGGCCTGTGGTGACATTATAGTCACATGTTAAGGTCCTTTAGCATTTACAATACTGTTACTGATTATCTCCTGGCTGCAGTTCTGCAAGGATTTTCACAAAATCGCTGCATTTTTACCACAATTGCGCACAAATCAGGGCAAAACTGCAGCCAGGAGACAATCAGTAACAGTAGTGTAAATGCTAAAGGACCTTAACATCTGACTATGATGTCACCACAGGTCCTTTAGAGTCTGCACTATGGAGGAGGCAGAGAAAAGTTACAGGTATGTGGAAAAGGGACAGGGTAAATTCTGTAGGACCTTGTAACTATGATGTCACCACAGGTACTTTAGGGCCTTTTTACACAGAACGATAATCGGCCGAATCAGGTTGATTCAAACAATTATTGCTCCGTGTAAGAGAGATAACGATCAGCCGAAGACAGCGATCATCGACTGATCATGTCTTCTGTTCCTGACCTAAAGTTATCTGATGACCGTGCATTGCTACCTGTAATAGTGATGCACGGCTGACAGCGGTCCCGGACAGTGATTCTCTAATTCTAATGTCTGGTCAAGACCTATTGACAGTGTCCGGTACCCTTTCCAAACATTTATAATCAGGTGGATTTAAAGGGAAACTATCAGCAGGTTACACAAATCTAACCTACTGATAACCCTATAGGGCAGGAGACGCAGAAAATGACCGTATGTCTCTTACCTTCATCCTCGGCGCCGTTCTGGTGCAGTTAGTCGTTTGCTCCACAGTTCTGTTAGACTGTTAGGAGTGCTGCCCCCTAGTGATAATCAGCACTATGGGGGCATGGACTGCGAGGCAAACGACTAACTGCACCAGAACGACTCCAAGGATGAAGGTAAGAGACAAAAGACTAAGGAGACTAAAAGACTAAACACAGGAAGTGACCTCATCCCAGCGCTTTGCACAGAAATGGGATGAGTGAGTTAGTGGCAAGTGTATTAGTATCAGCTATATGGGGACTCTGTGGTTAACATTGTAGCCTTGCAGCGCTGAGTCCTGGCTTAACATCCCAGGTGCTCTGGTTTCATTTCAGTAATAATTGGACTTTTTACTTTTATGCTGCAGAGATATAATTCCTATGATGCCACAGCAGCCGTAGTGTAGTAGTCAGGAAAGACAAGAAAATGCAAATCTGACTCATCTTTATATGTAAATTAGTGTATGGAAGGCTAGGGCTATTGCACAACTACAACTCCTATCATGCTCTGATAGGTTTGTCATTATGGGAGTATTAGTTCGGCTAAGCGTTACAGCAGTGGTTATGATACGATGCTGGGGATAGGGCTGCTGGTTTCTTGTTTTAGATGGTAATTTGCTTTACTGATGCAGAATTAGATCATGAAGGAGGATTACTTTATTGTGCTATGCAGGGCTGTGGAGTCGGGGCTAGTTTTGGCTGGAGTCAGAGTTGGAGTTGGAGTCGGAGCTAGTTTTGGCTGGAGTCGGGAAAAAATGGACCGACTCCAGCTTTTAAAAAAATCTTTAAACAATTTAGAATTGAGTTTTGATATGAATTTTTATTTTAAGATTTGCTCATCAATATATTTTATGAACAACATTCTAATAGATCACCGGCTCTATTACATAAGGGTGGTCAGGGAAAAGTTGACGGTCACTATTTGGCACTTTGTTTCTGAGCTGGAAGAGTCCATTGTGTGGGGGGAGATCTGTGCTGTTCTCTTCCTGGATGCTGGATGACTGTATTTGAGCAGTAGTGTAATATGAAGATATCCTGTGTAATATAGAGGAGGAGAAGACATACAGTAAGTAGTGTAGCAGTAACCTCTGTCCTCAGTGTGGCGTTTTCTCTCTGGGAGAAGATTGTGTGTTTTTCTTCAGTGTTCAATGGCAGCAGCTGTGTTTGTGTGTGTGTGTGTGTGTGCGCGCTATGGCTGCAGCAGGCTGTGTGTGTGTGTTTGTGTGTGTGTGTATGTATGTATGCTATGGCTGCAGCAGGCTGTGTGTGTGTTTGTGTATGTATGTATGTGCGCTATGGCTGCAGCAGGCTGTGTGTGTATGTGTGTGTATGTATGTATGTATGTGTGCTATGGCTGCAGCAGGCTGTGTGTGTGTGTGTGTGTATGTGTGCTATGGCTGCAGCATTCTGTGTGTGTATGCTATGGCTGCAGCAGGCTGTGTGTGTGTGTGCTATGGCTGCAGCAGGCTGTGTGTGTGTGTGTGTGTGTGTGCTATGGCTGCAGCAGGCTCTGTGTGTGCTATGGCTGCAGCAGGCTGTGTGTGTATGCTATGGCTGCAGCAGGCTGTGTGTGTGGATGCTATGGCTACAGCAGGCTGTGTGTGTGTGTGTGTGTGTGTGTATGTGTGCTATGGCTTCAGCATTCTGTGTGTGTATGCTATGGCTGCAGCAGGCTGTGTGTGTGTGTGTGTGTGTGTGTGTGTGTGTGTGCTATGGCTGCAGCAGGCTCTGTGTGTGCTATGGCTGCAGCAGGCTGTGTGTGTGGATGCTATGGCTACAGCAGGCTGTTTGTGTGTGTGTGTGTGTGTATGTGTGCTATGGCTTCAGCATTCTGTGTGTGTATGCTATGGCTGCAGCAGGCTGTGTGTGTGTGTGTGTGCTATGGCTGCAGCAGGCTGTGTGTGTGTATGCTATGGCTGCAGCAGGCTGTGTTTGTGGATGCTATGTCTACAGCAGGCTGTGTGTGTGTGTGTGTGTGTGTGCTATTGCTTGCCCCCACAGTGACCCTCAACATCACTATGTGTGACTCATCAGTATGGCTGACCCCTCTGTGTCACAGGGATTTGGCAGTGTTAGCAGTGTTTCTTTGTGTATGGTGAATATTAATTAGAAACATCGAAGATTGTCAGCAGGAAAAACCACCTGCTCCATCTAGTCTAGTTCTGAGTTGTTCAGGACATGGAGGCTGGAGACTGGCTGCATCCACTGCACACACGGGAGAAGCTGCTGTATATACAGTATTCCTTTATTCACTCAGAAGTTGTAACAGGATTATGTAGGACATTAGGGAGAAGCTGCTGAACCAGTGTGATAATAAATAACTCTACTGGTATCTGACCGGCCATTTATGAAGGAGCAGGAGTCGGAGTCGGAGTCGGTCCTGATAAAATTCAGGAGTCGGAGCTGCGGCTTACCGACTCCACAGCCCTGGGGCTATGCGTATAAAATGATATGGGAGTGATATATAATCTGTACCACAGGTGTTGCAGTTACTATGGAGCTTTCCTTACTGCACTACTGCCCTTACTTGGCAGGCTATGAGGGCAGATGACATCACTTCCTCCTCTCACTGCCCTTACTTGGCAGGCTGTAAGGTTAGATGACATCACTTCCTCCTCTCACTGCCCTTACTTGGCAGGCTGTGAGGGCAGATGACATCACTTCCTCCTCTCACTGCCCTTACTTGGCAGGCTGTAAGGGCAGATGACATCACTCCCTCCTCTCACTGCCCTTACTTGGCAGGCTGTAAGGTTAGATGACATTACTTCCTGCTCTCAGTGCCCTTACTTGGCAGGCTGTGAGGACATATTACATCACTTCCTCCTCTTACTGCCCTTACTTAGCAGGCTGTGAGAGCAGATGACATCACTTCCTGTACACACCCACAGAGTTTGGGAGAACTGCAGATAAGGTGAACAGAGGAATGGGGATAATTGCTGCAAAAGCAAAAAATTACAAAAAATAAAAAAGGGTCTAGGAAGGATCACAGACACTGTCCAGGCGAGTGTGTGCCATGGATCAGGGGGCCCGATCTAATCACAATGTAAAAATCTATGAATGGACAGTACAGAGGTCTTTGTAGTGATCTTTTTACACCTAGGCCTGTAATCATGACAAGGGGGCATCCTCTATGTCTAGAGGAAAGAAGGTTTCACTACCAACAAAGATGGGGATTCTCTACTGTAAGAGCAGTGAGACTATGGAACTCTGCTACATGATGCTATCATGGCTGATTCATTAAAGTTCAAGGGAGGCTTGGATGCTTTTCTTGTAAAATATATTACAGGATATGGGCACTAGATTACATGTGATAGGACGCTGATCCAGGGATTTATTCAGACTTAGAGTCGGGAATGAATTTTTTGTGACAGGGTGATTGGCATCTGCCTTATCAGAGTTTTTTCCTTCCTCTGGATCAACACAGTAGAGTAATAGGTTGAACTTAATGGACTCCTGTCTTTTCCCCACTTTGTTACCAAGAGTGTGTTAGGCTATGTTCACACAACGTCCTAAAAAGAAAAAAGGCGTCCACTTTTTGCGTTTAAGAAGACGTCCGTTATTGCATCATTTTAATATGCTTGGCTAAAATGCATTGAAGTCTATGGAATAACGAACGTCTTTTTCACACATTGTAATGAATGTGTCCGCCTCAAAAGACGTCCGTTATTCAATACAATGTGTGAAAAAGATGTCCGTTAGTCTATAGACTTCAATGCATTATAGCCAAGCATATTAAAGGGGTACTCCAGCAGGGGGGCACTTTTTGCTGGGACCGGGGAGGAGGTGGCCGAGGGAAAAGACGTCCACTCACCTCCCCGGTTCCAGCGGCGGGTCCCGCATTGCTGCGCTCCGCGGTGCCCAGTTCCCGGGTGCTTCCGGGTGTCTGACGCGGGCCCGAGACGTGACGTCTCAGGTCCGCTCAGCCACTCAGTGAAGAAGGCGGGATCCGTTTCAAGTGCGCTCAGATCCCGCCTCCTTCACTGAGTGGCTGAGCGGACCTGAGACGTCACGTCTTGGGCTTGCGTCAGACAACCGATGCGGGACCTGCCGCTGGAACCGGGGAGGTGAGTGGACGTCTTATCCCTCAGCCACCTCCTCCCCCAGCAAAAAAGTGCCCCCCCCCCCGCTGGAGTACCCCTTTATAATGATGCCATAACGGACGTCTTTTTAAACGCAAAAAGCGGACGCCTTTTTCCTTTTTATGACATTGTGTGAACTAAGCCTTAGAGAGTATGACCAGACTTTGGGTGCCCAATGCTGTAAACTAACTAAGTGAGTTTAAGCTAGAGGAAACCTTTATAGTAGTAAAATGAAAAAGATAGAGAATGATCAGAGAGGACATCATTGGCTTTCACTGTTCTTTATTGTACATTAGACTTTATATGATCAGCATGGTAGTTCATGTCCGATCTGCGGCTAGCCAACTACTTGACTCCTGTGTGGTGGTATTACTTGGTCACCATGTGGTTTCTTGCCTACTGTATGCCAGTTGTATGTGGTCGCTGCCTGACTATCATTTTACATCATGGGCTGTAACTATGAAAGCAGTAGCGGTCACAGCAGAATGAGGGGATCTATGCAGCTGCGATAAAGTAATTATTCAGCAGAAAAGCAAGTTAGCAGATTCCTCCACTCTTACCTGACTGGGTTCTCCTTTGTTCTATATAACACTACTATACATCACTTTTGCTGCTATTGTTATATTCGTGCATTGTAGTGTAATATAGTCTACAGTCAACTAAGTGGTGGTTGCCCATCCCTTGCTTTTCTAAGGGGCCCAATGAAGTTGAGTTATGTCTATGTTCAACATTTCTGATGTGGCCATTATTTTTGGAAGCTGGGCTACTGTTTAAACGTTTTTAGGTACTTTCCACCACATTATGTTGCCCTGGGTGTTCTGAGAATTTACCTCACACCCTTACACCCAATCATTAGCCCATGCATTACAATAAATGGTGGCCTATGTGTCCATTCACTTTTTTCTCTTGATTTGAGAAACAGAAGGTTTACATTCTTTTCCATGTTCTCCTTTTTTTGTTGAAACTTAAATTTTGGTCAATTTGTAATTTTATTTATCATTTTAATAAGAATAAGAATTCTAATAAGAATACCAATGTCCTGTGGACACCAGATAAAGGATCTACTAACTTTTCTCAGCTTGACGCTTGTAGTAAAACTCTCTTTACAGCAGATTTCACCTGCTTGTTCCTCAGGCTGTATATGAAAGGGTTAAGCATGGGGATAAAAAGACAAAACACTATACTGACCACCCTGTCATAGGCTGGAGAGTAGATGGAGCTTGGGCGAAAATACATAAATACAACTGTACTGTAGAAGATGATGACCATGGTGAGGTGAGAGGAGCACGTGGAGAAGGTTTTCCATCTTCCTTTTGATGTATGTAGCTTCAGCACGGCTCTTATGATCAGTATGTAGGACACCAAGATGAAGAACAATGGACCAAGGATTATGATGCCGCATTCGATGAACACTCCTATTTGCTCAAGGCTAGAAGGCACTAAACAGGACAACAACATTATCACAGGTAAGTCACAGAAATAGTGAGGTATAACCCACTTACAGTGAGCATGAGAAGAGTTCATGACTGTGTACAGAGTTGAGTGAAGATTTACGATGACCCATGAAGAGGCCACCAGGCAGATACATGTCTTCCGACTCATGATGCTTAAGTAACGCAATGGATGACAGACTGCAGAGTATCGATCAAAGGCCATGATTGCCAGAAGGAAACTGTCCATGTTACCAACTGCCAGGAAGAAGAAGAGCTGCAGGAAGCAACCATGGAAGGAGATGTAGGTGTCTCCAGAGATGAGGCCATACAAGGCCCGTGGAATGGTTATAGAGGTAAAGCAAATATCTACAAATGCCAGATTCCCCATCAGGGCATACATGGGGGTATGAAGTTGAGGTTGTGATATGATAAGCATGGCAATGGAGAGGTTTCCTACAATGCAGATGATGTAAGCTCCCATGAAGATGGAGGAGAGAGGAAGAAGAAGGTCAGGCATGTCAGAAAAACCCAATAAAATAAAGCCATGATGCGTCTCATTCTTCACCTCCATTATAGCTGTGATGAAAACAATGGAGGGGTATTGTGCAATGTCTCTTCTCATACATGTTCAGCTGTGAACATATAACATAGCAAATCAGGGTCAGTAGAAGACCACATGTATCAGAGGGCACTGGGATAGTAAGATAATGCTCTGTTATTTATATGGCCCCAGCATACCCATCAGTGCTCCTCAAAAACTAGTCACATAGACCCACTACCTCACTACCTGCTGGGGTTCACAATCTCGCTCAAGCATAAACACATGAGGGACAATTTCATAGAAGGCCGGTTACCCTGCTAATATGTTCCAGGAGTGTGACTAGAAAGATAAACCCAAAATATCTCATAATAGGATAAATGGAATGGATTTACAGTATGTCTGTTTCTTACCTTACTTTGCAACCTACAGGAAGTCTACAAACCTATGGGAAAGCCACTCGCAGTTTATACTAAGATCATTTGTTCTGCTCTGCCCGCCTGATACTGAGCTGTGTAAAAGACTTAATAAACAATTGCTGGCACCGATATTTAGTGGGCATCGGACTGTGTAATAAAGCCTTTACTATGGTCAACTATGGTTCAGGGCCTGACTGCTTCACTGTACCAAATCACTGAGCCACTAGATGCTGCCATCTAAATATCGGCCAAAGAACAGGCTATGACCTGTCCTACTGATGGTGGCCTTATGTATGTTCATCCTAATTGCCAATGGGGTGACCATCAGGTTACCCAGCTCTCTATATCCTGACTACCTATTCTGGTAGAGTAAAACCTACTACATTGAGCTCCAGAGGATTTCCTTATACCAGCCTAGTTGGTTACCATAAAACTTTTTGCTACCAGGCTTTCCCCATAGTAATGTACAAAAAATGAAATAAAAACATCAGAAAATAGAAATGGATTAGAAAAGAACAGTATTTAGCCATAATTAGTAAAATAAATTGAGGTGAAACATTTCCCTTAAAAATGAGAGATGCAGTAACTCCTGCAGAATATAGCAGTATATGGAATCCTCTGTAGTCTTTGGCGCGCAGGACAGTCACTCACCGGTCATTGTTCTCACCTATGGTCCATCTCTGATTTATCATATCCCACATTTCTCTAGAACTATTAAATTTTGGCTGCCTTAAGCTCTCCAGAATATCTTCAGAAGTCACTTTACAGCATGGAGGAAACAGCAATGATGAGTTATATATCAACCATTGACCAACCGGACATCTAAGTACATCGCCTGTGTCATGACTGATGGTCGTGAGTGTCAGTATTTGTGGTGCAGCATCTGATTCATTGAAAACCCAACTCGAAAACCTGACGTGTTTCATGCAGAACATCCGGCATCACATCCAGTCATCTCTGTGAATGGACTCATCTTATAGAAACATACAGGACACCAGAGGATTTCCCCATCGATCATCTGTGTCCAATTCTAAACCAAGTGGGATCATAAAGCAGTCGTAGGAATCTATGGAGGATCCATTTCCCAGAACACCCAATTACAGGAGCTCATTTACAGAGGGAAAACATCATTATTTCAGAAAGAATTAATGACATCAGACATCGATGTGTAATTGTAGAATATTTCTTATAGTTTTCATCTATTAGACAAAATCACTGGATGTTCAAGATGTTCAATACCTAAATTTCCTAACACTCCAGAAGTCCTGATGCTCCAGTTTTAGGGCAGTAATAATGACCTCTATAGCGGTAAAGTGTTTGGCCATTTATACAAATACTTCAACTGCTTGGCTAAAAGTGTCCAATAAGTTCGTGAAGGGATGTACTGGAAGAAGGAAAAATGAGCAAATATAAGGATCTGGGTGACTGTGACAAGAGCCAAATAGTGATGTGTAGTTTCCGTGGTCAGAGTATCTCCAGAACATTTGTCTTGTGGGGTGTTCCTGGTATAGAGTGGTTAGTACCAACCAAAAGTGTCCAAGTAAGGACAATCATGGACCCAGCGACAGGATCATGGGGACATGTGCGTGTGCATGACACATGCTGATCCTTGACCACCACCGAAAGTGTCTACAATGGACTCTGGACAGGAGTGGAGCCTGGAGAACAGGGAGAAGATGCCTGATCTGATAAGTCAAGTTCTCTACCATGTCGACAGCCATTTGTTTCACTTACCTAGGAGGAAGAGATGGCACCAGGTTGATCTATGGAAAGAAGAGAAGATAGCAGGGGCAGTGTGATGGGCAATGTTCTTATGGAAACCTTGTGTCCTGGCATCATGTGGATGTTACCGTGACATGTACCACCTACTTTCATGCCCCCCTTCATGGCAGTGGTCAGCTGGATAATGCCCCAGGGGTTACACTGAACAAAGACATTGTTCAGCAATGATGAACATGAGAAAGAGATCAAGCCCATCCATGGAGGCCACATCTCACACCTTACAGGATCTGTTGTTGATCCCACAGGGAACCTGTCTACACCTCATACCTCACAGGATTATGGGGTCCACACCTCATACCTTACAAGACCCGATACTGATGTCTTGATTAGGAGTAAAGATGAATCACGTATACATACTCCTGACAAAGCCACTTGTGTGAGGCAATGTGTGTGGGGTTTCCACTCACCCACGGGACCCTTACACTGGTATTCGGCCATACATGCCTTTATTTGCCTATGCCTCCTAGCAACAGTGTATTTTCTGGCTTACAGGTGGATAAGGCAGTACAGGTCTAATGGGCCATTTGCCCGGTGGGAGTTAGGCTGAGATTCTGGACATGGGATGGAGTGAAGGGTTCATGTTGAAGGGGCAATCCAGATAAAACAGAACTGTTTTCAAATCAGCTATTTTCCGAAAACCATTAAGATTTGTAAATTACCTTTGTTTAAAAAATCTCCAGTCTTCCAGTACTGATCAGCTGCTGTATGTCCTGCAGGAAGTGGTGTATTCTTTCCGGTCAGACAAAATGCTCTCTGCTGTCACCTCTGCCCATGTTAGGAACTGTCCAGAGCAGCAGCAAATCTTCTGCTCTCCAGACTGAAAAGAATACACACCACCTACTGCAGGACACACAGCAGCTGATAAGTCCTAGAAGGCTTGAGTTTTAACTAGGCTTAAATTAAAAATCTGAATAACTTTCAGGCACCAGTTGATTTAAACACTCCCCCCTCCGGAATACCCTTTTAAATGATTTTAAAGTGTCGCTGTCGTTATAACTTTCAAAATCTAAACCAAAAGTAGATGTGATATAAATCAAGATTGCAATATACATTCATTATTTTTTTAGTCATCATGGAGAAAACAGGAAGTCCAGTGTTTCCCAGGCCATCTGAGCCCTCACAGAGAAGGCAGTCATGTGATTGATATACACATTGAGCCGTGTCTCTCTGTACCGGCCGGAAGTCCTGTGTTTAGTCTGTTTTTTTTTTAATCAGCACAAGTTAGAAAATCTGCCTTCAGGAGACTGGACCTGGATACAGTAAGTATAGCTGCCTTCAGGAGACTGGACCTGGATACAGTAAGTATAGCTGTTATATAGCAGCCTTCAGGAGACTGGACCTGGATACAGTAAGTATAGCTGTTATATAGCTGCCTTCAGGAGACTGGACCTGGATACAGTAAGTATAGCTGTTATATAGCTGCCTTCAGGAGACTGGACCTGGATACAGTAAGTATAGCTGTTATATAGCTGCCTTCAGGAGACTGGACCTGGATACAGTAAGTATAGCTGTTATATAGCTGCCTTCAGGAGACTGGACCTGGATACAGTAAGTATAGCTGTTATATAGCTGCCTTCAGGAGACTGGACCTGGATACAGTAAGTATAGCTGTTATATAGCTGCCTTCAGGAGACTGGACCTGGATACAGTAAGTATAGCTGTTATATAGCTGCCTTCAGGAGACTGGACCTGGATACAGTAAGTATAGCTGTTATATAGCTGCCTTCAGGAGACTGGACCTGGATACAGTAAGTATAGCTGCCTTCAGGAGACTGGACCTGGATACAGTAAGTATAGCTGTTATATAGCAGCCTTCAGGAGACTGGACCTGGATACAGTAAGTATAGCTGTTATATAGCTGCCTTCAGGAGACTGGACCTGGATACAGTAAGTATAGCTGTTATATAGCAGCCTTCAGGAGACTAGTCCTGGATACAGTAAGTATAGCTGTTATATAGCAGCCTTCAGGAGACTGGACCTGGATACAGTAAGTATAGCTGTTATATAGCTGCCTTCAGGAGACTAGTCCTGGATACAGTAAGTATAGCTGTTATATAGCTGCCATCAGGAGACTGGTCCTGGATACAGTAAGTATAGCTGTTATATAACTGCCCTCAGGAGACTGGACCTATATACAGTAAGTATAGCTGTTATATAGCAGCCTTCAGGAGAGTGGACCTAGATACAGTAAGTATAGCTGTTATATAGCTGCCTTTAGAAGACTGGACCTGGATTTCTGGTAAGTTCAGCTTTGTTTTACAGCTGAACAACAACAACAAAAAAATGAATGTAAATTGCAAACTTGCTTTATTTCACATCTACTGTTGATTTCGATTTTGAAAGTTATAACAACAGGGACACTTTAAAGTTTCTTCTCACAGTGTAATTGTTGAGCTGCCACTCATAGCCTGCACAGAGTGATCTCCAATGACGACTATTTATCTTTTTAAATGGCATTTTCAAAGTTGACAGTGGCAGTTAATCAACATTGGTGGGGCATCATTGGTGGTATATGGGTCGGATTATCTCCCTGCAATGCTATAGTGAGGAGCCAATCTGTTGTCATGGCAGTTCAAAGCCTTTACTAGGCCTCCATGTCTGCCACGACTGACCTACTGTTATAGCTTGACATAGAAAAGCTGTGATAATAGAATTCTGAACTAATAGCGTTGCATTAAAGGGGTTATCCAGTGCTGCAAAAACATGGTCACTTTCTTCCAGAGACAGCCCTACTTTTGTCTCCAGCTTGGGCAGGGTTTTGCTGCTCAGTTCCATTGAAGTGAATGGAGCTTAATTGCAAACCGCACCTGGGCTGGAGACAAGAGTCATGCTGTCTCTTAAAGAAAGTGGCCATGTTTTTGTAGCACTGGATAACCCCTTTAATGTGTATGGGCTAATGATTGCTAGGAGGACTACAAAAGTGTAAATAAAAAACAACAGCAAAAACCTATCATGGTCCGAATGGGGCAATGCTGGGCATATTTATAGAAATTAGTTTATTTATAAAAGTTTATTTTTTTAAACTACTAAAACAAAACCATAAGCTATATAAATACTATATCACTGTAATTGTAATGACCCACACAATACAGAATAGCAGTTTTATTGTAGACTGAATTGTGTAAAAAAAATATTTGTCTATTTTCATTATTATTCTTTCAGTTTAGCAGTACTTGATATGGTAAAACGAGTGCTCACAAAGTACCATTGGTCCCACAAAAAACTATTCCTCAGATAGCTCTGTAGATAGAGAAAGCAGATGTGGGTTTTACAAAGTAAGGAAGAAAAAAAAAGGGGTTGATTATAGAATTAGCTCTATATGAAAGGGGCATGCACTTGGGTGGTAGTAGTGCACACTATACTAATCATCTAGTTACGTCATGAAAGTAAATGTTTGCAGAATGAACTGACCCTTGTTCATGTTTTGTAGGACAGGCACAAAGGGGGACATTTAGCAAGTAGTCTAATGTGTGTGACTCTTCTAATGAGGATTGGTGTATATTGTTTGTGACTGATTTATTAAAATGTAGCAAAAATGCAAAAATTGCGCAAGCATATTCACCTGGCACTGACCGAATGCAGGCCTGCACCTTTTTGTGCGACTTTTAAAAAAGTCGCAAATGATGAACTAGGCGCTAATCCCGGATTATGCAAACTTTTGGGTGAATAATCGACTACTCGTTCATAAATAGAATTTAGACCAAAAATGGGTGGAAAATCCAATTATTCACCTAAAATTAGGCGCAAAACCCTTGATAGATTTCCCCCCAAAAGTTTATTTACATGTGAATAAGTTCAAGAATAGACACAATACGCTAAATAGAGGCTTATAGACTATTGTAGAGCAATGTACATCTATGCATCATGAGACTTTTTTAGAGTCATCTTTGTATCTTTAAATTTAATATAATCCATAATAATAGAATCCATGCGTATATACCGGTAGATGTACCTGAAGGCTTGTCTTGGTTCATTTTGGTGACTTTATGTGATGTCTGCTACAATGGAAGATAACTTTTAGGCACTTGGATATGATAAAATGGTTGTTTAATTACACATAATAGTGACATATTGAAAGCTATATCATCAGGTCATGCGTGATTCAGGAGAAGACAAAAGCCCAGTAATGCTGGCACACTACATCTGGTGCAAAGAGTGTTGTGCTAGTAGCATAACATACTTGGCAAGAAAGCAGGGATGTCTGTCTTTGTCCGCCATTGTGACAGATGTCTGTACTCCCTTGCAAAGTGCCTTAATGCTATTACCATAGGGCTTTATTGAGAGAAAACAGGGACAGTAAGCTAGGGATGTTGTATGCATCAATAGCTTTCTGTTAAATACACTACCCAGAAATGTTAGGCCAGAGGTGGCTTACCTAATGTACTATTGCTTAAAACCATGGTTATAAGCAAAAATAGAAGCATTAAGGCATTAGAATGAGGCATTAAACAATGTAGGATCCAAAAGAAGTTCCTGCAGCCTCACAGGCCAGCTGCTGCAATTTAATGAGCTTGCTGATGTATTGCCCGCTCAGCCAGTGACTATCCTGCCCCAATCAATGATTGGCTGAGTGGGCAATCCATTTGCTGGGTACTTGATGTTGCAGCAGCAGGAGCTTCAGGTGGCCAGCAGCTGTCAGAAATCGGTAAGGCAGCGCTTCGGGGATGGGTAAGTATACTTACTTTACTATGGTTCTGCAGCCCTCTGCCTACCTGTGATTTTTTATTTTCATGGGGCTTCTCCTTTAAATAAATTGGTGAATGAGGGGTTTCTTTTCTGACACTTTCTTGCTTTGTTACAGACTAGGCTGCCTTATAATGTTTTTTTTTTTGCAATACAGAAGATCAGAAAATGTAGAGCTGAAGCTTCTGTGAATGTCAAATTGGCTGATGGAAACCTGGACTTTTTCTTAGATAACTAACAGACATGATTTTATGATGACTGCTCAGGGACCTACCATGGATTGAAACATCCAAATTCACATCGTCCTTGAACTTCAAACCTTCCTAGTCTTCTGGTATAGGGGGAATAGGGGATACAGACCCCAACTGTTATTTCCATGGAGAAGGTCAAAGCAGTGTACTAACAGCAGTGTCAGTAAAGGCAATTTATAGCAATCCTAACAAAGACCAATCAATGTCGGAGGTTTATTAGTGAAATGTACAGACTCCAATAGGAACAGGAACATCTTCACTACCTGTGTCTGCCACAAAGAACACGTAGAAACCAGGAGATACCAACATGAATTATATGTAGACTATTTTAATTTTGAGACATTGGTCACAGATTCCACCTAATATATCCCTTTAGAACTTTTCCTGGCATGAAACAGAGACATAAAAGAAACGAGATGTGACTAAAGCCTAATATACATACATCTCAGACCTCATGTTCTTTCATTCGTTTCTGACCATCTGTCCGGCCAAATTGCATTACCTTCTTAATAGCATTTTTTACTTCCTTGTTCCTCAGGGTATATATAAATGGGTTGAGCATTGGTGTTATGATACTGTACACCACACTTATAACCCGATCGTAGGTTGCAGAATAGAGGGAACTTGGACGAAAGTACATAAAAATAACTGAGCTGTAGAAGAAGATGACCACAGTCAAGTGGGAGGAACATGTGGAGAAGGTTCGACGACGGCCTTTGGCTGTACTTAGTTTCAACACAGCTCTAATGATGAGAACATAGGAGCCCAAAATGAACAACATGGGTCCCATGACTATTAGTGAGCCTTCAATGAAGACGACCATTTGCTGAGCAGAAGTGTCGGTGCAGGAGAGTAAGAGCATGGCTGGAACATCACAAAAATAGTGGTGGATGACCCAACTACAGTATGGAAGAGTGGATGTCATGGCAGTAAACAAAGTGGAGTGAAGACTTACTATAATCCATGAGGAAGTCAGTAGACGGCTGCAGGTCCTTCTGCTCATGATGGTTGTGTAATGCAATGGCTGACAGATTGCAGCATATCTATCTAGGGCCATGATGGCCAGCAAAAAGCTGTCCATGTTACCTACCATGTGGAACAGGAAGAGCTGAATGAAACAACCATGAAATGAGATGGACAAATCTTGGGAGATGAGACTAAAAATAGCTCTGGGAACAGTGATAGAAGTCAGGCAAATATCTACAAAGGAAAGGTTCCCCAACAAGAAGTACATTGGGGTGTGGAGTTGAGACTGGGATGAGATGAGCATGAGGATAAGCATGTTTCCTATAATACAGAGAATGTAGGTGCCCATGAAAAATGAGAAAAGGGGCAATCGGAGATTTGACTTCTCTGAAAGACCAAGAAGAGTGAAACTAATGAAGGTTTGATTCTGTAGATCCATATCTTTAGAGATGTCAAAATTATTGGAGAAGTGTTTAACATAGAGTCTTCAAGGGACGGTGATATATATAAAGAATGTCCCCTTCTGAAATTCCATTGCCATGTGCAGCTGGTGAAACTATATAATGAAGGCTGCAGGTGATATGAGACAACATTGTGACCTTCAAGGTCCATCAATGGTCCATATTATCCGTAAGAGATGTGTATAATCATGGTCATGGAAGGTTAGAAAATATAGAAACATTTATTATAAGAACATATAAAAACATATTTAGATACCTCAAGGTTGGAGTGAATTCTCAATGTGGCTCAGTTCTCGAGGTTCTGGTTGGTGAATGGTGAATTGTCTACAAATATAAGAACCTTGGAAACTAGATCAATGTTATTTTTTCCTTCAATTAAACTAGAAAATGTCATCAGGAGATTTGCATTGAATTAAAAGAAAAAATTAAACCATTTTGGAGCTATATAATAAAAAAAACAGTGGAGGCCTCCTAGCCGAATGTGCAGTCCAGCTTATTGATGATGTCTACATGATTTTTCTATGGACTGTGAATGTCCTCTCCAGAGAAATAATTATTTCTACCATGGCTGTCAATGAATTACAACTTGTACAAAACTATCATGCAAAGCAGTGGTCTTCAATCTGAGCCCCTTGGCTGTTGGTCAACTAAAACATCCGGAGGACTTGTGACCCCTTGGTACTATGGCCTAGTGAAAACACCTAGACGTTGAACCCTTGATGTCAAGATTGAATACCATCATGCCAGTGTTCTGAAACCAAGTGTAGAGACTTTGCCAACTGAGTGAGCACTGTTAAGCATTGTGAACATGTTCAATGTAACCACCAAGCTTAAAGTTCCTTACCTGAATAAAGTGTACAAAGAGTCTACAAGCAAGGACTGTATCTGTTAATTTAACTGCTGACTCCCTTCTCAGCAGGGTGGTCACCTCTAGGGCCTTGATCATTACCCACAGCCTGTGCAGGATTAGCCCTTACACAGAGGAGTTACCTACAAGACCACCACATATAGGTTGATATGTGGGAAAAGACCATGTTTCATGTCAATATGAAAGCAGAAAGCATTGCTGAACCAGGGCCGATAGGACGGGGTGAGGAAGAGGGCTCAGGCGAGTAAATTTTTTTGATTCCATTTTTAATTCAACCAAGAGGGTACAATACAACTTTGTAATATTGAAAAGCCTTTTAAAAGTGATCTATAAATGGTGTGGATGGACAGGATGATAGAGGCAAATGACAGTACCCTAGCCCTGACCACACACTGTAATGTAATGTAGAGTGTCGGTATTTCTGAGAAAAGAAATAATCTCACATTGCAAGAATGAACTTCTGTCTTGTGCACGAACCTGTCATGCTGAAAACCATAATAGTCACAGGCAGCGCAGCCCGAACGTATCTTCCACTTCTTTTATTCTAACATGAATTCTGTCCTGCCTGAATCCCAGCTAGATGTATCAGCCCTGAGCCACCCGAGGGGATGCGACATCTCCCACACAAACCAATTACCAGTACTTGGCTTTGGGAATAGAACAAATAAACCATAAAATTAAAATCTCTGCTGTGACTAAATGGGGCCCATTTACTGAGAAAATGGAAATAATTTGCATTCCCACACAGGTCTGAATGTCCCACCCCCAGAGACCCGGTCCTCCACTAACTGGCTTAGAAAACTTATATCTTAATAATTCATAATTAAAACAACAAAACTTGTAAGTGGGTCAGAAGTATAGATGTTATACTGTGTTCACAATACTAGCGACACTGCAATAAATTTATTTTGGCTTTTTCCATTACAACTATCATTAGTTTGGAATCTTAAAGGAGTAGTGCGGCGCTAAGAAATTATTCACTAAATAACACACAATACAAAGTTATACAACTGAGCAGCCGGTGACGAGGCAGAGGGGGGCCGGCATCAGGGGCGGCTGCAGCAATTCGGCCGGCCTCTTGAAGATTACGTCGTTGACAGAAGATAGGGGACGGGGACGACACGCGTCAGGTATGTATGTTACACTACACTTCCGGGTCCACGTGCGGGGGTGTGGGAACACGGGGAAGGGGGCGATTAACATACATAACATACATTACAAAGTTGTATAACTTTGTAATGTGTGTTATTTTGTGAATAATTTCTTAGCGCCGCACTACCCCTTTAAATGGATACTCTGACATCAGGTAAAAAAATAATAAACCTGCTGCAGAAGCATACAGCATTACTTACCTGTTTGTCCCAGTTCTGAAACCACCAAAAATCTAACTATCTTAGATGTATCCTGTGGATAGTGGAAAAGTTGATTTTGCCCGGGCTCTTTAAGCCACTTGGTATGGGTATTGCTCCTTACCTCTACAGGTCCTTATGGCAGCTGCACCACTAAATAATCTGTTAATAGGACAAACTAGAATTTACGTTAAGCCTGGGGACCTTGACTAAGCACCTGACTGCCGTGTCTCTGGTACTCAGAATGGTGGGTTTTAATGGTCATTGTTTTTTAATAATGTCCTCCCATTTGATATACTGTGTGATTCTTAACATGTTTGTATCTCAACAAAATTTTCTATACCCCAGAACAACAGCTCCAAAGTCTTGGCCATTAGGTGTCTCACTTCATGGAAATCTGCTGTCCACTGCATGTAATCAGGGAAAATCTGTCTCTAGTAACAGACAGAATGTGACAAAATTTCAGGAAGTGGGGTTGGGGCTTACCATGTACTGAAGAAAGAGAGCCTGACAAGGTCTGGACTGTGTGCCTGCAAGCTGGAACAAAATGATTTACACTGTGTTCTGTAAATCAAGGCGTCCCTCTCTTCTCTAACCATCCACAAAGCTCAGGGCACCTGTCCTTTGTGTAAATACCAGTGCCCCTACTGCTGTATGTAAACATTGTTGCAGTGTAAGGGTCCTATTCCATGGGATCCCTTGATAAAGCCACGCGAAATGCGCGTAGGGTGAGTGGGTGAGTGGGACTACATTGAATGCACTCATCCTCCATTGCTTACAAATATCGGACACTAGTCATTTTTTGTGTGGGAAGATACTTATTTGTGTATCTCCCTTATTCTCTAGGGCTTCTGCCCGGCTATATATCTATTACTAATTGCTGTATATAATAATATTTAGTGCGCCATCTAGTGGAGGCTGCCTGCATTCTTTAAACTACATACATCTTTGGTAGCATGTGCAATATATGATCCTATAAAGAACGTTTATATCTCCCCTCACTGTCTGTATGTTTTTTCCATCTGTTTGGGGGTTTTTTTTATTTCCCTTTTCGTATTTTTTTCTCTCTTTTTTTCTTGATATCGTGTTGTATTTTATTCATATGAATTGTCTAAATAAAAATTTTCGATATATTTACTTATGATTGTCCCGCATTTTTTGATCCTTCATGGGATTTTTTCTTTTTGTGTTTGACATTTTTTTAATTGCAGACGATGTGGCTGGAAACCAAAACCAGAAGTGGATTCAAATAGGATTAAAAATATAAAGGGAGGACTTGTAGTTCTCTTTTCTGTTGGATCCTCTTCTGGTTTTGACACACAAACTGTAGTGACAGTTTTCCAATAAAACTGCCGTATGTGTTTCCAGCCTAAAAAAATACTGTGTAAACATAGGCTTAAACTGAAAGTAAAAAAATTCCTTCTTTCACATACACACCTGTCCCTTAAAGGAGAGGGCCCTTAATGTGGGAACTAGGGATGGTCCGAACCTGCCGAGGTTCGGGTTCGTATGAACCCGAACGCTCGGCAGCAGATTCCCGCTCTCTGTCCGATATGGCTGTATCCCAGTTTTCCAGGCGGTTCTCCTGCTGGATCCGCCCGCTCCACAGAGCGGGCAGACAGCGGGAATCATTACCGAGGCTTCGGGTTCGTACGGACCCAAACCGAACTCGGTTCGGACCATCCCTAGTGGGAACATATGGTACCTTACCCTCTTATGGCTAACTCCTGTTGGGCCCACACATTCAAACATGCGATGGAGAGGGCATGGTTTACCTGGTGGTCTTGTCCTATTCTTTCTGTTTTCGATCTAAAATCTTTTCTTATAGGTCAGCACTTTAAAACTTAAAACTCTAAACATTAGCTTGGAAATATTCTACTGCACCTTCCCTAGATGAGATTATTAGGAGAGTAAATTTGTAATAGCACAATGAATTACGTTTCTCTGTGTTAACTTCCAAAATGCAATAAAAATCTATCCAATAATAAAATATCGATATTATATTAATAGGATAATGTTCAAAAACATTCCACAAAAATATTCTCAGTTCTCATCATCTGCTTCTTTCATCCATTTGCGACCATCTCTCCGACCCAATTGCATTACCTTCTCCACAGCAATTTTGACTTCCTTGTTCCTCAGGGTATATATAAATGGGTTGAGTGTTGGTGTTATGACGCTGTACACCACACTTATGACCCGATCGTAGGTTGCAGAATAGATGGAAATTGGACGACAGTACATGAAAATAACTGAGCTGTAGAAGATGAAGACAGTAGTTAAGTGTGAAGAACATGTGCAGAAGGTTCGTTGGCCACCTGTGGATGTACGCAGTTTCAATACGACTCTAATGATGAGAACATAGGAGCCCAAGATGAACAACATGGGCACCATGAGCATTAGTGAGCCTTCAATGAAGACAACCATTTGCTGAGCAGTAGTGTCTATGCAGCAGAGTGAGAGCATAGCTGGGATATCACAGAAGTAGTGGTGGATGACCCGACCACAGTAGGGAAGACTGGAAGTCATGACTGTAAACAGAGTTGCGTTAAGGATTACTATAATCCAAGAAGAAGTAAGCATACCAGCGCAAGTCCTGCTGTTCACGATGGTTGTGTAATATAATGGCTGACAGATTGCAGCATACCTATCAAAGGCCATTATAGCCAGTAAAAAGTTTTCCATGTTACCCGCCATGTGGAACAGGAAAAGTTGAGAGAAACAGCCATGAAACGAGATGGACAAGTTCTGGGAGAGTAGGCTAGAAAGAGCCCGAGGGACAGTGATAGAAGTCAGGCAAACATCTATAAAGGAAAGGTTCCCGAGAAAGAAGTACATTGGGGTGTGGAGCTGAGACTGGGTTGAGATGAGCATGAGGATAAGAATGTTGCTAATAATACAGAAGATGTAGGCCCCCATGAAAAATGAGAAAAGGGGCAGTCGGAGAGAGGGCTTCTCTGAGAGGCCCAGTAGAATAAAACGCATGAAGGTTTGATTTCCTAGATCCATATCAACAGAGATGTCAAGACTGGGGCCTGCAATACAGATCAGTTCTTAGGGGCATCATAATCCACAGAATATAGAATATGATGGATGTTTCCAAAGATAAATACCTAAACAAAATATAAACCTCGTAAAACCAGATCTGTTATTTTTTTTCCATCCATACAACTAAGAAATATCCATAATCCTAAAAATTCTGAAGATTTGTGGTGAATAAAAAAATAAATGAAAATAAAAGGATATTGGAGCAAGACCCTCCGGGACAGTGGCGGCCCATAGAATAGAACCAGATATGACGACCCACTTACAAATGATACAGGCGGGATTTGTACACTTGCAAGAGCTGGAAGTACATTTGGTAACCACTGATGTCGCACTTCATTGTCTGGCAGTGTAAAGTGTCTCTACCACTGTGGAAAGATATAAAAGAAGAAGAAAGAAAAAAATCAATTCCACATCTGCAAGAAGAAGCTTATGATCACTACCCACACCTGTCATGCTGAGGGTCATTATGGTTAGGAGCCACATAAGGCAAGCACATTCCCTGCTCCTTGTCATCCATCATTTATTCAGTAACCTACACTACATTTATCAGCCGTGAGCCACTCGAGGGATACGGCATTACACAAACCAATTACCATTATATGGCTTCGGGAATAGAATAAATAACCCACAAAAGCTAAAATTCTGCAAAAGCACACAAAGTCCCCATGGCTCCATACTAGTCCCTAATGGAACTGATAAACATTTTTTACATACTGTATTAACCAAATGTATATCTATGAAATTGGAGACGTACTAAGTTTTGGAGATTCTATTTGCCATTTTTACTCTCAAAAAGGCTTGACCCTATCTTACCAAACTATAGACATTCTCAGAGGAGTATCCTATGATCCTAGCTAAGTTCTGTTAAAGAATCTATGTTGTTATCTAAGGTTGGGTTTGTTACATTACCATCTGAAGTAAATCTAGTTTTTACATATGCAATATGTTAGGTTTTGTAGTAAGCATAGTGCAGATAAAGGGGTTATCTAGGAATTGAAAAAAAAACCCCATCTGATTTCTTCCAAAAATAGCACCGCATCTGTCCTTAGGTTCTTTGTGCTATTATAACTCAGTTCCATTCACTTCAATAAAACTGAGCAGTAATACTACACAAACTGAGGACAAGATCAGTGCTGTTGATTGTATCTATGCCATAAGGGGTGAGGAGCAAACTGAGATTCATTACATACTTTGCAAAAAGTTATTTTTTGCAGTTTGTAAGGAGTTTGTAAAGATGGCGGCTGCAATTTAAAACACATAAAAAAACAAAACAGAGCCTATACTATGGGTCTCTGGTGTCTCCCGCCAGCTTCTTTTGTGTATATTTACTTATCACAGCATGTTGTTGTTCCGGTGTTGCTGTTAGAAACAAAAAACAGGAGCATCGGAAGGTAAACATGCTGTGATAAGTTGGCGGGGGAGAAAGCAATTGACATACATAGGGAGCATGTCTATGGAAAGCTAGTACACAGAAAACTAACTGTATGCAACTGTTGAACTCCCCAAAAAATATAATAATGTAAATATGGTCTATCTGTGCTCCTATAGCCAACAATAGTCCCCCTACTACAGTATATAGGTCAGCATTGTAAATTTTTGCCAATAGAAGTAACCACTATCTAACTTATTGACATATGCAGTAAATCTAAGTTGTCTGATGGGATTCCTGGTCTGTATGCAGATATTACTGCTGATGGCGTCACACAGGACTTTTTGGAAGCTCTATACCAGCAAGTGAAGTACACCCCACTGTTCGAGACGCACTCCTCACAGAAAATATTTACAGATTTGTCTAGCAGCAGAAGAACACGGATCCTCTGTGTCTTCTGCCAGCTTCTTTTGTGTATATTTGTATGCAGTAAGCTTGTTTTGTGACAGTATGTATATAGCAAAGTTGGTATATATATATATATATTTACATATGCAGTAACTTTGGTTTTCTTCCTACCTCTATCTAGTGTGCTTCATATCAAATTACTATCATATTTAATAATAATGTTACAGAGCAGTACAACAGTAGTGAATCAGTGAATACAAGACCAAACTTTTTGCAAAGCTCTTAATGAGTTTGTACACGTGGTGGCCACACAAGAAAGCACAAAAAAAGAAAATAAAAACAGACCATACTTACCTGTCCACTTGCTTGGTGTTCGCCTGCAGGTCTCTTATGGTCTTCGCTGATTGCAGCCATCTCCAGCCAGCTCGTACTTTGTCAGCCCTTGTGTTTCCCATCTTCTCCATTATTGTACAGTAACTTATATGACATATTCTGCTGTTTCTAAATGTTTGTTTCATTTGTTTTACATAAATAAAAAAAAATCATTATTTTTGGGATGTGGAACCAATTGTCTGCATTTCAATGATTTCTTATAGGAAAATTTGCTTTTGTTTAAGAGTGGATTTGGATTACAAGCACGGTCCCAGAACAAATTATGCTCATAATCCAATGCACCACTGTATGTATGTATGTATATATATATATATATATATATATATATATATATATTATAGCAACAGAAAGAGCATATTGCATAAATACTAGAGATGAGCGAACCGGGTTCGAGTTCGAGTCAATCCGAACGTTCGGCATTTGATTAGCGGTGGCTGCTGAACTTGGATAAAGCTCTAAGGTTGTCTGGAAAACATGGATACAGCCAATGACTATATCCATGATTTCCACATAGCCTTAGGGCTTTATCCAAGTTCAGCAGCCACCGCTAATCAAATGCCGAACTATCTGGTTCGGATGGACTCGAGCATGCTCCAGGTTCGCTCATCTCTAATAAATACATGAACAGAATCAAACTTATTACATAGGTAAAATAAAAAAGAGAAGCTTACTGCATAGATATGGCAACAGAACCAAGCTTTTTACATAGTTAAAGTAAAAAAAGACAAGCTTAATGCACAAATTAGGTAAATTTACAACATTAGGCTATGTTCACACTACGTAAAAAACACGGCCGTATTTCATAACAACAGTCGTGTTTGCGCAAACACGGCTCTTAAGAAATACGGCTATGTTTTTTACGTAGTGTGAACCTGGCCTTAGTATGGTAAATGAACCAAATTTATTGTATAAACAACATAGATGAACATTACTAAGCTTGCTAGATAAATGCTATAAAAAACAAGCTTACTGCACAGATATGGTGACACAACCAAGCTTATTACATACATATAAGAACAGAACCAAACCTGCTGCAAAAATATGTAACCCTTAGCTATGCATAAGAAAAGGAGGTAAGCAGTACAGATATGAGATCTTACTCCATATCATTCTGCCATATTATCAGATTTCTGAAAATATAACATTTCCTGTATTGGAGCCGGGGGATTCAGAGAAACCTTTCCCCATCTTTCTGTATAGGTCACTATGAATCTTTGGTCACTGAAAACCCAGACATTTCATTGTATAAAATATACTAATCCATGAATTTTAATTTAATGGGTAATTTATTCTATTCCCAAAGCCAAATATTGATAATTGGTCGGTATGTGAGATGTGGTATCCTCTGGAGTCACTTGTGCTTGTATATCTAAATGTGATTCAGGCAGAACGGGATTCATGATACATATGCGGATTGGGGAGTATGTGCGACTTGTGACACCTATGTCTGTGATTCCCTCAGGATGAACGGTTTGTGCACAGGACAATGACTATTGTGTTACTACTGGACATGTGATGATTTCTTCTTCTCTTTTTCCTCTTTTCTATCTGTCCTCAGGAGCAGAGATTCTTTTCATTGCTTTAAAATCAAAGTACAAATCACTGATCTAAAAAGGAGATCTCCAACTTGTGGCCCTTCAGCTGCTGTAAAATTACAATTCCATCTATACCCTGATAGCCTTTGTGTCATGTCACTGACCACACTCCCGTATAATTGCCCCCCACACAACATTGGAGGTCGGTCTCTGCTGTCAAGAATGCCTGGCCTCCAATCCATGTTAGGGGGAGTCCAAGGATGGCCTATTAGGAGCTTGTTTGGCAAGGGATTTAATTTATTTGGGTAGCTAAGGTTCATAGCTGCCCGTGATAGTTTTGACTTTCCCAGCTTCACTAGCTTTCCTATTGATATTGCATCCTGTGTTTTTACCCTCTGCTTGTTCTCCCCTTACCTTGACTTTTTCTTCCGATTCTGTACTGCACTCCGATCTGTGATTCTGACTTCGGCTTGTTATTTGGTTTTCCCTTCTGATTTGGTTCTGTTATTGCTCTCTCGGTTCTGATCTTTTGGCTTGTTATTGATATTCTTCCTGACTGATTTGAGGTTAAGACATTACAAAAGATAGGCTGTATCCCAGTTTTCTAGGCGTTCCTTACGCTGTATCCCCCCGCTGCACGGAGGCGGCAGACAGCTGGAGTCAGATGCAGAGATTTTTGGTTCGTACGAACCAGAAATCCGGCAGGTTCGCTCATCTCTAGACATTACCTTTGGTATTGATTCGGACAATTGACTTCTCTCCCCTGACAGCCCCAGCACATCAGTAGTGTAGGTTCTGTCTCCCAGTTGGGGTCTGCCTCCTAGGATAGCACGTCAAGTGGGCAGGCACAGAGGACCAGGCTCAGATAGGGTTCACTGTACCTTCCTTACGTGACACTGTGTGTATAAATTTCCAGGCAGCCATGGAAGAGCCACATTACACTATAAGGTGGAGAGAAACATGGCTGAATTATAAACAAGGAATCTTTACTCTCCGATTTACACTATGTCTGGAGTGACCTAAACGTCATCATCTAAAAGATACAAAAGTCACTGGTGAAATGTTTTCGTGCAAACTGATAGAATGTTTTTCTACTAACGTAAGTTAGTCTGTCCAAAACGTTTTCTTCTTACATCTTCTTATTGTACTCCTCAGCTTTTTATATGTTATTTTGTTTTACTAAACAGGTCCTTAGGTGATATCTTTTTGTCCACTATTATAGGGTTCATCAGATATGCTTAGACCATATACATTTGCAGTGTCATTCTGAGATCTCACTCCTACCAAGAATCTCTATTGCTTACAGCATTACTATGGCATCAGCAGTCATAGTCTTGAGATCTCTGATGATATGGATCTAAAGAACCAATCCTTTATAAGCTTCACTCTTCTGGGCCTATCAGAGAAGCCAAATCTCCGACTGCCCCTTTTCTCTTTTTTCATGGGTGCCTACATTCTCTGTGTTATGGGCAATGTGCTTATCCTCATGCTCATCTCATCCCAGTCTCGGCTCCACACCCCAATGTACTTCTTGTTGGGGAGTCTTTCCTTTGTAGATGTTTGCCTCACATCTGTCACCATTCCCCGTACTCTTTATAGCCTCATCTCCCAGGATTTGTCCATTTCATTTAATGGTTGTTTCATCCAGCTCTTCCTGTTCCTCATGGCAGGTAACATGGACAGCTTTTTGTTGGCCATCATGGCCCTGGACAGATATGCTGCAATCTGCAAACCATTACATTACAGAGCCATCATGAGTAAGAGGACGTGCATCTCTCTGCTGACTTTTTCATTCTTTCTAGTGAGCTTTAATGGGACTCTTCACGCCACCATGACCTCTACTCTTTCCTACTGTGATTGGGTCATTCACCACTACTACTGTGATATCCCAGTCCTGCTCTCACTCTCCTGCACTGACACATCTGCCCAGCAAATGGTCCTCTACATTGAAGGCTCAGTAATGGTCATGGGACCCATGTTGGTTATCCTGGGCTCCTACATCCTCATCATTAGAGCTGTGTTAAAACTACGTACATCTAAAGGCAGCAATCAGACCTTCTCTACATGTTCCTCCCACTTAACTATGGTCTTTCTTTTCTACAGCTCAGTTATTTTTATGTACTGTGGCCCAAGTTCCCTCCATTCTCCAGCGTATGATCGGGTCATAAGTGTGGTGTACAGTGTCATAACCCCAACGCTCAACCCATTTATATATACCCTGAGGAACAAGAAAGTCAAAAATGCTGCAAGAATGGTAATACAATGTGGCCGGTGAGAAGGTCAAAAATTGAAGAAAGAAGCAGACGATGAGGACTGACCATGGTTTTGTGGAATAATTTTGATGCTCCTAGTGTTAAAATTCACTAAAATTCACCTTTAATATTTAATATTTACATCTTTTTTTTTTTTTTTAAGCATTTGCATTAGTGAAAGGTATCACCTCCACAAAGGTCTAAAACCCCCATGACATAAAAATCATTATTGTACTAATCAAACTAACCAATACAAATTAAATATAATGTAGAACAGGGATGGCAAAACCTTTGGCAAAACTATAATTCCCTTCATACCTGGGCAAATCCATATCATTGGTTGTCCAGGCAGGCATAATGGAAATTAAAATTTTTCGACAGCTGGAGGGCCATTATAGTGTCCCACTATGGGTCTTTTGCCACCAGTTGAAAGGTAACTTAGGTGTCACACTCTGGGATGATTGTTGCCTTTCGCACCATCACTACTTGGTGTGTCACTCTCCCCTATTCGCTTGTATGTACAGCTAAAAAAAAGGGTTAACTACTGTTTGTTCTGTTCACTGTTTGACTAATCACTGGTGCAGGTACCTCACACACAACCCACCAATCCCACTTCTTCCTTCACTTCACTCTAACACTTCCCTACCAATAGGAGGTTGGACATGGTCACCCCTATAAAAGTCAGTAAGTTCCTGGTGGGAGGGTTTTGTAGTGGAGTTGGTGTGGGACAGACAGACACAGTTTTTCCTCCGAAAGGGGTTATCCAGTGCTCCAAAAACATGGACCCTTTCTTTCAGAGACAACACGACTCTAGTCTCCAGTTTAGGTGCGGTTTGCAATTAACCTCCATTCACTTCAATGGAACTGAGCAGCAAACCCCGCCCAAGCTGAAGACAAGAGTGGGGCTGTCTCTGGAAGAAAGTGGCCATGTTTTTGTAGCACTGGATAAGCACAAGTTGCATTTCTAAATCCAAAGGTGGAGTAATGGTCTCATGGGTCAGCCTTTCCTACACCTGGGATACTTCTAACAAGTCAAGACAGTCTGTAAAGTGAAGGAATTGATCCTCAGTAGGACAAAGATCCTAAGCCGAAGTACACTACTGGTAACTGCTCAACTTTTTTGGGTAATCTTGAGGGGTTAGCTTCGCTTAGTTGTTCAAGCCTGGGACTCTGCTACTGAACCAGACAGTCTCTGGGCTGGTTTGGCAAAAGGCGGTCTTCTATCTACTTCTTTCCTCTAACCGTGAGTATGACGATTCTCTACTGCAATACTACACAATCTACACTATCCCGGGAGAGTACACTTTTACCTAGGAAAGGTTTCCAAGACAGCCCCTATACCTCACTAGAGTCAAGTACACTTCTTCTACCTTCTTTCTACAAGTCACTACCTCAAGCAGCACTGTTACTTGTACTTGCACCTAGCAAGCTGTTTACTACTGTAATCTGTATTGCACTGAAGTTCTTAAGTAAAAGTCACCTTCTGGTTAAGTGCTGAACTGCACCGAAGTGCTCATTTTTCCGCCGCACCTGCACCCACATCTTGTGCTACTCTTACACAAGCTGGTGCCCGTGTGTCAAGAGGTGGATAGCGACACTCCTGGCCACCATGACCACCGGCTGTATACCAACTAAACACCCTGGGCCATGGCACCATCTCTAGACTAAAACATAATTAACATGATACCTGATACAAAATGAGGAGCAGGAAATGTGATTGGTCTGTGTTGCTCATGACTATAAAGACCACCATGGCAGGTGTCTGCAATAACCACAGATTTATAAGGTCACTTGTTCAGTTATTTCTTCCTTTCTTCTCTTCTTCTATTCCTCAGAGTAGAGCTATTTTACAGTCCATTGTTCCCAGTGAGGGTATGTGCACACTGAGTAATTTTGACGGAAACTCCATCTCAGCTCCATTCTCAGCTTGTGCCCGCTCGCAGACTGTGGCGGCCCGCGCGTCTCCGTCCATGTCACAGACTCCATTCTATGCACGGATTCTTTCATCTGTCCAAAGAATGATCAAGTTCATTCTTGGGATGGAGGGCGGAATTCGCCCGTGCACAGAATGAAATCTATGACACGGACGGAGACCCGTGTGCCCGCTGCAGTCCGTGAGTGCGAGCTGAGAATTCCACGACGGAGTTTCCGTCAAAATTACTCAGTGTGCACATACCCTAATATAGGATAATATAGCGTATAGCGTCATAACACCAAAGCTCAACCCATTTATATATACCCTGAGGGACAAAGAAGTCAGAAATGCTGTGAAGAAGGTAATGTGTTGGGGCCAGAAAAATGATCAGAAATCCAGAAAGAAGCAGAAGATGAGAATTGAGAATATTTTTGTGAAATGTTTTTGAAAGTATATGCAATGCAGCTGTCACACCAACTATTTAAGGTAACCTTACTTTAAAGTCAATGTCTCAATCCAAGTAGGAGTCTTGCAACATGACTGGGAATGTATGCTAAGCCAGGAAAATAAATTACCCATCTATAGACAGTTATTTTGGGGTTATTGTCCCTATCAGTAAAGAGCAGGGAAACATCTATACATGGGTAATCTTTCCTGATCGTAAAAAAGTGAAAATATAATATATATATCTATAACACATACACACATAAATAATAGGGGGGGGCATGGCCAGAGGCTGCCCTGGTAGCCAGTATGAACAACTAATCCTGCAGATTATTTGCTGTCTACTACATCTCCAAAAGGTTGTGCAAAGCCGCCAGACTAACATGGCACTAAACCCTCTCGCGTTACATGCAAACCTGACGGTATACACAGTGCCTCCTCCTCAGAACCAAAACCAGAGCAAGAGTTAACATTGACCCAGGTCTCATCTCAACTATTAGTGGCTGTACAACCTTCTACGTGGTCCTTCACTGGTAAGATGAACCAGACACCAGATGCCTGTTCCTCTCCGGCTTTCACAGTCGAATCCACTGGGTCCCATTTAAACCTTTACATCCTGATGCCCCACCTGCCCCATCATTCCCCCTACTGAACAGTAGAGATGGAGATGCCACAGTGCTTTAAAGGGGTTATCCAGCGCTACAAAAACATGGCCACTTTCCCCCTACTGTTGTCTCGAGTTTGGGTGGGGTTTTGAAACTCAGTTCCATTGAAGTAAATGGAGCTTAATTGCAAACTACACCTGAACTGGAGACAACAGTAGGGGGAAAGTGGCCATGTTTTTGTAGAGCTGGATAACCCCTTTAAAGCACTGTGGCATCTCCATCTGTACTGTTGAGTAGGGGGAATGATGGGGTAGGTGAGGCATCAGGAGGTGGGGTTTTGAAACTCAGTTCTATTGAAGTAAACGGAGCTTAATTGCAAACTACACCTGAACTGGAGACAACAGTAGGGGAAAAGTGGCCATGTTTTTGTAGCGCTGGATAACCCCTTTAAGGCGAAAAATAGGCAAGCTGACTTACTAAAACTCCAGTATCCTAACCTTCACAGATTTTTCGGCTTCCCTACAGAAGACCAAAGCCGCCTTTTCATCTGTCAAGTGCAAACTTTGTGATAGCTATTTTGTTTACTCAATTTCCTTTTCAGTGAGACTCCAAGCACAGCAAAAATTTGCAGTTGACCGCCCCCCCCGCCCCCCCCCCCCCCCAACAGTGGAAGCCTTGTAGTAGATATCCATCTTTGCTTTTATTTCTAGTATGATGGTCCAGACTAATCAGAATCTCCTAAGTCCCCTGTTAATAGTTACATTCATATAATATGTTTAATAAGTAATGTGTCCTGACGGATATGCACCATGGAATAACAACCTCAGCACCATCATACATCCTATTTCAGAGTTACGATTATGGAAGAAACAAATAAATGCAATAATACCACATGAGAAAGTTGTTTAATTACATAGGAAACATCCTAATAAAATTCACAAAATACGGGACATCTGGAGCCAATCATCCACTGCCACATTGGCTCGCTAGCTAAGGCTGGGTTCACACACAGTATATTTTAGTCAGTATTGTGGTCCTTATATTGCAACCAAAACCAGGACGGGATTGAAAACACAGAAAGGCTGTGTGGGAGATTCATCAAACATGGTGTAAAGTGAATCTGCCTCAGTTGCCCCTAGCAACCAATCAGATTCCACCTTTCATTTTCCAAAGAGTCTGTGAGGAATGAAAGGTGGAATCTGATTGGTTGCTAGGGGCAACTGAGTCAGTTTCACTTTACACCATGTTTGATAAATCTCCCCCTATGTTCACACAATGTTGAAATTGAGTAGATGGCCGCCATTTAATGGCAAATATTTGCTGTTATTTTAAAACAACGACTGTTGTATTGAAATAATGTCAGTTATTTACCGTTATATGGCGGCCATCCACTCAATTTAACATTGTCTGAACAGATCCTTTCTGTGTTTTCAATCCACTCCTGGGTGACATGGCAAAATACTGACCAAATACTGACTGAAATATACTGTGTTTGAACCCAGCCTTAGGCTATGTTCACACTTCGTAAGAGACCGGCTGCTCTGTGAACCGGCCGGTCTCTGAAAAGATTATCCTCATAAACTTTCGGGCCGCAGAGTTCTGATGCAGGAGCATCAGTGCGCGCCCGCAATAGAACCCCCACAGCAGCGGCCAGAGCCGCTCGCTCTATTGTGTGAACTGACAGTTTTCCGCGGCCGCTATTCACTGAATAGCGGCCGCAGAAAACTGACATGTCATTTTTCTACGACGCCGCTAGGGATCCCGGCCGGAGTATATACTATGTGTATATACTCCGGCCGGGATTCCCTCAGGCCGCAGCACTACGTAAGTACCGCAGGAATCACGGCCGTTGTAACAACAGCTGTGATTTCCGCTGCACTTACGTAGTGTGAACATAGCCTAAAGGCAGTAGCTAAAGACTTTGAAGGCCCACCTCCCATGGGATGACCCCCTTCTGTGTCTTAGTCAGTCTTGACTGGTTAGATGTTTCTTGTTTAACCCTTTAATGATATAGCCTATTTTGGCAGGACAGAGCATTTTTATTCTTCCTCTGTACCTTCTAAGAACCATGACTCTTATTTTTTGCGGAATCACATTTCACCATAAACACATAGAGCAAAACGAAAAAATTATTATTTTTTAGGTAAAATTAAAAAGAAAACACATTATGGCAATATTTTGGGGGATTCATTGTTGTGTTCACTTTACGGTAAAACTGTTATCTTATTTTACTACTTTAAGGCTATGTTCCCACACAGTATTTTGCAACCAAAACCAGGAATGGATCGAAAACTCAGAATGTCTATGTTCACACACTGTTGAAATTGAGTGGATGGCTGCCATTTAATGGCAAATAACAGTAATTGACGGCCATCCACTCAATATCAGCAGTGTGTGAGCATAGCCTTTCTGTGTTTTCAATCCACTCCTGGTCTTGGTTGCAAAATACTGTGTGGGAACATAGCCTAAAAACATTTTTTCTTTTACTTGCAAAATAAAAATAGTTAATATTGTCCTATTCTAATTCCTAAAACTTTCTTTTTTTATAAATCATGTGACAAAAAAATCTGCAATTTAGGAATTTTATTTTAAATTTCCATTTATGACAATCACTGTACAAAAAAAAGTAGCATTACATTTGAATAGATAGGACAATTATGCACGCAGCAATACTTTTTAATTTTTTTTATTTTATTTCTAAAATAGGAAAAGGGGGTGATTTGAATTTTACTAAGGGGGGTTATATTTTTATATATTTTTATTATATTTTTATTTCTATACATGTAATTATATATAATTAATTTTTATTTGATTTAAAATTTTATTTCTCTTTAACAACATCTAACTTCAATGTTCCAGCAGGCTCTCCAACAATTACTTCCAAAACTCCTCACCAACAGCCATAAGAGGTAAGAGAGGAGGAGAGTAGCAACCACAGGAAAAGAGAGATTTTAAAATAGAGAGGGAGGGGCCTATTCTTTGAGAATTACAATAAACCCACCAAGACCCTTACCTCTTCTTTAAAAATCGCATTGTCCCCTTCCTCCTAGAATCCTACTGATCAGCAGCCTATTTATGCCCAGCCCCCCCCCCCCCCCCCACACACACACACACTTTTAATTTCACCATGCACCAATCCCTGCGGTGGGGAGAGCACAAAAAGAAAAAATACTCATAATTAATTGTCTACCGTACGACATAAAGGAAGTCTTTAACTGACAGACTATGGTTTTCTTGGACATCCATTTTCTGGTTACCAGAAGGCTTATCACAAATAGAAGTTTCTTAACTAGAATTGTCATAATTTGACCTCCTCGCTTATCCTTCCATAGCTGTAATAGCCAAAACTTTGAAGACCCTACCATTTCCAATTTGAGTCGATCTCTGATAGTATCTAATATTTCCTGCCAACCCTTCGGGATTTTTGCACATTCATAATACAAATGGAAGATGCCCATGTTACTCCTCCCACAGCGGGGACAAACTCAATCTTGGTCTTGAGCCATTCTTAATAGTATTTTAGGTCAATAACATAGTCTATATTTTATAAAAAATTGTGTGACTTTGAGCCCCATTAAGTGATGCATACTTTCCAGCTAGCTTCTTTCCACTCTTCTTGATCTATAGTTCCTATATCCTCTTCCCGTTTCCACACGCTACCATGTGCAAACTTGTCCTCATTTACCTCCTCAACTTAACAATTTTTTATAACAAAATTTTGGAGTTTCTTCCATCAAATAACTAATCATTTGGAAATTCTCCTCCACCAATCTTTCTTTGTGACTAATTACCAATCAGGGAAACTGAATTGGACCCCCACAGTCACCTGTGACTTTATTTCTCTGTATTTCAGATCATATATGTATGGGTTTTACACTGGAGTCACTTAACCTGGCCAAACATTTTCCATAACTGGTGAAACGATTGTTTGTCTTACAGTTCTCCCTCCCGGCTTCACCATACACATGAAGATTTGACAAGACAATATGTTCATGTGTGGTGGTGGAGGGGGAAAGCCACATACAGACAGCTCTAGTGATGGCGTAGCTCTCAGAGAACAATACGGTTGGGCGTTGAAAAGCCATCACAGAGGACGTTCTCCCCGTTGACATTATCTGTTGGTGAAAAGTCAATAGCCTGCCATACACTTTAGAGTCAGCCAAACCCACAGACGATGGGGGATTTAGCTAATTTTTGTATAAGGTTTATCGACTCCTTTAGAGACTGAAGCGGTTGTGTTATAAAAGATCTTGTTGGCATATTATCAAGGTATGTCCAATTAATGGCGGTTGATCTGCTTTGACCCTATTCTATTAATTTAATCAGGTGGCATCTGTCCCTCTATTGGCTTTGCATAGATTTTTCTGGGTGTCTGTATTATGGTTATTTCATGTTCTATTTATAAAAAAAAATATTACAATTACCTCTACTTAAGTAAGTTTAAAGAAACTAAAAAAATTAACTACTATTTCCCGTCTGAATAGAAACCCATTAATAGAAAGCTGATGAGGATCAGTAACCCTGAAACAGCTGTCTATAGATGGGTGATCTCTAGCTTGGTATACATTCCCAGTCATATTTTAAGCCTCGTAATTGGAATGAGATATTTACTTTAAGGGGAAAATACCTTAAAAAAGGTGGTGTGACAGTTACATTGTATATACTTTCTTCCCAAAGCTCAATATAAAAAATACATTGTTTAAAACATTACACAAAATAATTCTCAATCTTCATCATATTTCATCCCTTTCTGATCATCATCTCTGCATTACCTTCATTACAGCATTTCTGACTTCCTTGTTCCTCAGGGTATATATAAATGGGTTGAGCATTGGTGCTATGACACTGTACAGTACACTTATGACTCGATCATAGGCTGCGGAATGGAGGGAACTTGGACGAAAGTATGTGGAAATAATGGAGCTGTAGAAGAGGAAGACAACACTTAAGTGGGAGGAACATGTAGAGAAGGTTTGTCGGCGGCCTTTGGCTGTACGTAATTTTAGCACGGCTCTAATGATGAGAACGTAGGATCCCAGTATGACTAACATGGGTCCCGTGACTATAAGTAAGGCTGAGCAGAAGACGACCATTTGCTGTACAGAAGTGTCAGTGCAGGAAAGTAAGAGCATGGCTGGAACATCACAGAAATAGTGGTGGATGACCCAATCACAGTAGAGAAGAGTAGAGATTATAGTAGTGTATAGAGTGGAGTGGAGACTCACTATAATCCAGGAGAAAGTCAGCAGACAGATGCACGTCCTCTTACTCATGATGATTGTGTAACGTAAAGGCTGACAGATTGCAGCATATCTGTCTAAGGCCATGATGGCCAACAAAAAGCTGTCCATGTTACCCACCATGTGGAACAGGAAGAGCTGAATGAAACAACCATGAAACGAGATGGACAAGTCCTGGGAGAGGAGGCTACAAATAGTCCGAGGGACGGTGATAGAAGTCAGGCAAACATCTACAATAGAAAGATTCCCCAACAAGAAATACATTGGAGTATGGAGCTGAGTATGAGTTGAGATGAGCATGAAAATAAGCACATTGCCCATAACACAGAGGATGTAGGCGCCCATGAAAAAAGACAAAAGAGGCAGTTGAAGATTTGGTTTCTCAGAGAGACCCAGAAGAGTGAATCTCATAAAGGATTGGTTCTGTAGATCCATATTTTCAGAGTAGGACACCTAATACCTGATTGGTAGCACGGTGGCTCAGTGGTTAGTGGCAGCACGGTGGCTCAGTGGTTAGCACTGTAGCCTTGCAGCGCTGGGGTCCTGGGTTCAAATCCCACCGAGGAGCTTAATTATCAACAAATCATTGAAATGGCTGTCGAAGGTCTCCAAGCATAAGAACCTTAAGAAACTAGGCCTGGGATATTTGCTTCCACATATAAAACTAAGAACATTCCATGAGTTCTTTGGTCACACAAAAAAAATCAGTGACAAAAACTCAAAAAAATTATAAAAAATTTGGGTCAAGAAAGTTGGGGACAGGGGAGACCTTGTAGTCTACAGCCGCATCTTAATGAGACCCATATGGCTTGTTTAAAAATTATCCTGTACTACTTGGGAAAAATTATCCTGTACTACTGGGAAACTGAATTTTAATGTTGTGTCTCTACTTCAACGGAATGGAAGAAAAAAGGAATGGAATAAATAACCAAACAAATGAAATAATAAACCTGTGGTCATTGCACACACCTGCGATACTGAGGGTCATTATAGTCATTAGCAACTTAGACTAAACACGTTTCCTGCTTGTTTTGTATGATGAATACCATCCTGTCTGAATCCAGTCTAGATATATCAGTACTGAGCGACCCGAGAGGATCCATCATCTCCCACACAAACCAATTACCAGTACATTGCTTTGGGAATAGAGGAAATGAAGCTGAAATTAATAAACTTAAAAATCTGCTGTGACTAAATGGTGGCCATTTACTGAGATAATATTCATATGGGTTTGATTCACGGACAACTTTATTTTATACAATGAAAAATGTGGGTTCTATTTTATAGCAACTATTGATTACCATTGTGCACAGTTGTGATATCACCAGAGAAAGGCATATGGCCTGTAGCAATAGTTCACTGGACTGATTGGCTACAGACTTTGAAGGTCCACCTTCCATGGGACAATCCTCTTCCTAAACGTTGACCCGTGTCTTAGTCAGCCTTGACTAGCTAGATGTTGTCTTGTTTAACCCTTATGCTGGTAAATACTTTCAATCAAAGGAGTGTTACCTTTATTGGCCAACAAAAAATTTTAATAATTGTGAGCTTTCGGGATTCAAAAGATCCCTTCGTTGAATAATCCTTTGTTTAACCCTTTAATGATATAGCATATTTTGCAGGATAGAGCCAATTTCTTCCTCCTTGCCTTCTAAGAGCGATGACTCTAAATTCTTCAAATACAGTGCTGCATGAGGGCTTGTTTTTTCGGAATCAGTTTAGCAGTTTTTGCACCGCACATTTCATGATAAACACATAAGGTAAGACTTATGAAAGGGTATAAAATATACAGGGGTAAACTGCCCACAGCAACCTATCACATCTCAGCTTTCAGTTCTGGTAAAATGAAAGCTGAGCTGCTGTGGGTAGTTTCCACCAGTCTATATTTTATACTGTTTAATAAATCTGGGTAACATTGAAAAAGAAAACACATTATTGCAATATGTTGGGGGGAACCATTTTATGTGCACTTAACGGTAAAACCGACATGTTATTTTGAGTCTGTAGGTCGGTCTGATTACAATGATAACGGACAATACTACATTTGTGATTCATTTTAGTTCCTCATGGTGAGGTGGGAGCATTCTTTATTTCTCTCTATTTCATGTATGAAAAGGTGTAAATAACTTTTTTAGGCGCAGATGGGGCAGATCAGCGTAAAAATATTTGCAAATGGTATATTTGCGAAAATTTTTTTTGCATCTGCCCCATCTTCGCCAGTGGGGCGGAGAGGGCTGCACACAGAGGTGGCGCAGACTCTGTGTGCGCCGCATTTATCATTTTTCCGTTGGAAAAATGATACCGAAAGCTATGCCAGCTCTGAGCTGGCGTAGGTTTCAAAATATTTGCACAGACAGGCTCCGTGCGATCGGGATTTATTTAGAGGCAATGCACCTCTACATAAATCCCCTGAGCTCTGAAGCTGCGGGGACATTTGTAAGCCCGGCGTAAAAAACGCTGGACATCATAAATGTCCCCGAATATGTTCATGTGTTCCCTATGGGGGTGGAGATGTAAGGCACATACAGACAACTCTGGTGCTGGCTTATTTCTCTGAGAACAATACGGTTGGGCTTTAAAAATCCATCACAGATGACCTTCTCTCCACTGACATTATTTGTTGGTCAATAGCCTGCCATACACCTTAGAAAGTCCGCTGAACGGACGGGTGGTGGTGGAGTCAGCTGATTTTAGTATAAGGTTTATGGGCACCTTTAGAGACTGAAGTGGATATGTTATCAAAGATCTTGCTGACATATTATCAAGGTATTCCATTAATGGAGGTCGATCTGCTTTGTCCTAATCCTATTAATGGAATCAGACGGCAGCTGTCCCCCTATTGTGCAAACATATTCCCCTGATACTGACCAGATGTAGGCCTGCAGCAGTCTATGTGACTTTTTAAAAAGTTTTAAAATTAGGCACAAATTGGTAAATATCCCGCTTTGACTTTAAGGGGATGTTACCTTACAAACGTGGTGGTGCATTGTTTATACTTTGTTCCCGAATACTAAAATACATTGTTGAAAACTTTACACAAAATAATTCTCAGCCTTCACCATTTTTCGTCCATTTGTGACCTTCTCTCTACACAGTAGTGAAATTGGGGGGGGGGGGGGGGGGGGGGGCCGCTCACGGGACCACTAAAGTCCCTCCAGGGCATCAGCACCTGCCACAGGGCCCTCTGCCCCTGAGACCTCTGGGTGCGGCGTCTGGCCTCCAGTTTCATAGGGCAACATGGGGGGGGGCAGCAACAGGGCCACTCACCACCTGCCAGAAGAAGAGGCCAAAGACAGACCGGCCCTCTCCTGACAGATAACTGCTGCCCGCCACCCTGAAGGAGAAGAGAGAGAGAAGAGACCAGGCAATGCTAAACCCCATGTAGCGGGGGAGGGGGGTGGAATGGGGTGAAAGGGGTCACCCAGCTTTCCAGCATCTTGTAGTCAGTATGAGAGAAATCACCCAGCTTTTCCAGCATCTTGCATTCAGTATAATGTAGGTCACCCAGTACCAATATCTGTTACTATTGGTAGTATCAGTCCCTATATACTAGATTACTCAGTAACAGTATGGTTGCAACATGTATAATGATATTATGATATAATGATATAATAATATATATATAATGATATAATAATATAATATTTGCTTCTTGTATACTGGTGTTATTTAGTATCTGTTGCCTATTTAGACATTTACAGTATTAGGGTATAAACCCACACACCGTATATGCAGCGTATTTACTGCTGCGATACGCAGCAAACTCGCAGCAAAATCGCAGCAAAATCGCAGCAGATTAGATCTAAATAACTGAACACAGCATCAAATCTGTACCAACAAATCTGCTGCGTATTTGTTGCATATCTGCTGCATATACGGTGTGTGGGTTTATACCCTTATAGAAAATTGCAATATGTTAATTTTATATGTGTATTTTATTTGTACTTAATATTTTATACTTATTCACTATGGGTAATGTAGCAGAATATACCCTTTATTATTCAGAAAGCAGTGTCATTTGCTTAGGTTCCCTATGGGTAATGTTGGTTGGGGGCCCACTCAGACTTAACCACCCCCAGACTGACCCGCTAGCTAGGCCACTGCTCTGGACACATTGCGTTACCATCTTTACAGCATTTCTGACTTCCTTGTTCCTCAGGGTATATATAAATGGGTTGAGCATTGGTGCTATGACACTGTACAGTACACTTATGACCCGATCGTAGGCTGTGGAATGGAGGGAACTAGGACGGAAGTATATAAAAATAATTGAGCTGTAGAAGAGGAAGACAACACTTAAGTGGGAGGAACATGTAGAGAAGGTTTGTCGGCGGCCTATGGATGTACGTAATTTTAGCACGGCTCTAATGATGAGAACGTAGGAGCCCAGTATCACTAACATGGGTCCCATGACTATTAATACGGCTGAGCAGAAGATGACCATTTGCTGAACAGAAGTGTCGGTGCAGGAGAGTAAGAGCATGGCTGGAACATCACAGAAATAGTGGTGGATGACCCAATCACAGTAGAGAAGAGTAGAGGTTATGGTAGTGTATAGAGTGGAGTGGAGACTCACTGTAAACCAGGAGAAAGTCAGCAGACAGATGCACGTCCTCTTACTCATGATGGTGGTATAATGCAATGGCTGACAGATTGCTGCATATCTGTCTAAGGCCATGATGGCCAACAAAAAGCTGTCCATGTTACCCACCATGTAGAACAGAAAGAGCTGAATGAAGCAACCATGAAATGAGATGGACAAGTCCTGGGACAGGAGGCTAGAAATAGTCCGAGGGACGGTGATAGAAGTCAGGCAAACATCTACAATGGAAAGGTTCCTCAAGAAGAAGTACATTGGGGTGTGGAGCTGAGACTGGGTTGAGATGAGCATAAGGATCAGCACATTGCCCATAACACAGAGGATGTAGGCGCCCATGAAAAAAGACAAAAGGGGCAGTCGGAGATTTGGTTTCTCAGAGAGACCCAGAAGAGTGAAACTCATGAACGATTGGTTCCGTAGATCCATATCCTTAGACTACGACAGCTGATACCTCATTTTTTAGAAACGATTTATTAATCTCTATACAATATTGAGTCTTCAATGTACAGTGATGTACATTAGGAGCTACAGTATCTAAAAGCTAGACCATCACAGAACATTACCTGATAGAGAAATATTACAAAGTATCTAGATATGTTAAGGGTGTGAATGAATTCTCTCTCTACGAATTGCTTCCAAGGAGCTTCATTATCCACAGATCATTGAAGTGGCTGTCCAAGGTCTCCAAGAATAAGAACATCAAGGAACCAGGCCTGGGATATTTGCTTCCATATATAAAACTGAGAATATTCCATGAATTTGGTCAAACTAAAAATTCATTGATGAAACCAAACAAATAAACCTGTGGTTATTGCACGCACCTGCAATGCTGAGCGTCATTATAGTCATGAGCAACATAGATAAACACGTTTCCTGCTTGTTTTGTATGATGAATACCGTCCAGTCTGAATCCAGTCTAGATATATCAGTACTGAGCAACCCGAGAGGATCCATCATCTCCAACACAAACCAATTACCAGTACATTGCTTTGGGAATAGAGGAAATTAAGCTGAAATTAATAAACTTAAAATTCTGCTGTGACTAAATGGTGGCCATTTACTGAGATAATATTCATATGGGTTTGGTTCATGGACAACTTTACTTTATACAATGAAAAAATGTGGGTTCTATTTTATAGCAACTATTGATTACCATTGTGCACAGTTGTGAAATGTGGCTTCCAGCTGTCATGTTGCTGTTTATTTCATTTCTGCTTACATAACGTCTTAAGAAAAACGGTGTATCAGTAACTTCCCCAACACCCTATCTATAGTAATTTGTTGTTGTTGTTGTTGTTTTACCTTGCTTTTAGTTTTATTTTTTTATTGAATTGATATACATCCATTGTTGAGATTTCTATGGCAGACAAGGATGCATATCCTTTACCCTTTTTCCTCTTGCATGTTTTTTCCTATATATCTGGTTTGGTCACAGATAACAACTTCACTCATACAGATAACAAGCCAGAGGGTTCCAGCCATGAAGAGAATAGGTCAAAAAGGCCCCATCTATGAAAAAAATAGGTCAAAAAGCCCCACCCATGATGAGAATAGGTCAAGAAGGCCCAAATCACAAAGATACAACAATACACCTCCTCTCCAGGTATGGGTCAGCTTGGCGCCGGTCCAATGGAAATGAAAAAATGTTTACCATAGGGTAAAAATAAATAATCACATTTATTAATTAGACAACTCACAAAGGGAATAGGTCAAGAAGGCAACACCCATGAGGAGAATAGATGAATAAGGCCCCACCCCGGAGAAGAATAGATGAAGAAGGCCCCACTCATTAGGAAAATAGATGAAGAAGCCCCCCCCCCCCCCTCCCAAAGAAGAGGATGTCAGGGAGGGTGTAACCAAGAAGATAGCATGGCAGAGAGAGACCATTTTTGTTTTTAATTGACAGAACATGTACACAAGCCAGCAAATATAGAATGTAGAAATGTAAGAGAGTTGATAGACCTTGGGATTTTAATTTCAATATACCAATATAAAATAATCTGTCGGGTCATCCAAAACCTTCCTACCTCATACGACCTTATGTAATGTAGCAAAGGAGTTCATGTTGTCTCATCATTCATGATCATTTAGCCCTTTTCACACATCCTCCTCTATACGTACCCATTCATTCCTCTGGGGCCCTTGTACACATCCGTGATTTTATGGATCCATATTTGGCCTGCAATCTGTGCCACAAAAAAAAAAAGAAAATGCTAGCCATTGTGTGGCCCGAGCTACCTATAGTGGATGAAGGTGTTCGTGCAACCACAGAAATGGTTGTGGACAGTTGCAGGTGCTCATCTGTAGTCCTGTCCGTAGCTGTGGATCCGCAGCTACGAAGAGGACTATGGATGTGTGAATGTAGCCTAACTAAGCTACGGGGCCCCAATGTAAATAGCAACAGGGTGCTCTGGATATTGTGCATCTATTGTACATCATCTTATATGAGGCAGAGGGTACCGAATGCAGGGTCTAGGTGTGATTAAATGTTCTTATCCCCTATAAGTATGGCAGACTCCTGTTTTGTAATGGGTCCATACAGATACCTTAGCCATTAAAAGAGTCCATCAAGTTTCCAATTTTTTAACCAGTTTCCATCCCATCCATTATTTTTTCATAAAGCTTGTTAACACTTTTATGGGTGGTTTCACACTTGTATTATTAATAGTTTTATGTTCTTTGATATCTAATCTTGTTGTTTGAATAATGTAGATGACTCATTAACCATATTCTATATATTATATTTAAAGTCCGGCAGATTATAAAACTCGTCAGCCAGCAGGGGCATAAGGGAATTTGATTACAAGTACTGTACGTACTTGCTTCTCCCTGTGGCCGCGGTGAGCGTTGAGACTGGCATCGATAACCCTGCCAGAAGGCATTTTACTCTGAGCTGTGATGACATAACGGCTTGGGGGAAAAGGCCTGTCCCGGCTGATGGACTAGCTGCTCAGCCAATCAGGGACTGGAGCAGCATCCTGTGTCAGCTCCGGAGATCTTGGAGCCTGGCAGGGGTCCCTTGGCTGGTCCTACAGTGGGCACAGGGAGAGGTAAGTTAATACTTGTAATCAATTTTTCCCCTGCCGGCTGCTGGATTTTGTAATCCGCCAGACTTCAGTAAAACAGAAACAAAAAAAACACCCAAAACTGTAGAATAGTAAGGTCAATTTTAAAACTAGAAGTCCTCTTCTGCTTTGTTCTTCAATTTTGGCCATCTCTCAGGCCACGTTGCATTACCTTCTTTGCAGCATTTTTTACTTCCTTGTTCCTCAGGGTATATATGAATGGGTTGAGCATCGGTGTTATGATGGTGTAAACCACACTTATGACCCGATCGTAGGCTGCAGAATGGAGGGAACTTGGACCACAGTACATAAATATAACTGTGCTGTAGAAAAGAAAAACCATAATTAAATGGGAGGAACACGTAGAGAAGGTTTGGTGGCGGCCTTTAGATGTACGTAGTTTTATCACAGCTCTAATGATGAGGATGTAGGAGCCCAAGATGAACAACATGGGTCCCATGACCATTACTGAGCCTTCGATGTTAAGGACCATTTGCTGGGCAGATGTGTCTGTGCAGGAGAGTGAAAGCAAGACCGGGATATCACAGAAGTAGTGGTGGATGACCCAACTGCAGTAGGAAAGAGCAGAGGTCATGGTCGCGTGAAGAGTCCCGTTAAGGCTTACGATAATCCATGAGAAAATCAGTAGGCCTATACACGCCCTCTTACTCATGATGGCTCTATAATGTAATGGCTTACAGATTGCAGCATATCTGTCTAGGGCCATGATGGCCAACAAAAAGCTGTCCATGTTACCAACACTGTGAAACAAGAAGAGCTGAACAAAACAACCGTAAAATGAGATGGACAAGTCCTGGGAGAGGAGGCTATAAAGAACTCGGGGGATGGTGACAGATGCAAGGCAGACATCTACAATGGAAAGGTTCCCCAACAAGAAGTACATTGGAGAGTGGAGACGAGACTGGGATGAGATTAGCATGAGTATCAGCACATTGCCCATAACACAGAAAATGTAGAGGGCCATAAAAAAACAGAAAAGGGTCAGTCGGAGATTTGGCTTCTCTGAGAGACCAAGAAGAGTGAAACTTAAAAAGGATTGATTCTTAAGACCCATATCCTCAGTCAACGATCATAAGACTAGAACAGATGAGGGTGTACGCAATTTGGAGTCCTAGTTGGAGGGAAATCTTTCTACAAAACCACAGATCATGCAGCTTTTTGGTGAATATTTCCAAAGACAAATTTCTGCAAGAGTAGACACTAGTTAATCCGAAACAAAAATGTAATACAAAATAATAATAATAATAATAATAATTTAACTAAAAGAAAAGGAGCCATAGTACCAGCATGAAATTAACCATATCCATATAGTTTTAAAGTACCCATAATGCACAAGGTCAGATACAAGATACAAGGCAGATACAAAGTGCAATCTCTCAGACTAGTTATAGGGTATGTTCACACTATGTATTTTATTGCCCATATATTGCCATCATTTTGAGGCAAAAATACAACAGTATTTCAATAATTACAGCTATTGTTTTAAAATAACAGGAATTATTTGCCATTAAATGGCAGACAGCCACTAAATTTCAGCAGTCTGTGAACATCGCCTTTCTGTGTTTTCAGTAATACCTCATATAACCACAAAAGCTCGTTGGATATATAACATTCATCACCCCCTACCACCACTCCATTGCACAATGCTGGATATGCCTTATAACAAAGGCACAACTCCACAGTAATGGAGAACACGAGGTCTGCTTGTACAGACACCCGCTCCTATTGACAGATATCAACGATGTCAGCTATGTCAGTCATTTACCCATTTAATGGTGCGTTTATACAGACAGATTTATCTGACAGATTTTGGAAGCTAAAGCCAGGAATGGATTTGAGAAGAGAAGAAATCCCAGTCTTTCCTTTATGATCTGTTCTCTGTTTACAGTCTGTTCCTGGTTTTGGCTTCAAAAATCTTTCAGATAAATCTCTGTGTAAACGCACCAGTAGCGTTGCAAATTATAACAAACGCGGAATTTAAGTGTCCAAATAACAGCTGCTGGACCTGTTGAGTGTCCGATTGGCACCCTCGCAATGTAAGGAGGGGCCACTCCGTCACTTCTTCAGCCGGAGGCCTTCACTTAATGCCAAAACGTTGCATTGAACAATATTATCAATCTTATGATTGCTCATGAAAGTTCCCTAGGTAGACTAAAAAGTGTACAAAAAAAAAGTTCAAAACTTAAAAAAAAAATATTGATAGAACCTCTAATGATAAAAGGTGAATGTCTTAAGCAAAAAATAAAATACTAAACGCCACATTTTTGTTTTTTGGTCATATCACATCTCAACTAAAATTAAAAAAATAATTCAATCCTATCTACACGAAAATAGTAAAGAAAAAATCTACACATCAAAAGATACAAAAGATGAGCTCCAAAATAGAGATCAGAATATGGCGATTGTTTTTATATTTTTTTTTAACATAGTAATAAGGTAGTAAAAACTAAACAAATTTGGTATCATTGCAATGTTCCTGTGGAATAATATTGATAGCACATCTGTTTGACCATACAGTGAACGGTGTAAAACAACCCCTTCCAGATATGTGAGATTGCAGTTTTTATATTTTCAATTTAACTCCCTTTCACTGTTTAATTTTGGTAAAATATAAAGAGCATCATTACAAAGTACAGTTGGTACTGTAAAAAATAAAACAAAACACTAATATATGTTTGTAAAATGACCCCTGGTTCTTAAAATGTGAAGAAAAAAAAAATTTGCAAAAATTAAAATTTGTCCTGTGCTGAAGGGGTTAATATAGAACATGCTTGATTCTGCATGGTGGACTCTAGAGCTTAGCGAATTTATATTACAAATGAAAGGGAAGCACTTCATCTGCTCCGCACACCGCCTGCCTTTGATCTTCCTGGATCCAGTCCTGGGAAACTTATTCCAGTTTCCAAGGAACAGATTCAGTTTTAACAGGCACCCTAGGTGGAGCGGCAGGGAGCTGCACAAATATCAAAGGCAGTATAACAAATTTCTTCGCTTTGTTCATAATGTAATTTCGCTCCTCTCCAGTGGACGCTATTCTTACGCCAAAAATACCTAATCCCAGAATTAGTTTTTCTGGTCACTTCAAATCCTATAAAATATTGAATAAAAAAGCAATCAAAAAGTTAAGACTAACAACTACAGACCAAAAAAACAACCCTCACACAGGCGGGGGAGGAGTATAATAAAAAAAAGTTACAAAAATAGCAACAAGAAACAATATGAGAAAAAACAAAAAATTTTCTAAATCTATTTTTGGCTGCAGCCTAATATTTAGGATTGTTCTGAAACTAGTGAATCGTGATGATAAATCTTACAGCCTCAGTACCTGGGGCAGCAGGAGGTGTATATACGGCCCTGATCGCAACCACAATGCTCAACTTGTGTACAAGCTTATCATTCTGCAGATCACGGGCCGAGCATGCTCACGTCCACGCTGGCCTCATGAATTCCGTCCTGTCTAAATCACAGCTAGATATACCATCTCTGAGCAACTCCTGGGGATACAACATCTCCCAAGTATGCCAATTACCAGGATGAGGCCTTGAGAGTTGCGCAAACAACACTAAGAATTCTGCTGTGACTAAATGGGGGCCATTTACTAAGAAAACAAAAATAATCATTCACAGAATATGGATCAAGAATTCATTAATACACTCCTGCTTAGTATCTCTTTAAAGGAGCGTTTATGCTAAGGAATCCACACGGATAACATCCCGCGGATTCCGACGCTTGCCCCGCACACTCCTACGTGACTCTCCATCCATGTCAATTCTTTGGGTGGATGGTGGAATCTGCATAGGAGAAAGAGCAAAGGTGGAGAGTGAAGTGGGAGTGCGCGGGGACGAGCGGTGGAATCCGCGGGATGTTATCCAAGTGGGGGGTGCAGGGGCGAGCGGCAGAATCCGCAGGATGTTATCCAAGTTGAGTTCATAGTCTGAATGCACTAATCAATCACAAGGAAATGTACTGAACGAGCGCTGCCTACAGTATGTAAGCCGTGTACTGAGGAAAAATAATGCACCACCTGTACCAATTAACAAAAAAATGTATTAACCGTATTACTAACCTGATGTTAGATGACATTTCGAGGAGGTATTCTTTTACAGCTTTGTCTCGATGTCCATATGGATGGAACCAATCCAGAGTAGAGTGGGTAAATGTTCCAGGCAACTGGCTGTAAAGTTGGTTGCTATCTTCTTGCAAGGGGCATACTCCAGCCGGTAGCACATGCGATGGCTTGCACTATGAATCCAAGTGCTTGATAGAGTGGGGTGTCACAGACTACAGGTCATTATTGCCCTGAGGGTGCCCAGCCGCCTCGTGAATGCCACAGGGTACATCACCCCATCAATTAAAAAGGAGTCCCAGCACCTGGGAAACCTGGGCAGATGCTGTGCTAACCCCTTTATCTGTAAACATGTGTAATGACATGCTTATAGTTAAATAGGGCATCTTGTTTGACAGCATGAGAAGCCAATGGCTGCTCATTATGGCTGCAATCACTAGAGGCCACTCTGTACCTCCAGCCTTAGTAGCAGACCTGTCATAAGCAGGCATGGCTGCTACAATTTGCGAGTGACATCACTTGCTCGGAGTAGAAGAGTGTAGGCCCCAAGGCTGAAGCGGTGAATTTCCGATGCAAGCAACTGTCTGTCCAACTGCCTGCACTGGAAGCTGTCTGAATAACTGCTGGGACCGGAGCGCCAGGAGAAGAGAGATGCTGCTAGGGGGCGATGTGTGAGGTGAGCATGCTTTTGTTTTGTTTATTTGTTTTTTTTTTTTATGTGGGGGATGCTGCACAGCTGGAGGGGTGATTTACCATATGTGGATTATGCTCAGGGGGGCATTTACAATATATGAATGCTGCATGGGGGGGGGGCACTTTTACTGTATGTGGACGCAGCACAGCAAGGAGGCCTATTCTATATGTGGATGCTGAACAGGTGCATCAATCTAAACCAGAAAATGTGCCCCAAGTGCCCTCCCTTTAATTCAGTCTTGGTCCTGAGCAATGCTGGAAGGGAGGGATATAACATGGTAGCCAATGGTACAAGTAAATGAGAAGTCCATGAGGATGACGCTCCACACAACCTGATACATCCAGGATTGAAGACAGGGGGTTCCTACCCCATAGGAAAAAACAAAGGCATCCTCTACAGATAAGTGAACTATTCAAAAGTTTGGCAGGTTTCAACAGGTTCAACGAATTTCTCCTACAAATTCGGGTTCTTCCAAACCAAACCTTAAAGGGGTACTCCACTAAAAACATTTACCCACATTTCTATTCCTTTCCCCAGCATATACATTACTCACATAGGAATGCTTCATCTGTTCTGCTGTTTTCAGCCATATTTCTGTTCTCAGCGGCTGCCCAAGAAGTTCTGTAATTGCTATTTTTTCTATTACTGTTGATCCCTCTTATCTAACTGCCGCCATTTTGTGACCCCTCTTATCTCTGTCTGCCATTTTGTGTCAGCCTGTCAGTGTGCAGCCATTTTGTGTCAGCCTGTCAGTGTGCAGCCATTTTGTGTCAGCCTGTCAGTGTGCAGTCATTCTGTCAGCCTGTCAGTGTGCAGCCATTTTGTGTCAGCCTGTCAGTGTACAGCCATTTTGTGTCAGCCTGACAGTGTACAGCCATTTTGTGTCAGCCTGTCAGTGTGCAGTCATTCTGTCAGCCTGTCAGTGTGCAGCCATTTTGTGTCAGCCTGTCAGTGTGCAGTCATTGTGTCAGCCTGTCAGTGTGCAGCCATTTTATGTCAGCCTGTCAGTGTGCAGTCATTGTGTCAGTCTGTCAGTGTGCAGCCATTTTGTGTCAGCCTGTCAGTGTGCAGCCATTTTGTGTCAGCCTGTCAGTGTGCAGCCATTTTGTGTTAGCCTGTCAGTGTGCAGCCATTTTGTGTCAGCCTGTCAGTGTGCAGTCATTGTGTCAGTCTGTCAGTGTGCAGCCATTTTGTGTCAGCCTGTCAGTGTGCAGCCATTTTGTGTCAGCCTGTCAGTGTGCAGTCATTGTGTCAGCCTGTCAGTGTGCAGCCATTTTGTGTCAGCCTGTTAGTGTGCAGCCATTTTGTGTCAGCCTGTCAGTGTGCAGCCATTTTGTGTCAGCCTGTCAGTGTGCAGTCATTGTGTCAGCCTGTCAGTGTGCAGCCATTTTGTGTCAGCCTGTCAGTGTGCAGTCATTGTGTCAGCCTGTCAGTGTGCAGTCACTGCTCTGGGCTGGGGATTCTCTGTCCTGGCTTGTAAACAATTCCCCTTCCTAATGGCTAATTTGCATCAGTTGTCCTGTCACTTCTGATTGGCCTGCTAGTCACATGGTGTTTGCTGGCCAATAAGCAGGCAGGCTGGGATACTGATCACATGACCATGCTGAGGGAATCTCTCCTATATAGATGTCAGTAATGGCTGTGCGCCTTCTTTCCTCACACAGGCAAGTCCTCTACTTTCTTATAGGCCAGTGGGATTACCTCACACATATATCTGTCTATTACTGATTGTTATATACACAGCTCTGCTACCTGGGAAAGCTGGGTGCTTGTATGTGTGACTCAGACTGAGGGGCAGAAGTGTATATGTTATTCCTGCTCAGGCTTCATGTCATCACATAACAATGTGTGCTGAGGGGAGGTATACAGAGATAGCAGGAGAGACAGAGAATGGGGAGATATACAGAGATAGCAGAAGAGACAGAGAATGGGGAGGTATACAGAGATAGCAGGAGAGACAGAGAAGGGGGAGATATACAGAGATAGCAGGAGAGACAGAGAAGGGAGGAGATATACAGAGATAGCAGAAGAGACAGAGAATGGGGAGGTATACAGAGATAGCAGGAGAGACAGAGAGGGGGAGATATACAGAGATAGCAGGAAAGACAGAGAAGGGGGAGATATACAGAGATAGCAGGAGAGACAGAGAAGGGGGAGATATACAGAGATAGCAGGAGTGACAGAGAAGGGGGAGATATACAGAGATAGCAGGAGAGACAGAGAGGGGGAGATATACAGAGATAGCAGGAGAGACAGAGAAGGGGGAGATATACAGAGATAGCAGGAGAGACAGAGAATGGGGAGATATACAGAGATAGCAGGAGAGACAGAAGGGGGAGATATACAGAGATAGCAGGAGAGACAGAGAAGGGGGAGATATACAGAGATAGCAGGAGAGACAGAGAAAGGGGAGATATATAGAGATAGCAGGAGAGACAGAGAAGGGGGAGATATATAGAGATAGCAGGAGAGACAGAAGGGGGAGATATACAGAGATAGCAGGAGAGACAGAGAAGGGGGAGATATACAGAGATAGCAGGAGAGACAGAGAAAGGGGAGATATATAGAGATAGCAGGAGAGACAGAGAGGGGGAGATATACAGAGATAGCAGGAAAGACAGAGAAGGGGGAGATATACAGAGATAGCAGGAGAGACAGAGAAGGGGGAGATATACAGAGATAGCAGGAGAGACTGAGAAGGGAGGAGATATACAGAGATAGCAGGAGAGACAGAGAAGGGGGAGATATACAGAGATAGCAGGAGAGACTGAGAAGGGAGGAGATATACAGAGATAGCAGGAGAGACAGAGAGGGGGAGATATACAGAGATAGCAGGAGAGACAGAGAGGGGGAGATATACAGAGATAGCAGGAGAGACAGAGAGGGGGAGATATACAGAGATAGCAGGAGAGACAGAGAAGGGGGAGATATACAGAGATAGCAGGAGAGACAGAGAATGGGGAGATATACAGAGATAGCAGGAGAGACAGAAGGGGGAGATATACAGAGATAGCAGGAGAGACAGAGAAGGGGGAGATATACAGAGATAGCAGGAGAGACAGAGAAAGGGGAGATATATAGAGATAGCAGGAGAGACAGAGAAGGGGGAGATATATAGAGATAGCAGGAGAGACAGAGAGGGGGAGATATACAGAGATAGCAGGAGAGACAGAAGGGGGAGATATACAGAGATAGCAGGAGAGACAGAGAAGGGGGAGATATACAGAGATAGCAGGAGAGACAGAGAAGGGAGGAGATATACAGAGATAGCAGGAGAGACAGAGAAGGGAGGAGATATACAGAGATAGCAGGAGAGACAGAGAATGGGGAGATATACAGAGATAGCAGAAGAGACAGAGAATGGGGAGGTATACAGAGATAGCAGGAGAGACAGAGAAGGGGGAGATATACAGAGATAGCAGGAGAGACAGAGAAGGGAGGAGATATACAGAGATAGCAGAAGAGACAGAGAATGGGGAGGTATACAGAGATAGCAGGAGAGACAGAGAGGGGGAGATATACAGAGATAGCAGGAAAGACAGAGAAGGGGGAGATATACAGAGATAGCAGGAGAGACAGAGAAGGGGGAGATATACAGAGATAGCAGGAGTGACAGAGAAGGGGGAGATATACAGAGATAGCAGGAGAGACAGAGAAGGGGGGAGATATACAGAGATAGCAGGAGAGACAGAGAAGGGGGAGATATACAGAGATAGCAGGAGAGACAGAGAAGGGGGAGATATACAGAGATAGCAGGAGAGACAGAGAAGGGGGAGATATACAGAGATAGCAGGAGAGACAGAGAAGGGGGAGATATACAGAGATAGCAGGAGAGACAGAGAAGGGGGAGATATACAGAGATAGCAGGAGAGACAGAGAAGGGGGAGATATACAGAGATAGCAGGAGAGACAGAGAAGGGGGAGATATACAGAGATAGCAGGAGAGAAAGAGGAGGGGGAGATATACAGAGATAGCAGGAGAGACAGAGAAGGGGGAGATATACAGAGATAGCAGGAGAGAAAGAGGAGGGGGAGATATACAGAGATAGCAGGAGAGACAGAGAAGGGGGAGATATACAGAGATAGCAGGAGAGACACAGAAGGGGAGATATACAGAGATAGCAGGAGAGACACAGAAGGGGAGATATACAGAGATAGCAGGAGAGACAGAGAAGGGGGAGATATACAGAGATAGCAGGAGAGACAGAGAAGGGGGAGATATAGAGAGATAGCAGGAGAGATATACAGAGATAGCAGGAGAGACAGAAGGGGGAGATATACAGAGATAGCAGGAAATGGAGACAGAGAAGGGGGAGATATAAAGAGATAGCAGGAAAGACAGAGAAGGGGGAGATATACAGAGATAGCAGGAAAGACAGAGAAGGGGAGATATACAGAGATAGCAGGAGAGACAGAGAAGGGGGAGATATACAGAGATAGCAGGAGAGACAGAGAAGGGGAGATATACTGAGCAGGAGAGACAGAGAAGGGGGAGATATACAGAGATAGCAGGAGAGACAGAGAAGGGGAGATATACTGAGCAGGAGAGACAGAGAAGGGGGAGATATACAGAGATAGCAGGAGAGACAGAGAAGGGGAGATATACTGAGCAGGAGAGACAGAGAAGTGGGAGATATACAGAGATAGCAGGAAATGGAGACAGAAGGGGGGAGATATACAGAGATAGCAGGAAATGGAGACAGAGAATGGGGTGAGGGGGAAGTGTGAGAGAAAGAGACAGAGTGAGGTGTTAGAGCTCATTGTACATCATCCTGCTTTCCTAGGTGCAGACATATCTTCACCTTGTATTATGATGTGCGGCAGAAGCTGGGATTTGTTATGAGGTTCTGCAGCAGCTGAGGCGTATTATGAGGTTCTGCAGCAGCTGGGGTGTGTTGTGAGGTTCTGCAGCAGCTGAGGTGTGTTATGAGGTTCTGCAGCAGCTGAGGTGTGTATTACAATGTGTTGCAGCAGCTGAGACCTATTATCAGGTTCTGCAGCAACTGGGGTGTGTTGTGAGGTTCTGCAGCAGCTAAAGTGTGTTATGAGGTTCTTCAGTAGCTGGAGCATATGATGTGCTGCAGCAGCTGAGGTGTGTGTTATGATGTTCTATGTGTATTATGATGTCAGTGTAGCACCGTTCACAGTACAGACACTTACTTACAGACATCATCTTTTAGCTGTAGTTTTCGTACTACAAATTCCAGCATATAGCACAGCTGCGGCAGAACATCATAATAAACTACTGATGAAAAGCCACACCCCGCAAACCACACCCACTGTAGGCCACACAGACCACACCCACAATAAGTCACACCCCTTACCAATGCTAAAGTGTCCCTGGAAAATTTTTTCCAATGTAGTCCTGTATATTACCACACACACCATGCTGGGAGATGTAGTCCTGTATATTACCACACACACCATGCTGGTTGATGTAGTCCTGTAATTTACTACACACACACCATGCTGGGAGATGTAGTCCTATACATTACCACATACCATGCTGGGAGATGAAGTCCTGGGGGGTGGGAGTTGGGGAGGCCCTGAGATGCGTGTCCTAGCATCATGGAGGCAGGCCACGCTTTGCCATGGGGAGGATTCCCCCCCCCCCGGCTGTGTACCCTGCCGTGTACCCTGCCTTTATGATAGCTAGGCCACTGTATATATTATTCAAATATGCACATTACATTGATATACACGGATAGAAACGCACAAACACACACATACATAGTACACACATGAACAATACAGAGTCACTCACATACTTACATACATAAATATATACATACAGTACACACACACATAGACAATACATACTGACATGCATACTTTTTGTACACACACATACAGACTAACCGTTACTGCAGGGGGGTCCACATAATGAAATAAGTCTTCTGCTCCAGGACCTGCTCCCAGCTGCAGACAGTCTCCCCTCCTCCTATGTCCCGACACAAAGCTGCACTATTCAGTGCAGGAGGCCGAGGCTATGTGAGGAACTGAGAGGTGGGGGAGGGGCGCTTCTTGTCTGCACTGTATAGCGTCCTGCCAGCTTGTCTGTTGTGTGTGTGTGAGGGGCCATCCCTCCACATCCAACCCCCCCTCTCCAAAGTGCCGAGCCCTGCTCCTGCCTTGCCTCTGCATACTGAGGGGGCTGGCTTAGCAGCAGTGGGCATTACAGAGGGGCCTGGCTTTGCAGCAGTGGGCGTTACTGAGTGGGTTGGCTTAACGGTGGGCGTTACTGAGGGGGCTGGCTTAGCAGCGGTGGGCGTTACTGTGGGGGCTGGCTTTGCAACAGTGGGTGTTTCTGAGAGGGCTGGCTTAGCAGTGGTGGGCGTTACTGAGTGGGTTGGCTTAACGGTGGGCGTTACTGAGGGGGCTGGCTTAGCAGCGGTGGGCGTTACTGTGGGGGCTGGCTTTGCAACAGTGGGTGTTACTGAGAGGGCTGGCTTAGCAGTGGTGGGCGTTACTGAGGGGGCTAGCTTAGTAGCGGTGGGCGTTACTGAGGGGCTGGCTTAGCAGCAGTGGGTGTTACTGAGAGGGCTGGCTTAGCAGCGGTGGGCGTTACTGAGGGGGCTGGCTTAGCAGCAGTGGGTGTTACTGAGGGGGCTGGCTTAGCAACAGTGGGTGTTACTGGGAGGGCTGGCTTAGCAACAGTGGGTGTTACTGAGAGGGCTGGCTTAGCAACAGTGGGTGTTACTGAGAGGGCTGGCTTAGCAACAGTGGGTGTTACTGAGAGGGCTGGCTTAGCAACAGTGGGTGTTACTGAGAGTGCTGGCTTAGCAGCGGTGGGCGTTACTGCGGGGGCTGGCTTGCACACAAGGAATGCTGGCCTCAGTAGTTTTAGACCTCACAGGCAAACACAATATGAAACAGGAAGTGAAGTCAATACGGATGGTAGAGAACAGCTCCACAGAAGCCACAAAAAAGATCATATAGCAGCGAAACTTGGCATGGATATTTAGATAAGCTTTAGACATAACACCTGCAATTTTAAATTTTTTAAATTTTTTTGCTGATAGTTGAACAACCCCTTCAAACAAACCAAGCTGGGGTTACGGCAGGTTTTATAAATCTCCCCCTCAATGTCCAATTGATTTCAATGGAAGAAGCTAGAAAGTTTAAAAGCCTCTTAAAATGAAGTGACATATCACTTCTTAGGAGCATTTGTACATGTTCCAGGCATTAAAAAGGGCTTTATCTGAAAAACCACCTCAAAAAAAAAAAATGGTGTTTTTTAATAACCATGTGAACAAACCCTTACATAGTATTACTGTGGGAAGAGGAAAGTAGTGGACCTGAGACCTTACAAAGCAAAAGACAGACAGGTGTAACATTTATTTAGACCTTACTTGCCCAGTAGGTTTTCTCCCGTTAGTCGGTCCTGCTATTTTCAATAATTCAATCAAACAGGAATATGTAAATTAGTTTGTTAGAAGCACTGGGGGCATTCCTCAACCCCCCCAGAACACTGTTCAGCCCAACCCGCCTCCTTCGGTCATGCCTACCTATGCTTATTCATTTTTACATAAGCAGGTCAGTCTTTAGGTAGGCGCTGTATAGCCAAAAATATTTATAATGTATAAGGCAAAAACTATACATTTATTTCAATCAAGTGATATTTTATTGAAGCAATATATTAGCAATATATATATTTTAGTCAATAGAGTACCCCTTCAAAACATTCCACAAAAATATTCTCAGTCCTCATATTCTGCTTCTTTTTTCGACGCCTGACCATCTCTCTGTCTACGTTGCATTACCTTTTTTACAGCATTTCTGACTTCCTTGTTCCTCAGGGTATATATAAATGGGTTAAGCATTGGTATTATGATGCCGTACACCACACTTATGACCCGATCGTAGGTTATTGAATAAAGGGAACTGGGGCGAAAGTACATGAAAATAACTGTGCTGTAGAAGAAGAAGACAACAGTCAAGTGGGAGGAACATGTGGAGAAGGTTCGGCCTTTGGATGTACATAGTTTCAACACAGCTCTAATGATGAGAACATAGGAGCCCAAGATGAACAACATGGGTCCCATTACTAATATTGTACCTTCAATGAAGACAACCATTTGCTGAGCAGATGTGTCTCTGCAGGAGAGTAAGAGCATGGCTGGAACATCACAGAAATAGTGGTGGATGACCCAACCACAGTAGGGAAGAGTAAAAGTCATGACGGTGAACAGAGTTGCATTATAGCTCACTATAAAGAAGGACGCGGTCAGCAGACAGGTGCACGTCCTCTTACTCATGATGGCTCTGTAATGTAATGGTTTGCAGATTGCAGCATATCTGTCTAGGGCCATGATGGCCAGCAAAAAGCTGTCCATGTTACCTGCCATGTGGAACAGGAAGAGCTGGATGAAACAACCATGAAATGAGATGGACAAGTCCTGGGACATGAGACTGTAAAGAGTACGAGGAATTGTGACAGATGTGAAGCAGACATCTACAAAGGAAAGACTCCCCAACAAGAAGTACATTGGGGTGTGGAGCCGAGACTGGGATGAGATGAGCATGAGGATAAGCACATTGCCTATAACACAGAGAATGTAGATGCCCATGAAAAAAGAGAAAAGGGGAAGTCGGAAATTTGGCTTCTCTGAGAGGCCCAGAAGAGTGAAACTCATTAAGGATTGGTTCTTCAAATCCATATCATTAGAGAGCTCAGGATTATTCGTAATGCTGTATGCAATAGAGAGTCTTCGTAGGAGCAAGAACTCTGTACTGATCAGTGCTGAGGGGCTTTATATCCCGAAGATCATGGAGCATCTAAAGTAGAAGAACCTTGAAGAGAAGAACCCGATTATTTTTCCCTGCATAAAACTTATTGTTTAACCCTTTGAGGACCAGGCCCAAAATGACCCAGTGGACCGCGCAAATTTTGATCTTAGTGTTTCCGTTTTTCCCTCCTCCCCTTCTAAGAGCTCTAGGACTCTCAGTTTTCTATCTACAAGCCATGTAAGTGCTTGTTTTTTACAGGAATAGTTGTACTTTGTAATGGCGTCATTCATTTTACCATAACATGTATGATGGAATTCCAAATATATTATTTATGAAGATATAAATAGGTGAAATCGTAAAAAAGAATGCAATATGGTAATGTTTGGGGGGTTCCTGTGTCTACGTAATGGTAACAGTGACATGACACTATTATTCTATAGGTCAGTCCGAACACAACCATATGCAGGTTACACAGATTCTCTAATGTTATATATATTTTTTTTTATGAAATCCTTTTTTTTGCCAATTAAATATTAATAAAATGGGCTTATTGTGACGCTTATAACGGTTTTATTTTTTCACCTACGGGGCTGTATGTGGTGTCATTTTTTCCGCCATGATCTCTAGTTTTTATTAATACCATATTTGTGAAGATCGGACGTTTTGATCACTTTTTATTGATTTTTTTTTAATATATAATGTAACATAAAATCGGTAATCTGCGCACTTTTTCCCCTCTTTTCGTGTACGCCGTTTACCGGTCACAATGACGCTTGTTATATTTTAATAGATCGGACAATTCCGCACGCTACGGTATATTATATGTTTATCTATTTATTCATTTTTATATGTTTTATTTATATAATGGGAAAGGGGGGTGATTTAGACTTTTATTGGGGGAGGGGCTTTGGGGTAGTGTGTTAGTGTTTTGAACTTTTTTTTTTTACACTTTTGAAGTCCCTTTGGGGGACTTGTACATACAATACTTAGATTTCTACACTGATGAATGCTATGCCATAGGCATAGCATTGATCAGTGTTATCGGCGATCTGCTCATTGAGCCTGCCTGTGCAGGCTCAGTGTAGCAGATCGCCGATCGGACCACACGGAGGCAGGTGAGAGACCTCCGGCAGTCCGTTTCAACGATCGGGACCCCCGCAGTCACACTGCGGGGGTCCCGATCGGTAAGTGACAGGGGACTCCCCCTGTCACTTACACTTAAACGCTGCGGTCGCGCCGTGATCGCGGCGTTTAAGGGGTTAATGACACGCGGCAGCGCGATCGCTGCAGCGTGTCATTGCCGGTGAGGTCCCGGCTGCTGATTGCAGCCGGCCCCCACCTGCTATGAAGCGCGCTCCGCTCCGGAGCACGCTTCATAGCGGGAGAAACACCCAGGACGTAAGGTTACGTCATGGGTCGTCTGGGGACAGACTTCCATGACGTAACCCTACGTCCAGGGTCGTCTAAGGGTTAACCTAAAAGTTCAGGAAAAGATTTGTGGTGAAGAAGAGCATTCTGGGGCAAAACAGTCAGAAGCAGGTACCTCACCGACTAGAGCATCAGATAAAGCCTGGCTTACTGATCATATCCACATAGTGTACTTCTATGAAATCTGTCAGGTCAATGCCAGGCACAGAGCTCCATATAAAATATCATGTTTCCTTGGAAGCTGAAGCGCCATGGAAATGATGCTGAACCACAGCATGCATGCCTCCTCCTTCCCCTACCTCTTTCTGCCTTGGCTAATTGATGTATAGGACTGGTGGCTCAGCCTTGTATGTCAATCAGTCAAGACAGGGAGGTTGTGGGGAAGGAGGCATGCATGCTGTGGTTCAGCATCACTTCCATGGCACGTCAGCTTCCAAGGAAACATGATATTTTATAACTCTGCAAATGTCCATCAGCAAAGACAAAGGCATCATTTGTTTTATCTCCCTATCTGCCTATGTCTTTAGTTCTGTACCTGGTTTGGCCCTAACAGATTCGATTTAAAGTCATGGTCTTTTTTGCTTGAATTTTATATACAATAACAGATGTTGTTTTCAGTCTTCAATGATTTCCATTGAAATCTTTGTAATTAATAGCCGTTGATTCAAACAATGCATTGAATAAGGGCATAATAGGAGCGGAATTCGAGCAGAATTCAAGCGCAAAGCGGAAATTCAAAGTCTCAATTTTATGCGTATTCCGCTTCAAATTCTGCTTGTAAAATATTTAGAGAGCAATGTCCAAAAGGAAATCAAAGCCTATGGGATTTCTTTAGCGTAATTTGCCCGAAGACATTGACATGTCAATTCTTTGGGCAGAAAGAGGATCCGCGGCGCAACCTTCCGTACGTAAATTCCACTGTGTAAACAACACGGTGAAAATCCCATTGAACACAAAGAGACATTGCTCTGTACATATGTTAGTGGAATTTAAAGTGGAGTACGCATAAAATTAAGCACAGATTCCACTTGAAATTTCTCGCCTATTCCTTAGTGTGAACATATCCTAATAGTGGAGAAAAAAGTTGCCATCTACAGACCTTTTTAGGAAAGCAAGATTACATAGAAACAGCAAAGAAAAATGCAAGAAGAAAACTTTTTCTTACCTAAGTAGAAAACCCCCCCAGATGTATCAGTTTGCACAACACAAGTTCTTATTTCATTGGTGACAAAGTAATTTTAGGATAATAATGTTTATAAAGTTTATACATTTATAGCTACAGACTGCCGGGGTAGAGAGGGAATGGTAGTTTTGCAGCAGCTGAAGAGCAATGGGCTGGAGATCTCTTATGTAGACGAAGTAAAGAATGTCTACTACTAGGGACAGGTAGAAGAAAGATGGATGACCGCACATGGCCAGGAGTAACGAAGCTCATTGTCCTGTGCACAAACCTTTCATGCTGAGACATAGGAGTCACAAGTTGCACATACTCCCCGATCCTCATATGTATCATGAATCCCGTCCTATCTGAATCACACCTAAATATACCAGCACCAAGTGACTCCAGAGGATACAACATTTCACATACCGACCATTTACCAATATGCGGCTTTGGGAATAAAACAAATTACGATTAGATTAAAATGGGTAATTTTAATTAATTCGTGGATTTGTTTGTTTTACATAATGAGAAGTCTGGGTTTAAAGAGACCAAAGATTCATAGTGACCTATACAGAGAGAAAGGGAAAGCTTCAGTCTCTCCGTATCCCCGGACTCAAAGGCTATGTTCACACAACGTCATAAAGTGAAAAAAAAGGCGTCCGCTTTTCTTATTTAAAAAGACGTCCGTTGTTGTACTGATTTAACCCCTTCCCCCAATATGACGTCCAGGGATGTCATGAAAAGCAGTGCCAGAACGCATCATGATGTCCCTGGACGTCATGGTTTCCCTGCCTCCCCCCACTGTCCCTATTTGAGATCGGGAAGCAGGAGGAGGCTGTGTCACTCAGCCTCCTCCTGCTGCCACTGCCTGGAGGGGAGCCGTGCTCCCCCCGGGCATTTAACCCCATAAACGCTGCGGTCGTTGCGACCGCAGCGTCCATGGGAGGATTTGATATGTCCTGGTGATCGGGCGGCAGAAGGAGGCTGCGGCACGTTGCCTCCTCCTGCCGCCACTGCTGTAATGCTCCCCCTAGGCCCCGCTTCCTTCCTGGTGTAGTGTCCGGGCTCACCCTGCCCCGATCCAGCTCCCTCCTCTCAGCTCACCCCCGCACCGATCCAGCTCCCTCCGTGCTCCCCCCTGTCAGCTCCCCCCTGCCCCGATCCAGCTCCCTCCGTGCTCCCCCCTGTCAGCTCCCCCCTGCCCCGATCCAGCTCCCCCCTGTCAGTTCCCCCCTGCCCTGATCACGCTCCCTCCGTGCTCCCCCCTGTCAGCTCACCCCCGCACCGATCCAGCTCCCTCCGTGCTCCCCCCTGTCAGCTCCCCTTCCCCCCCCCCCCCCGGATTCGGCACACTCACCCTGTGCTGCTATACGATCAGGTCCCTGCACTGATCGCTTGAATCAGCTGCAGGGACCTGATCGTTTGAATGAGTGTCAGTGTGTAACACTGACACTCATTCACTCTATAATGCATTACAGCACTGATTATGTGCTGTAATGCATTATATATGTACCTGCAAAAGTAAAGACACAAACACACACAATACATAAATAAATAAATAATTAAAGGACAACTCCCGCGGGACCCCAAAAAAAAAAAAAAACACAGACACACACAGACACCATACTCACCATCTCTCCGGTGACGATCGCCACTCGATTCGCCCGCCGTCCGCCTCTCCGTCGCCGCCTTCCGCCATCCAGCGATGTCTCCAACTTCCGGGTCCAGGGGATGGAAAAGGCTGCCAGTGCGCTTGCGCACCGGCAGCCTTTTCATTGGCTGGAGAGCATCACATGGCTTCCAGCAAGCTCAGCCAATCAGGGCTGAGCAAGCTGGAAGCCATGTGATGCGCTCCAGCCAATGAAAAGGCTGCTGGTGCGCATCCCCATTCACTTTGCATGAAGACGCCGAGGAGGAAGAAGACCCGGACCGCCCCTCGGCTCTGACGTCGTCGTCACCAGATGCCGCCCCGGAGAAGAGGACCGTGACGATCGTAATAGGTAATGTATACATTCCTTAACTTCCGGGGTGGGGGGTCGGGGGTCCGAAAGTGGGGGAAGGGGGCCAGGCCGGGTATTTAACCACATTACAAAGTTATATAACTTTGTAATGTGTGTTAAATGAGCAAAAAAAATTTTTTGTGGGAGTTGTCCTTTAAAGCAAATAAATTAATTAAATAAATACATAAATAAATACATTTAATTAATTAAAATAAATATATACACATTCCCCATCCCCCTTTATAAATGATCCCCTATAAATAAGATACACATATTTAGTATTGTTGCGTCCGTTATGACCCCATCTATTAACCCGTTACATTAATTATACCACCCGATTAACGCCATTCAAAAAATAAATAAAAAACAACTAACCGAAATGACAATTTTTCGTTAATCCCGCCCCCTAAAAAATATAGAAAAAAGCTATCAGAATGTCACATGTACCCAAAAGGTGTACCACTAAGAACGCCAGCTTATGCTGCAAAAAAAAAAGCCCCCACATTAACTCCAAAATTAAAATATTACTGCTCTTACAATATGCAAGACACAAACAGTATATAAAGTATAAATGCCATAAACTATAACAAAAGCTATATAAAATGGATATCATTGTAATCGTACCGACCTGACGAATAAGGATAACATGTCATATGTGACGTATAGTAAAAGGCGTACAAAAAATGGTGAAAAACTGTTGCGAAATTGTGTTTTTTATTCATAACACCTCATAAAAATTTTTATAAAAAATTATCAGGGTATCACATGTTCCTCCGAATGGTACCGATGGAAACGTCAACTTGTCTTACACAAATATTTTGGCACCGCAAGGCCTCTGTGACATGGTATAATGGCTAAAAAAACCTGAAATAAAGACAGGCCCCAAAATTCACCAGTTCTCTGTCATTTCTGTGGCCTGTGGTTCAGTCAGGTGACGCACTGCGGCCACATAGGGGGCATTTATAGAAACATTGGAATAAGGGGAATAAATAGTGAGTGGTATTTCGCAGTTAGTATTTGCTGTGTTAGAGGAAAAAAATAAATTAAAATGTAATATCTGCCATAAAAATGAAAATTTTACATTTCCCCTCCAACTTGCTTAAATTTCTGCAAAACACCTAAAGGGTTAATAAACTTATGAAATGTTACTTTGAATACTTTGAGGGGTGCAGTTTTTACAGTGGAGAGATTTATGGGGGTAACTAACATACAGGCCCCACAAATCCACTTCAGAAATGAACTGGTCTCAAGTCTGAATTTAAAATTTTCCTGAAAATTTGAAAAATCGCTGCAGAATTGGAAGCCCTCTAACATCATAAAAAATAAACGGACGTTCACCAAATGACGTCACTATAAAGAAGACATGTTGTAGATGTTGCAGTAATAATTAGTTCATGTGGCATGACTATCTTTCTCAGAAAAAGAGAATTTTGAATATAAAGGATTGTAAATTTTTCTAATTTTTGCGCAAATGTTGTGATTTTTACAAAAAACTACTGAGTTTATCAACCAAAGTATACCACAAACATAAAGAGGAATATGTCACGAAAAAAACAATCTCAGAATAACCGCAATAGCTAAAAGCACCGCAGAGTTATTACTACATAAAGAGACACAGGTCAGATTTGCAAAAGAGGCCCCGGTCTTTAAGGCCAAAACAGGCTGCGGAGGCAAGGGGTTAATTGACTTCAATTCAATGCAGTAAAGTCAATGGGATGATGTATGTCCAATGTACACAATGTATAAAATAATAGACCCTGTCTACGCGGACGTCAAAATAATGATCATGTCAATTATTTTCCCACGTCTATTGTGAACAGTGGACTTTTTTTTTGTTTTCCTGTTTTCACCTTCCTTTCACCGTTTTTAATGGACTTTTCAATTGAATACTGACCCAAAGGCCAATTAGTAACCCCAAACTAGAATAATGTACCAGCAGCTGTCATTGCACTAAGGGGAGGCCAGACAGCTAAACGACGGTTTCGTGTTTACGCCATTCGCCCTACGCTAAAACTGACTTATTATACATGTTCCTCAATTTAAAGGGGTTATCCAGCGCTACAAAAACATGGCCACTTTTCACCCTACTGTTGTCTCCAGTTCAGGTGCAGTTTGCAATTAAGCTCCATTTACTTCAATGGAACTGAGTTTCAAAACCCCACCCAATCTGGAGACAACAGTAGGGGGAAAGTGTCCATGTTTTTGTAGCGCTGGATAACCCCTTTAATTACACAAGGCTAAGGCTATAGTTTTAAAAATTATGCAAATTTTATTAACATGATTAAAAATATCAGATTAATTCAATAAAGTGCAAAGGAATCCATAAATGGCGACAACCAGCAGCCACAATCTCAATATGCAATGATCACGAGTCAGTACTTGTACGCATGTGGTGCAAATCAGGATTCCTTCTGGGGCGCGACGCAGGTCACAGGAGGAGCCAGGAATCACGCTACTTCCTCTAGGCCTACGTCACTGGAATGCACGCCCGCTGGTGGAAGGCAAGCGGGCATGCGCACAGAGAACATGGCCCCCTATTAGACATAGACCTAGAGGAAGTAGCGTGATTCCTGGCTCCTCCTGTGACCTGCGTCGCCCATCCCCCCCCCCCCAGAAGGAATCCTGATTTGCAGCATAAATAGTTTAAGAAACAGGAGGTTAAGACACGCCCCTTGAGAAAGCCAACACACGCGAAACGCGCGTCGGGGTTGCAGACACCATACTCCAATATGGGTAATTAATGCTGTGATTTGGGCTCATATATGAGGTTATGTGTATTTATGCTTTATAGACCTAGGAGGCCATGTGGGTACACCACATGCATACAAGTACTGACTCGCTATATGTTTACTATTACCTATATAGGTGATCATTGCATGTTGAGATTGTGGCTGCTGGTTGTCGCTATTTCTAGATTCCTTTGCACTTTATTAAATTAATCTGAGATTTTTAATCATGTTAATAAAATTTGCATCATTTTTAAAACTATAGCCTTGTGGTGTTTAATTATATGGTATAGGGGCTATAATGTGATATTGTGTTTTGGACATTTACTATACGGTTAATTAACTCTGCTAGATAGAGACCGCGGTAGAAATTTGTATGTCCATTGGAACTATTGTGTATAAAATGTTCCTCAAGTTAATACGATTACAACGATATGTAACTTGTGTAACTTAATTCATGGCTTTTAAAAAATTAAAACATTTAAAAAAAAAAAAAACATGTTCTTTCGCTCTATTCCCAGGCTTATAGCGCTTTTATCCTTTGGTCTATTGGGCTGTGTGAGGTGTCATTTTTTGCACCATGATCTGTACTTTCTATCGGTACCTTGATTGCGCATATGAATCATTTTATTACACTTTTTCTGGATTTGATGCGACCAAAAATGCGCAATTCAGCTCACCTTTTTTTTTTCCTTCATATATTCATGGACTTGAGTCTTTTGAGACGCCGGCTCAGCGTTGCAGTGCCAATAATGCAGAGGGAAACAAAAAACTTCTTCCAGCACTCCAAAAAAATTAGCGATCCCGGTAGGAGAATACACAAGAGTAATAAGAACCTGCTCAGACAAAAAAGACTGTGAAATACAATTACAAAAAACAGCAATTTGTTTAAAGGAACGGGGATACAAAAATAAGGTCTTAAAAAGAGCATACCACATCACCAAAAATAAAAGGACGGATCTTTTAAAAGAAAAAAACAAGAGCAAAAATAAAGATAAAAACACACAACAATCAATCATAACCTTTTCCACACAGTATTCTCCAGAATATTACTCTATTGTCAATCTCATAAAAAAAAAAAAACTACCTATTTTAAGACAGGATGCAATCCTGTCACAAGTTATTGATAAAGGATACAGGTGTGTATCAAGGCGAGGTCGCTCCCTGAAAGACATACTATCACCCAGTATGTTGAAAAATACTGAAGTTGCGGTAACGCAAAGCACTCCAAAAGGTTTTTTCAAGTGCAGCCAAAACAGATGCGGAGCGTGTGCATTTGCAAAAAAGACAAAGGAGTACACTAATAGCAACAAAACAGAGAACTACAGCATTAAGGACTTCATCAATTGCAACAGCAAATACGTCATATACATCATTGAGTGTAAATCATGTCATCTTTTATAAGTGGAATGCACAAGCCGTAAGTTGAAAACCCGAATAAGAGAACACTTATCGGAAGCACAAAAAATGGGTTTCTCGAAGTCCTCCAGAGCCGCTAAACATTTTTCAGATGTACATAGGGGTGATGTTACCAATTTCTGCTTTTATTGCATAAAGAAAGTGGAGAGACCCATACGCGGGGGAAGCTAATGAGACAAGCTGTTACACATTGAGGGTATAAACCCACACACCGTATACACAGCGTATTTACTGCTGCGATACGCAGCGAATACGCAGCAAAAACGCAACAAATACGCAACAAAAACGCAGCAGATTAGATCTAAATAACTGAACTCAGCATTAAATCTTCACCATCAAACTGCTGCGTATTTGCTGCGTATTTGTTGCGTATTTGCTGCGTATACGGTGTGTGGGTTTGTACCCTGAAGCAGAAAGTATCTTCAGGCTAAATACTCGCTTTCCACATGGCCTGAATTATAAAAACGATCTGTTGTATCACTATTAGAGATGAGCGAACCTCGAGCATGCTCGAGTCGATCCGAACCCGAGCTTTCGGCATTTGATTAGCGGTGGCTGCTGAACTTGGATAAAGCCCTAAGGCTATCTGGAAAACATGGATATAGTCATTGGCTGTATCCATGTTTTCCAGACAACCTTAGAGCTTTGAAAAAAAGAAAAAATTGGTCAGCTCTCCTAGAACACCGTTCACACTAGGCAGGAGCACGTTGCCATGGCTGAAATTGCAAACACAGAAAAATGCAACAGCTCACCGCAACAGCAAGATACAGACCCACCACAGACATGAAAATAATTAAAAGCAGCCCCCCCAACTGCCAAAAAAACTTTCACAAAAATAATGAGTCTCTTGGTTACTATTTGCAAACAGCGTAAACTGCCTCACCACGATAAGGTGGGCTCATATCGAGGCAGACCCTACACTGTAATGGCCTCTCCATGGCATGTAATACGCCTATGCTCTGGGCATGCAAGATCCGTCTAATACCTGCAAAAATGATTGCACCACCTGGGTGAGACAGGTGGAGTGCACAACCAAATAGAGGCAGCCACTCCCCCAACTGGAACACAGAAAAAAAGAAAAAATTGGTCAGCTCTCCTAGAACACCGTTCACACTAGGCAGGAGCACGTTGCCATGGCTGAAATTGCAAACACACAAAAACACAGAAAAATGCAACAGCTCACCGCAACAGCAAGATACAGACCCACCACAGACATGAAAATAATTAAAAGCAGCCCCCCAACTGCCCAAAAAACTTCCACAAAAATAATGAATCTCTTGGTTACTATTTGCAAACAGTGTAAACTGCCTCACCCAGAAGGTGCAATCATTTTTGCAGGTATTAGACGGATCTTGCATGCCCAGAGCATAGGCGTATTACATGCCATGGAGAGGCCATTACAGTGTAGGGTCTGCCTCGATATGAGTCCACCTTACTGTGGTGAGGCAGTTTACACTGTTTGCAAATAGTAACCAAGAGACTCATTATTTTTGTGGAAGTTCTTTGGCAGTTGGGGGGGCTGCTTTTAATTATTTTCATGTCTGTGGTGGGTCTGTATCTAACCTTAGAGCTTTTTCCAAGTTCAGCAGCCCCCGCTAATCAAGCACCGAACGTTCGGGTTCGGATCGACTCGAACCCAAACCCGGTTCGCTCATCTCTAATCACTATGTATATTGAATGACGTGGACATGATTTCTTTGTTATGTATCACAAACATTTTATTATGGTTTATATACGTAAGTGACTAACCGTATTATCACTACCATTAACATTATGTATGAGTATATATAACCTTTTTTCTTTTCTGCATGATAATATGCATATATGGTTGTTTTTCTTGGTATGGGTCCTCCCACCCCCTTCTTCCATGCAGGTGACATAACACAATCATGTGATCAAACGTCACTGGAATTGGGGCGTTGTTGTGCGGTGAGTAACATGTTTTTAAATCACTAGTTGTGCATCTTACCGAATACACCATGATTAAGCACTAGAAGTGTGAAATGCGTTGGTACGGTTCTCTCAAGGGGAGTAAAACTTTTTAATATTTATAAATTAAAGGATTGCTTTTACCTCATTTTTTTGGAGTGCTGGAAGAAGTTTCTTGTTTCCTTATGCTACTGTATACCATATTTATGTTATACACTTGGTTCTATTCCTGTATCTTTATAGTCTCAGTTTTGTTACTGTGCCTATGTAGTAGTGAGCTTGGTTCTGTTGATGTATATATACAATAAGCTTGATGAGTCCTTGTGTAATTGAACAGGGATCTGTGTGGGCTAGAGATGAGCGAACTTCGAGCATGCTCGAGTTGATCTGAACCCGAACTTTCGGCATTTGATTAGCGGTGGCTGCTGAACTTGGATAAAGCCCTAATGCTATCTGGAAAACATGGATATGGTCATTGGCTGTATCCATGTTTTCCAGACAACCTTAGAGCTTTATCCAAGTTCAGCAGGCCCAGCTAATCAAATACCGAACGTTCATGTTCGGATCGACTCGAACCCAGTTCGCTCATCTCTAGTGTGGGGAGCAGGGGTGTGAGAGGCAAAGGGGAGAGGGGCAGTGCAAGTAAGTGAAATTACTTGGAAAAGGTCATGGGAAAGAAGGTTCAAGTAACTGGATGGGGAAGGGGAGGACAAAACCTGCAAAACTTAGGGTGGAAGAGGGAGGAGATGCTACAAGAGTCTGATGTCAAAGATATTCATTCAATATTTGAAAGCTGTTACCTTTTCCTTTTTTAGATTATTAGTTTACCATTTACTTTAGTTATTTTGCACAGGAACATGACGCAATATCGTAATTTTACTGGCCAATAATTCCCCACAACAGGCTAACAGGAAGTGTCCAGGGGAACTGATTGTCGCCTGTTTGTCCTCCTACATCCGTACACTTACCTTTATAATTGAATACAATTTCTATGTGCATCAAGCATTGGTGAGTGCCATGTTTGCTCTTGCTGGACTTTTTTTAACAATGAAATTGCACCTCTACTTTATTATGTATTGTTATATGTTTGACTTCTCTTTTTAGAATCATTGGACTTTTAGTTTTAGCTTAAAGACCATGTAAGCTACACTAGGATAAAACCTATTGTGGTGTATACGGTGACTCAACTGATCAATGCATTTATTACCCATAGTAACACTTATAACCTCTAGTTTTTATTATATAAATTTTTTGTAAAGTTTATATCACTGGCTTACGTGGGTTGCACTTTTTCGGAAAATAAAATCTCACAGAAATTTCAGACCCAGTTTTCAATATACGTATAATGCCTTTATAATTGTTTTAGTCAACTAGACAACATTTTAAGACTTATTTATTATTTTAAGACTTACTTATTGTTGCTAAGAGTTATTTTCTTGGTACAGAAAAGGTCTAATTGAGCTGGAGACATAGCTTTGCTTTAAGGTTATGTACACACAATTTAAGTGAAAATACGGCCGTATTTTTATCTTTATGTCCATAAATAAAGAGCATGATCATTATTTACGCTCTTTATTATGAAAACATGGCTGTATTTTCACCACAAAAACATTCAAGACCACATATTATGATCGGTCAGCTCCACCATGAGCATCCGGTTGTTGTACATTCATTCCTGGTTCAATTGGTACAAAAGGGTTTCTTAATATAGCCTATTTGCATAGAATTGTGTTAAATTGTATCAAAATATGCTATTTTTGTGCATATTATGCTTTCCATGTCTTTCTAAATCCACTTGCAACATAAGATTTTATTTTATTTACATCATACTTCTGGGCCCACCGGTCCATCACCCACTGCACAGGCCGGACGGTACGGAATCCCCACCTTAAAAGAGTAGAAACAGAGAACCAAAAAAAAAGGAAAGAGCAGATTACCAAACCCCTCATATTCAATGATATGGCGCCAGGGGAACAGGAACCCCGTTTACAAATCAAACTTTACAATAGCTCTACAAACCAGTGCTTTTGTTGATGATTCAGAGTATTCCAAATACCCCGTATTACTATGATGCCAATGCCTTTCTTACATCATAACTGCTTCTATTTATCTCACCTTCCCATACTCTTAAACTCCTTACTAGTTCTCCTTCCCTCCCCCTAATCCATCCTCCTACCCCCCTAAAAAAACAAAAAAAAAACACCTAACTCTCTCTCACCCCCCCCCCCCCCCATCCCATCAGAATATAACAGGCGCTGTCCCAATGGCCAAAGCGCCCATATCTTTTTGAACATCAAGATATTATTGCACTTTTTGGCTCGTAAATACTCCATTTGTTTCATACCCTTTTCCCATTCTTTTATATCGGGGGGCCTAGATTGGATCCAATATTTCAAGATACAGTTCTGTCCCATAAACAGTGATTTAGCAACCGTTGCCCTTGTGGAGGACCATCTAACCCTGTAAGGTCTCCAAGTATACAAATAAGCGGCTCCAGGCATATTTTTATTTTTGTAATTTTTTTCTAATTCAGCCACTATTCCTTTCCAATATCTAAAAAGTTTTGGACATCTCCACAACATATACACTAAGGGGGATATTTACTAAAAAATCTAAAAACACGATTTTGTCAAAGATGTTTTGACATAATTTCCAATCTAATGTGTTTAGTCAAATTTATGTAAATTGTCTAATAGCATAGTAAATGTGTCTTCAAAATAATGGTCTTTTAATTAGTCTAATAAATACACTTGGTTCGGAGCAGACGTAGCGATGCGCCAATATATGCGACTTTTTTAAAAATTGAGCAGTTAATATATTTAGCTAAAAAAGAATTCTGGGCACTTTCGATCTAATTAACAACAAAAAATCTAATTCAAAAAGTTGCATCTAATTTGGATAGTCTTGTCTAAAAAAGCTTCATAAATTCATATTAGATTTATTTTGAGCGCAAACTAGATATATTAGACTAAAAACAGGCGCAATTAGTTTGATAAATGTCCCCCTAAGTCTCCTCTCTCACCTGACACCTTTTACACACGTCTAGACTCCTTACTTTCATCTTAACTAACTTCGAGGGGGTATAATAACGCCTATAAATTATAAATAATTGTGAAATTATGTGATTAGGACAGGGACTACATTTCCCAGCAGCTGATAAGACTACAGACCAGTCTATTTTGTCCACCCCCAACTCCTCTTTCCATTTGTGTTGGAAAAGGAAATGTTAGATGATGAATTATTATATAGGGAAGAAATCAGAGATCAGTTTTTGATTGCTAAGGGGGGTATAGAGGGTGAAGGACCGGGCAGATATTTATCTAGGGTCATCAGTCAGCAGCAAAGTAAGAAAGGAATAGCAGCCATTAGAGTTTGAGAGAGGGTAGTAACCTCAACAAGAGATTATAGAAGGATTTAGAAACTATTATAAGATACTATATACTCCAGAGTTAAGGTATGAGAAAATTGAAATAGAAACCTTTTGGATGATATTCCTTTACCTTGTCTTTCAGGAGAGCAGGTCTGCGAATTAGAGGAACCCATTACATTATTAGAACTTAAGAGGGCTGTGATGGAGATGCGTGAGGGTAAGGCTCCGGGCCCAGATGGACTGCCTATTGAGATTTACAAAAACATGGGAGACAGTTTCTATATGGAATTTTTGGAGATGTTAAACTCCTTTCATTCTGAAAATTGTCTACCCGACTCAATGAGAGAAGCGGTTACAGTGGTAATTCTTAAGGAGGGAAGGGATCCGCTGAGCCCGGAGTCATATAGACCCATATAATTGGTCAATGCAGACGCCAAGATACTGGCTAGAATTTCGGCAAAGAGATTGGCTAGAGTAATGGGTTCCCTGGTAAATGACAATCAATCAGGCTTTGTACAGGAGAGGGGGGTACACTATAACATACAGAGAGCCTATGACAACATACAGGAGGGCAGAGCTACCCCTAGTGGTAGGGCCTTGGTTTCACTCAATGCGGTCAAGGCTTTTGACCGCGTTGAGTGGACTTATTTATGGGTTGTGTTGAAACGTATTGGATTTGGTATGAATTTTATGCGATGGCTAAAGATGTTGTTTACAGACCCTGGGGCACATATTCTTATTAATTCTTCATTATCGCAGTCCTTCCCACTATTGAGAGGAACTAGACAAGGCTGCCCCTTGTCTCTACTCTTGTTTGACTTGGCAATTGAACCCCTGGCTATTAAGATTCGAAATGACTAGGATATTAGGTGTTTTGCCAAATATTATCTCTTTGTAATAAGCTTATTTGGAAAAACAAGAGTAAATTCTAATTAATTAAAAACATTCCACAAATATATTCTCAGTCCTTATCTTCTGCTTCCTTCATCCATTTCCGACCATCTTTGCTACCACATCGCATTACCTTCTTCACTGCGTTTCTTACTTCCTTGTTCCTCAGGGTATATATAAATGGGTTGAGTGTTGGTATTATGATGCCGTACACCACACTTATGACCCGATCGTAGGTTATGGAATAAAAAGAACTTGGACGAAAGTACATGAAAATAATTGAGCTGTAAAATAAGAAGACAACAGTCAAGTGAGAGGAACATGTGGAGAAGGTTCGGCCTTTGGATATACGTTGTTTCAACACAGCTTTAATGATGAGAACATAGGAGCCCAGGGTGAATAACATGGGTACCATGACTATTACTGAACCACCAATGAAGGTGACCATTTGCTGAGCAGATGTGTCAGTGCAGGAGAGTAAGAGCAGGACTGGAACCTCACAGAAATAGTGGTGGATGACCCAACTGCAGTAGGGAAGAGTAGAGGTTATGGTGGTCCACAGAGTTCCATGAAAGCACACTAGAACAAATGAAAAAATCAGCAGACAGATGCACGTCCTCTTACTCATGATGGCTCTGTAATGTAATGGCTGACAGATTGCAGCATATCTGTCTAGGGCCATGATGGCCAGCAAAAAGCTGTCCATGTTACCTGCCAAAAGGAACAGGAAGAGCTGGATGAAACAACCATGAAAGGAGATGGACAAGTCCTGGGAGATGAGGCTGTAAAGAGTACGGGGAATGGTGACAGATGTGAAGCAAACATCTACAAAGGAAAGGCTCCCCAACAAGAAGTACATTGGGGTGTGGAGCCTAGACTGGGATGAGATGAGCATGAGGATAAGCACATTGCCCATAACACAGAGAATGTAGACGCCCATGAAAAAAGAGAAAAGGGGCAGTCGGAGATTTGGCTTCTCTGAGAGGCCCAGAAGAGTGAAACTCATTAAGGATTGGTTCTTCAGATCCATATCATCAGAGATCTCAGGACTATGACTGCTGAAGTCTTAGTAATGGTCTTGGTAACTCACAGATCATGGAACATATAATGTAGAAGAACCTTAAAGTGAAAAACCTGCTTTGGGTTATTTTTCCGTGCAAAAGACATTTGGTTTACCTAAAAGTTCAGGAGAAGATTCGTGGTGAATAAAAGCATCCTGGGGAAAACCAGTCAGGAACAGGTACCTCACCGACTAGAGCGTCAGACAGAGTCTGGATTACTGATCCTATCCACATATATTACTATTGGTTTCTGTCCTCACACAATGGCTCCAAGCAGTTAGAAAGCTACAGTTCAGATTAGAGATGAGTGAAACACCCCATCTTAACAAAGCTTTGTGCTTCAATTGATCAGCAAGTGGCTTATCAGCCTGCTGCCTTTTAACTCTGTTCCGCTCCCTGACGCTCCTCCCTGGGTGTCAGGAAAAAACTTCTCCCAGTTTCCCAGGACTGCATGCAGCTTTTCCTGATACCTGGGGTGGAGTCTCAGGGAGCGAAAAAAAAGTTGAAAGGCAGCATGCTGGTAGCAAGCAGCTGATCAAACCAAGCCCTTTGCTTAGTTTAGATGAGTGATTTGCTCACAACCTATGGCAGCCAAAGCATGTTGAAAGTTGTAGTTTAACCCCTTCAAGTCAGCCATATGGTTTTATACATTCCTGCTGCACATGCCCCGTGCAGCAGGAACATATATAAACATTCCTGACTGTGAAGGGGTTTTAATCTGTGCAGGGCTGTTTCAAGGCGCTCGGCCCTGCACACATTACTGTCTCCAGACCCAGGCATAATGAAAGGCAGCCACGGTCTCGCAGCTGCCTGTTTTTAACCCCCTTAAATGCTGCAATGCACAGTGATCGTGGCGTTTAAGGTAGTCAATCACAGAATAAGCACCTGTCACTGACCAAGCGGGACCTGGTCACTTGTACCAGCAGACGGGGGTAAGACACTTACCTCCGTCCTGGTTAGATCTTCGATCTGTGCATGGAGTCTGCTCTCAGGCAGACTCTATGCACAGACCATCGATAATATTAATGTATACTATGCTATGGCATAGCATAGATCAGTATATGCAATCAGACCACTGCATATATAAGTCCCCTAAGGGACATATATATGCAATATAAAATTTGTAAAAATAAATAAATAAAAGCTTTAAAACATATTTTTAAAAGAACCCTAATAAAATGCCCCAATAAAGAATTATTTCGCCCCCTTTCCCATTATAAAAATAAAAAATATAAAGAAATATAAAAAATAAACATTTTAGATATCATAGTGTGCAAAATTGTACAATCTATTAAACTATAACAGTGTTGTTCCTGCACAGTGAACAGCGGAAATAAAAAGTAAGGGGGGGGGGGGGGAGAGAGACACCAGGATTGCTGATTTCTTTTTAAATCATATATTGGAAAATAATTTATAAAAACAGTCAAAATTTTTCTCTTACAGCAATATGATATCAATAAAAACTCGAGATCATGTGGCAAAAAATGACACCCCAACCAGCCCTGTAGGTGAAAAAATAAAAGTGCTATGGCGCTTAGAAGACGAGGAGAAACATTGCTTCAATTTGACCTGGACATCCATGCATCCTTCGATGATGAAATAACCGCAAATGAAAGACCACCACATGGAACTGTAGTTAGTTGCTGGTTCATGAATAACATTTTAAAACTAAAGTGAGGAGGAGACTGGATGGAATAACTGCAATTTTATATGGTTTTCTATGTAGTTTCCACCTAAAGACCTGTTCAAGAAACCAAAATAACACAGAAACAGCTGAGACGTATGAGAAGAAGAGAAAAGTGTGGAGAGTCTCTTATCTTAGAAAAAAAAACATCCAGTTCCTGATTTTCTGAGTTCACCGGTGACATAAAGTAATTTTACAAGGATGATGTTTAGACTGGATCACACATGGTTTTAACAGGAACTCTTCAATGGCTGCCTGAAAATTTATAGGTACAGGTTATCAGGGTATACAGGAAATTGTAATTTTGTAGCAGCTGAAAGGCAACAGACTGGCGATCCTTTATGTGGACCATGTAAAGAATCTCTACCACCAAGGACCAGTAGAATAAAAGAAAGAAAGAATAATAATAATAATAAATCATCACACATGTCCAAGAGTTACACAATGCCCCCCCCCCCCTTTTTCGTGTCTCATCTCTCATTTTCTTTATGTTTACATGTTGGTCCTTTATATGATTAAAGAAGTATTGCACAAAGACTGCTGGTATTCTAAAAGCACTTAACCCCTGTGTAACCCCTGTGTAAAGCGAACAGTAGACACTGTACTTTTCAATACACGGGATTCAGTACTTATGCTCTGGAATTGGTCCATAACCATCTCTTTCTCGATGGACTGATTGGACATGTGACCCCTATGGAAGCCACTGGACCGTGAATGTATAGTGCTCCTTGGACCTGACTGCTTGTGTCCATAAGAAGTTGCTAATGTTTATGATGTTAGTTCTATGCTAACATACTTTGTACCAATGGAATAGCTATGCTTCTTCACACTTACCTGTTCTTCTACGATGAGAAGGATAGGTTTGTATGTAAACTGATCTTCATTGTTGGAAAATGCTAAATAATTGATAAAAAGTAAAGGAGTAACACAATGCTCATTGTCCTGTAGATGTCACAAGTCGCACATCGATCATGGATCATGAATCCCGTCCTGTCGGAATCACATCTAGATATATTAGCACCGAGTGACTCCAGAGGATACGACATCTCACATACCGACCAATTACCAATATGCGGCTTTGGGAATAGAACAAATTACCCATTAAATTTTGAAATTCATGGATTAATATATTTTACACAATAATTTTTTTATAATGACCAAAGGTTTACAGCAATCAATTATTAATGGTAACCTATACAAAATGGAAGGTAAAAGTTTTGTCTCTTCGTATCCTACGACTCCAATACAGGAAATTTATATTTCCAGAAATCGGATAATAAGGCAGAAGACCATGGAGTAAGTACATATATCTATACTGCTCACCCTCGTTTCTCATCTACCCTTAGCTTAAGGCCAATACAGCCATGTGATAAAACCTGAGAAATGTAACCCTCATGTATACAGCACAACCATGTGCACAAAAGATATAGAGGGGAACACCACACCAAGTCCCTACTACTCCCCGATGCATCTGGAAAAAAATATCTATCTGTACAAATCACTCATAGCTACAGTAAGGCCTTAAACACTCCAAAGAGCCTGGCCTCCAAAGAGCCTAAAAATAGTTTTCCCGGAGCATTGGGCCAACACTGTATTTACGTGTATGAGGGGACACATTATGTAGCAAGAGGAGATAAAGATTTATATTATTGTTTCTGTGAAACATTGTTATTATATCCATGTGGTAAGCTTGGCTCTCTAACTGTAGCTATGTAATAAACTTGGTTCTGTTAACATATATATGCAGTCGGCTTGGTTCTGTTACTGTATATATGCAAAAAGCTTGAACAGGGATCTGTGCGGGGAGTGGGGTGAGAACCAGAGTGTGTCAAAGGTGAGAGGGGAAGCCAAGTGAGTGACATTGCTTGGAAGGGACCATATGGGAAAGAAGGTTCAAGGAACTGGAAGGGGACAGTGGGAGAAAAAAAACTATAAAATTTAGGGTGGAAGAAGAAGGGGACCTTACAACAGTACGATATTTATTTGATATGTTAAAGCTGTTCCCTTTTTAGATTATGAAATAATAGTTTACCATTAACTATTAGTTATTTTGCACATGAACATAATGCAACAATATCCTAATTTTACTGGCCAATAATTAACAGGCTAACAGGAAGTTTGCGGGTAAGCAGGAGAAACGATCGCCGCCTGTTTGTCCTCCTACAATTTGTACACTGACCTTATAATGGAATACAATTTCTATGTGCATCAAGCGTTGGTGATTGCCATGTTTGCTCTTGCTGGACGTTTTTTTTTAACAATGAGATTGCGCTTCTACTTTATTATATATTGTTTGACTTCTCTTTTTGAAATCATTGTACTTTTAGTTTTAGTTTAACGACCATGAAAGCCACACTAGGAGAAAACCTATTGTGGTTTAGACGGTGACTCAATTGATCAATGCATTTATTACCAATAGTAACACTTATAACCTCTAGTTTTTATTAGATACATTTTTGAAAGTTTACATCAATTTACATACATTACATTGGCTGCACTTTTTTCCTGAAAATAAAATCTCACAGACATTTTAGACCCAGTTTTCTTTAGTATATAATGCCTTTATAATTGTTTCAGTCAACAAGACATTTGAAGACTTACTTATTATTGCTAAGAGCTATTTTCTTGGTACAGAAAAGGTCTTATTGACCTGGAGACAGCTTTACTTTAACCCTTAGGTCGCCCACAGGTGTTGACAGATGCATCCAATTACCTGTTGCAGCCGTTCCCTGGTGTCTAGTGGCGGAGATCGCCGCCCCGGGACGTTGTCTCGGAGGAGCGATCCCCGTGTCTTCACCCGCCGGGGTCTGCGCCGTAATGGCGCTGATCCCGGCTCGGCAATCGGTTGCTTCCGGCTGCAGCAGCCGGAAGCAATCGAGTGCCTATTACATCGATCTATGCTGTATCACTATGCAGCATAGATTGTAATGAGAGATCAGTGTACTTATACTAGAAGTCCCCCATGGGGGCTTCTAGTATAAGTGTAAAAGTGCTCATGTGGGTTTCTAGGTGAAAAATGCAACTGCTATGGCCTTTTAAGCACAAGGAGGAAAAAACGAAAATGCTAAAATTGAAATTGGCCCGGTCCTCTAAGGGTTAAAGGGGTTGTCCGGCGATAAAAAATTATTCACAGAATAACACACATTACAAATTTATACAACTTTGTAATGTATGTTATGTCTGTGAATGGCCCCCTTCCCCGTGTCCCACCACCCCCACCAGTGTACCCGGAAGTGTGGTGCGCTATACATTACCTGTCACGTGCCGACCACGGTCTCCGATCCTCAGCAGTGACGTCTTCTTCGGGAGGCCGGCGGATCTTCCCGAGTGCCGGCCGCCCTCTGCAGCGTCATCCGAAGCTCAGCCGCGATTGGCTGAGCATAACTGTGCTCAGCCAATCGCGGCTGAGCGGCTGATGACGCGGCAGAGGGTGGCCGGCACTCGGGAAGATCCGCCGGCCTCCCGAAGAAGACGTCACTGCTGAGGATCGGAGACCGTGGACGACACGAGATGCGGTGAGTATAATGCACCACACTTCCGGGTCTAGCGTGGGTAGGGGGAAACACGGGGAAGGGGGCCATTCACAGACATAACATACATTACAAAGTTGTATAACTTTGTAATGTGTGTTATTCTGTGAATAATTTTTTATCGCCGGACAACCCCTTTAAGGCTATGTCTACACAATGTTTTTTGAGATGAAAATATGGCCTTTTTTATGTTTATGTCCATAAATAAAGAGCGTGATCATTATTTATGGTCATAATTTTAAAAACCTGGCTGTATTTTTTGCCACAAAAACGTTGTATGAACATAGCCCAAATGTTTAAAATTGCATACAATGTCATAAAACACCAATTTTTACCCTATTCACATCCAAAGATGCTCTTACAATTAAGTTGTCACTTCAAACCCATCAGAACCATCATGAGAAACCTAAAAACTGAAGAAGAAAAAAAACAATCTGCTTTTTTTGCTCCATTCTTTGCTATATTACGTGAACTGTTTGGAAATTCTAAAAAACAGAAGTGAAAAACAAAAAAAGAAACTGATCCAAAGGAGCCAGATCTCGTGGTGGTGACAGAGCTCATACAAATATTTTTAATTTTTTTTCATTGTTGCCTCCTAAGTATATAATGTTCTTTGAGTCATTACGATTACAGTGAAACCAATTTTTTATTTTACTTAGAAACTGTTTTTCTGGAAGAAAAATAAACCTTCCCCCAAATTACCCCCATTACAGAATCCCTAGCTTTCTTATTTTTTTTCTTGATAGAGCTTGGTGTGGACTTAGTAACATAGTAAATAAGGTTGAAAGAAGACAAGAGACCATCAGGTTCAACCTAGGGAAATCCTACTGTGTTGATCCAGGGAAGGCAAAAACCCCTATGAGGCAGACGACAATTGCCCCATCACAGAGAGTAAACTCCCTTCCGACTCCAATGGCAACCAGAACAATCCCCGGATCAACGTATCACCGGAAATCTAATGCCCATAACTTGTAATATTATGTTGTTCAAGAAAAGCATCCAGGCCTCCCTTAAACTTATTTAATGAATCGTCCATGACAACATCATGTGGCAGAGAGTTCCACAGTCTTACCACTCGTACAGTAAAGAACCTGCGTCGATGCTGATGATGAAATCTTCTTTCCTCTAGACGTAGAGGATGCCCCCTTGTCATGGTTACAGACCTAGGAGTAAAAAGACCACTACAAAGATCTCTGTACTGTCCATTCATATATTTGTACATTGTGATCAGATTGCACCTAAGATGTCTTTTTTCTAGCGTAAGTAACCGCAAGCTTGATAACCTGTCCTGGTACTGTACAGATTAGTCTGACAGGACCGATCCCTCATAAATCCATGCTGGTGCTGCGTCATAAGATTATTTTCATTAAGATACTCCAGTATAGCATCTCTTACAAACCCCTCAAATACTTTACCTTCTATAGATGTTAGACTTACGGGCCTGTAGTTTCCAGGATCACTCTTTGACCCCTTCTTGAATATTGGTACCACATAAGCTATGCACCAGTCCTGTGGAACAATCCCTGTCATTATAGAATCTTTAAATATTAGGAATATCGGTCTGTCTAATACAGTATTTAATTCTTGCAAAACTCTAGGATGGATACCTTCTGGGCCTGGTGACTTATGTTTCATTTTTGTTGACACCATTTTTTAATCATATATGACTTTTTGATTGCTTCCTTTTACAGAAACGGATTTACAAAATACAGTAATTCTGGTTTTCTAAGCAAAGCTATGTTCTGTAATTGTACCGATATCCCGTGTATCTTTCATGTATCCTTACCTGTGTGTGTTCTTTTACAGTTTTAAAATAATTTTTTTGGTCCAACTTCTGCTTATCATCACGCTCCTGTCTCCCATTGTCTGCTTCTTCAATTAACCCCCTGGCCACTATGGTGCACACAGCCACCTACTTTGGCTTAAAAGGGCCAGCGTGTCTCCATCTGCTATTCCATTTTACCAATTCATTTCTAAAATTGCTCCATCTACTCCTCCTTGCTTGAGCTTTGTTGGATTCTGGTATTGCACGCAAAGGTGTGTTCTGCGATTCTACTGATATCTCGTGTATCCTTACCTGTTACTGTTCTTCCTCTTATGCTTCCTGACTGATCCTCATTTGTACCATCTGCCTCTCTTGTAGTCAACTCAGGTTTCCTGACTTGCAAGCTGCCTGTCCTGATCCTTCGTCTGTCTATGTTTACTCAATCTCTCCTCTGGTGCCTCGCAACAACCTTGTCTGGTCTCTGTGCTCTAGCCACAGTAGTCCTGTTCCCTGGAGTGGGATAAAGGGTGAATACGTAGAGGATTCTTAGTCTCTGTTCCCTGGTGTGACCCATATAGCATGGCGGGTCAACAATCACTGTCTGCTCAATTTTGACTGTGCTGTAAAAAGGGATTAATAAACTGAATAAGAACTAGAACATCTCCAACATGTATGTCTGAACAAGGAGACATAAAGATCCTGTTGACTCTTAGACATACCAGCACCATCATATAAAGACTATTTTATTGGTAGTTTCATACACTGTACCTGGACTGTTGCGATATCTGTTCTGGTCAGACAAATCATACATTTCACCATTGTAAATACTAATTAATTAAAAGTATTCCACAGATATATTCTCAGTCCTCATCTTCTGCTTCCTTCTTCCATGTCCGACCATCTTCACTACCACATTGCATTATTTTCTTCACTGCGTTTCTTACTTCCTTGTTCCTCAGGGTATATATAAATGGGTTGAGTGTTGGTATTATGATGCCGTACACCACACTTAACACCCGATCGTAGGTTATGGAATAAAGGGAACTTGGACGAAAGTACATAAAAATAATTGAGCTGTAAAATAAGAAGACAACAGTCAAGTGGGAGGAACATGTGGAGAAGGTTCGGCCTTTGGATGTACGTTGTTTCAACACGGCTCCAATGATGAGAACATAGGAGCCCAGGATGAATAACACGGGTACCATGACTATTACTGAACCTTCAATGAAGTTGGCCATTTGCTGAGAAGATGTGTCAGTGCAGGAGAGTGAGAGCAGGACTGGAACTTCACAGAAATAGTGGTGGATAACCCAACCGCAGTAGGGAAGAGTAGAGGTTATGATGGTCCACAGGGTTGCATGAAAGCACACTAGAATGAAGGAAAAAATCAGCAGACAGGTGCACGTCCTCTTACTCATGATGGCTCTGTAATGCAATGGCTGACAGATGGCAGCATATCTGTCTAGGGCCATGATGGCCAGCAAAAAGCTGTCCATGTTACCTGCCAAAAGGAACAGGAAGAGTTGAATGAAACAACCATGAAATGAGATAGACAAGTCCTGGGAGATGAGGCTGTAAAGAGTACGAGGAATGGTGACAGATGTGAAGCAAACATCTACAATGGAAAGACTCCCCAACAAGAAGTACATTGGGGTGTGGAGCCGCGATTGGGATGAGGTGAGCATGAGGATAAGCACATTGCCTATAACACAGAGAATGTAGACACCCATGAAAAAAAAGAAAAGGGGCAGTCGGAGATTTGGCTTCTCTGATAGGCCCAGAAGAGTGAAGCTTATACAGGATTGGTTCTTCACATCCATATCATCAGAGATCCCAGGACTATGACTGCCAATGTCTTAGTAATGGTCTTGGTAACTCACAGATCATGGAACATATAAAGTAGAAGATTCTGCTTTGGGTTATTTTTCTGTGCACAAGTCGTTTGGTTTACCTAAAAGTTCAGGAGAAGATTTGTGGTGAATAAAAGCATTCTGGGGAAAAACAAAAACAGGTACCTCACCGACTAGAGCATGATACAGAGCCCGGATTACTGATCCTATCCACATATATTACTATTTGTTACCTAGGACTGTATCCAGCTTTTCCCAACACCCGGAGAGGAGCATAAAAGAGTTGAAAAGCAGCAGGCTGATTACCGATCAAACCAAGCCCTTCGCTTCGTTTAGACGGACGATTCGCTCACAACCAATGGCAGTCAAAGCTTGCTGAGAGATAAAGTTTAAGCCCTTCACGTCAGCCGTATGGCTATATATGTTCCTGTTGCACATGCCCCGCCCAGCAGGAACATATATAAACATTCCTGACTGAAAAGGGGTTTTAATGTGTGTAGGGCAGTTTCAATGCGATCGGCAATGCACACATTACTGTCCCCAGACCCAGGCGGTCCCCCAGCTGTCTGTCTTTAACCCCCTTAAACGCTGCAATGCATAACAATCGCGGCTTTTAACGTAGCTATTTAACTATAACAATATTCTTCCCGTAGGTAAACAGTGTAAATGAAAAGCGGGGGAAAAAACACCAGGAATGCTGATTTTTTTTAATTATATATAAAAATTATAAAAACTGTCAAAAGTTTTCACACCAGTATGATACCAATAAAATCTAGAGATCATGGCGCCAAAAAAATGACACCCCAACTAGCCCTGTAGGTGGAAAAATAAAATCGCTATGGCCCTTAGAACACGAGGAGGAACATTGTTTCAATCGTTCTGGACTTACAGGAATCAATCACCTTCATGACTGCAGATGGAAGACCACCACATGGAACTCTAGTTAGTTGATGGTTCATGAATCACTAAAGTGAGGAGGAGACTGGATGGAATAACTGTTCAATTTTCTATGTTGATTCCACCTAAAGACCTGATCAGAAAACCAAAATAACTCAGAAACAGCAACGTATGAGAAGAGAAAAGTTTGGAGAGTCTTTTATCTTAGAAAAAAATATCCCGTTCTTATTTTGCACAAGACAAGTTCTGAGTTCACTGGTGACATAAAGTAATCTTACAATGTTGATGTTTAGACTGGATCACGCATGGTTAAAACAAGAGCTCTTCAATGGCTGCCTAGAAATTTATAGCTACAGGCTACCAGGGTATACATGAAATTTGTAATTTTGCAGAAGCTGAAGGGCAACAGACTGATCTTTTATGTAGACAATGTAAGGAATCTCTATTACTGAGGACCAGTAGAATAGAAGATAGAGAAAGAAGAAATCACCACACATGTCCAAGAGAAAGACAATGCTCCCTGTTCTTCGCCTCTCTAGTCTTTATGCTTACATGTTGGTCCCTTATATTGGTGAAGAAGTATTGCACCAACACTGTTGGTATTCTAAAGGCACTTAATTCTTGTTAATTCGTAAAGCGCACAGCAGACACTGTACTTTCCAAAACACGGGACTCAGTACTTATGCTCTGGAATTGGTCCATAACCATCTCTTTCTTGAAGGACTGATTGGACATGTGACCCTATGCAAGCCATTGGACCTTGAACGTATAGTGCTTTGTGGACCTGACTGCTTGTGTCCATAAGAAGTTTCTAATGTTTATGATGTTAGTTCTATGGTAATGTATTTTGTACCAATGTAATTGCTATACTTCCTCAAACTTACCTGTTCTTCTACGATGAGAAGGATATGTTTGTATGTAAACTGATCTTCATTGTTGGAAAATGGAAAATAATTGATAAAAAAGAAAGGAGTAACACAATGCTCATTGTCCTGTAGATATCACAAGTCGCACATCGATCATGGATCATGAATCCCGTCCTGTCTGAATCACATCTAGATATACGAGCACCAAGTGACTCCAGAGGATATGACATCTCACAAACCGATCAATTACCAATATGCAGCTTTGGGAATAGAACAAATTACCCATTAATTTTAAATTCATGGATTAGTATATTTTACACAATATTTTTTTTATAACGAGCAAAGGTTTACAGCGACCAATGATTAATAGCGACCTATACAAAATGAGAGGTAAAGGTTTAGTCTCTCTGTCTCCTCAGACTCTAATGCAGGAAATTTATATTTCCAGAAATCTGATAATAAGGTAGAAGGCCATGGAGTAAGTTCTTATATCTGTACTGCTAACACCCCGTTTCTCATCTACCCCAGCTTAGGTTCAATACAGCCATGTGATAAAACATGAGAAATGTAACCCCCATGTATACAGCACAACCATGTGCACAAAAGATATAGAGGGGCACACCACACCAAGTCCCATCTGCTCCATACTACTCCTGGATGCATCAGAAAAAGTATCTGTATAAATCACTCATAGCTACAGTAAGGCCTTAAACACTCTAAAGAGCCTGGCGTTCTACTAAAAGTATCAGCATTCCCAGAGCATTAGGCCAATGCTGTATTTATGTGTATGATTGAGCACATTATGTAGCAAATGGAGATAAACATTTATTTTATTGTTTCTATGAAATGAGCTTTTATCTGTTCTTGTATCCATATGATAAGCTTGGCTCTCTTACTGTAGCTATGTAATAATCTTGGTTCTGTAACCATACATATGCAGTAGGCTTGGTTCTGTTGCTGTATATATGCAATAAGATTGGTGAGTCCTTCTGTAATTGAACAGGGATCTGTGTGGGGAGAACCAGAGAGTGGCAAAGGTGAGAGGTTAGTGACATTGCTTGGAAGGGACCATATTGGAAAGAAGGTTCAAGGAACTGGAGGGGGACAGTGGGAGAAAAAACCTAGAACACTGTGATATTCATTCGATTTGAAAGCTGTTACCTTTTTAGATTATAACATAATAGTTATAATCTAAAAAGGTTTGCTGCATTATTTATTATATCACATGATCTATTTATAAATTCTAATAAACAGAAGTGAAAAACCAAAAAGAGACAAAGGGAAAAAAATTTTTTATTATTGTTGCCTCCTAAGTCTGTAATGTTCTTTGAATCATTACGATTACAGTGATACCAATTTCTATTTTTATTTTACTACTTAAAAACTATTTTTAAACCTTTAGCTACATTACAAAATCCATAGCTATCTTATTTTTTTTCTTGATAGAGCTTGGTGTGGGCTTGTGTACAATTTTTGTTGACTCCATTTTGTTAACCATATATGACTTTTTGATTGCTTGCTTTTTCAGAGGCAGATTTACAAAATACATTAATTCTGGTTTTCTAAGCAAAAGTTTGTTCTGAAATTCTACTGATATCCTGTGTATCTTTCAGGTACCTTTACCTGTCTGTGTTATTATGATACACTTTTTTTAAAAACAATTGTCCAACTTCTGCATACCGCCATGCTCTTGTCTCCCACTGTATGCTTCCTTCTTCGCACCGCCACTGCAATGAACCAGTGCCACTATGGTGCACACAGCCACCTACTTTGGTTTAAAAGGGCCAGCGTGTCTCCATCTGCTATTCCATTTTGCCAATCCATTTCTAAACTTGCTCCATCTGGTTTGGCCTATATAGCACAGCAAGTCAACAATCGCAGTCTGTTCAATTCTGACTGTGCTCTAAAAACGGATTAATAAAATACACAGAACTGAATAAGACCTAGAGCATCTCCAACATGTATGTCTGAACAAGGAGACATAAAGATTATGTTGACTCCTGGACATACCAGCACCATCATATAGAGACTATTTTATTGGTAGTTTCATACATCCCCTGTGCCTGGACTGTGCTGATATCTGTTCTGATCAGACAAATCATACATTTCACCATTGTAAATTCTAATTAAAATAAAAACATTCCACAAATATATTCTTAGTCCACATCTTCTGCTTCCTTGTTCCATGTCTGACCATCTTTACTATCACATTGCATTACCTTCTTCACTGCGTTTCTTACTTCCTTGTTCCTCAGGGTATATATAAACGGGTTGAGGGTTGGTATTATGATGCTGTATACCACACTTATCACCCGATCGTAGGTTATGGAATAAAGGGAACTTGGGCGAAAGTACATGAAAATAATTGAGCTGTAAAATAAGAAAACAACAGTCAAGTGGGAGGAACATGTGGAGAAGGTTCGGTTTTTGGAAGTACGTTGTTTCAACACAGCTGTAATGATGAGAACATAGGAGCCCAGGATGAATAACATGGGTACCATGGTTATTACTGAACCTCCAATGAAGATCACCATTTGCTGAGCAGATGTGTCAGTGCAGGAGAGTGAGAGCAGGACTGGAACTTCACAGAAATAGTGGTGGATGACCCAACCACAATATGGAAGTGTAGAGGTTATGATGGTCCACATAGTTGCATAAAAGCTCAGTAGAACAAATGAAAAAGTCAGCAGAGAAATGCACGTCCTCTTACTCATGATGGCTCTGTAATGTAATGGTTTGCAGATTGCAGCATATCTGTCTAGGGCCATGATGGCCAGCAAAAAGCTGTCCATGTTACCTGCCAGATAGAACAGGAAGATTTGAATGAAACAACCATTAAATGAGATAGACAAGTCCTGGGAGATGAGGCTGTAAAGAGTACGAGGAATGGTGACAGATGTGAAGCAAACATCTACAATGGAAAGGCACCCCAACAAGAAGTACATTGGGGTGTGGAGCCGAGACTGGGATGAGATGAGCATGAGGATAAGCACATTGCCCATAACACAGAGAATGTAGACGCCCATGAAAAAAGAGAAAAGGGGCAGTCGGAGATTTGGCTTCTCTGATAGGCCCAGAAGAGTGAAACTCATTAAGGATTGGTTCTTCAGATCCATATCATCAGAGATCTCAGGACTATGACTGCTGAAGTCTTAGTAATGGTCTTGGTAATTCACAGATCATGGAACGTATAAAGTAGAATAACCTTAAAGTGAAGAACCTGCTTTGGGTTATTTTTCCATGCATAATACATTTGGTTTTCCTAAAAGTTTAGGAGAAACTCTCAGTCTCCAGCCGTACTTGAAATTACTGATTTTGTAGAAATGACACACTTCACCAATAGAGATATTGCTGCTCAGTTCCAGCTTTTTTATGAAGAACTTTGTTTCACTGGTAGATTATAACATGGAGGCTCTAACAAGCTTCCTAGACAAAATTGCCTTCCCTTACCTATCCAATGAGGACAAAGAGGCACTAGAGGCTGATTTCACGGTGGATGAGGTGACTGAGGCTTTGGCAGATATGAGGAAGGAAAAGTGACCTGGACCAGATGGCATCACCGTAGAGGTGTACCAGCGTTATGCAGACCAGATAGTACCTGGGTTGGTTGCCATATATCGCACAACCTGTCATTTTCTAAATGACACTATTGTGGTTCTGCTATAACCTGATATGAATCGACAAAGTGCACCTCCTACCGTCCAATATCGTTTCTTAATCTAGACTACAAAATCTCAGCTAAAGTGAAAGCAAATAGACTGAATAAAGCCATCCTTAGCCTTATACATTGGGACTAATCTGGTTTTATAGGGTGGAGGCTGTAGTGAAGGTTGGGGGTGCACAACAAGTGGACTGGTCTGTTGCCTCAGCCAAGGTTTTCGACTTTGTAGAGTAGAGGTCTGGCTTCGGCCCTGTATTTGTTAAATGGATGGCTATCCTTTATCACTCCCCTAGAGCAAATATCCTGGTGAATGGTATTCTTTCTCTATATTTTAGGCTCTTTAGGCGGACTAGGCAAGGGTGTCCCCACTCCCCCCTCCTGTTTGCAGTGGCTATTGAGCCTTTGGCTCTCTATCAGACAGTCGTCAGATTATAAAGGGGTGATTAATGGCATTAGAGAAGACCGTATTGGTCTATATGCTGACAACATGGTGCTGTTTATGTCAGATGCCTACAGGTTGCTATACGTATGATTGAACGCTTTGGTTCCTTTTTCGGCCTACAAATAAATTGGTCCAAATCTTTTTTCATGCCACAGTAGGATGGGGGGGGGGGGGGGCATATTAATGACTTGAAAGTCTTACAGAGTTTTAAATAGTTGGGTATTATGCATAAACCTGGGAGACAGGTACGGGTGGAAAACAAGAAGCTTCTGGCTTTCACAGATAATATGATGGAAATGCCCCTATGGCACAATCCCCAATTCCCACATTAGTCCGAGACCCTGCAATCAATCAAGGAGTTAATCTGGTTAGAGATGTCCTTGGTGATCAGGGGTTTCATGATTTTCAGTTTTCTCCTACCCTAAGGGACTTATATATGCTATACAAAATTTGTAAAAAATAAAAAAGTTTTAAAACATATTATTTAAAAAATCCTAATAAAAATGCCCCAATTAACATTTATATCACCCCCTTTCCCATTATACAAATAAAAAAATAAACATAAAGCATGCGGAATTGTCCGATCTAATAAAAAATACAATATTCTTCTTGAACAATGAACAATGTAAATAAAAAGCAGAAAAAAATAGGATAGCTGATTTTTTTAAAATTATATATTAGAAAAAAAATTTATAAAAAAATGTCAACATTTTTCACCAATATGATACTAATAAAACCTAGAGTTCATGGCGCAAAAAATAACACCCAAAACAGCCTTGTAAGTGGAAAAATAAAAGCCCTGTAGCTCTTAGAAGGCAAAGAGGAACATTGCTTTAATTTGACTTGGAAATCAATCACTTTCGGTCATGAAGGGGTTGATGGCCACAGATGAAAGACCACCACGTGGAACTGTAGTTCCCTGTCGTCCCACAGCGGCACAATAGCTGGGTTTATTGCCCCTGTGTACTGGGCAGGACAAAAAGGAATATTTAATAGTACTATCCAATTAAACAAAAGGCTCCTCCCCTCCTGGAGTATAAAGACAACCCTCACCCAGTGATCCATGAGTTTTTATTTTGTCCTGGTGTAGGGCAGGTCTGGATCTCCCCTCCTTCCCACCCTTTATTACCTTTTTTCTCTTTTGTTTCAGATTCCTGGCGCTCCTGAGCTGGCTCTAGGTGAATCTTCACCAGCCGGTGTATATCCAGGCTCCGGCGGCGGTGGAACGCAGATTGCGTTCCACTTCGTTCTGCTGCCGGATGTGACGTGGTTCGCGTCATTTCCTGTGACAGGCGCATGCGCAGTTCGCCGGCGAGGACGCGATCCACGCCATGTTGCTCAGCTCTTATCCTTACAGGTATCCGGAGTTTTGTGTTTCCCTACAGCTTTATTTAAGGGGCGCCATATGGTCAGTTGCTGTCTGTCCTTGTGGCTGACAACGTGGTAGTAAGGCTGCAAGCTTCTACTATTGTTAACCTACAAAGTAGCTGGCGATTTCAGGTGGGTCTCTTATCTCTGAACTGCGCCGTTAGAAGTAGCTATATTTATAAGTCCTCCTTTTCTAGTATGTCCTCCCGGGAGTCCTCAGGAAGGAAATCCACATCTAAAAGACATCACCTTCAATGCAGAGCATGTGGTATGTACCTACTACTGCACTTATAGTTGGAATTATATGAGCCTGAATTTGTTTCTCCTTTTAGAAACTCCACTGCCAGATGACAGTGATTACACTACCTGCCTCTCCTGCCGTCCAAGGATTCAGGACAAGTATGAGCCCAACATTCATGATGTAGTGGTCTGGGTTAAGGATCTGATGCAGTAAGCTTCTAGAATGAGGTTTGGAATTTCAGATTATCCTATTAGAGACTTATACTCGTGTCTCTTAGGTCTACTATGAAGGATATGCGTACTTCCTTGAAGGAAGAAATGGCTGCTATGATCCCTAAGAAAAAGCCCAGAAGAACCCATAATTCCTCTCCTTCTGTATCTATGGAGGATTATACTGTACTTGATGAAGTATGCTCTTCACCTTCTCATAAAGAAGAGGAAGAAAAGGAGGAAAAATTTGTGTTCAATCCTGAAAGGATTGCTAGACTGCTGAAAGCTATTCAAATAGAGAATCCTGAGGATTATGGTGATTCTCCTGAGTCTTCTAAAGGCTTTAATATTGATAAATTTTTGTCTGATTTAATTAAGAATAAGTGGGAGAAGCTGGATAAGGCTCCTCCCATAAGTAAAAGATTTTGGTCTCTCTTTCCCTTGAACGAGGAACAGTCCAAATCTTGGATATCTCCTCCGAAAGTGGACAGAGCTATATCTAAATTGTCTAGAAACATATTAGTTCCCTCTGAGGATGGGTCTAGCCTCAAGGACCCCATGGACCGTAGGATTGAAGCCACACTCAAAAGATCATATACTACTGCAGCGGGTCAGACCGCTATTGGTGTGGCTAATCACAAGGTAACTAAAACTCCGGTATCAGACTCCGGTATCAGTAGAGACACTATTTTGGCCTCTTAAAAAACATAACTCTAGCAGTGGATTACTTATTTGATTCGGCCTCTCACCTTACCAGGCTGGGGTCCAGGGCTATGGCGTTGTCTTCCGCTTCCCGCAGAGCCCTATGGTTGCGTCCCTGGTCGGGGGATAACCCTTCTAAGTACAATGTTTGTAACTTAGAATACACGCCTGGTAAGCTATTTGGCGCAGAACTAGATACACTCATGGAGGAGTTGTCTGATAAAAAAGGTAAATCCTTACCAAGCTCACGTAGCTCCTTTCGGAGGAGACAGGCTCGATCTCCCCAGAGAAGCAGACAGTACCGCTACAGAGGCAGAGGCAGAGGTTATGGAAATTACAGGAGAGGGGGCCAGTCCAGGGGTGCCAAGTCCCCCATCAGAAAGAAGGAATTCTGACGCCATCCTAGAGGTAGGGGGTCGTTTAGAGCATTTTCTCCCAGCTTGGGAAAGATTTGTGTTGGACCCATGGGTCATAAGCATAATAAAGAGAGGCTATGTTCTACCTCTTCATCCCCTGCCTCCAGAACGTTTTCTTGTTTCTTCCCATCTTTCTCCCACAAAGCAGGTCATCCTGGAAGAATCCATCTTCGACTTGATCAGGATCAAGGCCTTGGAAGCTGTTCCCGTCAGCGAGAGAGGTACCGGAGTTTATTCGCCGGTGTTTCTAGTACCAAAGCCCTCAGGGAAGTGGAGACTCATCTTAGACCTGAGATATCTAAACAAATTTATTACAAAGAACAAATTCAGGATGGAAACTATAGGATCGGTAAAATCACTCCTGAACAGAGGCGACTATATGGCATCGCTGGATCTCAAGGATGCTTACCTCCATATTCCGATCTTCAAGAATCACAGAAGGTTCCTGAGAGTGGCAGTTTACATCAGAGGTCAGTTACACCACCCCCAATTCAGGATTCTACCCTTCGGGATTACCTCTGCCCCCTTTGTTTTTACAAAGGTAGTAGCTGCTGTCGTTGCAACACTCAGGCTGCAAGGGATAAGCATTATCCCTTACCTAGACGATTGGCTTCTCCTAGCAGGCACAAGCAAGCAGCTAAGCCAGAATGTGTCAAAGACATTGACTCTCCTTTCGTCGTTGGGATGGATTGTCAATTGGGAGAAATCAGATCTAACCCCCTCATTGACAAAGAAGTTTTTAGGTTTTATGATAAATTCAGAGACCATGAAAATCTCTCTATCTCCAGAGAGAAAAAACAGAATTCAAGAGGGGTGCCGTTTTCTGAGAGCTCCCCGGCTGGTATCTCTCAGGACTCTAACGCGATTTTTAGGTCTTCTTTCCTCCGCGGCAGAGGCAGTTCCTTGGGCCTTGTGGCACATGATAGCTCTTCAGACAGAAGTTCTTCAAGCCTGGAACCGGAAATATTCAGATCTAGAAAGAAAGATCAGACTGTCTTTAAGGACAAGAGCGTCTCTTCAGTGGTGGTCCCAGGTAAAGGACGGTTCCAGCATAGAAGAAACCGTTTGGGAAATTCTAACAACAGACGTCTCAGGCTCAGGCTGGGGAGCACATCTCAGAGATCTAACTATTCAGGGGACGTGGTCATCCTTAGAAAGAACCCTCTCTTCCAACGAGAGGGAATTAAGGGCGATTTTCAAAGCTCTGCTACATTTCTCACCTCAACTTCAGGGGTTAGCGGTGAAGATAAAGACGGAGAACATGGCGTCAGTCTTTTATATAAACAAGCAGGGAGGCACTCGATCAAGACCACTTCTAACAGAAGTGGGAAAGATCTTAGAATGGGCGGAAGAGAACATACCTCGCATTATGGCCATACATATCAGAGGAACGCACAATGTATTAGCAGATCGCTTAAGCAGACAGATGACGATCCCAGGGGAATGGTCGTTAAACAGATCCATCTTCAATCAGATCATCAGAAGATGGGGACAACCAGAAATAGATCTAATGGCGACACAGATGAACACAAAAGTTCCAAGATTTTGCTCCCTGTATCAAGCGGATTGCACGGAGGCCACGGATGCGATGTCAATACGGTGGAACTTCAACCTAGCTTACATCTTTCCGCGCACTGCCATGATCCCCAGAGTCCTGAAGAATATCAGGCAGGACCAGGCTTCAGTGATTGCGGTCATACCCTTTTGGCCGAAGAGGTCTTTTTTTCCCCAGCTCATATCAATGAGCAAGGGAGATTATTGGGAATTACCGATAATACACAACCTAGTGTCTCAGGGCACCCACTTGTGTCAGGACCTACATTCTCTCCACCTAACAGCCTGGAGATTGAACGGTCCATACTGAGAGGTAAAGGGTTTTCCAATAGAGTGTTGGATACACTGTCTCATACGAGAAGTGATGCCACCAACAGATCTTACTCTAGAGTCGGTAGAGTTTTCCAGTCTTGGTGCTCTTCCAGGCAGAAAGACCTTGTTAATCCCTCTACTCCGGACATACTGGAGTTTTTGCAGGACGGATTTGATAGGGGCCTGGCACCTAGTACCCTTAAAGTTCAATTGGCGGCCATGTCAGTATTGCTACAGAAAAGACTTCTTCAGATTCCAGAAGTAAAGAATTTCATCAAAGCTGTTTCACGTCTACGTCCTAGAATATCTAGACCAGTATGTCCGTGGGATTTATCATTAGTTCTGAAGGTCCTGGCGCTCCAGCCCTTCGAACCTATAGAGGAAATTCCGCTTAAATTTCTAACTTTGAATACAGTGCTACTCTTAGCCATAACATCAGCTAAAAGAATAGGAGAACTCCAGGCTCTGTCTTCTTCTGAGCCTTATACTACGTTTTTAGCAGATAGAGTTCTTTTGCGTTACTTACCCTCGTTCGCTCCTAAGGTGCCTTCTTTTTCCAACCTTAATCAATTAATTTCTATTCCTATTCTTTCCCAAGAGGCCATCGCTGAGGATCAGACTCTGGAAAAGCTGGACATCGTAAGATGCTTGAGAATGTACCTACAACGCACAGGCGAATTCAGAAAATCTGAAAATCTGTTTATTTCCTTTATGGGAAAGAATAAGGGCCAGAAGGCTTCTAAGCCTACAATATCTAGATGGATAACGGAATGTATCAACAGGTGTTACTTACTCAGTAAACTGGAACCTCCAGAGTTCACAAAGGCACACTCCACTCGATCTGTGGCTTCTTCATGGGCCGAAAAGGCACTGATACCATTGGAGCAGATCTGCCTATCGGCGTCATGGTCTTCTCCCAAGACCTTCTTTAAGTATTACCGGATTAGTTCTTTGTCTGCTCCAGCATTTTGTTCTGTTATACAGTCTGCTGTACAGATAACCCTCCCATAATGGGTTTGTACGTGCTAAATCCCCATTATTGTGCCGATGTGGGACGACAGGGAAGTGAACAGGGTTGTCTTTATACTCCAGGAGGGGAGGAGCCTTTTGTTTAATTGGCTAGTACTATTAAATATTCCTTTTTGTCCTGCCCAGTACACAGGGGCAATAAACCACGTTATTGTGCCGCTGATGGGACTTAGGGAAAACACATTAACATGCATAATGTTCACTTAGTTGCTGGCTCATGAATTAAATTTAGAAACTAAAGTGAGGAGGAGACTGGAATAACTGCAATTTTATATGGTTTTCCATGTAGTTTCAACCTACAGACCATTTCAGTAAACCAAAATAACACAGAAACTTAGCTGTATGAGAAGAACAGAAAAGTGTGGAGAGTCTCTTATCTTAGAAAAAATATCCAGTTCTTATCTTATTTTGCACAAGACAAGTTCTGGGTTCACCAGTGACGTAATGATGATGATATGAGAGAGATTCGAGAATAACACGATGCCCCCTGCCCCACCTCTTCGTGTCTCTTGTCTCTAGTCTTCTTGATGTTTACATGTTAGTCCTTTATATGGTTGAAGAAGCATTGCACCAAGACTGTTGGTATTCTGGAGACGCTTAACCCTTGTGTATTCCTAAAGCGCGCAGTATACACTGTACAGTCATGGCCAAAAGTTTTGAGAATGATACAAGTATTAATTTTTACAAAGTCTACTGCTTCAGTTTTTAAAATGGCAATTTGCATATACTCCAGAATGTTATAAAGAGTGATCAGCTTAACAGCAATTACTTGCAAAGTCAATATTTGCCTAGAAAACTTTATCCCCCAAAAAATATTTCAACATCATTGCAGCCCTGCCTTAAAAGGACCAGCTAACGTTGTGTCAGTGATTGCTCCATTAACACTGGTGTGGGTGTTGACGAGGACAGGGCTGGAGATCAATCTGTCATGATTAAGTAAGAATGACACCACTAGACACTTTAAAAGGAGGCTGGTGCTTGGCATCATGGTTTCTCTTCTGTTAAGCATGGTTATCTCTAAAGAAACACGTGCAGTCATCGTTGCACTGCACAAAAATGGCCTAACAGGGAAGAGTATCGCAGCTAGAAAGATTGCACCTCAGTCAACAATCTATCGCATCATGAAGAACTTCAAGGAGAGAGGTTCCATTGTTGCCAAAAAGGCTCCAGGGCGCCCAAGAAAGACCAGCAAGCGCCAGGACCATCTCTTAAAAGTGTTTCAGCTGCGGGATCGGGCTACATCCCTGAGCAGTGCAGAGCTTGCTCAGGGATGGCAGCAGGCAGGTGTGAGTGTATCTGCATGCACTGTGAGGCGGAGACTCCTGGAGCAAGGCCTGGTCTCAAGGAGGGCAGCAAAGAAGCCACTTCTCTCCAGAAAAAACTTCAGGAACAGACTGATATTCTGCAAAAGGTACAGGGAGTGGAATGCTGAGGACTGGGGTAAAGTAATTTTCTCTAATGAATCCCCTTTCCGATTGTTTAGGACATCTGGAAAACAGCTTATTCGGAGAAGACGAGGTGAGCGCTACCACCAGTCTTGTCTCATGCCAACTGTAAAACATCCTGAAACCATTCATGTTTGGGGTTGCTTCTCAGCCAAGGGAATCGGCTCTCTCACAGTCTTGCCTAAAAACACAGCCATGAATAAAGAATGGTACCAGAATGTCCTCCAAGAGCAACTTCTCCCAACCGTCCAAGAGCAGTTTGGCGTTCAACAATGCCTTTTCCAGCATGATGGAGCACCTTGCCATAAAGCAAAGGTGATAACTAAATGGCTCAGGGAACAAAACATAGAGATTTTGGGTCCATGGCCTGGAAACTCCCCAGATCTTAATCCCATTGAGAACTTGAGACGGGTGGACAAACAAAAACCAACAAATTCTGACAAAATGCAATCATTGATTGTGAAAGAATGGACGGCTATCAGTCAGGATTTGGTCCAGAAGTTGATTGAGAGCATGCCAGGGAGAATTGCAGAGGTCCTAAAGGAGAAGGGTCAACACTGCAAATATTGACTTGCTGCATTAACTCATTCTGTCAATATAAGCTTTTGTTACTGATAATATGAGTGCAATTATATTTCTGTATGTGATAAAAACATCTGACAAACACACATAAACACCAGAGGGCAGCAGATCATGTGAAAATATAATATGTGTGTCATTCTCAAAACTTTTGGCCATGACTGTACTTTCCAATACAAGGGACTGAGTACTTATGCTCTGGAATTGGTCCATAACCATCTCTTTCTCGAGAAATGATTTGGCATGTCACCTATATGCAAGCCACTGGACCGTGAACGTATAGTGCTCCGTGGACCTGACTGCTTGTTACCATAAGAAGTTGCTAATGTTTATGATGTTCGTTCTATGCTAACGTTTTTTGTACCTATGGAATTGCTATACGTTTTCACACTTACCTGTTCATCTATGATGAGAAGGATATGTTTGTATGTAAACTGATCTTCATTGTTGGAAAATGGAAAATAATTGATAAAAAGAAAAGTAGTAACACAATGCTCATTGTCCTGTAGATATCACAAGTCGGACATATTCCCCGAACCTCACATGGCTCATGAATCCTGTCCTGTCTGAAACACATCTAGATATATTAGCACCGAGTGACTCCAGAGGAAACGACATCTCACATACCGACAAATTACCAATATGCGGCTTTGGGAATAGAACAAATTACCCATTAAATTAAAATTCATAGATTAGTATATTTTAAACTATGACATTTTTTACAATGACCAAAGGTTTACAGCAACCAATATTTAATAGCGACTTATACAAATTGGAAGGTAAAAGTTTTGTCTCTTCATTTCCGGAGATTTATATTTCCAGAAATGGAATAATGAGGCCAGAAGCCATGGAGTAAGTTCATATATCTTTACTGCTAACCCTCTTTTCTCTTTTACCTATAACTTAAGGCCAATACAGCCGTGTGATAAAACCCTCATGTATACAGCACAACCATGTGCACAAAAGATATAGAGGGGCACACCACACCAAGTACTACTGCTCCATACTTTTCCCCATACTATTCCTGGATGCATCAGAAAAAAATATCTATCTGTATAAATTACTCATAGCTACAGTAAGGCCTTTAACACTCAAAAGAGCCTGGCGTTCTCCTAAAAATATCAGTATTCCCGGAGCATTGGGCCAAAGCGGTGCTTATGTGTATGAAGGAACACATTATGTAGCAAGTGGGGATAAAGATTTATGTTATTGTTTCTGTGAAACATTGTTATTATATTAATGGGGTAAGCTTGGCTCTCTTACTGTAGCTATGTAATAAACTTGGTTCTGTTACCATATATATGCAGTAGGCTTGGTTCTGTTACTGTATATATGCAATAAGCTTGGTGAGTTCTTGTGTAATTGAACAGGGATCTGTGTGGGGAGTAGGGGTGAGAACCAGAGTGTGGCAAAGGCTATATGGGAATGAAGGTTCAAGGAACTGGAAGGGGACAGTGGGGGGAAAAAACCTACAAAAGTTAAGGTGGAAGAGGTAGGGGACCCTACAAAGAGTGTGATATTAAAGATACTCATTCGATATGTTAAAGCTGTTACCTTTTTAGATTATAACATGTTAGTTTACCATTTACTATCAGTTATTTTGCATAGGAACATGACACAATATCCTAATTTAACTGGCCAATAAGCACCACAACAGGCTAACAGAAAGTGTATGGGTGTGCAGAAGAAGCGATCATCGCCTGTTTGTCCTCCTACATCCGTACACTGACCTTATAATGGAATAAAGTTTCTATGTGCATCAAGCATTGGTGAGTGCCGCGTTTGCTCTTGCTGGACTTTTATTAGATATTGCTAAATGTTTGACTTCTCTTTTTTGGAATCATTGGACTTTCAGTTTAAAGACCATGTAAGCCATACTAGGAGAACACTTATTGAGGTGTAGACAGTGACTCAACTGATTAATGCATTTATTACCCATAGTAACACTTATAACCTCTAGGTTTTTTTTTTATACATTTTTCGTATAGTTTACCTTAATGGTTTACATTGGCTGCAGTTTTTTCTGAAAATAAAATTTCATAAAAATTTCACCCGCTAGTTTTCACTGTATAAAGCCTTTTAAAGGACAACTCTGGACAAAATGTATTTTTTTATATGTTATTACATCAGAAAAGTTAGACAAATTCCTAATGTACACAAATTATGGAAAATGCACATGTAGTCATATGTCCCTCAATTTAATAGATCAGGCAGGCTTCAATTTCTCTAAAAAAAATGTGATGTCACAACTATGATAACTCATCAGTTTTTACATGTAAATTCTATATATACTGCACCCCCTGCTGGGCCCTTCTGGTATAGACTGGGTCTTGACATCACATTTTTTTTAGAGAAATTGAAGCTTGCCTGATCTACTGACCTAAGGGAAATAGCACTGTATGTGCATTTCCCATAATTAGTGTACATTAGGATTTTGTATAACTTTGCTGATGTAATAACATATTAAAAAATACATTCTGGCCGGAGTTGTCCTTTAAGACAACATTTTAATTGTGACTTGTTTTTAATCTGATGTGTGTGGGCCCGCTGCACAGAGTTGTCCCACTCACATCAGTGTGTCTGGGGTTGAGGATAATGAGAGGCAGCTGCGATCCCGCAGCTGCCTCTTATTAACCCCTTAAACTCTGTGATCTATAGCGATCACGTAATTTAAAGTACCTAGTGACAGTAGAAGCTCCTGTCACTGAGTGATCGGGACCCCCGTCGGGTGGGGGTAATTCACTTACCTCTGTCCTGTTGGCCATCCATACATAGAGTCTGCTCTCATCGCTGATAACACTGATCGATGCTATGCGATGGCATAGCCAAGATCAGCACATGCAATCTAATGATTGTATGCTTTACTGTAAAGTAAAAGTGTAAAAAGAAGTGTAGTAAAAGAAAAAGTTTATTAAAGTATTAAAAAACCCTTATAACCCCCCCCCCCCCGCCCAATAGAGGTTTAAAATACTCACTTGCCCATTATAAAACTAAAAACATTTAAAAATAAATAAACAATTTATATTGTAGCATGCGGAATTGTCCGATCTATTAAATATATAAAATATAAAATATAACATCACTGTTCCCGCACAGTGAACTACGTAAACAAAAACAAAAAAACACCAAGATTGCTGATTTTTTAAAAATTATATATCAGATAAAAATTAATAAAAAGCTATAAATTTTTCTGTTACACCAATATTATTAATATTAATAAAAACTAGAGATCATGGCACAAAAAATGACACCTCAACCAGCCCTGTAGGTGGAAAAATAAAAGTGCTATGACTCTTAGAAGGGGTGTAGGAACATTGCATTAATTTGACCCAGACATCTGTGCATCAAAGGGCTCTGTCTTTAAGGGGTTAATTAAAAAGTCCATTTAATTACACAAGCTTGGGTAATAGTAAAAACGGTGAAAGGACAGTGTGAACATAGCTCTATAGAGAATTCATTATGTTACTGTTTCTCAGATTATGGCTGAAACAAAGACTTACTTATTATTGCTAAGAGTTATTTTCTTCGTACAGGAAAGGTCTAACTGTCTTGTGCTGGAAGCATAGATTTACTTTTAGGCTATGTTCACAATGTTTTCTCAGGTCAAATTACATCTGTATTTTAATCTTTATGTCCATACATAAAGAACATGATCATTATTTATGTTCATAATTTTTAAAACATGGCTGTATTTTCGCTACAAAAACATTGTGTGAACATAGCCTAAAAAGTTCAATGTCATAAAACATCATCTTCTACCCATCATGAGAAACACAAAAAGGGGGGGGGGGGGGAATCTGCTTTTCTGCTGCTTTCTTTATGATATTATGTGAACTGTTTGGAAATTCTAATAAAGTAAAAAAACAAAAAAAGAGATAAAAGGAAAAAATTATCCAAAGGAGCCGGACCTTGTGGTGGTGACAGAGCTCATACAAATATCTTCTAGTACCAGGTTACCTATCAAGATAGTACAGCAACAGGAAACAGGAGAGCCCACCCATGAGGAAGACCAATAAGTTCGATCAATGTAAAAGGTCTTTTAACCCCTTAGTGACCTGGCCAATGTTTGGCCTTAGTGACTAAGCAATTTTTTTTAAAGTTTTTTTCTTGTTGCCTGCTAAGTCTATAGTGTTTTGTAGAGAAAAAAAAAACTTTTGCTACAATACAAAATATATAGCTTTCTTATTTTTTTTTCTTGATAGAGCCGGGCTTGTGTATAGTTTTTGCTGATACCATTTTTTCATTGAACATGACTTTTTGAGTGCTTCTCTTTTCAGAGGCGGATTGATGAAATACAGTAATTCTGGTATTATAAGCAAAGTTACATTCTGCAATTCTACCGATATCCGGAGTATCCTTACCTGCACGTGTTCTTCTGGTTGTATTTTTAAATAATTTTTTTATTCAAATTCTGCTAACCACTACGCTCCTGTCTCCCATTGTCTGCCCCCTTCTTCTGGCCGCCGCTGCAATGAACCCTCTGGCCACTATGGTGCACACAGCCACTTACTTTGGTTTAAAAGAGCCAGCGTGTCTTCATCTGCTATTGCATTTTACCAATCCATTTCTACCTGTGCCTCTTTAAATTCACTCCTTGCCTGAGCTTTGTTGGATTCTGGTATTGCAAGCAAAGGTGTGCTCTGCGATTTTACTGATATCCCGTGTATCCTTACCTGTTCTTCCTTTTTTCCTGATTCTTTATGTGTCTAACTATGTTGACTCAACCTGTCCTCCGATGCCTCAAACGACCCTGTCTGGTCTTTGGGGGGCCAGCTGCTGCTCACACCAGGAACACACTTGTGGAGCAACCTGATGTCTTCTCGCCAGAGAAGTACAGTTTCTGTATCCTGAAGCGGGATAAAGACGTAGAGAGTTCTTAGTCTCTGCTCCCTGGTGTGGCCCAAATAGCATGGCGGGTCAACAATCAATGTCTGTTATCACTGAACTGTAAAAAGGGATTAATAAAACCTAGGACATTTCCATAATCTGTGTCTGAACAAGGAGACATAAAGATCATGTTAACTCCTGGACATACCAGCACCATCATATAGAGACTATTTTATTTGTAGTTCCGCACATCCCCTGTACCTGGACTGTGCTGATATCTGTTCTGATCAGACAAATCATATATTTCACCATTGTAAATACTAATTAAATAAAAAACAAATATATTCTCAGTCCTCATCTTCTGCTTCCTTCTTCCATGTCCGACCATCTTCACTACCACATCGCATTACTTTCTTCACTGATTTTCTTACGTCCTTGTTCATTAGGGTATATATAAATGGGTTGAGTGTTGGTATTATGATGCCGTACACCACACTTATGACCCGATCGTAGGTTATGGAATAAAGGGAACTTGGGCGAAAGTACATGAAAATAATTGAGCTGTAAAATAAGAAAACAACAGTCAAGTGGGAGGAACATGTAGAGAAGGTTCGGCCTTTGGATGTACGTAGTTTAACTACGGCTCTAATGATGAAAACATAGGAGCCCAGGATGAACAACACGGGTACCATGACTATTACTGAACCTTCAATGAAGATGACCATTTGCTGAGCAGATGTGTCAGTGCAGGAGAGTAAGAGCATGGCTGGGATATCACAGAAATAGTGGTGGATGACCCAACCGCAGTAGGGAAGAGTAGAGGTTATGATGGTGCACAGAGTTCCATGAAAGCTCAGTAGAACGAATGAAAAGGTGAGCAGACAGATGCACGTCCTCTTACTCATAATGGCTCTGTAATGTAATGGCTGACAGATGGCAGCATATCTGTCTAGGGCCATGACGGCCAGCAAAAAGCTGTCCATGTTACCTGCTAAATAGAACAGGAAGAGTTGAATAAAACAACCATGAAATGAGATGGATAAGTCCTGGGAGATGAGGCTGTAAAGAGTACGAGGAATAGTAACAGATGTGAAGCAAACATCTACAATGGAAAGGCACCCCAACAAGAAGTACATTGGGGTGTGGAGCCGAGACTGGGATGAGATGAGCATGAGGATAAGCACATTGCCCATAACACAGAGAATGTAGACGCCCATGAAAAAGAGAAAAGGGGCAGTCGGAGATTTGGCTTCTCTGATAGGCCCAGAAGAGTGAAGCTTATACAGGATTGGTTCTTCAGATCCATATCATCAGAGATCTCAGGACTATGACTGCCAATGTCTTAGTATTGGTCTTGGTAATTCATAGAGCTACGTATAAGGTAGAAGAACCTTGACGTGAAGAACCTACTCTGGGTTACTTTTCCATGCATTAGACATTTGGTTTAACCTAAAAGGTCAATAGAAGATTTGTGGTGTACAAAAGTATCCTGGAGAAAAACAGTCAGGATCAGATTCCTCCCAACTAGAGCGTCAGACAGAGCCTGGATTACTGATCAAATCCACATTTGTTACTATTGGTTTCTGTCCTCACACAATGGCTCCCGGCAGTTAGAAGGAACAGCTCACAACCTATGGTAGTCAAACCACAGATGGAAGACCTCCGCATTGAACTGTAGTTAGTTGCTGGTTCATGAATTACATTTTGAAACTAAAGTGAGGAGGAGACTGGATGGAATAACTGTGCAATTTTATATGGTCTTCTATGCAGTTTCCACCTACAGACCTGTTGAGGAAAACAAAATAACACAGAAACAGTAGAGATGGATGAGAAGAAGAACATTTTACAAAGTGTGTGGGGTCTCTTATCTTAGTAGAAAAAATATTTAGTTCTTAATTTACACAAGACAAGTTCTCAGTTCATCGGTGACGTAAATGAATTTTAGGAAGATGATTATGTTTAGACTGGATCACACAAGGGTGAAGAGTTCTTGTTTATAATCCATGCTTCTTTCTGGCTTATAATGGATAACAGGAGCTCTTCCATGGCTTCCTGGACATTTATAGCTACAGGCTATCAGGGTGTACATGGAATTGTAGCTTTGCAACAGCTTAAGGTCAACAGTCTGGAGGTCTCTTATGTAGACAATATAAAGAATCTCTACTACAGAAGACCACTAGAACAGAAGAAAGAGAGAAGAAGAAATCATCGAACATGTCCAAGAGTAACACAATGCTCATAAGTCGCGCATACTCCGTGATCCTCACATGTATCATGAATCCATTCTTGTCTGAATCACATCTAGATATACAAGCACCAAGTGACTCCAGAGGATACGACATCTTACATACCGACCAATTATCAATATATGACTTTGGGAATAGAGCAAATTACCAATTAAATTCAAATTGATGGAAAAAATATCTATCTGTATAAATTATTCAAAGCTATTATAAAGGCCTTAAACGCTCCAAAGAGCCTGCTCCTAAAAATATCAACATTCCCAGAGCATTGGGCCAATGCTGTATTTATGTGTATGAAGGAGCACATTATGTAGCAAGAGGAGATAAAGATTTATGTTATTGTTTCTATGAAACAATGTTATTATATCTGTGTGGTAAGCTTGGCTCTCTTACTGGAGCTATATAGTAAATTTGGTTCTGTTACCACACACATATATATATATATATATGCAGATAGTTCATTGATGCAGTGGGCTTGGTTCTGTTACTGTATATATGCAATAAGCTTGGTTTGGTTATCCTATCTGTGTAGCAAGATTGGTTCTTTTAATGTAGCTTCTCAGCTTTGGATTGTTGCTGTATCTATGTAGTCGACTTGAATCTGTCACCATATCTATGCATTAAGCTTAGCTTTTTTACATTATGATTTAAGCTTGGTTTTAGTTCTGTATTTCTGTAGTTTCTGTAGTTTAGTTCTGTAGTTCTGAGGATTATCATAGAAGAAAAGAAAAAGAAAAAACTGTACCATTACTGTATCATATAGTCTAAGCTTAGAAGCCATTACACAGAGTGATAGATCCCACAATAAAACTCAGACCATCCAGTCACAACTGACATCTATTTTTATTATCTAATTTATAACGTGATCTTGTTTCAAATATTTACCATTTAGTAATTTCCAAGGAAGTTTTATAATTTCCGAAATCGTTATAACTTTTGAATTATTTTTCTTTTTCTTAAAGGGCAATTGAGAGCAACTTTAATTTAAAGGAGAAGTCCGACCTCCAGGTTTTTTTTTTTTAATAGCAGGGACATGGGCAAAAATAACAAAGGGTAATAACTCACCTCTGCCTCTTTAGTGCCGAATCACCGCTCCGGGACCTTCCGCTGGGCTTCGGGATCTCCTACGCTGGTGACGTCATGATCCAGCTGATGGACTGGCTGCTCAACAAATCAGTGACTGGGGCAGGACGCCACTCAAGTGACTGATTGGCTGAGCGGTCAGTCCATCAGCTGAGTTGTGCATTTTCCCCTGAGTCATCACAACCCAGGGGAAAATGCCTTCCGGCAGGGGTCCCAGGGCCAGTCATGCAGCACATCGCAGGTATGGGGAGTGGTAAGTAAGGACTGGTTGTTATATTTGCCTCTTCCCGTTAGGTTTTAGCCAGGGCCAGGCTTCTCCTTTAATGTTTCTAAGACATTGAAAGAGATAAACAATAAGACAGTTTTAACTTAGACTAGACTAGACCTGTACATGTGAACACACCCTAAAAGTAAGCCAAATTAAAATTTAAATTAGACAAGACAGTTTTAAATCTGGTCGCTTTTACAAGAGACGATTATCGTCAAAGTGTAATGGATCTTTTGTGCGGCCCAGCCACTCCGTTAGTTGTAAAGGCACTGCAAGCGAGTGCTGGTCGGCACTTATTTTCTTCTATAGACGGCCCCATGTGCACCAGATTTTTAACAGTGGGTTAGGCTGTGGGAAAGTCTGGCATCTTTAAAACTGTCTTGTCTAATTTAAGTTTACTTTGGCTTACTTTTAGGGTGTGTTCACATGTACAGGATCCACAGCAGATTTGATGGCGCAAATCTGAGGCTGTGTTTAGCTATTTAGTGACATTGATATCTGCAGCATCCCAAATGCTGTGGATCCTGTACATGTGAACGCACCCTAAAGCAAAAATGTGTGGATAGGGGACAAGTTAGTTTCTCTTGGAATACCCCTATAATAAATACTAGGTACTAATATTGCCTGAGCATTTTAAAATATACAATAACATAGAGAGAGATTGTCCCCTGGTGTAGAATCTGTTATGTCCCTGTATACTTCACAGGAGCCTTTATCTAGCCTAGAAGACTCCCATTCCTGATATCAGCCACAGCAATACAACATGGTGCCACCACCTTGTATCACAGCCTGCTATTCTGCCACAAAACCAATAGTATAAAAGATGGTTTCTGATTTTGTATTGTTATTATTTATACATTACAATGGGGAAAGCCATCTTACTTGAGCTGTTCTTAACAGCATTAAGAGATATGCTTTACAGCAGTCCCCAGGGACATAGGGCCAACAATGGACAGGAGCAGTCCCATTGACATTAATGGGATAGGTGACTGGACATCCTCAGGGAGGGGGAAGCCATTGTTCCTATTGACTATATACTGGTGTCACCTTTCACTGTTAGGCCAAGTTCACACAATTTATTTTTTATATAATACAACGGTCTTTGTTTAATCATAGCGGCCGATATCATTTAACCCCTATGGAATCCCAGCCGTAGTGTATACACACTGTATATCTCACGGCCGGAATTCCACGCAGCCGCACAAAAAAACTGCTATGTCTACTTTGTGTGGCTGCTATTCAGTGAACAGTGGCCGCATGAAATAGACTGTGCACACAATGTAAAGTCCGGCTCCTGGATCACAGCCATACTTTACATTGCTGAGTAAACACTATAGATGCCCCAGATCTTCACGCTTAGATACAACAATTATAACTAACAAACTGTGAAGATCTCAAATTAAATAAAACTTAACTTTTATTTTTATTTCTGTAGATAAAAATGTGCGAAAAAATCTCTAGTGATTTTAAAAAAGACCAAGGGGCTGATAGGAGTATCCTAAACTGGTTCACATGAACCTAAATACAATAGAGAGAAGGGGCTCAGCTAAAGAATGTGGGTATAAAGTATTATAATAATACCCTAAGTACCTAGGTACTATGGGATAGCAAGAGTGAGTCACTGAATTTTTTCAAATTGACTGTAGAAATGAGGATAAGCACAAAACACCTCGCTGTCGGACGGCTCAGCCGGTGCGCGGCTAACTATAGTGCTATTGCCACTTAGTTGATGGATAATAACATAGAACAAACATCCCGCCACCAAACCCCAATGTTTCGCCACATGTACTAGTGGCTTTATCAAGAGGATTTCTATAATGACCGGCGCCGCGTGTTGCGGTGATATTTAAACCATACGATCAAAGTACGTTCTCAAAGGGGTGTGAGTGATCTCATTTGAATCAACCAATGAAATTCATCCAATCTGATTGGCATTTGCATAAACCTATGAGAATCCCTTTAATGCAAATTGCTTGACCAACTAGAGTCACTTTTGAATTGAACTACGTCTTGTACTTATGACGTAGTATTCTCGCGATGAACGTACGAAAAACCGCGCATGTGCAATGTCATTGTTTCTATTGCGCATGTATTGTGACTTTGCTTCAAAACCCAATCATGTGTCCTATTGCGCATGTGCATGGACTTAGAAAAAGTAGCGAGAATATAGCGGAGTAGACTATTATAGAGCGCCTGCGCGGGGACTTAGAAAAAATATGTATATTTAGACTTAGTTGAATACATCAATGCTGTGATCTCTAGGTAACTGTGCAGGGGAATATCATAGAATATTTAAAAAATATATGAGTCTCTATCCCCAATGAAGAAAGATGTTTATCTTACTTTGTAACAGAAAGTGAAGTCTTTTATGACGATTTTAACCTCAGACAGTGGCTGTGTCACAGAGCGTCCGCTGTTTTGCCATGTGTGAACATCGCCTCAGGCTGCAAAATCACAACCCCATTTCTTTGCCAAAAGCCGCACAATGTCACTGATAATCCTGGCAACATCACACAACTAGAAATAGGGGCTTCATTTTGGTTGCATTCTAATTGCAAATGTGGGAACATGGCCTCATGCTGTACAGATCATTTTACAGCAGCGTGCTCCTTATCATCACAAACCAAATGCCATTACTAACAGGACACATCATGTGACTGCGACTGAACTGAACATGAATGGCCCAAGCTAGTGGATGCCTGGCGGCCCTTAAAGGGGATCTGTCACTAGGTTTATGCAGCCTTAAATGAGGGCAGCATAAATTAGTGAGAGAATTGCTGAGTATATCGGTGTATTACTCGTATAATTCTGTACAGCCGTTCTCCACACGCCGTTCTCCACACCCCTCCTCCCGCTGCTGATTGACAGTTGACTGCCTATACACAGCATGGATAGATAACTGTGAATTAGCAGCTGGTGGGCGGAGTTTTCTGCTTCTAATGAATATCCAGGACTACTGGGCTCATGCACATAATGGAGAGGACTACTTATTGTCCATGTTATTCAGGAGGATATCTCTGGATCAGCTTCACAGAACAATGTAAGGGATACATCCTTCTGTTCAACTTCTCTGTCGCTAGCACATGCTACTCTCAGATAGGACATATAAACCTGCTGACAGAGACTCTTTAACCCCTTTCCCCAAAATGACGTCCAGGGACGTCATGAAAAGCAGTGCCAGACCGCCTCATGACGTCTCTGGATGTCATACTATCCCTCCCTCCCCCCTCTGTCCCTAGGTGAGATCGGGCGGTGGGAGGAGGCTGCCGAACATTGCCCGGAGAGGAGCTGCACTCTCCCCCGGGCAGTTAACCCCATAGACACTGCGGTCTGTGAGACCACAGCGTCTATGGGGAATCCGAAGAGAGATTCGCTCCCTCCAACCCCTACTCTCCATAGCAACCCAGACGCTGCCCAGTGCAGTCTGGGTTGCTATGTTGTCTAATGATCAGGCCCCTGCAGTAAGGCAGGGACCTGATCAAAAGTATTGTATGAGCTGTCAGTGTAAAACTGACAGCTGATACAGTTATAATGCATTACAGCACAGATCATGACATATATATATATGTGTGTGTGTGTGTGTGTGTGTGTGTGTGTATGTGTGTGTGAAAAAGTAAAAAACCCACAATAAATAAAATAAATAAATAATCAATAACTATAAATAAATATACACATTCCCCATCAACCCCTTATAGATGATCCCCTCTAAATGAGATACATATATTTGGTATCCCAGCGTCATTAATGACCCCATTTAGTAACCTGTTACATTATTAATCCTGCCTGATTAACACAGTAAAAAAACTAACCAAAATGACAATTTTCTGTTAATCCAGCCCCCTAAAAAATATAGAAAAAGCTATCAAAATGTCACACGTACCCAAAAGGTGTAACACTAAAAGTGTCAGCTTATGTCGCAAAAAAAAAGTCCTCACATAACACCATTGGCTAAAAAAATCTAAATATTACTGCTCTTACAATATGCAGGACACAAACAGTATTTTTAGTAAAAAAATAAATTATAACAAAAGCTATATAAAATGGATATCACTGTAATCGTACCGACCTGACAAATAACGATAACATGTCATATGTAACGTATAGTAAACGGCATTCAAAAAAATTATGAAAAGCCGCTGCTAAATTCTGTTTTTTTATTAGTACCACCTCATAAAATAAAAAATGGTTAGGGTGTCACATGTCCCCCAGAATGGTACCGATGGAAACGTCAACTTGTCTTGCACCGCAAGGCCTCTGTGACTTAATATAATGGCTAAAAAAAAACAAATAAAAAAAAAGCCCTAAAATTCCCCAGGTCTCTGTCATGTCAGGTGACGCACTGTGGTCGCATATGGGGGACTTCTAGAAATATTGGAATAAGCGGAATAAATAGTTCCATTTCTCAGTTAGTATTTGATGTGTTGGAGGAAAGAATGGATTAAAATAGAAAGCTGCCAGAAGAATGTAATTTTTAAATGTCCCCACTACTTACCTAAATTTCTACGAAACACCTAAAGGGTTTTAATAAACTTATGAAATGTTACTTTAAATACTTTGAGGGGTGCAGTTATTACAGTGGAGGGATTTATGGGGGTAACTAGCATACAGGCCCCACAAATCTACTTCACAACTGAACTGGTCCCTAATAAAGTCAGAACTTGAAATTTTCCCGATAATTTGAAAATTCGCTGCAAATTTTCAAAAAACTCTTAACATCCTAAAAAGTAAAAGGACGTTCACCAAATGACGTCACCATAAAGTAGACATGTTGTAGATGTTGCAGTAATAATTAGTTCATGTGACATGACTATTTTTCATAGAAAACGAAAATTTAGAATATAAAGAAACTTATATTTTTCTAAGTTTTGTGCAAATATTGTTTTTTTACAAGTGTGTACGAGTGTATTAACAAAAGTATACCACAAACATAAAGAGGAATATGTCAGGAAAAAACTGTCTCCGAATAACCGCAATAGTTTAAAGCACCGCAGAGTTATAACTACATAAAGAGAGACAGGTCAGATTCGAAAAATAGGCCCTGGGTTTCAAGGCCAAAACAGGCTACGGAGGCAGGGGGGGGGTAACCAGCTTATCAAACCATGAAGCAATACATTTCAAGTAAAGCCTGTACATTGGAAACATGTTTCATTTAACATAATGCATCAGTATAGACCCTTTGGGCCCGTTCACACTACGGATTTGCTGGGGAGATTCCACCAGGAACCTCTGCTCTTGGTCTCTGTGCTGAATCCCTCCTGCTATGTCTTTGAATGGGAGAGCTCGCGCGCCTCCACTCTCTGCTCAAAGAATTGACATGTCACGTCTTTGAGTAGAGAGGCGCAGAGGCGCGTGAGCCCTCCCATTCAAAGACAGAGCAGGAGGGATTCAGCACAGAGACCACAAGCTGAGGTTCCTGGTGGAATCTCCGTGCCAAATCCGTAGTGCAAACGGGCCCTTAAACATAAAAACTTGATTTAAAAAAAAACAGGAAATTTTCTGATGATACATTCCTTTTAACCAAACTTTTCACTTATTATATAACTACCCTATAACAGACCCTTTAATTCATCATATACAAAGTCAGTGGGGGAGATTTATCAATCTGGTGTAAAGTAGAATTGTCTCAGTTGCCCTTAGCAACCAATCCGATTCCACCTTTTATTTTCAAAGCATCTGTGAGGAATAAAAAGTGGAATCTGATTGGTTTCTAGCGGGAACTAAAACACGTCTACTTTTTACCAGTTTGATTAACCTCCCCCATTGTTTTAAGTGTTTGCTGTTGGATTCTGCATAGAAATTTAGAAAATAGTAGCCTTTAAGAAAATATTATATTTTGACTTGTTTTAGGTTCTTAGAGGGCAACCACTTCCTGACAGCAGTCTTTACTTCACTGTTCCTTAGACAATATATGTATGGATTGAACATTGGAGTCAATGTGGTATACATGAGGGTAACAAATTTACCCTTGTGGGGTGACGAAACAGATGAAGGTCTGAAATACATGGAGACGGCTGAAGCGGAGAAGAGGAAGAAGACCATAAGGTGGGATGCACAGGTGGAAAATGCCTTCTGTCTACCTGTAGATGAGTGTATACGAAGAATGGAGATAGTAATACGAATATAGGAAAGGACGGTGAGTGATGAAGGGACCAGGGCCACCAAGGAGCCTTCCGTGAAGATCAGAAGTTGGTTGAATGTTGTGTCGGAGGAAGATATCTCCAGAAGTGGAGGGATGTCACAGAAGAAGTGAGGAATATGCACATGATGATGATGAAAGTCTAACCTAGATGTCACCATAGCGTGGAGGAGAGCGTGAAGAGATGCACATGCACAGCACACACTACACAAGGCCACACACGTGTTCCTATTCATGATCGCAGAGTATCTCAGTGGGTGACATATAGCCACATAGCGGTCATAAGCCATCACAGACAGTAACAAGTTTTCACTATTTCCAAAGGTGTGGAAGAAGAAGATCTGAATAATGCATGACGGGAAAGAAATAATGGTCTTCTGGCATACCATGGTAGCCAACATACTGGGAACAGTGGTAGAAGAAAACGAGAAGTCCATAAGGGAGAAGCTGCTCAAGAGCTGGTACATGGGGGAATGAAGACGAGGGGTGAGCACTATGACACTTAACATCATGATGTTTCCAGTAAATGTGATCAGATAAATGAGAAGAAAGCATAAAAAGAGAGGAAGACGGAATGACGGAGCATCCGAGAGGCTGAAAAGGAAGAATTCTGTAGGTGGAGTGATGTTCATGAGGTGTGATGGTGGAAACCCTGCGAAGGAATTATTTACATTAGATTATTTTTTATACTTCTTATAGCTTCAGTTTTGTAATATATAATCCTACATAAAGCAGCCTATACCAGGGATGAGGATCCTTCAGCCATCCAGCTATTGCAAAACCACAATTCCCATCATTCTTGGGTGGTTAAAGCTTTAGCTTCGGCTGTCCAGGCAGGATTGGAATTGCAGTTTTGCAGCATCTTGAGGACTGAAGGTTCCTCCTCCCTGGCCTATACAGTTACATGAACACGTAAAGTCTTTAGAACACCTTGAATTTCTCCATTGAGCAAAAAAATGTGACCTGTTCTCTATTTCACAAACTATAGATGTATAAAGACTAAACGAGAGCATGATACGGCAACAATACACTCCTGATCCCTGTACAAAACTAAAGCTCAATACTCAGTAACACATGAAGTATATGGGAGCTGACATAGTGAACCTTTTCCGATAAGTCATCATAGGTTCAACACTAGAGCTGAAGAATGAACCTTCTTCAGAAACATTAGTTGATTAGACTAAGCCCTGTCCCACCATCCTGCAGGAACCTTGGCCCATGAATATAGTTGCATATGAGAGCGCCGTCCTCCTGCCCATGGCCGTTCCACATAACTGGTGGAGGGTGATGTCCCCTATCATTAAATAATTGTAACAGAAATGCTTGCTAGGCAGATTTTATATCAGGATCCTTATCAAGACAACAGTGTATAACAATGGCAAGCCAGCACCCTGACATGACCCCCATGGAGATGCTGTGTCCTGTCCTGAAGAAGATTGTGCAATTAAAGCATTACAGAAACGTGGAAGGACTGAGTGTACAAATCTTATTGCTTGTGCTCCTCATAGTTGTGCCAATATTGTAGATATACAGAACATTAGATAATGCTGTGAAAGTGAGATCTACATGTTATTACATTCAATGGTTCACATATATTTTCTCCCTGCACTGTGGATGTTTACCCAATGTAATCAATAAAAGACATAAATGGCACATCGGTTTGTCTGCTATTAATTTAGTTAGACTTTTATTTTCATTGTGTCTTTGAACTGCAGTAAAAAATGGTGGTTTTATTATTTTAAACATTGGGAGAAATTATTCAAGGGTCTGCGCCTATTTTAAGGTGAGTGATTGGATTTTTCATGAATTTTTAGTCCAAGTTCTATGAACCAGTATTCACTGGGCGATTATTTTCAGATGCAAATTTTTTCTTTAATCCGCCTGTTTTAATAATTCTCACAAAAATTTGCATAAGGATGCGTTCACACGTACCGAATCCGCAGCAGATTCACAGCAGATTTAATCTAAATAACAACACAGCATCAAATCTGCTGCAGATCTGCTGCGGATCCTGTACGTGTGAATGCACCCTAATACAGGATTTGCACCCAACTTTTCGCAAAAACTGGTGCAGGCCTACATCTGGTCAGTACAGGCAAATATGCTTGCAACTTTTTTTTTTAGACCTTTTTTTAGAATTTACTCTGACAGCGCGACTTTTCCATAAATCACACACAATATATTGGAACAACCTAAACACCGACCCACATTACAATAGTTAAGATTCCTTAGTAAACGCCCCCCATTGTGTTTCTGTACGTTTTAGGTGCGATTTTAACACTTGATTTCTGTTTTGATGGGTGAACTCTCCTGACCTCACAAATGCTGTTATACCTGCAAAGGAAGGGCGACTCCATATTAATGTCTATGGACATAGAACAGGACGTGCTGAGAGTTCCTGCAGGTGTAACATGGAGGGGCTGATATATTTGTCCATATAGTATAAGGCTGGGTTCACATTATGTTTTTTCCATTCATTTTTTGAAAAATTGATGTAAAACGGATGCATTTGTGTGATTTGTTCTGATCAGTTTTTTTTCCATTGACCTCCATGAAAAAAAAAAAAATGAAAACATCCTTTTTAAAAAAAACAAAAACATGCATTATGATAAATTTTTTTTTTACAATGCAAGTCAATGGAAAAATGGATCAAAAAGGATACACACAAATGCATCTGCTTTTCCATCCTTTTTTTTTTGTTTGTTGCAAAAACGGATAAAAAAAACAAAACACATAGTGTGAACCCAGCCTAAGAGGTCTTATGAGTTTTAAGAATTTGAAGCATTTACAGGATAATACCTATTATACATTTATAGAGGATCCTGCAGGATATGTATTTTTATTATCATCTTTACCAGTTTGACCAGTATATCTGCTGACTCCCAGCATTCCCTCTGATCTCCGGATTCCTTTCTATCATGTACTCACTACCCCCTATTCCTGACAGATTGTAAGCTCCTATGTGCAGGTGTCAGACTGGACCTGGATTACACTGGGCTCAGGTGCCTCCTGCTGTAAACCCTATTATATCCCATTACATTGTAGTTTTTTCCCAGGTAATACAGAATAGCAGTGAGTGGTGGTAGGTAATATACTCCATACACTGCCAGATACAGACATGCTGGGTTTTGTAGTTTCCCATTTGTTGCACATATTGCAGTAATAAAGCTTGTTCATAGTAGTAATAATAGGTATAAAGCCGACTGACCGTGTATGCGGATCCTTCAGTGAGTTTAATCTTCAGCCCCTGTTATCTCTATCACCCCCCTTAATATAGAGCTTAGCATCACTGCTATGGGACATGGTGAGGTCCTAGGTGACTCTAGCACACATGGGGCAGCCGTACAAGTGTGTATACAGCTCTGCACTTATCACCCCTCCATTAGCTCCGTATGCTGATGCTTAACCCTTCATGGTCTTACAGCACCAAAGTTACTAATGCAGTATCCCGCTGTATACCCCATGTGGCTAGTTAGTTAGTGGTATTTAAAGGTTTTGTTTTTTTTTACACAAAATAATCCTTTCAAATCAACTAAATCCAGAAACTGCCACCAGAGATTTGTCATTTACTTCTATTAAGAAATCTCAAGTCTTCCAGTACTTGTTAGCTGCTGTATATCGTGCAGGAAGGGGTGTATTCTTTAAAGTCTGGAGAGCAGGAGAGGTTTTCTATGGGTATTGTCTGCTGCACTGGACAGAGGTGGCAGCAGAGAGCACTGTGTCAGAATGGAGAGAATACACCACTTCCTGCAGGTCATACAGAAGCTGATAAGTTCTGGAAGACTGGAGATGTTTTAATAGAAGTAAATTACAAATCGCTGGCACTTTCTGGCACCAGTTGATTTGAAAGAAATGTTTTCTTTGGTGAGCAACCCCTTTAATGGTGCTTCTTTTCCGTGTGCCTTTATATGGTACTTTTTGTCCTTTTATATTGTTCTTATTGTAGTGTCCAGATACCAGTGCCCCAGTTAACTAGGTATAGGTGAGGAAACCTGAATACACATTTTGCTTGTCACACTGTTAGTGTGGTGCCCACCCCCAGTAGTATGGAGGTGGGACAGCCGGTCACTTGCCAGATGGTGAAGTGTGACGCCGAGATATAGCCGGGCCCAAAGATGTTGTGTTGTGACGCCATTTCAGGTTGGGCACACAGGTATGGTGGCACACCTGCTTTTAGTTTAACGGGCCGGTTATACCTTGTTCCCCTGTGGACAGTGACCTGCCAGGTTGTTGCGAGATCCCTTGGGCGGTTGTCACGGTGGTCCAGAGTGGAGTAGTGACCCATCCAGACTTTTGGCACTGCCACCCACAGAAAGGGGAGATGACCCAAGGAATGTATATGTACTGTGTTGGTGCCTGATGAGGAATCACAGAGTCTCTTTATCATAAGTAAAATCTGCTTTACTCTGAGAATACTTGTATGCACTTGATAACACACTTGATAACTTAGGATCCAGATCTGTAGTGAGTGAATAGGGAGTAGTACAGTTGTGCCGACTTGGGTGTTGAGAGGTTTATAGAGGATGTTCAGAAGAGTAGAGAGGGGGGTGTTGTGAGAGTCCCAACCCAAGTAGTACTGTGCTCTGCCGGGATGCCGGAGGTAGAAATAGAAGAATACTTGAGAAGAGAGAGAGAATACTTGTGCCTGTGTTTTGACTCTTAGGTCTTTGCACCACTTATTACCCTACCAGTGTCAGGGGGCCTGTCCTAGTGGGTGACACAAGCCCCAGACCTTGTTAACCGGGATGAGCGGAATGCTGAGGGTTTCCTGCTTACACCCGCGCTGTGGAATAGAGTTCATAGGCTTCTAGCAACTTTCAATCCTGCTCTATCCCGATCAGTTCTTAGCCTTGCTTGGGGCATACTGTCCTGCACTGTCTCTCTCCTTGTCCACGGCATGGTTTGAGATGATCTCAGACTTGTCTTCTCTAGTGAAGGGTTTAGCACTGCATAGTGTTGTGTGGAGTTACTTGAGAAGAAAGGTTAGCTTTATGTGCCTGGGCTGCACACTGCTACTGGGGACCTGGAAGGAGCCAGGGCCCAACTGGACTACTGTAGAGAGCACTCTGGCTTGCGCCCTTCCTCCACAGAGTGTAGCGACAAAAGACCTCTACACTTCCTCTACCCATGTGACTTCCTATCTACAACCCCTGTAAGATGTGCTGTGGATGGGTGAAGAGTGCATATGTAAGAAGTAAAGAGAGAAATGATAGGATAGAAGAAAGTACACTCATTGGTCTACAGATTTATGTGACACAAAAACAATAACCCTTTGAATCCTACAGCTAAGTTCAACTAAGTTCATACACTTACAATAGCGACATCTGGTGGCGAAACTTTAACACTACTACATCACCACTTACATCCAAAAAGTACAGGCTTTTACGAAGGGTGTAACTACTAACAACACCCGTAGTGGGACACCACATTAGTACTGTATAGTTTTACCATTGCTTTGCACTTGCCTAACTCTTTGGTTATAAGGCTTTTCCACAGACAAATTCTATCCAAACCGTGGTTTGGTTTTCCGGGTGAGAATCAATTCCTTCAACCCTAACGCCAACACTCTCCCCAGAGGGCCGAGACCTTCTACTTAGTCCTGGGCCGAGGGCTGAGACTTTTTACCTAGTCTTGCCTTGATTACAGGAGTGAGAACATCTGCCCCTATCTCCTCCTGTTTGAGAGGCCCTACACCCAGCCTGAGGCCTAGTCAATTTCCAGTTCCCATTTGAATCCTTCTACAAGCAAGTTACCAACCACCTTTTTTAAGTTGCTACCTTCACCTAAGACAGATCTGGTCATATACACAGTGATCACAGCAATGTGTGGACTTTAGGAGGTTTCAACCATGACTGCCTTTAGACCAGTGCTTCTCAATTCCGGTCCTCAGGCCTCAACAACAGGTCATGTTTTGAGGATATCCCATACAAAGAGCAGCTGTGATAATACCTGATGCACTGAGTATAATTATATCACCTGTGAAATACTAAGGAAATCCTCAAAACATGACCTGTTGGTGAGGCCTGAGGCCTGGAATTGAGAAGCACTGCTTTAGGCCACACTGAGAGGACACTTCTATGGTCAAGCACCTTTTCCTAATCCAGACAGGGAAAATTGGTAAAACAAGAGAGGGAAAGCTGGACAAGGACTCTAGCAACACTTTCTTCGAGCATGTCTAGCCCATGCAGCTCAAGAGTGAAGAAATACAGTACTTGCTTCAAGATTTACTGGGAGTCAACCAATTGCAGTTTTACCTTTAAGAAAGAGAATTTAGGACTAGTGTTTAAGTTTTCGATTTAAATATCGATTTTATTATTTTTTTGTAATGATGATGGGTGTAGAGGTGCTCCCTGCTGGTTTGATGATGTTGGGAGGACCCACTTCCCCTGCTCACACAGTTTTTACTTTTTTGGTTCCTGACATATAGAAGTTTTGTTTTTTCCTTTTTAACTTGCCTGGTTAAAAGTTTATTTTTTAAATGTGCTCAAGCAGTTGAAAAATATAAAGAAATAAATACTTACCTTCCCTGATCCCGAGCTGCTGCCACTGTCACAGAGCCCTGATCCCACAAGTTTGATTCCTTGCCCCTCAACCTCATAGTCACACCTTCATAGCTTCCCATGGAGTTCCCGCCCATCTGACAATTCAGTGAAATGTACCGATAGTCAACCAAATAATAGAATCCCTGAGAAAATCTTGGAACCCAAATGTACGAGGTGATGTAAGACTCAATCTTTTTAGACTGACCACAGGTCCTCTTTAGTTGTATCCAAAACATCCAACACTGTAAATTCATGACTATTGGTGCAATCGGTTGATTACAGGTTAGAAATAGTTTCTTTTATATAGATAATAACACAAATGCGTTTTTTTTTTTTATCGTAAATGCATATATTTTTTAGGGATTGTCTATTAGGGAATATGAACATCATAGAAGGTGGTTCCAGGGAGCCAGAATGGAGAGTTACTTCTGTTGGATGGCCACCGTGACGTAATTTCCCCTAGTGGTCACAACTGATCGTGTAGGATTCGCAATAAAACCTTATAAGTAACATTTGTAGTTACATAAATATTCCAATACAATAAAAAACTAGAATTTGTACAACATTTTTGAGTCCACTCAATTTATGTCTTGAACCAAGAAATTGAGAGAAAATACAATATAATAGAAAAATACAATAAAATATATATCAGAGAAAAAAATCAACTACAAAAATTTTATATCAACAATATATGGACTTTGTAAGAACGTAACCCAATGACGATCACCTTACAAACCAATGGTGGACTGATGGGCTGACTATAGGCTCCTCCCACACTCCAGGAGTGTCATTGTGATAGGTACAAGTTATATTGGTATTAGTCCTTCCTACTTTCCGAGAAGTTGATGTTGTGGGCCCCAATGGCTCTCAACACAAGATCATTTTCATTTGATAACAAATGTAAAGTTTTCATCACTGCACCCTTAACCTCCTGGTTGCGGAGACAATATATGATCGGGTTCATCAATGGAGTCACCACACAGTAGAAGACAGAGATCACCTTGTCCATTGGAAACCTAATATGGGAGGTGGGCCGAATGTACATGAATATGACAGTTCCGTAAAAAATAGACACCACGGCCAGGTGGGAAGCACAAGTGCCAAAGGCTTTCTTCTGCCCTTCACTAGATGGAATTCTTATTACTGCAAGAATAATGAGGGTGTAGGACACCATGATCAGGAAAAAGCAGCCCAATATAACACTCCAGGACATGACCATAAATACAAACTCTCCGGCTGACGTGTCCTCACACGAGAGCTTCAGAAGAGGAGCGTAATCACAGAAGAAGTGGTCTATTAAATTGGGAAAACAAAATTTTAGAGTGGAAATCCACACAGCGGGAGGAAGCGCTGCCAAGAGACCCCCGACCCAAGCTCCAAGGGCCAACCTAATGCTGGTCCTACCAGTCATCATGGTAGTATAACGAAGAGGCCTACATATGGCTATATAGCGATCATAGGCCATCACTGCAAGAAGACAGTTCTCCGCAGCCCCTAAACCAAACAGAAAGTAGAACTGAGCCAGGCAGCATGGAGAAGAGATCTCTTTACGCCGGGTGAGTAAGGCATCCAGCATTTTCGGGACAGTCACAGTGGTGTAAAGCACCTCAAGCATGGAGAAGTTGGCTAGAAGTAAGTACATGGGCTTATGTAAACGTCTGTCCACTGCCACCAATGTAATGACAAGGAAGTGGGCTCCGACAGTGAGGATGTACATACCTGTGAACAGCGAGAACAACAGAAGCTCAATCTCCTGTAGGGTCTCAAACCCAACAATGATGAAGGTGGTGGCAATGCTGCGGTTCCCATTGTCAACTTTTGGCATTCTACCTGGAACACAATGGCCATACAGAGATCATCGTGGTCATAACATAAAAGCATACATAAATCCGAGCCAGGATCAAGGTTAACAGAGCAGATCAAGAAGAGGAAAAATGATAGTAGAGCCATAGAACAGTACGATAGTTGTTAGTTACTACGATATTTTACTCCATTTGATCCCAGCAAATTGAGGGATGGTTTGTAGTCAATTTTGAGATGTCATCAGAGGTGTCAAAAGTTATTGATCACACCGGGTCTCATTGCTGAAATCCACTACGATCCTAAGATACAGTCGGGGGAGTGCTTGGCAGTGCGACTCTCTTCTTGGCTGTCAATCCAATCTGACTGGTTTGCTTCATTACAGTCTATGGATCTGGTTGATGTTCTGCCAGCCAGTGAGTGGAGAGACATGCACTCCCCCGGCTGTATCTTGAGGTCACAGCGGGTTTCAGGCAAGACCGGGTGTGATCGGTAACTTTAAACATGTCTGATGACTGCAAATGACAGTAACACTTTAAAATCCATCCTGACCTGATGATACTGTGATTCATAAACCGTCCATAAAGCCTGAACTAAGGGGTCATTCACACGTCTGTAGAATTCCGTCCGTACACAGATGGTGTTCTGCGGACTGGACCCGGAACCACCCAGCATCATGAATAATTATAATGATGGACGCTCCAATACTGTTTAAACGTTTGCAGGGCTGTGTCAGTACACTAGCACAAACTTTTCTACTGTTTAGGAGCTCCCGACATCATAATTATTCATGACGCTGAAAGCCAGGTCCAGTCCTTAGAACACCGTCCGTGTACGGACAGAATTCTACGGACGTGTGAATGACACCTCACCCCATATAGGTCATTCTGACATGACTACTACCTATGTATAACACCTCTAAAATATCAGTGTAAAATAAATTAAGAGGGTACAAACAAGGGCCTACAGAAACCAACACCAGGACTGTAATACAGGCAGAATAAGGGAATCTGCAGGTAGATTTGGTAGCGAGTAGAGATGAGCGAATCGGATTCGGGTTTGAGTCAATCCGAACCCGAACGTTCGATATTTGATTAGCGGTGGCTGCTGAACTTGGATAAAGCTCTAAGGTTGTCTGGAAAACATGGATACAGCCAATGACTATATCCATGTTTTCCACATAGCCTTAGGGCTTTATCCAACTTCAGCAGCCACCGCTAATCAAATGCCGAAAGTTCAGGTTCGGATCAACTCGAGCATGCTCCAGGTTCGCTCATCTATAGTAGCGAGTTATTAGTAATAATTTCCCTTTATTCTTCTCTCAATCATTGAATGCAGCATCAAATCCGCAATGAAATCCTCCGCATCAGCTATCAGCACCGGCACAGATTTCATTCCACCATAAACTGTACCTGCAGATTCCCCGACATCCGCAGCATCATACAGTACCGGAACAATACGCCCCTCTTCTGTGTTCTGGAATCATTGTTAGTTTTGGCTTATAAATACTGATACTATATAGAGGTGCGTCCTCTGTGTGACTGATAGGGTGCTGGGAACCATACTGATACTATATAGAGGTGCGTCCTCTGTGTGACTGATAGGGTGCTGGGAACCATACTGATACTATATAGAGGTGCGTCCTCTGTGTAACTGATAAGGTGTCACCGGGAACCATACTGATACTATATAGAGGTGCGTCCTCTGTGTAACTGATAGGGTGCCGGGAACCATACTGATACTATATAGAGGTGCGTCCTCTGTGTAACTGATAGGGTGCCGGGAACCATACTGATACTATATAGAGGTGTGTCCTCTGTGTGACTGATAGGGTGCTGGGAACCATACTGATACTATATAGAGGTGCGTCCTCTGTGTAACTGATAGGGTGCTGGGAACCATACTGATACTATATAGAGGTGCGTCCTCTGTGTAACTGATAGGGTGTCACCGGGAACTATACTGATACTATATAGAGGTGCGTCCTCTGTGTAACTGATAGGGTGTCGGGAACCATACTGATACTATACAGGGGTGCGTCCTCTGTGTTACTGATAGGGTGTCGGGAACCATACTGATACTATATACAGGTGCGTCCAATGTGTAACTGATAGGGTGCTGGGAACCATACTGATACTATATAGAGGTGCGTTTTCTGTGTAGCTGATAGGGTGTCGGGAACCATACTGTCTGTAATTCTGTGACTCTAATAACAGAAAATCACAGTTTCTCAATGAAACCTTTTTTCCTTCAGTTCTGGCCAATATACGGAGAGGGGAGGGAATGTTTGTGCCCGGCTGCAGAAGTGATTGATTCACGAGACAAGTGCAGACACGAGACAAGACCGATCCTCGAAATATAAAACCTGATTAAAAAAAAAACAATGATCTCCGAAATATGTTCAGAGCCAAGGATGGGGGGGGATTAACCTTATAATGTCTGATCATGAACAGCCCAGATGTTCCTATAGTCCCTGTGTGATAAAAAGGCAAAATATGAGACCATTCTAGAAGAGGTCCCCCTCCACCTGAGGAAGGTTACTTGTTGCTGATAGTGTTGTAAGGGATAACATAACATGAGCTCTAGAAGGTGATCTGGAAAGAACTTAAAGGGGTTATCCAGCGCTACAAAACATAGGCACTCATCTCCAGTTTGGGTGCAGGTTTTGCAATGCTGCGTTTACACGAAACGATAATTGGCCCCATCGTACGATAAACGATGTCGGAGTAACGATTTTTTTTCCATAAAGATCAGCGTTTAGACGGTACGATATAGCATACGGAAAATTCGTTTTGCGGTCGCTTAAGCCTATCTCACACATTGATTAAATCGGCGAATGACTGTTTACACCGAACGATCTGCGAATTTTTTGCGAACGCCGAACGACGATTTGAGAAGTTGTTGAAAGATCAAAATTAACGATTTCTCGTTTGTCGTTAGATCGTTCACTGCGTTTACACGTACGATTATCGTTCGAACTCGATTGTTATCGCGCAAATTCGCACGATAATCGTTCCGTGTAAACGCACCATAACTCAGTTCCATTGAAGTGCATAGAGCTTAATTGCAAACCACACCTGAGCTGGAAACAAGAGTAGTGCTGTCTCTGGAAGAAAGTGGCCATGTTTTTGTAGCGTTGGATAACCCCTTTAAGATCACCACTGAACCTGCGGCATGTAGTGGAGCATAGTGTAACCCGTACATGTTATACCATGACTACACACCTGTCATACGCCTGAGAGCCTGTCCAGCCTGAGCCCCTTAGGATGAAATGTAGCAGGTATTTATGGAGTGTCGGAGACAGTTTTGCGTCTATGGAGAACATCCCCAGAGATTGAGCTGAAAATCTAATTTCCCACTTTACAATCTTTAACCAGTGCACAACCGGAGAAGAAGACGAGAAGGACGGCAAATGTCTGTCTATAGAGAAGATAGATAACCTTCCTAACTCGCCCACACTGGGGTCAGTATCATACAAGACCAATCAACCTGGAAAATACATTGTGAGATCTGCTGGAGACTTAAAGGAGACAAAGAATGAAGTGTTAGTACACATCATAGTAACAAATACATAGGGCCCTGTTCATGAGAAGTTCATAGGGCCCACTGTCATCCTGTGGATAGGGGATAAATCATTTTAACTTTGAATACCCCTTTGTAGAGTTTTTTCCACCACGAATACTTGTTCCCTATATAGAAATGAAAATAAAAAAAGGTAAAAAGAAAAAGGTATATACAAGGACCAGCGATGACCCTGAATGAGTTCACCTCTTCCAGTCAATGTGGAGATACAGGACGCTTGTTTTATTCGTGGCACAAAGTTAACATGTTTCCGGAGAGCATTCTCCCTTCCTCAGAACAAAAACGTGCATTTACATTTTTGTTCTGCACATTTTTGTTCTGAGGAAGGGAGAATGAGCGAACCTGGAGCATGCTCGAGTCGATCCGAACCCGAGCAATCGGCATTTGATTAGCGGTGGCTGCTGAAGTTGGATAAAGCCTTAAGGCTATGTGGAAAACATGGATATAGTCATTGGCTGTATCCATGTTTTCCAGACAACCTTAGAGCTTTATCCAAGTTCAGCAGCCCCAGCTAATCAAATACCGAACGTTCGGGTTTCGGATCCTCCCGAACCCGGTTCGCTCATCTCTAGCCACGGATAAAACAAGCGTCCTGTATCTCCATATCGACTGAAAGAGGTGAATTCATTCAGTGACAGTGCTGGTCCTTGTATATACCTTTTTCTTTTTCCTTTTTTTATTTTCACTTGTATGATTTGCGGCCCCCAGCATGGCAGTATCCCGCCGATAAGGTATTACCAGCTTGCAGTCCTGATATTCAAGCTCGCGATTGAGGATCCCTCCGTGATTTATACCCTGTTTGGGCGATATGCTTCAAGCCCAAGTGGCTACAAGGTGAGCACATCACCGCTCTTCATTCATTCATGCCTCTGGTATCACACGAGGCGCCTGTGCCTTCGTTTTGTTTCCTTTTTCGTTTTTGTCCCCTATATAGACAGCCTAGGGGATGATTGCAAGGCGAGGGGTCCGACTACTAGGACCACACTCAATCGTAAGAATGGGACTTCCAAATCTCCAATCTGAATGGAGAGGCCATGCCCATACCCAACCGCCACTCAATTCAAGGCCTATGCATGTGCTGAACGCTGCTCTCCTATAACAGTTATAGGAGAGGTCAGGCCATCACCCATAAGAGAAGCTCTTACCTCCCCCGCTTTAGCCACATACCGCCGCTTCCTGGTCTGAGCGGGGGCCAGGGTTGTGACATTTGAGGTCTGCTCAGCCAGTCAGCGGCCAAGGGGGACCCCACTACAGCCACTGACAGCCTGAGCAGACCTCACACATCACGACCCGGGTCCCAGCTCAGACCAGGACGGGACCAGGGACCCGAGGACCAGAGCGGCAGTATGTGGCCACCAGCACTGGAGCGGGGGAGGTAAGAGTATGTTATTTTCTTTACTTTCACATACCCAAACCTGACAAAATTGGTGGATTTCCCTATTTATTTATTTTTGCAGAATATTCTGGAGCAATATAAACCCAAGAATTACGAGGGGAGTTTATTATCACCTGTACCTATGTTTTCTATGTAGAAAAGTCACTCATTCTTGAAAAAAGCTTGCTGCACTTTTGGGTATTTTTACACCATACTCAGCTGTTTTTAAAATATAGGTGGGGCTTATCAGAAAGAGGGTGTGGCCTCACACGGACAGTTGCATTTAATACAATTTATGAAAGATATTGGGGTAAATTATTGCTCATATGTACACCAGCTGCTCTTTCAATGTGTGGTGCATGGGCAGACACAGATGCACCAACATCATTAAGCACCTTCTATAAAAAATAGTGATCTGTAAAAAGTCAGTTGTTAATAGATTCCCCCCGCGTCTATGTCTTTGTTATGCATATGTTGGTTTGTGGTGAGTCAAAAAAACAAACAAACAAGGTTAAACAACTCACATAGTAGGACACCAAATTCCTGTACCTCCACATACCTATGTCTTATTTTCTAAAAGATATATGAGATAAGCCCACCAAACCAGCAACCTACAGTATGTAACCTCTATGCATGAAGACCCTCCACTAGCTCTTGGGTAAACTATACACCAAGCCCCCAATTCCCCAAATCCATATTTAGACCCTACAACTACAAAGGTTTTTAACCCATACACTGGAGATTTGACATATCATTTTTTGTCTAATGAAACTAACAAGTCAAATCTGAGCTGTACCAACTACTGGTCGTCAATGGTCGCCCAGTCACTGTTATGTCAGAGGAAGAATGGAAATAACAACCACCTATAATATATTTCAAGCGGTACTCCTAGAAATATTTATTTATTATTTAATTTTTCTTTTATAGATTATAAATTCTATAGATTTATAAATTACTTCCATTTCAAAATCTCCAGTCTCCCAGTACTTATCAGCTGCTGTATGTCCTTCAGGAAGTGGTATATGCTTTCCAGTCTGACACAGTGCTCTCTGCTGCCACTTTTGTCCATGTCATGAACTGTCCAGAGCAGCAGCAAATCTCCATAGAAAACCTCTCCTGCTCTGGACAGTTCCTGACATGGACAGAGGTGGCAGCAGAGAGCACTGTGTCAGACTGGAGAGAATACATCCTGCATTATAGGAACTCGTAGGAGCCGCCCTTGGGATCAACAGAAACAGGACTCAGCAAAAGCAGGGGGGCCCGTTGGCAAGACGCAATATCTCAAACCTCTGGCTAGACTCCTGGCTCACAGTGTGGACAGGCTGATTCCCTCAATGGTAGTCGCACCTCTGGTGTTCTAGCATCACATGCTCAGGAAACAGGAATAGACAGCAGTCTACACTCCACTATTACACTAGACTATAGACTGAACTCCTCACTAGACTGAACACATGGCCCTCTCTACCACTAAATGTAGACTCAAAGAGCTTGTTCCCTATTGGTGCAGAGAGTCCTCAGGCAGCAGTTAGCCACTTCAGCGGAATAAAGGCCCTATTCCACAGAACGATTATCGTCCGTATTCGGCAACGATCAGCCAACATTATTCATGTCGGTTGTTCATTGCTGTTGTTTGTCTTTCAATCAAGTTAAAAAACAAATGTCTGTGATAGCAGAGATCTGCTGCCGTCGCTCCACTATCCTCTATGGGCTGCCCGGACAATCTAGCGATCACCGGGGCAGCCCTCTGCAGCTCCCCGCGGCCCCTCCCGCACTCACTTGCTCGCCGCTGCTCTAGCGTGTAATAGCGGTGGCAGTGAGCGGGGAACGAGGAGCAAACGAGCGCACAGTCGGCCAGTGGAGTAGGGCCATAAGGAGACTTAGCTATGGCCTTGATGGGGAGGATCCCAGATAGATCGACTCCAAAAGCAGGTGGAAGACTTGTACGTGCAGAAACACAGACATGCAGTTACTTTCCTTCAGTATATGCTTGCTGTGACCAAAACCCACATAATACACAGGATACCCCAGAGTACAGCACAGGTCTACCATAGGAAATCCCATAGAGAGTGGGCAAGAGTGGCAACCAAGTAGTCATGCTTTACTTAGGTCCCAAAGGTGTTTCTCATGACTGGTGGTGGTTGGAGCCCAGATCAGATTGTTATCCCCTTTCTTGTGGATGTAGGTGATAATTTTAATTTAAGTCTAATAGGTTTCGTGCTCTTCAGTTTTGCACATTACTACTTACACATAATTACTTATTTTTGGAAATCCCTTCTGAGGTCCTCCTTGACCTCTTTGTTCCTTAGACTATCAGTTCCTCAAATAGTATATCATTAGGTTCATTACTGGGGTTACCACAGAGTAGAAAATCTAAACCACCTTCTCAAGGGTGAATCTGACGTGGGAGTTTGCACCTATGTGCACAAAAAAAAATTGTCCCATTAAAGATGAATACTATGGTGAGGTGGGACGCACAGGTGTTGATGGCTTTATTTGCCCTTCAGCAGATGGGATCTCAAGAACAGACAGAACGATGAAGGAATAAGAGATTAAATTAAGACAGAAGCAAGCGAGAGTAAAACTGTAGGACATCACGGAAAACGTGAATTCTCCACTCGATGTATCTTCACACAATAGCTGCTAAAAAGGAGAATAGTCACAAAAGAAATGGTCAATATACTTAAGACAGCAGAAGGTGAGAGCAGAAATCCATAGTGCAGGACAGGGAGCGGTTATGAAGCCTCCGCCCATGGTCCACATGCCAGTCTGGTAGTCATCCTTTTAGTCATTGATGTGGGGTAATACAATGGCCACATACGGATGATAGCCCAAAACTACCAGAAAGCAATTCTCAGCCACAACAAATGCAAAAAAGGAATTAAACAAAATGGGACAAGATGGGGATCTCTCTTGGCTCCTGGTCAAGAAGGCATCAAGCACTTTAGGTACAGTCACCATGGTGTATAGAAACTGGCTAAGAGGACATACATTGGCTTGTGAAGGTGGTCTTGGGGGTCGAGATCCAGTAGCTTGAATGAAGGGGTTTATGTAAATTATGGACGACATCTGAATAACTATTCTAAGAAAAAGTAGAGGAAATAACTGCACAAAACTCCTGGTTGATTTTTTATTTTTCCCAAAATAAAATATTATTTTATTAGATTTGTCAAATTACTTATGCTGGTCACGTCCAGCTCTACAGTTTTGTAATACCTTGTACATGGCTTCCTTCACGTCCTGGTTCCTCAGACAGTATATCATGGGGTTCATGAGTGGAGTCACCACACTGTAGAAGATAGATACCACCTTGTCAAAAGAGAACCGGATGCTGGAAGTGGGACGTACGTATATGAACATAGCAGTTCCATTAAATATGGACACTACTGTAAGGTGGGACGCACAAGTACTGAAGGCCTTCTTCCGTCCCTCAACTGAAGGAATTTTTAGAACAGAGTGGATTATGAATATATAAGACATTAAGATTAGAAAAACAGAGCATAAAATTATAGTCCAAGATGATAAAGTAAACACAAATTCACCTTTGGACGTGTCCTCACAGGAGAGCTTTAGGAGAGGAGCATAGTCACAGAGGAAGTGGTCAATCTGGTTGGGATAACAAAACTTCAACGAAGAAATCCAGAGAGCAGGAGAACCGGCCGCCATTAACCCACTTGTCCAGGCTCCAATTGTCAAGCCGAGACTCATTCTTTTGTCCATTATGGTGGTATAGTGCAGAGGCCGACATATTGCTACATAGCGGTCATATCCCATCACTACAAGAAAACAGTTTTCAGTGGCTCCACACGCAAAGAAACAAAAAAACTGAACGAGACAAGCAGTATAAGAGATCTCCTTGTTCCTGGTCAGTAGACCATCAAGCATCTTTGGCACAGTAGCTGTGATATAAATAATCTCCACCACGGAGAAGTTGGCCAATAACTCATACATTGGCTTATGAAGATGCTTATCTGTAGCTACAAGTCCTATAATAAGTATATGAGCTCCGATAGTGATGATATACATGAGAAGGAACAGGCAGAACAGAAAGAGCTCAGTCTCCCGAGCCGTCTGAAACCCCACAATGATGAAGGATGAGGCTATGGTCCAATTCATGTTGTGCAGCACGATTCCTGAAATTAACCAAAGGAGCAAGAATTCCCCTCATATGGTCATTTAAGAAAAAGACAACAATGGATGGTGGGGACAACCAGAGTAACAGAGGATTCTCTGGTGGCCCATGCTCATCTCGAACCTTACAACCAAGATGGTGGTGCCAAAGCTCTGGTTCTTTATTGTATGGAATGATCGCTAAAATAAGCAAGGAGAGGAAGATTCCATCATACATGGTAATTAAATATAGAGATGAGAGAACTAAAGACGGGCATGAGACAGCATTTCTCCCAAGGACCTTGTTCGGAGGTTTATTAATTGGTCTCTTTTAAGGTGTTTCAGATCACTGCTTTTAGCCAGGAGGCTGAGTTTGGAGATACTCGGTAGGCAAAGTTTTTTTAGGAGGATAACTTAAATAGGTTGTGACTTTAGTGACAAGACGGACTAGCTAATGGGGACCTGTCCAATTAGCACAGCACTCTGCTTCAGAGGGATCTAACCACTTTGAAGTCCTTGGCAGATACTTTGGAACAACCCATACTCACGGTATGAAGAAAGACTGTCAATGCTGGTCAAGTACACAGAGTGGCATATCCAATAACATGGGCCCCAGTAGGAGTGCTAGGAAAGCCAGTGGTCCGACCTGGCAAGTTGCAGCAGACACATGTGCAGAATGCAAGCTTCTCCTTCTGCAGGGCTCCAAAAACTTGGATAACCCTTCAGCTTGGACAGGTCTTGGTCCCTTATCAGAGGTGGTCACTCCACAGTACACTGATATCCACTACACACTAGACTGAGACTAGATTAAACTCTAGACTGAGCATATGACCCACTAAAGCCTAACTTAGAGACTATTTGGTGGCTTCTAATTGGGGGAGTGGAACCTGGGGTGATAGTAGGCCTGGGCTCTTATAGGATAGTATTGACATAGGTTATATGTTTAAATTCAACCTGTATGAGCCCCCAGGAACAACAGCTCCAAGGTTTTATAGACAGTGATAAGCAATGTCCACTCTAGAGGTTTTAACTCTAGAGATCTGAATAAACAACATTCTGTCTCCATTTGTCATAATCTTAAATTCCCATTTCAAATACAGTAGAAAAAAAATTATTAGGTATACCCAGTGCAAAAAACTAGTCCCACGATAGTATAATGTGGTGTTAGAATAACAAATGCATGTGTATACAGTATAGCCTGAGTATCTGTTACATGCACTTTAGTTAGGTAACCCTAAAAATCACTACCTGTTCAGACCAGGTTAGTAAAAACTGTGGGTAGACGTTGTCTGCGATATCCCCACAGCTAACGGAGGGTGTATAATGGCGTTTTCCACAATCTACATAGTTGGCAGGCTGTTGCTCATGAGTAAAAAAAGTCCACCAATATTCCTTTGTATTATAAACTGTACATGTCGTTATTATAATCCTAATGGAGTTATAGCGAAAAAGTCCAGACTTGTATTCCTGGAGATGAACTTTTATTGTACTACACTAGTCTCCCGGGGCCAAATGACATCACTCTATTACTACAGATGCGCGTTTTAGAAAATAGAAACATTTACCTTCATCAGGGTTAAGGCTCCCTTTTTTATAGGATTTTTTGGGCAACACAATTGCTGATAGTAATAGTTAAAACAGGGCTCTTTGCTATTTGTGGTCAGACATGAAGATGCAGAGCTGATATTTTAGCATACTCATTGCTTTAGTAGGGAGATATGGGCTTCCCTCGATATTGTGTATAGCGCTGGTGACGTGGATCAGAATTAAATTTATTCTATTTTGATCTTCTATATACAGAAAAAAATAATCTTGTAGTAACACTTCTAAAGTTTCAAATGCAAAGTAGCCTTCATCCTGAAGGATAGAAGCTTACCTTTCACAGCCACCCATTGGAGAAAACATCATTGCAAGTAATGTTGGGCAGACTTGCAGTACTGTTTGGGTTCATCAACGTAACAAAAAATGCTTGCCAGTTGACTTCCCGCAGCTGCGAAGTTGTATGTAGCCCTAGGGAGTCCTGGAAAACATGGTTTTCCTGGCAGCATCCAGGGCTGTATTCAACTGCCCCAGCCACAGGGAGTCAAATGCACCTCTGCTCAACACTATTTGCAAGTTAGTGATTGACCCTATACTTTTGGCACAAAACGCTTTGCAGATTTGCTTGGAGCAGTGACCAGGATGTATTGGACGGAGAAAAAAAAGTGCACCACACAAAAAATTCAAAAATTTTACACAGGTAGAGGATACTGGTAGGCAGCAGTGAGGTCTGTATCCTGTTCGTAACGCCACTTTTCAATGCCGTAGGACAGTGCTTTATAGGGGCAGCTGTGCGGTGGTGTGGCAGCTGTGGGGGTCTGTGGGTCATTTGGGCACTTGTCACAGTAGCCTGGAGTGGTATTGAACCCGACCTGGACAGTTGGTACTTGACTAGCACAACCCAAAGCAAAGAAGCGTATAGGTGTGTGTGTGTGTGTGTGTGTGTGTGTGTGTGGGTGGGTGCAAGTGCAGAATGGACAAGCCGGAGTTTGCTGCTTTCAAAAAATAAAACAGTTTACTGGAAGTAACCATTGTGCAATACAAGTAATACTGATATCTGAATACAGTCCAGTGCAATACAATTGTTACAGTTGGCAATAACTTAGGTGCTCACAGTTGAGTAAAAGAGCAGGTGTGTGTAGTAAATAGGTGCTTTGCAGTAAAGAGAGGAGAGGAGAGGGGTTTCCAGAGTGGCCCTGCCCAAAGTAGAAGTGTACTCTGCCAGAACAGTAGAGGTAGATAGAATAGAAGAAAGACTACTCATACTCACGGATGACTGTTCTAAACCTGACTGCTTTATGCCCCCTAGTTGCGAGCTACCCGTCCTAGGTAGGTAATATGAGTCCTGGACCTTGTTATATATGGGCTTAGTAGTCTCCTGAGGTTTCCCAGTTGTCCTGCACTGCACAGTGAGATACGTAGACGTTTGTCCCACTAGGGTCAGTTCCTCTGGCACTTGAGGTAATTACCCTGCACTTTGTGGAGAGGTTCATGGCATGGGCAAGGTGATCCCATTAGGCTTTTCTCCCCTTATAAAGCTTAACAATGCATAATTGTTGTAGTGTTCATCAGAAGAAACTTGTAGCTGTTAACTGTGTACCTGTTAGGGGAACTGGCCAAAACCAGGCCCTGGCTTGCCTTCTCCAGAGACTCATGTGTCTAGCTCCCTCTACACACACTAACCAGACTGAACTACACTGAGACTTAACTCCACCCACCAGGAACTAGGTCCTAACCTCAGAGGTCTAACTAACCCCGGATGTAATTGGTGGGGTGCGTGTGTGCAGAGAAGAGAGATGAAGAGGTAGGTTAAAGAAAGGAGGGAAAACATTCACACCTTTGAGTGGACAAAAGATAAAATGTGATAGACAATACTTAACCCCTGAGAGACTTCAGCTGTGCAAAAGAGAGGTTGCACAAAACATACACTAAAAATACACTATTTACAGTGGACACTTCATTCCACATGTGGGAGCCCGGGAGAGTTACCTTTCTCACCTGCAACTAAGCTTAGGGGCCCGTATTTGGTCACTACACCATTGCCTTCTACCTTAGCCCTAACTTATCTTACATGGTCTGGACAGAGGAAGAAACAGGAGTGGGATATCAGGAGACGTGTGGAGCAGCCGGACCCAGGTGAAGTATGTCCTGAACGGAGAAAGACAACCGTGCAGGAGTTCAAAAACCGTGAAGGGTATGGATATGTAAAAGACCTAGTACATGGCTGTACCCCGTGTGTTGCCTGTAGCTCTGTCAAAGAGGACTACCCCCTAGCCTTTACGCATAATCTGGAAACAGATGAGAAGGTGGAATACAGCCCGATGTGAGTGCCAAAAGGATGGTGGGCTGCTGCCATAACCAGGCGGGGTGTGTTGCCACCTCCTTAAAATACATCTATCCTGCCCCGTGACAGAAATTGGGTTTCTAAAGCTGCCACAGGGAGAGATTGATAAATTGAAAACGGCCCAGTTGTAAGAATACCATTAGTAATTGGACTAACAGGAATTATGTTGGATAAATCCTTGACTGCAAGATGCATGTTCCCATACAGTGTTTGCCAAGTTTGCTGAGGTGCATTAAAATAGTTGTAATGGGCAACAAATGTTGACTGATGGTCACGGTCGCTATTATTTAATGGCTCTATGAGCTTGGAGAATAAAACTGTCATTGTTCCTGTATTATCGGCTGCAAATAATTGACAAGCCTCCAGCTTTACTGTCTACACAGATAACAATCCCCTGGCAAACCTTAACACCTCCAAACTGGGTGCTCTAGAACAGAGATGGGCCTCACGCCTGGCAAACTTCAGCTTCACCATCAAGTACCACAGTGGCAAAGCCAACGTGAACGATGATTCGCTATCCCACTTACAAGCCGGCGAGGAGCCATCTTCTGAAGACCAGTGGGAAGATGTGGCGATGCTGCCCTTTTATGATTGCTTTGCCCACCAGGAAGTAGTAACTGTGGCCCAGCAGAAGCAAGAAGGTCCTAAAGCTGACCCCCGGCATGACTTGTCTAAGTGGAAGCTGCTACAGGCCGAGAGGCCAGGAGGAGAACTCCAAGGCTACCTGCTTACGGGCAAAATACCTGTCCGGCTCTGTAAGGCTCCCTCAGACATTGAGCTACAGAGACTCTGGCGGCAGAGAAAACGTCTCTTCCTCCAGAGAGGCCTCCTCCTCAGGAATTCTTTGGATCCTTTGACAGGAGAGAGGGTCCAGCAGATCCTTATCCCCAAGCGAGATGCCAATATGATCTTGGATGCTTATCATGATCAGTCCGGCCACTTCGGAATACACAAGACAGAAGCTACAATCCGGAGGAGATTCTATTGGGTCGGCATCAAAACAGACATCTAAGGCTAAGCGAGGGAAGACAGATATCAGAGCCCTTCTACATCCCATCAGTACCTCCAGACCAGGAGAGATTGTGGCCATAGACCATGTGAAACTGGCTCCTACCAGATCTGGCTACTGTTATTCCCTGACCATGATTGATTACTACAGCAAGTGGGCAGTAGTTGTACTAGTCAGAGACTTAACAGCAAAGACCACGGCTACTGTACTGTATTCTCAAGCACTACAGGTGCCCTGAGGCCATCCTCTTGGACCAGGGCCTGGCCTTTGAGTCTTAACTCTTCCAGGGACTTTGCCACTATCATGAGTGTAAGAAACTCAGGACCACCGCATATCACCCTCAGGGGAATGGACTATGCGAGGGCATGAACCAAGTGGTCATCAACATGCTGAGAACAGCATCTGTGTCTAAGCCAGGTGAATGGCCTAACCTTCTGGGACAATGCCCTTCTATCTGATGTTTGGGCGACAGAGGCAATTACCTAAGGACAGGGCCTTAGGCATCCAGGTCACAGACTCTCCGGATCTATTACCACAAACCAACTGGGTACAAGAACACCAGCAGAGAATCCGAGAAGCTCAAGAGATAGTTAGTAATCAGATAAAGGAAGTTCACCACCGCCAAGAGGAAGAATTTAAACGGCGTGCCCCACCTCTCAAAATTGGTGACAAAGTCTGGTTGAAAGACGGACATCGCTCCGGAAAGCTTGACCCACTCTGGGAGGAAGACCTCTACACCATTGTTGCAATCCCCCATGAAGCTATGGTGTGTACCAGATTCAAAGGATGAGAAAATCATCCGTGAATGTCCACCGCAACAGACTGAAGCTCTGTTGTGACAGAGATCTACCAGGAAGAACTGTGGTTGTTGAGACCGTCAACAGCTTGCCTGCCCTCAATAGGAGAAGTGCTGCTGAATACTGAACTCCTTTACTTGCCTTGCAGCCTAACTCTAGGCCCAGTTGCGGCAGAGGTTCCCTTTTCTCAGCCAAGAAGCCTGGATCACCCTCCTCCCTATAATCCGATAGACAGCCATCTAATTGACTCTCCAGAAGAAAGTAACCAGCTGAGAAGATCTACAAGATTTACCAGAGGTCAACCTCCAGCTCCAGCTCGTGTCATTGGCTGATCGTTCATTTAGGTTCAGACCTAAAATCGTCGTTCGCCACCAGCGCATCGCTACAGTTGAATAGCGGTGCGCGGTGGCGACCGACGATTTCAGCAGAACCATACATCACCTGTCCGGGCTGCAGGTCTTCTTCTCCCGGTCCCGCGTGGCAGCATCGGCTTCTGAGCAGGGCTGTCTGAACTGACAGACCGCTAAGCCAATCACTGGCTGGGACCGCTGCGGCCAGTGATTGGCTGAGCGGTTTGTCAGTTCAGTCAGGCCGCTCCGAAGCTGCTGCGGCACGGGACTGGGAGGAAGAAGGAAAAGACCTGCAGCCCGGACAGGTAATGTATGAAGCAAGGGCTGCAAGGACATCAGTAACAATGTCCCTGCAGCCCTTGTTTCACGATCATCGGGGCCGTGGAATAGGCCCAGTAAACGAGCGCCGATCTAGCAGATCGGCGCTCATTTACGTTGTTGCTCGTCCGGTGGAATAGGACCCTAAGCCTATGAACTCCATCTCGCAGTGTGGGTGTCAGCAGGGAACCCAAAGCATTCCGCTCAACCCAGATAACAAGGTCTGGGGCCTGTGTCACCCATTAGTATGGTTTGGCTAACGCTAGTGGGTATAAGGTGGTGTGAAGACTAGAGCAAAGGTCAATACACAGGCACAGGTGTTCTTCTTCTTCTACAAGTACTCTATTGTATCCTCCAACATCCCAGCAGAGCACATTACTACATGGGTTGAGACTCTCACGGCACTCTCCTCTCTACTACGCTACCTCAGTACAACTTTATTGACACAACTACCTCCGACTCTGCACTCATCCTACAGATCTGGTTTTCCTATGTTCAAGTCTTTATTGGAATTTTGTTAAGTGTATATTAAAGATCTTCTATATTACCTGTCGCACATTTATAAGTAGTAAACCAACTCAACATTATCTTAAGGGTCTGTGGTCATTCATCAATACCTACAAAGCATACACACCACAACCTTGTGACACTTCCCCTTTTTGTGGGTGGCGGGTCCTACTATCCGGGAGGGTCATTACACTGCTCTGGCCATCCATAACTACATCACCTGTGACTACACTATCCCAAGGGACTCGGTAGCAATCCGGCAGGACACTGACCACAGGGGAAAAGGGTACAACCGGCCTTACACACTAAAAGCAGGTGTGCCATCACACCTGTGTGCCCACCAGGCACTGGCGTTATGTGACAACATAGTAAGGTCCAGCTGTATCTCGGCCATCCACAACCGGAGTGGTGTCATACTACAACATCAAGTGACCGTCCGTCCCTCCGATATAACACATCCGGGTGGAACACCACACCTCTATCTCCCCTTCCTACACCTGATATTGTTCGATTACCACCTCTGGTTCTCACCATGTTCACAAGATAGATATAAAATCATAGATAGAAGATACAACAAAAAATCAACAGATCAACCCACTGTCTATAAATCCACGTACACAAATCAGAAGTACGATTAATTACTGGGTATAACAGATGTGAAGTATTCCATATTTTATTTATGACGGACAAAGAACGTATGTCAGCTGATAGGAATACAGCTGTAATCACTAAACAAATGCACGTACACAAATCAGATGTACGTTTAATTACTGTATAACTGATGTCAAGTATTTAGTATTTTTGGTGACGGACAGAGGACGTTTTTGAGCTTATAGGAATACAGCAGGAATCACTAAACAAATGCACGTACACAAATCAGATGCAATATTGGATGCTCCATAGAGAATCATTTAAGCAACTGGCCATACACCTGTGAAGCACTCCATTCATTCCAGGGAGAAATTTGCTCCTCATCTTTGGGAAAGTGGGGGTCCCCAAGAAAAGTCTTTTTATTAAAGTTCCTTTGTTGCTTCTAAAATCAAGGGCTCTAAGCTTGAGTTTTTAAAATATATTTGGGTATTTCCTTAAAGGAGAAGTCCGGCGAAAATTTTTATTAAAGTTTTTTTATTGCCCCCAAAAGTTATACAAATCACCAATATACACTTATTACGGGAAATGCTTGTAAAGTGCTTTTTCCCCTGCACTTACTACTACATCAAGGCTTCACTTCCTGGATAAGATGGTGATGTCACGACCCGACTCCCAAAGCTGTGCGGGCTGTGGCTGCTGGAGAGGATCTGGAGAAGTCTGGACAAATCGATTTATTTATAGGATAAAAAAAAATGTGTTCCTACCTCTGCCACAGCAACGCTGGGGACTGCGTGCCACCATTCCGGTTCCCTGGATTGGGGACAGCACACGTCACGACCCGGGTCCGGCTTAAACCAGGAAGAGGCCAGGGACCCAGGGACCAGAGTAGAGGTGCGTGGCCACCAGCGCTGGAGCGAGTAGGGTAAGTACATGTTCTTTTTTTCACCCTCCGTCTCCCCAGCATTTGTTAAAAAAGTTCTATTTTCCCGGACTTCACCTTTAAATACAAACTGAATAAGGGGTTTGACTATCTTGAATGTTTGAGCCCCCCAAAAAACCCATAAGCATGTGTAGAGCAATTCTACATCTATGTCTTTCTTAAATGGGTATTCCTATCCTATAGCCAGTTTATAATGGAATGGGTGGGAATCGGTTGGCCTTACATATATATTAAAAAAAAAAATACTTTCTTTGATACTTTTGTCTATGTTTTTCTCCTTTCAAAATTTAGACAGAGGTCCAATTTGTGAGTCAATATCAATGGAAGATAAAACGGGGGCCCCTTTTGGAGGTGCTTCGTGCCTGATACTTGGCAATATACCTATCATTTTTCCATCTAAAAAATGTTTGTCTCACACGAGAATGTGCACAAAGAGCATCGCAATAAAAGATATGTGGTCTCTTCACTTGTTCCTTATACATCGGGAACCCATGGAAGAAGTTCTTTAATGGTCTATATATCGACATGAAGAATGTTGGGGCTGGGGAGTATGAAAGCTGTAGATGTAGACTACAATCTTGTACACGTCTTTCTTGACATCCTTGATCCTCAAACAGTATATGATGGGTTTATGAGTGGAGTCACCGCACTGTAGGAGATAAATACCACCTTGTCAAGAATAAAGTATATGGTGAAGGTGGGTCATATGTATGAAAATAATGGTCCCATTAAATAAGGTCTCTACCATAAGGTAGGACACACATGTAGAATTTTTTATTTTTTTGTCCTCTAACAGAGGAAATTTTTAGTACAGTGGAGTATGAAGGTGTAAACTAGACATAAGAAAAAGCAACCCCAAGCTATAGTCCAAGATATGATAGTAAGTGCAAATTTGTCTTTGGACGTGTCCTAACAGGAGAGCTTTAGATAAGAGGCATTATGCAGAGTCACCAGGTCATGATAAACAAGGGCGAGGACAGATGAAGTAGGATCTTTTAGGGTAATCTAATTTCTCCAGACCTAGACAGAAACCCTACATACCACAAAGGTCAACCTGAATCATTTCACATGTAAAGGGCAGTGAGTATGGACCTGCTCTACCACCCAACGGGTTTGACTTTGGGTCTCTCTAGACCAGTGCTTCTCAATTCCAGTTCTCAGGCCTCACCAATAGGTCATGTTTTGAGGATTTCCTTAGTATTTCACAGGTGATCTAATTACACTCAGTCCATCAGGTATTCTCACAGCTATCCTTTGTATGGGAAATCCTCAAAACATGACCTGTTGGTGAGGCCTGAGGACTGGAATTGCGAAGCACTGCTCTAGACAATGTCATCAATGGGTCCTTTTAGATGGTCTCCCATGCCGGTACTTGATGGGCCTTAAGCCGCGTAGCAGTCTGCTATCTGATGAGGGCAGGCATCTTCAGCTTAGAATGGTAATTGACCAGGTCCTTTTAGATGTAAAATTCCAGGGACTGGATAGGAAGGAGATAGTACAAGACAATGAGCCCTAGTAGCAAAACCCACCTTCTGTCCCTACCTACTTGCCACAACGGCCCTAAACGGTCGTGGACAACCTCGGTGGCGGTCCTTACTCTGGATAAGTGATACAAAGAACAAAACAGACAGACAAAAACAATAACGGATAGTAAACTAGCAAAGGTCAGAACCAAACTGGCAGCGCAGTACAAAATTAATACACAATCGGAGAGTCAAAAGTCAGGCAGAGGTCAGGTAACAAAGTAGAACAACCGGAGGGAGTTAGGACGGAGATCGCAGGAATAGACAGGGAAGCTGGGATCAGGGTATGAAACCTAAATAACCAGCAGGGAAGTGAGCAGCTAGCAGCTTTTTAACCAGGATCAGAGACTAGGTCTAGCAGCTGATTGGCCCAGCCCTGATCCCAGTACCAAGTTCAGTTGAACTGACCTAGCAGTGCAGTAACCCCTTCACTGCCAGAAGTCTGACAGGCAAGGCAGGTGGGGCTAGTGAAGTCAAACACAATTCAGACAAAAACACAGACAAAAACTCAGGGCTTCCTTGGCCGCCCCAGCACGGACACTACCTCTATATATGTTTGCCTTTATTCGTAAAGAAATAGAAGCCATGATTGAACCAAACCTGTGGATTCTGGTAATTTCTTGTTTCACGTATGTCATACTCAAAAACATCCCTCAGAAATGACACAGAAAACAAGGAGGATACAAAGTAGTAGGTTTCTCTACATATGACTACTAGATTAAGAACCAAGTGGAGGGTTTGCTTAAATCCGACAATACCTTACGTATTGACAAATACCATATGGCGGAAACGTATTATACTCCCTACACATCCAGTCCAGCTCTACTTATGATATAAAATTATGTATGTATAATGAAAGTATATACACTGCACCCCCAAATTTGGAACATACAGAACAGAAATAATTTCATTAGATTTGGCATATTGTGTTGGTCAAATCAAGCTCCACAGTTCTTTAATACCTTGTACACGGCTTGCTTTACATCCTTGTTCCTCAGACAGTATATCATGGGGTTCATGAGTGGAGTCACCAGACTGTAGAAGATAGATACCACCTTGTCAAAAGTGAACCGGATGGTGGATGTGGGACGTAAGTACATAAAGAGAACAGTTCCATGATATATGGACACTACTGTAAGGTGGGACGCACAAGTACTGAAGGCCTTCTTCCGTCCCTCAACTGAAGGAATTTTTAGAACAGAGTGGATTATGAATATATAAGACAATAAGGTTAGAAAAACGGAACATAAAATGATAGTCCAAGATGAGAAAGTAAATACAAATTCACTTTTGGACGTGTCCTCACAGGAGAGCTTTAGGAGAGGAGCATAATCACAGAGGAAGTGGTCAATCTGGTTGGGATAACAAAACTTTAAGGAAGAAACCCAGAGAGCAGGAGAACCGGCCGCCATTAACCCAATTGTCCAGGCTCCAATTGTCAAGCCAAGACTCATCCTTTTGGCCATCATGGTAGTATAGTGCAGAGGCCAACATATCGCTACATAGCGGTCATATCCCATCACTACAAGGAAACAGTTTTCAGTGGCTCCACACGCAAAGAAGCAATAAAACTGAACAAGACAAGCAGTATAAGATATCTCCTTGTTCCTCGTCAGTAGACCATCAAGCATCTTTGGAACAGTCACTGTAATATAAATAATCTCCACCACTGAGAAGTTGGCCAATAACTCATACATAGGCTTGTGAAGACGATTATCTATAGCTACAAGTCCTATAATAAGTATATGAGCTCCGATAGTGATGACATAAATAAGAAGGAACAGGCAGAAAAGAAAAAGCTCAGTCTCCCGAGTCGTCTGAAACCCCACAATGATGAAGGATGAGGCTATGGTCCAATTCATATTGTGCAGCACGATTCCAGAAATTAACCAAAAGAGCAAGAATTCCCCTTATATGATCATTTAAGAAAAAGACAACAATGGATGGTGGGGACAACCAGCATAGGAGAGGATTCTCTGGTGGCCCATGTTGATCTCGAACCTTACAACGAAGATAATGGTGCCAAAGCTCTGATTCTTTATTGTATGGTAAGATCGCTAAAATAAGCAAGGAGAGGAAGATTCTATCATACATGGTAAATAAATATAGAGATGGGAGAACTAAAGACGGGCATGAGACATCTTTTCTCCCAAGGACCTTGTTCACGATTTTTAGCTTGAGTTTCGCTTGTCAGATAGTTCCTTTTGAGGTGTGTAAAGGAAAGTTGAGATGTGTTACTTTTGGAAAGTTAGACAAATTCCTAATGTACATTGATTATGGGAAATGCACATATACTGCTATGTCCCTTAATTTAGTAGATTAGGGAGTCTTCAAATTCTTTCAAAAACCATGATGTCACGAATCAGTTGTAATTCCTATGGAATGTCCAGAAGGGGGCTCACTATATATAGAAGTGAATGAGTACCTTTGACTTCTACATGTATTGCGCCCCCTGCTGGACACTCTATGGATTCTATAGATGTCTATGTAAAAAGTAATGGAATGGAATGTACAGTGTGCTTTATTGAATAAATACATTTATGGACTACTTTAGGGAAAAAGTGTCCTTGCTCCCCAAAGTATTCCCTAAATGTATTCAATCAATACATTTGAAAGGCACCGAGCTTGGTGCTGGACACATATACACTGCACTACTCCTCCCATCATCTCCTCATAGTATGAGCAGATGATGGAGAAGTAGTACCAGGGCCATCCCAATCACCAATTTCCCATAATTAATGTACATTAGGAATTTGTCTAACTTTCCATAAGTAATAACATATTAAAAAATACTTTTGGCCTTAACTTCTCCTTTAAGATCACTGCTTTAAGCAGGTTGGCTGAGTTTGGATATATATGGCAGGCAAAGTCTATCTTTAGACACTTGATAAAGAGACCGGACCGGTCTCGAAACGCGTTGTGTCGCTGGCATAATTCTTTTAATAAATTTTATGATATTTTATATCACTATTACCTCTTGGACCTGCGCCTGTTTTACCCGCCTTGGAGTGGAGGAGGATACTGACTGTCTTTAATCCCTGTGGGGATTAGTCGGGAGTGGCTGCGGTTCATTCACATGCTATCAGTAAGAGTTGTGCCTTACATCAGCACAACCTACTCAGGTGAGAGTACTATGTGCTTACTTTCACCACTTCAGCCCTGTCTGAGTTACGCTATGGAGCGCTGTCTTATATTTTGTTTCTAGTACTTTAGGAGGATAACCTGAATAGGTTGTGACTTTAGTGATATACTGCCTAATGGGGACCTGTCCAATTAGCACAGCACTCTGCTGCAGGGGGTTCTAACCACTTTGGAGTCCATGGCAGATACTTTGGAATAATCCATACTCACGGTATGAAGAAAGTCTGGCAATGGTGAACAAGCACGTGCAGTGGCATGGGCCCCAGAAGGGGTTCTATGACAGACAGCCGTCCGACCTGGCAAGTTGCAGCAGACACATATGCAGAAAGCAAGCTTCCTCGACCACTGTCCACTGTAGACTTTTGGGTGACTTCCTATTGGTGGAGGGGAACCTGAGATAACAGTAGGCCTTGGCTCTCATAGGATAGGTAGTCAAGAAAGTAACATGTGCTGGGTGACCATTACAGGGAATAGGTGATGCTGAGATGCCCTGCAAACCAAATTTCAGCAGGTGGCAGACAGAAAATCCTTAGTCACATACACCATTATCCCCTACAGCACTTTTAGCAGTCACTGAATCATAATCACCGGCAATAACAGTGCCACCCTACATACCTATATACAGCAGCAGTGGACGCAAGGGTCCTAGGACACTGTATATCCTCTACTCTGTTATATGTGTAAATTCATAGGTTAGCATAGGTTATATGTGTAAATTCAGCCTGTATGAGCCCCCAGGAACAACAGCACCAAGGTTTTATAGACAGTCATTAACAATCTCCACTCTAGAGGGTTTAACTCCTGAGATCTGAATAAACAACATTCTGTCTCCATTTGTCATAATATTAAATTCCCATTTCAAATACAGTAGAAAAAAAATATTAGGTATACCCAGTGCAAAAATGTAGTCCCACGATAGTATAATGTGGTGTTAGAATAACAAATGCATGTATATACAGTACAGGCCGAGTATCCGTTACATGCACTTTAGTTAAGTAACCCTAAAAATAGCTGCCTGTTCAGACCAGGTTAGTAAAAACTGTGGGTAGGCGTTCTCCACGATATCCACACTGGTAATGGAGGGTGTATAATGGCGTTTTCCACGATCTACATAGTTGGCAGCATTCAGGGCTGTTTTCAACTGCTCCAGCCTCGGGAGTCAAATGCAAAGCGTTTGGATTTGAAGAACCTTGCCAATCCCAAACTGTTTGTATACTCTACTCAACATTATTTGCAAGTTAGCGCTTGACCCTATACTTTTGGCAGGAAACGCTTTGCAGATTTGCTTGGAGCAGTAACCAGAATGTATTGGACAAAAAAACAAAACAAAAAAAAACCGCACCACACAAAAATTCAAAAATTGTAGATTTTCTTTTACGTACAGTCTCTGCAGACGGGTAGAGGGTAATGGTAGGCAGCAGCAAGGTCTGTATCCTGTTTGTGATGCGAATTTTCGATGCCATGGGCCAGTGCTGTATACTGGGGGCATCTATGCGGTGGTGTGGCAGCTGTGGGGGTCTGGGGGTCATTTGGGCACTTGTCACAGTAGCCTGGAGTGGTATTGAACCCACCCCAAGGTTTCCCAGTTGTCCTGCGCTGCACAGGTGATCCCCTTATAAAAGCTTAACACTGCATACTTGTTGTAGTGTTAATCAGAAGAAACTTGTAGCTGTTAACTGTGTCCCTTTTAGGGGACCTGGCAAAAGCCAGGCCCTGGCTTACCTTCTCCAGAGACTCGTCTGTCTAGCTTTTTCTACACACACTAACCAGACTGAACTACACTGAGACTAAACTCCACCCACCAGGAACTAGGTCCTAACCTCAGAGATCTAACTAATCCCAGCTGTAACTGGTGGGGTGCGTGTGTGCAGAGAGAGGAAAAGGAAGGTTAAAGAAAGGAGGGAAAGCCCTTGCACCTGTAAGTGGACAAAAGATAACACGTGATAGACAATAGGTAACCCCTGAGAAACTTCAGCTGTGCAAAAGAGAGTAAAATAGCAAAAAGAGCTAAATGGGGGAAACACCAATAAAACATCACTTTTAATGATAATATTAAAAATAGAAAACACCTCACAAACATTTAAATACCACAGCCGTGGTGCTCACTAGAGATCAATTTGTATTGCCACACACCTATATCATGGCACTCATTGGACTCAATACACACTACAACTCAAACTGTGGTACAAAGGAGAAATAAATGGTTTAATCTCACCCACTCCACGGTCAGTTCAGTGTTTCTCTCTTAGGAGTCCAACTTGGTAGAAGACAGGGGTACACCAAAATGCCGTGCTGTCAGGATAACTCTCCCTAGACGCCCCTAGTTGTGTGAATGTGTCTCTACCCCTGCTTGCACAGGGTCTGTCGGAGCACTCGCCCTAAAAAGGGCGACCCCTGCCCCGAACTACCCCGAGCTCCTCATATACAGCCTCCCGCAAATAAATTACTGTTATGGGTGAACAAAGGAAATTTCCCCTGATGATAATTGGAAGACCCAATAGAAACGGCCACGTCGGGATGTGGATTTAGGGTTTTTTTAGGGAGAGTTTTTCAAAGGGGTAGTTCGGGGCAGGGGTCGCCCTTTTTAGTCTAGGGAGAGTTATCCTGACAGCACGGCATTTTGGTGTACCCCTGTCTTCTACCAAGTTGGACTCCTAAGAGAGAAACACTGAACTGACCGTGGAGTGGGTGAGATTGAACCATTTATTTCTCCTTTGTACCACAGAGTTTGAGTTGTAGTGTGTATTGAGTCCAATGAGTGCCATGATATAGGTGTGTGGCTATACAAATTGTTCTCTTTTCTAGTGAGCACCACGGCTGTGGTATTTAAATGTTTGTGGGGTGTTTTCTATTTTTAATATTATCATTAAAAGTGATGTTTTATTGGTGTTTCCCCATTTAGCTCTTTTTGCTATTTTGTTTTTTGTATATGATTTACCGTAAGGGGTTCAGTTTAGTCATTTGACTAAAATTGTAGTTTTTTTGTGCAAAGGAGAGGTTACACAAAACACAGTAGTGACAGTGGACACTTCATTCCACATGTGGGAGCCCGAGAGAGTTACCTTATTCAGGTGCAACTAAGCTTAGGGGCCCGTACCAGGTCACTACACTATAACCAGCCCTAACTTATCTTACATGGTCTGGACAGAGAAAGAAACAGGAGTGGAATAACAGGAGACGTGTGGAGGAGCCAGACCCAGGTGAAGCATGTCCTGAACGGAGAAAGGCAACCTGTGTGTTGCCTGTAGCTCTGTCATAGAGGACTACCCCCTGGACTTTATGCATAATCTGGAACCAGGTGAGAAGGTGGGATACACCCCACTGTGAGTGCCACAAGGATGGTGGGCTGCTGCCATAACCAGGCCGGGTGTGTTGCCACCTCCTTAAAATACATCTATCCTGCCCCGTGACAGAAATTGGGTTTCTAAAGCTGCCACAGGGAAAGATTCATAACAAATTGAAAATGGCCTTGAAGCCCAGTTGGAAGAATACCATTAGTAATTGGACTAACATGAACTATGTTGGATAAATCCTTGACCGCAAGATGCATGTTCCTATAAAGTGTTTGACAAGTTTGCGGAGGTGCATCAGAATAGTTGTAATGTAAAATAATGTTGACTGCTGGTGACTGTCGCTATTATTTAGTGAATCTATGAGCTTGGAGAAAAAAGCTGTTGTTTTTCCTGCATTCTGTATGTAAGACTGTGCACCAATAAACAAGCATTGACCTAGGTGGATGGATTAAAATGATCAGACCTATGGCCATGATCTGGATGGGGATATGTGGCAGTGCAGCTACTATTTGTTGGCGTTCTGTCAAAAAGAGTAATAACCCAGATGTATTTTGTTGGGAAGAGTGTTACTTATTTTCCTTGTAAAAACCCAGGCTTAGGTTACTCGAGTAGAAAGAGAAGAGTAGATCCTACTCTAACCATTCGTAAAGGCCAAGGTTGAAGCCAGGGATTGGGAACCTTCGCACTCTAGCTGCTGCAAAACTAAAATTCCCATCATGCCTAGACAGCCAGAGCTTTGTTTGTCCAGATAAGATAGTAATACAACGCTTGAAAGATTTGTGGCAAACCAACTAATTGTATATTAATAGTTTGGTGAAACGGGAGACAGTGATCCCATATGGGACACACACACCGAGACTCGAATGCTCTCTCTCTAGCTTTTTTTATTAAGGCTAGTTTGAGCCAAGAACCACAGTGTTTGGTTAACAGTTTTGGCATGTCTATTACAGAAAAGCCCTTAAGGCCCAGGGGTAGCAAGCACCTAAGGTTATCCATTTTACTATCCCTCCAAATTTGTTGACTGCTTATTTTCTGAATCACTATTTTGAAAAAAAGTAAAAGTGCATGTAGGTCTTACATGATAATCCTAATGAAGTTATATCCTGGGGATAGCAAAAAAGTCCAGACTTGTATTCCTGGAGATGTCCTGGCTGGCGGGATTTTAAAAAATAAAAAGTAAGGAAGTGAAATTCTAACGTATTACACTAGTCTCCTGGGTCCAAGTGACATCACTCTCTACTACTATGGATGCTTGTTTAAAAAAAAAAACACAGTTTCGGCAAATAGGAACATTTTCCTTCATCGGGATTAAGTCTTCATGTTACAGATCTGCCTTTTTTGTAGGATTTTTTGCAACACAATTGCTGAAAGTAATCAAGTATTTCTATTTGTGGTCAGACGTGCAAGATCCAGATCTGTTATTTTATCATTCTGGTTTCCTCCGATACTCGGTAGCACTATTGCGTGGTTTAGATTTATTTTATTGGGATCTCGTATAAACAGAAAAAAATAATCTTAAGTTTTTTGTTTTCAAGTATGCAAAGTAGTCTTCATCCAGAAGAAAGGGAGCTTACTCTTTGCATCTATGCAAGTAATGTTGGGCAGATTTGCCAAACTGTTCGGGTTTAGCAATGTTACCTGGATGCTTGGCATTTGACTCTGCATTTGCAACTACAGAAGTTGTTTGCAGCCCTAGGGAGTCCTAGAAAACATGAATACAGCCATATTTATGTTTTCGTGGTAGCCTTAGGGCTGAATCTAACTTCTCCAGCTGCTGGGAGTCAAATGCTGAGCATTTGGGTTCGGAGAGGGTTACCAAACCTGAACGGTTCGGCAAATCTGCCCAATACTATTTACAAGTCAGCGCTTATTTACCAGTGGCTAAAGAAGTTGGATGCCGCATTAGGGAGTGCTCAAAAACCTGGATACAGCCTTTGGCTTATGACTTTATCCATGTATTCCAGGCAGCCTTAGGTCTGCATCTAACTCAACCAACCACAACAATGACCCCAAATTATCTATTACTCCATACGTCTACTTGCACTTGTTATGGGTCTGTGTTGTGGCCAGGATCCACTATCTTGAATGAAGGGGTCCGTGCAAATGTGGACAGATTGTGGACAACTGCGGATGCACATCTGAATCACTATTTCTAAAAAAGTAGAAGAAATAACCAAACTCATGGGATTCTGGTGATTTTTTCTTTATGCAAAAATTTGTCTTTTATATTAATTGTTCCAAAATGTGCATCAAGAGCATCACAATCATTCTACAGATCTGAAATAGAAATAGACACACAACTTATGTTTAATATATTAAAAAATATATTATTTTATTAGATTTGTCAAATTACTTATGCCGGTCACGTCAAGCTTAACGGTTCTGTAAAACCTTGAACACGGCTTCCTTTACGTCCTTGTTCCTCAGACAGTATATCATGGGGTTCATGAGTGGAGTCACCACACTGTAGAAGATAGATACCACCTTGTCAAAAGAGAACCGGATAGTGGATGTGGGACGTATGTACATGAACATAGCAGTTCCATGAAATATGGACACTACTGTAAGGTGGGACGCACAAGTACTGAAGGCCTTCTTCCGTCCCTCAACTGAAGGAATTTTTAGAACAGAGTGGATTATGAATATATAAGATAATAAAGTTAGAAAAACGGAACCTAAAAGTAAAGTCCAAGATGAGAAAGTAAATACAAATTCACTTTTGGACGTGTCCTCACAGGAGAGCTTTAGGAGAGGAGCATAATCACAGAGGAAGTGGTCAATCTGGTTGGGATAACAAAACTTTAAGGAAGAAACCCAGATTGCAGGAGAACCGGCCCCCATTAACCCACTTGTCCAGGCTCCAATTGTCAAGCCGAGGCTCATTCTTTTGTCCATTATGGTGGTATAGTGCAGCGGCCGACATATTGCTACATAGCGGTCATATCCCATCACTACAAGGAAACAGTTTTCACTGGCTCCACACGCAAAGAAGCAATAAAACTGAACAAGACAAGCAGTATAAGATATCTCCTTGTTCCTGGTCAGTAGACCATCAAGCATCTTTGGCACAGTCACTGTGATATAAATAATCTCCACCACGGAGAAGTTGGCCAATAACTCATACATTGGCTTGTGAAGACGCTTATCTATAGCTACAAGTCCTATAATAAGTATATGAGCTCCGATAGTGATGATATACATGAGAAGGAACAGGCAGAACAGAAAGAGCTCAGTCTCCCGAGCCGTCTGAAACCCCACAATGATGAAGGATGAGGCTATGGTCCAATTCATATTGCGCAGTATGATTTCTGAAATTAACCAAAAGAGCAAGAATTCCCCTCATATGGTCATTTGAGAAAAAGACAACAATGGATGGTGGGGACAACCAGAGTAATAGAGGATTCTCTGGTGGCCCATGCTCATTTCTAACCTTACAACAAAGATAATGGTGCTAAAGCTCTGGTTCTTTATTGTATGGTAAGATCGCTAAAATAATCAAGGAGAGGAAGATTCCATCATACATGGTAAATAAATATAGAGATGGGAGAACTAAAGACGGGCATGAGACATCTTTTCTCCCAAGGACCTTGTTCACGATTTTTAGCTTGAGTTTGGCTTGTCAGATGGTTCATTTTGAGGTTTTTAAGATCACTGCTTTTAGCAGGTTGGCTGAGTTTGGATATATATGGCAGGCAAAGTCACTTTAGGAGGATAACCTGAATAGGTTGTGTCTTTAGTGATATACTACCTAATTGGGACCTGTCCAATTAGCACAGCACTCTGCTGCAGGGGGTTCTAACCACTTTGGAGTCCATGGCAGATACTTTGGAATAATCCATACTCACGGTATGAAGAAAGTCTGTCAATGCTGAACAAGCATATGCAGTGGCACAGGCCCCAGTAGGGGTTCTAGGACAGACCTGGCAAGTTGCAGCAGACACGTATGCAGAAAGCAAGCTTCCTCGACCACTGTCTGGTGACAAAAGCTCCCTGCAGATTGCAGGACTCCAAAAACTTGGCTAACCCCTCAGCATGGACAGGTCTTGGTGCTTTATCACACTTGAGAGAGACTAGATTAAACTCTAGACTGAGGATATGACCCTCTACACCCTAACTTATAGACTTTTGGGTGACTTCCTATTGGTGGAGGGGAACCTGGGATAACAGTAGGCCTTTGCTCTGATAGGATAGGTACTCAAGAAAGTAACATGTTCTGGGTGACCTTTACAGGGAATGGTTAATGCCTGGGATGCAGGTGGCAGACAGAAAATCCTTAGTCACATACACCATTATCCCCTACAGCACGTTCAGCGGTCACTGAATCATAGTCACAGACAATAACAGTGCCGCCCTACATACCTATATACAGCAGCAGTGGACGCAAGGGTCCTGGGACACTGTATATCCTCTACTGTGATAAGTATCAGCATAAGTTATATGTGTAAATTCAGCCTGTATGAGCCCCCAGGAACAACAGCACCAAGGTTTTATAGACAGTCAGTAACAATCTCCACTCTAGAGGGTTTAACTCCTGAGATCTGGATAAACAACATTCTGTCTCCATTTGTCATAATATTAAATTCCCATATCAGATACAGTGGGGAAAAAAACAGATATACCCAGTGCAAAAACTAGTGTCAACAATAGTATAATGTGGTGTTAGAATAATAAATGCATGTGTATACAGTATAGGCTGAGTATCTGTTACATGCACTTAAAGTGACACTGTTACCCCCTTTGTGCATTCTGACATCTCTACCCTGGTGTAAAGGGTAAATTTAGCAGTTTTCATACCTTATTTTCTATCATACGTCATGGTGGTTGTTTAAGTAAAAAGTCATCTTTTATCAACTGCAGATTATAGGTTAAGTGGGTGGGACCTCAATCCGTTGGCCCCGCCCCCGCACCAGCCATCGGAACAGTCTGGCCTAAAGGTCTAGGCCCCACCCCCTCTAGGTCGGCCCACCAATGGCCGCCAAGGGGGTGGGCCAACGGCGGCATTATGGGCGAAGCTAAGTGGCGCTAATGCCACGAGGCCCCGCCCACTTAACACAATCTGCAGTTCATAAAAGATCACTTTTTACTTGAACAAGCACCATGACGTATGATATAAAATAAGGTGTGAAAACTGCTAAATTTACTCTTTACACCTGTGTAGAGATGTCAGAATGCACAAAGGGGGTGTCACTTTAAGTTAGATAAAAATAGGTACCTGTTCAGACCTTGTCACTGAAAACTGCTCTTAGGCACTGTCTACAATACCCTACAATACCCACACAGCTGATGGTGGGTGAGCGATGGCGTTTTCCACGATCTACATAGTTGGTGGGATGTTCCTCATGTACCTCTGTATTATAAACTGTACATGTCGAAATTACATTATAATCCCATTATATATCCCGAGGAAAGCGAAAAAAAAAGGCCAAACTTGTATTCCTGGAGATGCCCTGGCTGGTGGCAACTCCCAATAAAAAGTAAAAAGGTGAATTTTTATTTAATACGCTAATCTCCAAGGGTTGAATACTCTCTACTACTATGGATGCTCGTCTACGCCAAAAAAATAACGTGTTTCGGCAAATAGGAATGTTCACCTTCATCAGGGTTAGGGCTACATGTTACGGATCCCCCTTTTATATAATTTTTTTTGTGCAATGCGATTGCTAATAGTAAATGTAAAACTGGGCTCTCTTGCTACTTGTGATCAGAGGTGCAAGATCCAGATGTGATATTTTATCATACTCTAGGACTCTGGTTTTACTGCACTGATACAGGCTTCTCCCAATATTGGGCAGCATTATTGTCTATTGCGTTAGTGACGTGGATCAGATTTATATTTTTTTTATTGGGATCTTTTATATACAGAAAAAAAATCTTGTAGTTTCTGGTTTTTCATGTACGCAAAGTAGCCTTCATCCAGAAGGAAGAGAGCTCACCTTTTGGCGCCAGCTATCGGAGAACGCATCTATGCAAGTAATGTTGGGCGGACTAGCTGAACTGTTCTGGTTCAGTGACGTTACCCAAATGCTCAGTAGTTGACTTTCCCCAGCTGCAGAAGTTGGATGAAGACCTAAGAAATCCTGGAAAACATGGATACAGCTACAGGCCGCAGCAACATGGAGTCAAATGCTGAGTGTTTGGGTTCGGAGAACGTTGCCAATCCCGGACAGTTCGTCAACTCTGCTTAACACTATTTGCAAGTCAGCACTTGAACTTATAAAAGAAGCCTTGAAACATGACTGGGGAATAATAGCCAAGTTAGAATCTCTGTCAGAAGTAAGGGGTAAAGGAGAGTGCTAGAAGCCATATGGAGCCAAATGCTTAACAGCTAAAGTAGCTTTGAAAGATGTCTAGAATTACTAGCAAAACAAAAATCTCTCTTTTTAGAAGGATGGCTTTTAGATGGCTGTTTTGTTGTCCCTGTAGGGTAAAGATAACTTTTATTTTACTCCTTAATAACCAATGACATGATATGTTTATCATGAAGCTGAAAATCTGTGCTTTTTTTTTTAAGTACATCGAGCACAGCCTTGATTAATTCCCCCCCTCGAGGTAGGTTGTGGGGTCACTGTACTTGGGGTAAATGGTGTACAAAAAAGTATCTCCTCAGAGGTTGTTGCATATATTTTTTCACTTCCAGGCCTCTGTAATCCTAACATGGTGGTTGTATGCATGTTGGGCCATAGAACCAGGATATTAAATATTACACTGCATTTCTTTGAGAACACCAGCATTGTTACAGGGAAAATGGACCAAAACTAAACAACTGGAAAAGAAATCACAAAAAGTAAATTTTAAAATCCCTCCTCCACTTTGCTTTTATTTCTGTTCAGTGCCTAAAGGGTTAATACAATGTTTGCATTTTGAATACTTTCATAGGTAAAGTTATTAAAATGTGGTGATTTTAAGGGGGCATCAACATGTAGTAAAAAAAAAAATGGACTGCCAGCCATAGAGATCTTTTTCTACACATGAGATATTTACAAAATATACAAGCTCCCAAGATGCAAATTGAGAGGGTAAAATATCTTTATTGTAGTTTACAGTGTCATCTCAGCTTTTATTTATACAATGTTCTATATGAAGCAGATCACTTAAGCAGATTAAGCAACTCATAAGTGTCCTATAGTAAGAAAGCATTGTAATACCAATACTGTAACTGAGAAGCCATTGATAGAGGTTCAGTTGGCCATACAAAAGTTTATATGTTTTAATGGTCTACATGCAGTATCGGAGGCTATGTTCACACTACGTATATTTGAGGCTGTATGTTTGAGGCTGTATAGCAACCAAAACAAGGAGTGGATTGAAAACACAGAAAGGATCTGTTCACACAATGTTGAAATTGAGTGGATGGCCGTCATTTAATGGCAAATATGTGCTGTTATTTTAAAACAACGGCTGTTGTATTGAAATAATGGAAGTTATTTACCGTTATATGGCGGCCATCCACTCAATTTCAACATTGTGTGGACAGAGCCTTTCTGTGTTTTCAATCCACTCCTGGTTTTGGTTGCTATGAGGACCAAATACAGCCTCAAATATACATAGTGTGAACCCAACCTCGACATGAAGAAAGTTCGGGCTCATCAACTTATAGTACTGTATAAAAGACAAGTCAAACAAAACATAATGGACAAACATATTGGGGGTCATTAATCAAAGCTGCGCAAGATTTACCCCTTCTCCTTGGCGTACGCCAGCCGTATCCCCTGCTCACCCGATGGGGCCAGTGTTTATAAGTTTCCCCATTGTGTAAAAAAGATGTAGTGACCACAATGACTTACACATACAGGCCAGCTCTAACCCCCTCTACCTCAACCCAAACTGAATAAAAGAAAACTGAAGTACTTTTATTTAAAAAAAAAAATGTCTCATTCTCTTAGATTTGGAATATTGTGTTGGTCACGTCAACCTCCACAGTTCTGTAATACCTTGTACATGACTTTCTTTACATTCTTTTTCCTCAGACAGGATATGATGGGTTTTGTGACTGAAGTCAACACACAGTAGGAGATAGATACCACCTTGCCAAGAATAAACTGTACGGATCTACGGATGATCAGTTGTATCATCATGTCTTGGTATATGGTAATAAGACAATTCTTCTCCAAAAACAGGATCATCTATGTTTTGCAAGGAGGATGCCACTGATTCCGACCGAAATGACATTTAGGATTAGGCCCAAAGAATTGAGTCCACATTAGCCAGCCAGAAGGCTACAGATGGGGCTTCCTTTTCACTCTTGCAATTTTTCCTTAATGGACATGAATCATGACCAAGATGGTCAAGAATTCCAAAGAAGCACAAGACACACTCCAGTCTGATGGTATGACCTGTGATCCGCCTTATGCTGCAGCATCCATAACGCACATACATACTGGCCAGGTCTGTTCGGACATGCAAGTCACAAGTCACAATGTCTTCAACCAATGTGACCCCCAAATTCCTACTTATGGGTCAAAATGTGACCTGAGAACTGCAGAACCCCTGGGCCTGCTACACCTATGTGTGCTGTTTAGGGTCTGCAAGGGCTGTGGGCCTTCAAAATCCACTGTGATTGTTCTGGGTCCTACGTGTCTAAACCACCTCCACTTGACCTCACAGAAGAAGCACTGGTCTCTTCCTGGAAAAGGTTCCTATTTGTTAAATTTTATGATTGCTACATTATTGCTATACTAGGCAGATGGTGGCCCCATTCAGCCTTTCTGACAGGCCTTGGCAATTAAATATAATCCCCTTCTCCCCATTTTCCCAAATGCATCCGTTTTTTATCAGTTTTTTAGCTGTTTTTTTTGTGGTTTTTTTGCATAAAGGATGACAAAAACAGATCTCAAAAACACAGTGTGAACCCGGCCTAAATCTTTTTTATTTAGTAATTTGCGTCATACAATAATTTATTTTAAAATCAGAGGATTACAAAGATTTTGAAAAGTTTAAAACATATGAACCAAAATTTACAATACCTTATAATGAATCGTGAAAAAACAAATTCAGCTTTATAAAGTGGGAGCATTCCATAGTTGAAACTACATAAAGTGCAAATGTCAAGTTTGAAAACTCTGAAGGCCAGATCTAGTTAAATTCTTAAGGAGTTAATGGGATATTCCCATCTCAAGAAATTAGTTAATGCACAGGATGGGAAATAACAAGTTTATTGGTGAGGGTCCGATCATTGAATCTAAACTGATCACAATAAACAGAAAACATTGCCAAAGGTTGAGCTTGGCAATACTTTGGTGCTCCATAGAGAATCATTTAACCAACTGGCCGCACACGTGTGAAGCACTCCATTCATTCCAGGGAGAAATCTGCTCCCCTTTTTTGGCAAAGTGTGGGTCCCCAAGAAAAGTCCTTTTATTAAAGTTCTTTTGGTGCTTTTAAAATCAAAGGCTCTAAGCTTGAGTTCTCAAGGTATATTTGAGTATTTCCTTAAAGGAAAAGTCGGGGCAAATCGATTTTTATAACAAGCGTTGGGGAGGGGGAGGATAAAAAAATAAAAAGGTCACACCTCCCCCACTCTAGCGATGGTGATTAATATTGTCTTGAACTCCATCTTTAGAAGAAAGCGCGACTAGCAGCTCATTGATGGATCAGATTACAAGCTGCCCATACAAGTCTGTGTAGAGGGTAGGGGGAATGGAGGCAGAAAGGTGCCTGAAGAGAGCCAGAAACAAACTGAAAGACTTCAGAGAGACTACAGGAACCTATATTGAGTATTGCATCTCACCCCAAATTTTCATGTGCAGCTTAGGCTACTAAGTGTTACTCTAAAATGTCCTCAATGTTGATGCCATTTGACAGCTACACAGCTTACACTACTACCCTCACACTATTCCTACATTCCTCAACCTTCTATAACCCTACTTAAGTCTATCTTTCTAACCCTGCCTTGCCCTATCTGTCTTTAGCTCATGTAAATGTATATGTTCATACTGAACAGAAGCAGTACATGTAACTGATTTCCCTTTTTATGTGGATTTTGTGCAACACGATTGCTAATAGTAATTATTAAACCAGGGCTCTCGCTATTTGTGGTCAGATGTGCAGATCCAGCTTATATTTTATCCTACTCATAGCTTTACTAGGAAGATATGAGCATTATTGTGTTCCTAGCTCTTTGGCTTTGGGTGTGGATACTGTCCTGCTCTGTTACTTCTCCTAGTCCACAGTGTGGGTTGAGGGTGTCTCTGGCTTGTCTTTCCCAGAATCACGTATAAAATCTAACTTTTATTAGATATGCATTAAAAGTAAAAAATTTATTAAAACAAGTGTTCTACACATATGAAATAGGCACTTCATATAGGCACTCTGGCTTGTCCTCTCCTAAGAGTGATTTAACAGTGCATAGTGCTGTGTAGTGTTACTAAGAAGAAAGTTGTTAGAGGTGTACTGTTTTGCTTCCTACCCATACGAGGTTCTAGCTAAGACTGACCTACTCTTCATGTCTCCCACGTGACTTCCTATCTCCCAGCATGTAAGGTGCGCTGTGAGTGGGTGAAGAGTGCAACAAAAGAAACAAGGAGAGAGTTGATAGGAGAGAAGAAAGACAGATTCCTACTGGTCTGCAGATTTGTGTAACACATAAAGAAACAATAACCCTTTATATCCTTCAGCTGTGCAGCTTCCAAATACACATATATAACACAGTGACATCTAGTGGTGAAACTACAGTACTACTTTCATCACCACACAAGTACAATAAGTACAGACTTTTGCGAGGGGTGTATAGAACTGTAATACCCGTGGTAGGACACCACATACACATGCGCTTATTCTGTCCGCATTTACCTGCAAATGACAGAATAATCGCCTATTAATTTCTATGGCACCATACACCCACAAGTGCATGTTACAAGTCTATGCTGAAGCCAGGATCCCTGATTTTGAATGAAGGGGTCTGTGCAAACCAGTTGTGCAAGTGCACAACCTTAGTGCTATCAGCGCTTGCAGCTATGCAGTTATGACTAGACTTGATAGCTTTGTGGTCAGTCGGGAAGGGGGCCCCAATCAAAAGTTTGTTATGCAGCCCAGCCATTTCTAGTTACGCCCCTGATCAAGAAGGCTGTGCCTGAACACCAGTCTTACATAAAGCCCCGCCCCCAAAGCTTCACAGCAGATTTAATAAGAGGGGCGCGATTCTTAGTAAATCCATCAGGTCTAAGGCTGCCGAACGGCAGTCACAGAAATCTACACCAGCTCCAGAACTAGTGTAGATTTTTACCATGATTTATGCCTATCCGGTGTAAATGATGATGAATAAAGTGGGAGAAGACCACGCCTCCTCCCGCCCTTCCTGTCCATTAGGAGACCACGCCTCCTCCCACCCGGCCACATCTCCTGCCTGTCCATTAGGTGAGCAAGGCTTGTGTAAAAAAAATGATTTGCACAAAAATCTGTGCTTTTTCTAATTTACATTGAGCACAGGCTTGATAAATTACCCCCCCCCCCCCCCGAGGTTGGTTGTGGGGTCACTGTACTCGGGGTAAATGGTCTACTTTACTAAATAGTATCTCCTTTGGTTGTTGCATATATTTTTTCACTTCCAGGCCTCTGTAATCCTAACATGGTGGTTGTATGCATGTTGGGCTATAGAACCAGGACATTAAATATTACGCTATTTCTTTGATAACACCAGCATTGTTACAGGGAAAATGGACCAAAACTAAACAACTGGAAAAGAAATCACAAAAAGTAAATTTTAAAATCCCTCATCCACTTTGCTTTTATTCCTGTTCAATTCTTAAATGGTTGATACAATGTTTGCATTTTGAATACTTTCATAGGTCAAGTTAGAAAAATGTGGTGATTTCAAGGGAGCGTCAACACATAGCAAAAGAAATGGACTGCCTGCCATAGAGATCTTCTTCTCCACATGGGATATTTACAACATATACAAGCTTCCATGACACAAACTAAGGGGGTTAAATATCTTTATTATAGTTTACAGTCAGTTATGAGCTTTTATTTATACAATGTTCTATATGAAGCAGATCACCTAAGCAGATTAGACAACTAATAAGTGTCCTATGGTAAGAATGCATTTTAATACCAATACTGTAACTGAGAAGCCATTGATGGAGGTTCAGTTGGCCATACAAATACATTAGAAAATAATTCAGTCTTTGTCTTTTCCTTTTTCTCCACATAGAAAAGTTTATTTAATGTTTAATGGTCTACGTGCAGTATCGACATAAAGAAAGTTGGGGCTCATCAACTTATAGTACCATATAAAAAAACAAGTCAAACGTGAAAGAAAAAACATGATAGATATACATATTGGGGGTCATTTATCAATGTTGCACCTCATCTCCTTGGCGTATAAGGCATAAGAAAGTAAAACAACCCAAAACTATAGTCCAAGATAGAACTGTAAATCAAAATTTGCCTTTGCTCGTGTCCTCACAGGAGAGTTTTAGTAGAGAGGCATCCATCGTGTCACCAGGTCACGGTAAACAAGTGTCTAGGCAAGCACAGATGAAGTGAGATATTTTGGGGTGATATAGATTCCCTAGGCTTAGACAGAAGCCCTACACTCCACAAAGGTCAACCTAAATCATTCCACATTTAAAGAGCAGTGAGTACAGAGCCGCTGTACCGCCAAGTTATCCATGTATTCACTAGGTTTTCACTTTTCAACTATGATTATCTGGTCTTTTCTGCTAGGGGCTGCCAAGTCTGATAGTAGGCCCAATATCGGTGGCAGGTGGCCCAGCAGACTAAGAGGCACTGACAGAACAGGAAGAGGTTATGGGCCGGCAGCTAACCGGTGTAGTACCTGGGCATGGCAGGCTGTATAGGTTTGTAGCAAAAAAATAAGTAATTGTTGACATTAGGGATGAGCGAACCGAACCGTAACTAACCAGATTCTTTACGAACTTTGCAAAAAGTTTGGTTTGACTCATTGGGATTCTTACCTGGGCTGGGTGCAATCAAGTGGTGCCGCCTCCTCCAATAGTCTCTTTTAACCCTTAAAGGACATGTCTGTTTTCCACCCTACTGGGTCCAAGGAACTTTGTGTCCTATGTCCCGTGTAATCACTTACACCTTGGCTAGTTTTTTTTCACTATTTTTGCACTTTGATTTTTTCCACTTTTTTCATTGTAATAGCAACTGCAACTAAACGAAACTACTATACCCTATCAGACTCCCACTATTGTAGCTGCAATTATTCAGCCGTTATAGCAAGGTTCGTTTTAGTTTTCAAAAGTTCGCTCATCCCTAGTTGACATTTTTCAGATTTTTTTCTTTAATAATGTAGTAATTTTCGTAGAGAAGAAACTTTGTGCAGGTTCACACTACTCAAGGAGGAGAAAAATACAGTAATCCTAAATAGACCTTGTATATTCTTAAATCCTACATAGAGACAAACAGCCTATACTCCCTTCACATACAGGCCAGCTCTACACAATGATATAAAAATGTATAATAAATTTGTCTAATTGATACAAGTATATACACTCCACGCCCCCCCCCCCCCATATGGAACATAGAAAACAGACATTATTTAATTGAATTTGGCATATTATGTTGGTCAAACCATGCTCCAAAGTTCTGTAATACCTTGTACATGGCTTCCATAACATCCTTGTTCCTCAGACAGTATATCATGGGGTTCATGAGTGGAGTTACCACACTGTAGAAGATAGATACCACCTTGTCAAAAGTGAACCGCATGGTGGAGGAGGGACGTATGTACATGAACATAGCAGTTCCATGATATATGGACACTACTGTAAGGTGGGACGCACAAGTACTGAAGGCCTTCTTCCGTCCCTCAACTGAAGGAATTTTTAGAACAGAGTGGATTATGAATATATAAGACACTAGGGTTAGAAATGAAGCACCTAGAAGTATAGACCAAGAAAATGCTGTAAATATGAATTCACTTTTGGATGTGTCCTCACAAGAGAGCTTTAGGAGAGGAGCATAGTCACAGAAGAAGTGGTCGATCTGGTTGGGATAACAAAACTTTAAGGAAGAAACCCAGAGAGCAGGAGAACCGGCCCCCATTAACCCACTTGTCCAGGCTCCAATTGTCAAGCCAAGACTTGTCCTTTTGGCCATCATGGTATTATAGTGTAGCGGCCGACATATTGCTACATAGCGGTCATATCCCATCACTACAAGGAAAAAGTTTTCAGTGGCTCCACATGAAAAGAAGCAATAAAACTGAACAAGACAATCAGAAAAAGAAATCTCCTTGTTCCTGGTTAGTAGACCATCAAGCAGTTTTGGGGCTGTTGATGTGATGTAGACAACTTCTGCCACTGAAAAGTTGGCTAAAAACACATACATTGGCTTTTGAAGATGCTTATCTATACCTACAAGTCCTATAATAAGTATATGAGCTCCGATAGTGACGACATACATAACAAGGATCAGGCAAAATAAGAAGAGCTCAGTCCCCCGAGTTGTCTCAAACCCCACAATGATGAAGGTGGTGGCTAAGGTCTTATTTTCCATCTTAAACCAAAAGATGTAGATTTCACCAATATATAGATAAAAACACTAAAGCCGGCCATAGTCCTCCCCAGTCACCGTAAACACCATGGGTTGCTCTCGGAATAGCTTATCTCTCATAGAAGTGAAACATCTGTCGTGTTGACATCCAACCTGACCAATGTAGATAGCAGGACCTAGACAGGGTATTAAACTTTGGCTTACACTGATCCTTACAATTTACTAAATTAAAATGTAGAGACGGATAAAAGGTAAAACCCTCGACAATTTTGTATTCTGTGTTGGAAATGTATCCGCTCCCATCATAACCAATACTGACAAAGGTGATAGGCTGGAATCCCGTCTGCATTGAATAATAACACCAGGGTTTTATAGACAGACATTAGTAATTTTCACCTTTGGGGGATCAACTCTAGAGATCTAAAAATGTACCTAAATTACCATCCCAAATAAAAAATAGCAAAATTATTATAATTGTTAAAGGATTGTAATTCTAATAAGGATTGTAATTGTAATTAGGATAAATCTCCTTTATATGGGCTTGAATAATATCCATGTTTTCCGATACGTCATCTGGTCAACATTGGTTTCCGAAATTGTTCAAAAATGTTACGATTGGACAATTCTAGAATGTTTTATGATTTCATTATTGAATTATGGAGATGACCACATGTATATTCTATGACCGCGCTCATCTGGTGCTCCTTGACCATATAAAGCTTCAGCATCCAATAATGATCAGTTGTATCATAATGTCTTGGTATATGGTAATAAAACAATTCTTCTCAAAAAACATGATCATCTATGTTTTGCATGGAGGATGCCATTGATTCTGACCGAAATTACATTTAGGATTAGGCCCACAGACTTAGTCCACATTAGCCATCCAGAAAGCTACAGATGAAGCCAGTCTTCATAAGTTCCCCCATTGTGTAGAAAAGATGTAGTGACCACAATGATTTACACATATAGGCCAGCTCTAACCCCCTCTGCCCCAACCCAAACTGAATAAAAGAAAACAGAAGTACTTTTATTTAAAAAAAAAAAGTCTCATTCTGTTAGATTTGGAATATTGTGTTGGTCACGTCAACCTCCACAGTTCTGTAATACCTTGTACATGACTTTCTTTACATTCTTTTTCCTCAGACAGGATATGATGGGTTTTGTGACTGAAGTCAACACACAGTAGGAGATAGATACCACCTTGCCAAGAATGAACTGTACGGATCTACGGATGATCAGTTGTATCATCATGTCTTGGTATATGGTAATAAGACAATTCTTCTCCAAAAACAGGATCATCTATGTTTTACAAGGAGGATGCCACTGATTCCGACCGAAATGACATTTAGGATTAGGCCCAAAGAATTGAGTCCACATTAGCCAGCCAGAAGGCTACAGATGGGGCTTCCCCTTCACTCTTGCAATTTTTCCTGACTGGAGATGAATCATGACCAAGATGGTCAAGAATCCCAAAGAAGGACAAGACACACTCCAGTCTGATGGTATGACCTGGGATTCACCTTATTCCGCAGCATCCACAACGCACATACATGCTGGCCAGGTCTGTTCGGACATGCAAGAAGTCACAATGTTTCCAACCAATGTGATCCCCAAATTCCTACTTATGGGTCGAAATGTGACCTGAGAACTGCAGAACCCCTGGGCCTCCTACACCTATGTGTGCCGTCTAGGGTCTGCAAGGGCTGTGGGCCTTCAAAAGCCTGTGTTACTGTTCTAGGTCCTACGTGTCTAAACCACTTGTTCTTGACCTCACAGAAGGAGGACTGGTCTCTTCTTTGGAAAGGTTCCTATTTGTTACATTTTATGATTACTACACTATTGCTATACTAGCCAGATGGTGGCCTCATTTAGCCTTTTCGACAGACCTAGGCAATTGAATCTAATCCCCTTCTTCCCCTTCCTAAATGCAACAGTTTTTTTCATAAGTTTTTCAGCTGTTTTTTGCATAAAAGAATGACAAAAACAGATCTCAAAAAGGCAGTGTGAACCGAGCCTAAATCTTATTTATTTAGTAATTTGTGTCATACAATCATGTATTTTAAAATCGGAGGACTACAAAGATTTTGAAAACTTTAAAAAATATGAACCAAAATTTACAATACCATATAATGTATTGTGAAAAAACTAATTCAGCTTTATAAAGTGAGAGCATTCCATAGTTAAAACTACATAAAGTGACAGTTTGAAAACTGAAGGCCAGATCTAGTTGAATTCTTAAGTGGTTAATGAGGTATTCCCATCTCAAAAAAATTTGTCAATGCAAAAAATAGGGCATAACAAGTTCATTAGTGAGGGTCCGATCATGGAGCCTTAACTGATCACAATAATGGAGAGTGATATGTCCCAAAAAATGAACAAAAAACATTGCCGAAGGTTGAGCTTAGCAATACTTGAATGCTCCATAGAGAATCATTTAAGAAATCGGCCATATATGTGTGGTGCACTCTATTCATTCACTTTCAATTAATCCATTTGCTCCCCTTTTTTGGGAAAGTGGGGGTCCTCAAGAAAAGTCCTTTTATTTTAGTTCCTTTGGTAATTCTAAAATCAAGGGCTCTAAGCTAAGTTCTCAAGGTATATTTGGGTATTTCCTTAAAGAAGAAGTTCGGGCTAATCGATTTTTTAACAAACACTGAAAAGGGAGAGGATTAAAAAAAAATAACAAGGTCTTACCTCCCCCACTCCAGCGCTTGTGGCCGCGTACCACTGTTTCGGTTCCCGGCTGCTTCCGGGTCAGAGTAGGGACCGCACATGTCTCGACAGGTGATACTCTTTGTGCACATTCTCCTGTGAGACAAACATTTTTTAGATAGAAAACTGATAGGTAGATTGCAAAGCACCAGGCGTGATGCACCTGATGTCCAAGCCCTGCTTAAACCAGGAAGCGGCCAGGGACCCGGGGAGCGGAGGTATGTGGCCACCAGTGCTGGAGTGGGGAAGTTGAGAACACATTATTTCTTTTATCTTCCGTCTCCCCAGCGCTTTTTAAAAAAATGGATTTGCATGGACTTCACCTTTAAATACAAAGTTATAAGGGGTTTAACTATTCTGAATGTTTGAGCACCCCTAAAAACCCATAAGCATGTGTAGAGCAATTCTACATCTATATCCCTTTCAAATGGGTATTCCTATCTTATAGAAAGTTTATAATGGAATGGGTGAGGGGAATAAGTGGGCCTTACAAATATAAATATTAAAAATATATACTTTCTTTGATACTTTTGTCTATTTGTTTTTCTCCTTTCAAAATTTAGACAAAATTTAGGTCCAATTTGAGAGAGCGTCAACATCAATGGAAAATAAAACAGGGGTTCCTTTTGGAGGTGCATCACGCCTGGTACTTGGCAATCTACAGTATCTTTCATTTTTCCATCTAAAAAATGTTTATCTCACAGTAGAATGTGCACAAAGAGCATCGCAACAACAGATATGTGGTCTCTTGACTTGTATCTTTGGGAACCTATTGAACTGTTTCTTTAATGGTCTACGTATCGACATGAAGAATGTTGGGGCTCATGAAGTTGTAGTAGAGTATGAAAGCTATAGATGTAGACTACAATCTTGTACACGACTTTCTTGACATCCTTATTCCTCAAACAGTATATGATAGTTTTGTGAGTGGAGTCACTGTACTGTAGGAGATAAATACCACCTAGTCAAGAAGTGTATGGTGAAGGTGGGTCATATGTATTAAAATAATGGTCCAATTAAATAAGGTCACCGCTAGAATTTTTTTGTGTGTCCTTAAACAAAAGAAATTTATAGTACATTGGAGAATGAAGGTGTAAACTAGAGTTAAGAAAAAGCAACCCCAAGCTATAGTCCAAGATACGATAGTAAATGCAAATTTGCCTTTGGACGTGTCCTAACAGGAGAGCTTAAGGTAAGTGGCATCATGCGGAGGCTTCATGTCTTGATAAACAAGGGCGAGGACAGATGAAGTAGGATCTTTTAGGGTAATCTAATCTCTCCAGGCCTAGACAGAAGCCCTACATACCACAAAGGTCAACCTGAATCATTCCACATGTAAAGGGCAGTGAGTATGGACCTTCTGTACCGCGCCAACAGATTTGGCTTTGGGTCACTCTAGACAATGAATGTACAATATATACAGTGAATAAAGGGAAACTGACAGCATGGATATGCAAATATAAGTGCTGCCAGTTTCCAGATGCCTATCACACATGCAGTGCATACATACCATCTGGGGTGCTATGTTATCCTGCATCTTCACCTTCCCTATTCTGGGCTGACAGATGCCGGTCTGTGACAATGTGAGCTTCTGTCCCACTCTCTGGCCACCGCTGTATCTTCATGAGGCCGTGGCCTGAAGATAAAGAGGTGGCCCGAGAGCAGGACCGGGGCTAACGCTTTCACAATTGCAACCTGGGATAAAGAAGTAAAAATTCCGGATGACACAGGTGTGCTGATGGTATGTACTGCATGTGTGCTAGGTAGAGTTTAGTAAATCTAGGGTAGGAATGAAGTGAAGAGCTTTATTCCTATCGGAATTCTGCTCATCAGGCTGCTCAGCTAACTTCCGCTCTTCCCTGGGTGCTGGGAAAAGATGGATCCGGTCCTGAGAAACTTCTCCCAGTTTCCCAGGACCGGATCCATCTTTTTTCAGCACCCGTGAAGGAGTGGAACAGATTTTAAGTCCCTCAGCCTTATGAGCAGAATCCTAAAAGTAACAAAGAGCTTCGCTGGATTTCTGGATTTTGCTGCTAGGGATTACTAGTTTGCTACCTTTGAGTATCCCCGCTGCGAGTGGTGGTTGGCCCAGCAGGCCAAGAGGCACTAAGTGAACAGGTAGAGGTCATGGGCAGGTAGCTTACCGGTATAGTAAGAAACAGGGAGACTGGACATGGCAGACTGAAAAGGTTTGAATTAAAAAAAGAAAAAAAAAGAAATTGATCGTAAACTTTTTGCCAATTTTTGGCAAATGTGGCAATTCCTGTAGAGAAGAAACTTTAAGCTGGCTCACAATACTCATAGTGGAATAAAGCAATCCAATATGGACCTCTTTCTTTATGGGCCCTAAAACTGCCTCCTTGACTACCTCTATGTATATTTTCCTTTCTCTATTGTAAAGAAATAGAAGCCATGAATGAACCAAACCTGTGGATTCTGGTAATTTCTTGTTTCACGTCTGTCATACTCGAAAACATCCCTTAGAAATAACACAGAAAACAAGGATTCGTAGGTTTCTTCACATATGACTACTAGATTAAGAACTATGTGAAGGGTTAGCCTAAATCCTACAATACCTAACGCATTGACAAATACCATATGGCGAAAACGTATTATACTGACTAAACATCCAAGCCAGCTCTACTTAACGATATAAAATGATGTATGTACAATGAATTAGCATAGCTGATGAAAATCAAGTATATACACTGCACCCCCGAATTTGGAACATACAGAACAGAAATTATTTCATTAGATGTGTCATATTATGTCGGTCACGTCAAGCTCCACAGTTCTGTAATACTTTGTACACGAATTGCTTTACGTCCTTGTTCCTCAGACAGTATATCATGGGGTTCATGAGTGGAGTCACCAGACTGTAGAAGATAGATACCACCTTGTCAAAAGTGAACCGCATGGTGGAGGAGGGACGTATGTACATGAAGAGAACAGTTCCATGATATATGGACACTACTGTAAGGTGGGACGCACAAGTACTGAAGGCCTTCTTCCGCCCCTCAACTGAAGGAATTTTTAGAACAGAGTGGATTATGAATATATAAGACAGTAAGGTAAGAAAAAAGGCACCTAAAAGTATAGTCCAAGATGAGACAGTAAATACAAATTCACTTTTGGATGTGTCCTCACAGGAGAGCTTTAGGAGAGGAGCATAGTCACCGAAGAAGTGGTCGATCTGGTTGGGATAACAAAACTTCAAGGAAGAAACCCAAAGAGCAGGAGAACCGGCCGCCATTAACCCAATTGTCCATGCTCCAATTGTCAGGGCGAGGCTCATCGTTTTGGCCATCATGGTAGTATAGTGCAGAGGCCGACATATTGCTACATAGCGGTCATATCCCATCACTACAAGCAAACAGTTTTCGGTGGCTCCACAGGCAAAGAAGCAATAAAACTGAACAAGACAAGCAGTATACAAATCTCCTTGTTCCTGGTTAGTAGACCATCAAGCATTTTCGGCGCTGTTGATGTGATATAGGCAACCTCTGCTACTGAAAAGTTGGCTAAAAACTCATACATTGGCTTTTGAAGACGCTTATCTATAACTAGAAGCCCTATAATAAGTATATGAACTCCGATAGTGACAACATACATAACAAGGATCAGGCAAAATAAGAAGAGCTCAGTCCCCCACAATGATGAAGGTGGTGGCTAAGGTCTTATTTTCCATTTCATAACGTGACCCCCTTAAAGTAAAAAGACATAGATTTCACCAATATATATAGATGAAAACACTAAAGCAGTCATAGACATGGGACAGTTTTTCCTCCCCAGTCACCATAAACACCATAAGCTGCTCTGGCAACAGTTTATCTCTCAAAAAAGCGAAACGTCCGTCATGCTGACATCCAACCTGTCCAATATAGATCGGAGAACCAAGACAGGGCATTGAACTTAGGCTTAGACCGATCCTTTAGATTTACTAGACTAAAGTGAAGACACAGCTAAAAGATAAAACTTTCCACAATTTTATAGTCTGTGTTGGTAGCATATCCGCTCCCATCATAATCAATACTGACATAAGTCATAAGTCATAACAACATCTGGGTTTTATAGATAGTCATTAGCAATCTTTACTCTCGAGAGATCAACTCCCATGATGGATACAACAAACCAAGAACCTGAAAAATATCACTGTAATAAGGCTACAGAGATTTAAAAAATTTTAAGATAAGTCTCCTTGAATAATATCCATGTTTTCCAATAACACGTCATCTGGTCAACATCTGTTCCCGACTCTTACAGAAAAGTGTACATTTGGTCAAATATTATGTATTTTTCTATCCTAGAATGTTTTAGGCTTTTATTATCATGTTATGCAGGTAGATTGGCGTCATTCTATGACCATTGCCATGACTAAAAACAACTTTCTAGAGAATTTATTCTTTATGAGTGATGAGCTTGGCAATGCTTAGAAGCTTCATATTATTATTATTATTATTATTATTAGGGATGAGCGAAATGGGTTCGGGTTTGAGTTGATCCGAACCCGAACGTTCGGTATTTGATTAGCGGTGGCTGTTGAACTTGGATAAAGCTCTAAGGTTGTCTGGAAAACATGGATACAGCCAATGACTATATCCATGATTTCCACATAGCCTTAGGGCTTTGTCCAACTTCAGCAGCCACCGCTAATCAAATACCAAACGTTCGGGTTCAGATCGACTCTAGCATGCTCCAGGTTCGCTCATCTCTAATTATTATTATTATTATTATTTATAGAGCGCCCTTATAGAGCGCTATACAATAGATAGGGGTAACGAGCAGAAACAACACAAGATCAAAACACATTACATAAAGGCAAATGGCAGACTGGTACATGGGGAAGAGGACCCTGCCCGCCAGGGCTTACAACTCCAAAGAGAAACATTTAAGCAATTGGCCATGCACATGTGGTGACCTCCATTCATTCCAGGGGGTAATTTTGTCACCATTTTTGGGATAGTTGGGGTCCTCAAGAAAAATCCATGTATTAAAGTTCACATTTCCTTTGTTGCCCTTCAAAAACAAGAGCCCAAGCCTGGGTTATCAAGTTCTCTTGGGGTATTTCCTTAAATTCAGATTTATAAGGGGTCTGAGTATCCTAAATGTCTAAGCAATCCCCAAAACCCATAAACAGGCCTGTATTTGGAGTTCATACTGCCTTAGGCACTTTGACTTCTGATGCCCTGAACCAACGCCCCCAGGAGCGGAGAGAGAGGCAAGTCAAGAGTTGGGCTTAGTTCCCAAATTGTGGTTATGTTTATGCCTTTCAGCACTTTATGGGTGCTCTGATCTTGCCACCTCGGCTTGTGCATGTAAACTACAGGCAGGACCTGGACTTGCATGCAGGGACTGCGAAAGTGTGGGAATTAGCATGCAGCCAGGGAGTGGTTTGCACTGCTGCTGCGCTCTCCTTACAGCTGTATCTTCATATTGCAGCTAGTCTCCACAATGAACAGCTTTTGACTGATGTCAAAAACTATTTATAAGGCCACTTACTCTTTAAGTACGTTATTGGAAATGTGAAATTGTGATCCTTAAAAGACATTTAGTAAATCTTGTTTATTTAGTAATTTGTGTCATATAATTATTCTTTTTAAAATCAAAGGACTTAAAATATTAAAAAAAAAACAATTTTTGAAAAATTTTAAAACATATGAACCAAAATTAACAATAACCTAAATGTTGAGAAACAACAATTTTAGAATAGCTAAGTAGAATTATTCTGCAGTTATTAATTACATAAAGTGAGACAGGTCAACGTAGAAAAATAGGACTGTGTTCTGAAGGCCAGATATAGCTAAATTCTTAAAAATGGTTAAAGGAGTATTCTTTTCTTAAGAAATTATCCCCTATACAAATTATAAGGAACAACAAGTTCATTGGTGAGGGTCCAGGACCTCAACCGATCATAAGAACAGGAGTGAAGCGTTCCCCCAGAGAGAACACCATGCATGCACAGCCAACTCTCCATTGTCTATGAGGCTTCTGGACATTGCTGAGTGCTGAGCTTGGCAATGCTTGTTAGTTCCATAGGGCATCATTCAAGCAACTGGCAAAACACATGTGGTGCACTCCCTTCATTCCAGGGGGACATTTTTTCCCAATTTTTGGGATAGTTGTAGTCCTCCTAAAAAATCTACAGACTGGCCTAGCTGGCATTCCTGAGCCCAGGTCATGACAATGCAGGAGCGGGAGCTAGAGGAGGCCGATGGGGGTCCGGGAGTGGTGATGTGGTATCCCACTATTGAGTGCCTTATGCACCTGTCACAAAGTTCTCTTTCAGGTTAAAGTGGTGATGAGGTATTCTAAAGTTTCACCACTAGGTGTCAGTATTTTCTATATGTCTATGTATTGCACAGCTGCAGAAAGTTATGGGTTAAGGTTGTTTTTGTACCATGTGTTTGTTATTGACCAATAGGAGTTGCTTTCTCTTTCTCTGCCTATCCCTGCTATCTACACACTCACTCCCTATAGGAGGAGTTAGCTAGCTCCATGTGGGAGAAAATCATTCTAGTCTAGACACCACAATGTATAGATGCAGGCCTAGGTATCCTATCGCGCGGTGCAGGTAACTGGGACACCCCTGGACACTTAGCTACACCCAGATAACCACGACTGCTTCTATTACCCTACTGGGAGGGGTTAGATGATACCAGGGGGCAGAAGGTGGTCAGACCAAAGTCTATGCACAAATACAAGTAGACTTTTCACTACAAAGATACTCTCAAGTTCTGGCAGAGTACATTGCTACACTGCCTTGGGGCTCTTCTGGCCAACTCCTCTACTTTACTCTACATTACAAGCACCGCTACAGCTACCTCTCTTACTTCTTCTCAAGCACCTCCTCAAGCACAAAAGGTCAAACACTTTAGTCTGTGTAAAGATTTATTTCTTGTGTGAAACATGTACTGTTATCTGAGAAGCCTTACAATAAAGCCCAGCAGGTTACCGACCATTTGGGGAACACAGCGAGACGCAGAACAAACAGGTATCAACATCCCACCTGTGTGCTGGACTAGTACTGGCGTCGCAACACTAACACCTTCGGCTGAGCTGAAACAACCACCAGTACTAACATCACCTGGTGGCACGCCACAGTGAAGCTGGAAGAGTTTCTTCAATGGTCTACATGAATGACAATAATGGGGCTCATGTTGTAAAGTATGTAGATATAGAGTACAAAAGACAAGTTAAACATGAAATGATAAATATGTTGGATATACATATTGGGGGATGCATTCCATAGGAATCTCTCACTCTCTGGGTAACAGGTTCGTGAAGCAATAGTGCCGTCTGACATCACAATCCTGTTCCCTAGAGAGTAAGACTCTTCTGTGGACTGCGTCCGCTGATGAGCGCTGCGGCTGCAGTGTAAAGACGGGAACTGGATGCCATGTGCGCCTCCGCCCTACGCTCAAACAGTTGACAAACCCGTACCTTGGAAATGTGCTGGGACTGGCGACTCAGCGGTCTTGGACACTAATCATACAGTGCGGCTATTGGCACATTACATTTATTAGATTGCTTATACATATTGAGGGACATTTATTAAGACTGGCGGCCTTACACAGAAAACAAAGGATATAAAGGGTTGATTACTTCACGTGTAAAATATATTGAGAACACATTGAAGGGTTAGCTTAAATTCTACAATTCCTTACATATTGACACCAAGAAAGTTAGAGCTCTATTACACAGTATGAAAGAAAAAACCTAAAGGTAAACCTGAAATTTAAGAGAATATGATGGACACAAATACGATATAGAAACAGCTCTACCTAATGATATAAAAACAGGTATGCATAATTAATTTGCATAATTGATAAAAAATGTATATTGATAATTGATAATAAAAGTATATACAACCCTCCCCCCCCCCCCACCATACACGCACAATCTGGATTATAAGAAACTGAAATTAGTTCATTACATTTGGCATACTGTGTTAAAATAGTTAAATAGTTAATAAGGTTGAAAGAGTTTATCAGGTTCAACCTAGAACGTGTTGGTCACGTCAACCTCCACAGTTCTGTAATACCTTGTACACGGCTTGCTTTACATCCTTGTTCCTCAGACAGTATATGATGGGGTTCATGAGTGGAGTCACCAGACTGTAGAAAACAGATACCACCTTGTCAAAAGTGAACCGGATGGTTGATGTGGGACGTATGTACATGAAGAGAACAGTTCCATGATATATGGACACTACCGTAAGGTGGGACGCACAAGTACTGAAGGCCTTCTTCCGTCCCTCAACTGAAGGAATTTTTAGAACAGAGTGGATTATGAATATATAAGACAATAAGGTTAGAAAAAAGGCACCTAAAATGATAGTCCAAGATGAGAAAGTAAATACAAATTCACTTTTGGACGTGTCCTCACAGGAGAGCTTTAGGAGAGGAGCATAATCACAGAAGAAGTGGTCAATCTGGTTGGGATAACAAAACTTCAACGAAGAAACCCAGAGAGCAGGAGAACCGGCCGCCATTAACCCAATTGTCCAGGCTCCAATTGTCAAGCCGAGGCTCGTGCTTTTGGCCATCATGGTAGCATAGTGCAGCGGCCGACATATTGCTACATAGCGGTCATATCCCATCACTACAAGGAAACAGTTTTCGGTGGCACCACAGGCAAAGAAGCAATAAAACTGAACAAGACATGCAGTATAAGAGATCTCCTTGTTCCTGGTTAGTAAACCATCAAGCATTTTCGGTGCCGTAGATGTTATATAGGCAACCTCTGCTACTGAAAAGTTGGCTAAAAACTCATACATTGGCTTGTGAAGACGCTTATCTATAGCTACAAGTCCTATAATAAGTATATGAGCTCCGATAGTGACGACATACATAACAAGGATCAGCCAGAAAATGAAGAGCTCAGTCCCCCGAGTTGTCTCAAATCCCACAATAATGAAGGTGGTGGCTAAGGTCTTATTTTCCATTGGATGCCATAATCCTTAAAACAAGTAAAAACATGAAGATTTCACCAATATATTCATTAAAATAGTAAAGCCAAGCATAGACATGGGATAACTATTTGTTCCCATTCATTTTTTCTGAAAATGGCTAATCTCTCGAAGGAGCCAAAAATCTGTCACGCTGACTTTCGACATGTCCAACATAGGTACGTAGCAGAACCAAGACAGGTTACTAAGCATGGGGTTTCACTGTGTCTCGCAGACAAGTTTCAGGATTTAACCAATTCCATTTAAAGGGGTTATCCAGGATTAGAAAAACATGGCCGCTTTCTGTCAGAAACAATTCAACTCATCTGCAGTTTGGGTGTAGATTTGCAATTAAGCTCCATTCACTTTAATGGAACTGAGCTGAAAAACCTGCACCCAAACTGGAGACAAGAGTTATGCTGTTTCTAAAAGAAAGTGGCCATGTTTTTCTAAGCCTGAATAATAGGAATAAATAAAACACAGGTGAAATCTTCAATCCCTTTTTATTCTGTGTTGGCAGCATCTACTCTCGCATCGTAGTCAATATGAATGTAAGTTATATTCTTAAATCCTGCCGGTATCGGAAAATAACAGCGAGGGTTTTATAGACAGTCATAGGCAATCTCCACTCTCGAGAGATCAACTCGAGAGATCTAAATATTTCACTAGATTTGGTTCCAATTAAAATGGATAACAAACTTCTAAATGTAATAAGGCTACTGAGAGTTCAAAAATAAATAAATCTTTTTCATACCGGCTTGACTTCCATCTTTGTTTTTTGATAACACATCATCTGGTCAATGTCAGTTCCAAATTCTTACAATAATTTTGAATTTGGCCACACATAGACCTATTTTTTTTTTTGCTCCCCTTCTCTTAGTATATCTTATTGGACCTAAGGCAATGCAATACTTTCTTCTTTTAGCTACTGTATTACTATTTTTTAAAGGATCAAAATGGTAAAGACCTTTCTTCACTGTATCTTTCTAGTAATTTTTATTTCTTGAACGTTTAAGGTTGTCATCATTGTGTTATGCAGATGACCACATGTACAGGTAGATGCACATTATATTATGCCTGAATCATGCTGAAATGTAGGACCCGCCCCTGGGGGCAGCCAAAAAAAAAAACTTGGCCAACTCATCAGAAGTCCACTACAGATAGAGCTCCCCCTTCACTCTGCAATTTGGTCTGAATGGCCATGACAACGTGGTCAAGAATCCCAAAGAAGCACAAGACACACTTCAGTTTGAGGATTTGACCTGGGACCCGCCTTGGGCTTTGGCACCTAAATCACAGCATCCCAGATCTGTCTGGAAACCCAAGAAGTCACAATGCTTTCAACCCAAGTCACATTTTAACCCAAATTCGTCTTTATGGGTTGAAATGTGACCTGAGAACTGCAGAACCCCTGGACATCCCACACCTATGTGTGCCATTTGGGGTCTGTAAGGGCAGTGGTCCTTCAAAAGTCTAAACGACCAAAGAACCTCAACCAATTACAATAAAGGGGGTGATGTCCCTGAGATAGAACAGAGAACACCATGCATGCACAGCCAGCTCCCAGTTCATTCTCTTTGTGGCTTTCGAACATTGCTTAGTGCTGAGCTTGGCAATGCTTGGAAGATTCCAAGAGAATCATTTAAGCAACTTGCTATACGCATGTGGTGCTCTCCATTCATTCTAGGGGATAATTTCTTTTACCATTTTTGGAATAGACAGGGTCTTCCAAAACTCTGTGTTTTAAAGTTCACAGTTCCTTTGGTGCCTCTTAAATTAAGAGCCCTAAGTTTGAGTATTCTGAGTATTTCTGAATATTTCCTTAGGCTGTGTTCACACATGCAGTAACATGCAGGAAATGCAATGTGAATGCATAATTTAATTGCAGTAATTGATTATTTAATTGCAGTGCTGCATGATATCACTGTGTTACTGAATCTCTTCATTGCAGTAACTCCAGTGTGTGAGAACATACCCTCAAATTCAGACTTAGGGTACAAACACACTAGGCGTATCCGCAGCGGATGGACAGCCCACCCCGTTAACCCCCCGCCGCCAGAGTGTATACATCACCTTTTCCCTGCTCCGGCTAGCTTCGGGGCTCCAGGCGTCTTCACGTCCCGCTCAGCCAATCAGTGCGCTGTGGCGAGGCAGCGCACTGATTGGCTGTGAGGGACCTGCCTGGAACCCCCGAAGCAAGCCGGAACGTGGACAAAGTGATGTATACGCTCTGGCGATGGGGGGTTAACGGGGCGGGCTGCTGACATACTCGCAGCAGGATGTCCATCCCACTTCGTGTTTGTCTGCCCATAGAGTGTACAGGGTACAGATCTGCTAATTCGCAGCGAGAAATCTGCTGCGGATGCGCCCAGTGTGTTTGTACCCTTATAAGGGGTTTGAGTGTCCTAAATGTGAGCAACCTAAAAACCCATAAGTCTCTTTGTCCGTCTTAAATGGGTGTTCCTATCTTATCCTATCGTATAATCCTATGATGATTTGAGGTCCCCGCAAGAGATAAGCAAATTTTTCCTAAATTCGGCTCGCCAGGTTTGCAAATTTTTGCTGTAAAATTTACAAACCTGCGAACCAGACCTTAACGAACCACACTTAAACAGCTAAATTTACCAGTCCATTCTCCCCGATGTCCTCTGCATCTCTGGTGTTCCCTTCTGAGCAACCTACAGTCTGCTCAGGCGATTACTGACTGAGACAGGGCAGCGGCAGCCAGTAAGTGGCTAAGTGGGCTGTTACTCTGCAGACAAGAGAGACAGCCTGCTCAGCCAATCAACGGCTGTGGCGCTATCCCGTCTCAGTCAGTCACTGATTGGCTGAATGGGCTGTCACTACAGAGATGAGAGTAAAAGCCCTCTCAGCCAATCAGAGACTGACTGAGATGGGCCAGTAAGTGCCTGAGTGGGTTGTCACTCTTGTCCGGAGAGTGACAGCCCAATCAGTCAATCACTGGCAACTGTACTTTCCCGTCTCAAGTCAGTCACTGATTGGCTGAGCAGGCTGTCACTCCATAAACGGGACAGCACTATGGCCAGTGACTGGCTGAGCAGGCTGTCAAACTTGTCTGGAAAATGACAGCCTGCTTAGCCAATCAGTGACCTTCTCTCTCCTGCCTCAGTCAGTAATTGTATGAGCGTGCTGGAGGCAGCTCAGAAGAGGACACCAGAGCCGAATAAGACACTGGGGACAAAGAAGAGGACATCGGAGGAGCAAGGACAGGTGAGCATATAATTTTTTGCAGATTTTTCGACAAAGTGTGCGGAAATTTGCTTTGCTAACTAAGCCAAAGTTCTGCAAGCTTTGCTGGATTCGTTTCGCCCGTCACTAGTCCCCACCAATACTCAGAACACTTGGACTACAGCACTGGTTTTGCAAGTATGAATCAGATCACCTTAGTAGCAACTAATAAGTGTTCCATTGTAGGTTACGTTCACACACAGTATTACGCTTAGTATTTTGTTCATTGTTTTTTCAACCAAAACCAGAAGTGGGTAAGAAACAAAGGAACTGTGCTGTCGTTCCCATCCTGATTTTGGTTACAAATACCAAAAGACTGTCAGAAACACTGGCCAAAATGATATGTATTTATATGTATATTGTATGTATATGTATAATATTATGCCTGCACTACGCTAAAATGTGGGACGTGTTCCTAGGTGCAGCAAGAAACTTGGCCAAATTACTGGGCCTGCCCTCATCGATCTGCCGACTTAGCTCCCTCCACACTGGAGAGATGACACCAGATGTACATTTGCCTTCCAGAAAGAAACTAAAGAAAGCACAAGATGCGCTCCAGTCTGAGGGTCTGACCTGTAACCTGCCATTACATTTTGGCTCCTAAACCACACATAAATGCCAGACAGGTCTGACCGGACACCCAAGAAGTCGTAAAGCTTCCAACCCATGCGATCCCAAAATTCCTGCTTATGGGTCAGAGTGTAACCTGAGGACTGTAGAACCCTTGAACCTCATATGCATATGTGTGCCATTTGGGGTCTGCAAGGGCTGCTTGCCTGGTCAAGGCCCTGTGTGTCTGATCCACCAGCACTTGACCTCACAGAAGGAGGACTGGTCTATGCCTGGGACAGGTTTTTATTTGTTACATGTTATGTTTATTGCTTTACTAACCAGATGGTGGCGTTATTTTGCCTTCCTGACCTGGCCTGAGCAATTAGACCTATGCCATTCTTACCCTCCCCACACCTGACCCCAATATCCCCATTTTTTCCCATCACACCCTCCTCCTATCTGTGGTGCCACACAGTGTCTCACACCATTGGGTTACTGATGGACGTTTACCTAAATTTCATAATCCCATGATTCAGGTCCTGTTGGTAACCTACATTTGGTTTTGGTTAACTTCTGTTGTCTCTCTCCCATAATGCGTAGAAATATCTTGAATAATCTCAGAGGGTTTAATTCACTCCTAAAAAATGCAAAAAGGCCTTCTTGGATCACTCCAAATACAGATATCATGTGCCTAGAAGAATTTAATTTCACCCATCATTCATATCCCCTCTAATTTGACCATCTAATACGGTGTGGCGATTTAGATTTTGCACTGAACAGGCTTTACATAGGTTCCACCCCACCCTGCTATGGCAGACAGGGTCCCAACAACGCACCATCTATCCAGCTCTAAACAATTGTTCCATGCAGATGTTTTGCGTGAACATAATGGTCCACAAAGGGGATACTTACTTCACCTACTCCCTACTTCTCCTACTCACTATCATTATGCCTGTATAGATCTACACAAGGAATTCATCTATGGGTTTAGTAAGCATTTTGACTCCACAAGTGTTTGAGGAAATGTTTTAGCAGTAGGCCGTAAAAAAATTTTTTTTTTTCTTATATGTCTGTATCTCAGAATTTCGACCTTTCACAAGGAACAAAGGAATGTACACACCCCAAAATGTATCCAGCAATTCCTTCCGATTAAAGAAGTACCCCATATGTGGACAAACACTTTTGTTGCACTTCTTTATGCTTTCAGTGTGCATGGTCGGACCAGGGCATGGTTTTAGCAGTATTTGACCTGGTTGGTGGGCAGGTCACTCCCTTCCAATGGAGACTCAATGAGTCCCTCCTATCCAGACCTGAGGTCTGACTGATCCCTCACTCAAAATTTTTCAACTACCATTGGTCCTGACTTGGACCCTGGCTGAACGTGGATGGCTCTCAAGGGCTCGTTGAAGGGCAAATTCATTTCATTGGCTTCTCGTATTAAAAAAGAGAGAACACAAGCTTAATCTACTCTTGACGATAAATTACCTAGGTTATCACTGGCTCACCAAAGCAATCCCACAGTATGTCTGGCCAGAAGCTATTCCAGCACCAAGTGTGTGCAGACCTATATTATAAGATGTGCACTTCTGTTCATGAATCCCTAAATGAAGGCCAGTATTGCCCAATAAGGGTATCTACACACTATGGACTATTGGCAGAGGACTTCACATGGATTCCGCTGCAGGCCCCTGCTAGAAATTTCGCCCGTCTCATAGGCTCCATTCTGTGCTAAGGCAGATTTTGCTTTCAAGTGGGGCCACGGGGCGGAAGTCACTTGAAGTTTCCACCTCCTTTCTGTAGTGTGCACATACCCTAAGAGGGCAAGGTATGGCATGAAGATAGGTAAGTTGTGTAAGGCTACATTAAGTTACACGTACGGTTTATGATTTATGAAGGTAAAGACAACAGACCTGAGTTATTGAATGTTCTCCACCTTTCTGGAGTAAAAAGGTCAATGCTGGCAGAGTGTTAAGAAACCATCAGTGATCTAACTATGGAATTATTAGGCAGCAGCAAAACATAAAAACATCTATCAGAACTTTTCCAGAAAACAAAGATACTAAGAGTTGGTTTCTTGACATTTGTCAAGAATTTACATTATATATTGAGAACCCAGTGGAGGGTTAACTTAAATCATTCAATACGATAGTTCTTGGTATTGACACCAAGAAGATTAGGGCTCTTGTACAGGAGTATAAAAGACAAAACCTAAAGAAACGCATGAGGGTCACAAATACCATATAATGGCAATATACTATACTCCCTACACATACAGGCCCAGGTCAGCTGTAACAAATGGTACAAAATCATGTATGTATAATTGATACAAATCAAGTATATACACTGCCTCCCGAACAATCTGGAACAAAGAGAACGGAAATAATATTCATTTATATTCATCATATTATGTTGGACACGTCAAGCTCCACAGTTCTGTAATACCTTGTCCAAAGCTTTTTTAACATCCTTGTTCCTCAGACAGTATATCATGGGGTTCAGGAGTGGTGTTATCACACTGTAGAAGATAGATACCACCTTGTCAAAAGTGAACCGGATGGTGGAGTTGGGACGTATGTACATGAAGATAATGGTGCCATGAAATATGGACACTACCGTAAGGTGGGACGCACAAGTACTGAAGGCCTTCTTCTGTCCCTCAATTGAAGGAATTTTTAAAACAGAGTGGATTATAAATATATAAGACAATAAGGTTAGAAAAAAGGATCCCAAAATTATAGTCCAAGACGCGACAGTAAATACAAATTCACTTTTGGACGTGTCCTCACAGGAGAGCTTTAGGAGAGGAGCATAATCACAGAAGAAGTGGTCAATCTGGTTGGGATAACAAAACTTCAACGAAGAAACCCAGAGAGCAGGAGAACCGGCCGCCATTAACCCACTTATCCAGGCTACAATTGTCAAGCCAAGACTTGTCCTTTTGGCCATCATGGTAGTATAGTGCAGCGGCCGACATATTGCTACATAGCGGTCATATCCCATCACTACAAGGAAACAGTTTTCAGTGGCACCAAATGCAAAGAAGCAATAAAACTGAACAAGACAAGCAGTATAAGAGATCTTCTTGTTCCTGGTCAGGAGACCATCAAGCATTTTCGGTGCCGTAGATGTTATATAGGCAACCTCTGCTACTGAAAAGTTGGCTAAAAACACATACATTGGCTTGTGAAGACGCTTATCTATAGCTACAAGTCCTATAATAAGTATATGAGCTCCGATAGTGACTAAATACATAACAAAGAACAGACAGAATATGAAGAGTTCAATGTCACGCGTTGTCTCGAACCCCACAATGATGAAGGTGGTGGCTAAGGTCTTATTTTCCATTGTATGTCCTGACCCTACAAAACAAGTGAAGACATGAAGATTTCACCAATTTATAGATTCAAACACTAATGCCGGCCATAGACATGGGACAGCTATCTCTTACCAGTCCACCATAAACTCTCAAAGGAATAAAACATCTGTCATGGTGACATCCATAGGTAGATAGCAGGACCAAGACTGGTTACTGAACATGGGGTTCCACTAAGCCTCTGAGTCATTGGGTTTACTAGCTTAAAGTATAGGAACAGATAAAACGCAGGTGAAATTTTCTATCATTTTTATTCTCCTTTCCCATCATAACCAAAACTGACATAGGTGATATGTTTGAACGCTGCTTGTATCTAGGATTTTAAAGACAGTCAACAGCAATCTTCACTCTCGAGAGATAAACTCTAGAGATCTAAAAATGTCACTAAATTCCCATCAAGGACACAATCAAAAGAGATAAAAGAATCATAAATGTAATAAGACTACTGAGATTTCAAGTATGTTAAGTTAAATCTCCTATAAGGGATTGAATTCCAGCCATGTTTTCTGATAATACGTCACATGGTCAATGTCAGTTCCTGATTCTTACAGAAATTCTGAATTTGACTAGACATAGACCCAATTTACAATTTTTGCCATTCTCACTTTTTAAAGTGTGCCAAGAGGTGAAAACACCCCCCCCCCCTTTCTTGGTTTTACCTAAGTTAATGCTATACATTATGCCAGGAGACCTGCACGTGCTACATGGGGCAATATGGCAATATTGTATGGCCTCCCTTTCTTGTTTGTGCTTGCTCTGCGGGGTTGGCGATAGCTGACTGACACAGTGTTGAGCTAGTGTAGGGACTCGTGTTCCAATGGACCTGCACGTGGTACATGAGGCAATATGGTTTGATCAAATTATATACCAACATCCTAGCGTTGGCTTTTAAATGTAGCCAAAAGGCATTAGTATCAGCCATAGGTGTGAGGTGCAGCGCTCCTTTCTCTCCTTGTCCGTATAAATGTAATAAGACTACTGAGATTTCAAGTATGTTAAGATAAATCAATTTACAATTTTTGCCATTCTCACTTTTTCAAGTGTTCCAAGAGGTGAAACCCCCCCCCCCCCATAGGTTTTACCTAAGTTAATGCTATACATTCTTTTTTTTTTTTTTTTTTTACTTATTACTACTTTTTATTATTTCTTGAACACTTAGGGAGACATTTATTAAGTCCGGCGTTTTTTTTACGCCGGACTTATAAATGTCCCCGCATCTCCGGCGCTACGGGGATTTATGTAGAGGCGGACTGCCTCTACATAAATCCCGTGCACTCTGGTGCGCACCGCCGAAAACCTACGCCAGCTGAGGACTGGAGTAGGTTTTTGGAGTATGTTTTTGCGGAACGGATGGTGAATTGAGCGGACTCTGAATCCGCGCCCTCTGTTCCGCCCCCTTCACACCCCCTCCCCGCCCCCCTGCGTACCCGTCGGAAAGTGCCGATTTGCGAATATTTTATTTGCAAATCGACCATTTTTGAATAAAATATTGCGCAAATCTGCAATTTCCGCCGAAAACCCCCGGACCGCACGATGATACATGTCCCCCTTAAAGTGTTTCTGTCGTTATGAAACATTTTTGACATGTCATAGACACATGTCAAAAGTTTTTATCGGTCCAGGTCTGAGTGTTTACACCTGTACCGACCAGGAGAGGACGTGCTGCAGTGCAACCCCTTTCTGTACTTATAATGGACTCCTATGGAGCACAACTGGGTTTTTTTTAACCCAGGGTGGGGAGAGGAAGCACTGCAGCTTCGGTCCTCTTCCTGCTCTATCTCCCAATCGGTATGGATCTGAACACTCCGGACCAATAAAAACGACAGGTACACTTGAAGGCTTTCATTATTGTGTTATGCAGATGACCACATGTTCAGGTAGATGGATGCCATTCCATGACCACACTATCTGGTGCTCCTTGACCACCAACATCTACAGTTGATCGTTGTATCATCGTGCCTTGGTATATAGTAATAAAATAATCTTTCTACAAAAACATTGAAAAAAGATAAAACAAACAATGAGTGCCTCATTCAGTAGTATCACTCGATAGATATTTGATATTGATCATAGCAGAAAATAGTGAAACCGCTCACCTTTTGGGGTGATGGAATCCAGAGCCACAACAGCCACAAGCACATATTAATCACTGTGTACACCACACCTCCAATGGTCCACCAGTGCACCAGTCTTCATACGAGCTGTGACCCGAACTTCCGATTGGAATTGGTAAAAACATAGAAGTAATCTATCCAATATAAAACGATCTGGAGATTGTGCTCTTTGCAGTTGGACAAAGATATTCCCCAGTAACTTTTTATGTCCAAAAATAACACATTTTGGGGTTGTATTACCCTTTGTATTACCCCACATTCAGGACAAAAATTATTATCATTATAATATAAATTATATAAATTATTATTCCTAAAATAAGAAACATAATAAGACCAGGCAAAGTTTATTGGTTCACAGATTGGGTGGACCTTACCCACCAGAAACAGTCTTACTATAAGTGACAACCATCATAAAAGGAAATTAGCGGCACTCGCCACTTTAGCAGCAGATCCATAGTTCCTTTATTGACAAAACCAGAACATCATAACAGGCGAGCAGGTGAGACACCAGTGCAAACCAAACTGTGTTGCCGGTTACAGCTGTTTCGCGCCCCTATCGGCGCTTCTACAGACCCGCCACTTCTTCTTACGTCATAAGTTAAATACCCTTGAATCTCTTCCTTGGGGCTTGGCAATTATTACAACGTGCAAAAGTAAATTAAAAACGTATTAAAAACACATTGTTCCACAAAGACACTATAGTCCAACTTATCATTTAACCCTATGTTACCCTGGGCTTCAGTCCTAAGAATCCAACGTGCTTAAGCTTGTTGCAAGCGTTTTTGCCTAACTGAACACGGTCTTATTCGTTCCCAAAAAAGCAAGATATCTGGTTAGAAAAAACTTCTTCAAAAGGTAATTTTAAAGTGTCACTGTTGTTTAATTATTTATTTTTGCACAAATCAATAGTACAGATGATTAATTGGGTTTATTAGCCGAAAAATTTATTTTTATGATGAAAAAGCAGCTTGAAGCTCTCCCCCCTGTCTTCATGGTTGTCTATGGAGAGGGGAGGGGTGGAGGGAGATGAGGCACCAAAGAGTTATTTTACAGCTACATCACTGCCTATCTCCTCTAAAGTCAGCACTGACCTCGCTGACCTCTAAATACCGGCTTTCACACAGCTCCCACTGTGTAATCCTTCAATCTCTGCTCTCTGCTGGCAATTAATCTTCCTCCTCCCTCCTCCCCTCTTCATAGATTAGACAGGGCACGTCTGATGTAAACTAGTCAAGATTTCCTGATAATGAGCAGTGAATGAGAGAGAGAAGGGAGGGGGGACCTGGGGAAAGGCTTTTTGAATGCAGATAAGGGCATATTTTCCTAATAAACCCAATTACAAAGTTTCTTAAAATCTCCCGTACTATTGATCTCTGGAAAAAAAAAAAAAAAAAAACACTGTGACACTTTAAATGTGGGGGATGTAAGTGGTGTTCTTACTTTACCCTATTAAAACATGTACAAACAGGGGGAGTATCATTGAAAGTTAAAGATTTCATTTACTGTCATACAGGGGAGCCGGGCGGAGCAGAAGGGGTTAAGGGTGGAAGAATTACATACTCGCTGCGGTCGTTCAGTCCGTTTGTGTGAATATACCCTTAACGTAAGGAGAAGGGGCGGGTCTGTAAAAGAGCGGAAAGGGGCGCAAAACAGCTGTAACCGGCAACACAGTTTGGCTTGCACCTGCGTCTCACCTGCGGTTATGATGTTCTGGTTTTGTCAATAAGGGAACTATGGAATTGCTACTAAAGTGGTGAGTGCCGCTAATTTCCTTTTATGAGATATTGTGAAGTGAACAGCTGAGCACCCCACATAGCCTTTAACCTATTACATCTACCTGCAAATACTCACTCACTATATGCTTAAAACAAGAGTGTGTTTCATTAAAAGGTCATTCCTGCTGTGCCGGTGCTGTTTCTAATTACTAAAGTCTTACAAAAACACTCACTTACCATCACATCAATATATGGAGTAGGTTTCCTGTTTGTTTTTTTTGTTGGTGAAACTAAAGATGAATTGCGCGGACTCTGAGTCCGCGCCCCCTTTTTCGCCCCCCTTCACACCTCCCCCCGCCCCCCTAGCGTACCTGGCAGAAAGTGGCGATTTGCGAATATTTCATTCGCAAATGGCCATTTTGCGAATAACATATTCGCAAATCGGCACTTTCTGCCGAAAAAATAAAATACGCCACTTGATACATTTCCCTCCTGGTGTCAAACTCACACGCTAATGATGATAAGAGTTCCAATTAGAATTGAAGCACTGAATCAGACGTATTTTACGATCAGAGGACCGCGCTGAGGTCTGAACAAACATGGACAGGACACCATGTTTTTGTAATCCTGGATAACCCATTTAAAGGCCTTTTACCTTGCCCTAATACTGGCCAAATGAACATTTGTATCAATGTTTCTTTCCAATGGCCAGATTCCCCTTATGAATTGTGATATTTTTTGGAAACCCCCTCGGTTTCCCTGCCTGTGTTCCTTGTTCTCCTGGTCCTTCCCACATTTCTTACAAACCAAAGCCTGTTTTTTAGTACACCACCATGCCCATCAGCTCTTTGTATTGGACTAAGATGGACTTAGACAATATAACCTCTGACTGATACATAAATTTACCTGACATTTAGCTGTTTTAGTACGGTTTAAAGAAGAATTCCACCCACCCCCCTGAAAAATAAAAACTACTTGCACATTGGCTTCCCTTCTGTCCAGTTTATGTCTGGTTTGGTTGCTGTCAGTGCCCCCTACTTTCTGTTTCAGTCTTTGCCAGTGCCTACAACTCCCAGCATGCCTCACTTTACTGTGCATGTCTCCCTCCCACTTAAGTCTCCACCCACTCTCCGCCCTCTATCCTTAGCTGGGTTTACCATCATCATGCATTATAATCATGAAATGATGGTGGTTGTAGTTACCATCATTACCACCATCATTTCTGATTGTAATGCATGATGATTGTGGTAGTCTGTGTTGGCGGATGGAGCATGGCTCTCGTCCTGTCATGGTAGCAATGTCGGTACCTTACAATACCTGAGAGTAATGTAAACTTTCCCCACACCCTTCTGCAAAGCTCTCCCTCCTGTCCCTGCTGTAAGTCCCAGAGGTGCGGCGCTGCTGTGATGTGTGCGGTGTCGCACTCATGGTGACACAGCTCCAGAGTGAGCACAGCCCAGGACAAGTCACCCCCAGCATGTTACAGAACATGAGGATCCCTATGCTTGTACAGAGATAAATGTGAACAGCGCTCCAATGTGTGAGGTCTGCAGGACATAGGTAGATGCAGTGGAGTAAAGGACGACTCTCACCTGGCGTGGTTGTGCAAATGCAAGGCCCAACTCTCAATGATCACATGTGTGTGGACCGCAGCCACTCCCAGAACCAAACCGGTAATGCATCAAAAAACAAATCCTCCACTCCAACCACTGGGTAAGATCGGGCGCTTGCACTTTAGAAAGAAGTCAGCACGACTTCGAAACGCGTTGTGTTTTAATAAATAGTTTTTTATTTTCATCATTTACTTTTGGCCTATCTTGCACCAGTGCCGATCTTACCCAGTGATTGGAGTGGAGGATTTGTTTTTTATGCTTGTACAGGATAGGTTTACATTACTCTCAGGTATTGTAAGGTACCGACATTGCTACCATGACAGGAGGGAGAGCCATGCTCCATCCGCCAAGGTAAGGGACCTCCGTTCTGCACCGCCATGCTGCCAGACCCTCTGAAAGTGTGTGGAGAGGCATGGAGTTCATAGCTCCCCAGTAGAGCCCACCCTGCACTAGAGCCGTGGTGTGTGTGGGGCTGGCAGCATGGCGGTGCAGGATGGAGGTCCCTTCTCTGTCCTGTACCAGTATGCAGATTCTCAAGTTCTGTAACATACTGGGGGTGACTCGTCGTAGGCTGAGCTCACTCCGCCACAGCAGCCGCGGCACTCATGGTTACACGGGCGGGGGGGGGGGGGGACGGTGATGCACTGGCGCAGGGCGCACTGAGGGATGGGACAGGCGAGGGTTGCAGGGCGCAATGACGAGACAGTACGGGATCATGTCTTCTGCAGCCACAGCACTTCTAGCCGGCCACCGAGAGGGGAGGGGGGAAGCCCGCGTCAGGGATTGGGAGTTTGGGGGCTGTCAGACATTAGAGCGGGGCCGTTACGTCACGGCCCCTTGCTCTTTCATTGCACTGGTGAGACTGGGGAAGTAGGCGGGGAGCTGCAACACGCCCCCAGATTGAGGCCCTGCCCTACACTACACTGACACGTCACGGCCCCAAGATGGCGCAGGGTGCCGTGACGACATGATTTCAGACAGGACTACAAGACTTCCTGTGGCAGTAAGTGTAGTATAAAAAGCACTATAGGGGCAGAAGCCGTGATTAGTGTCTATGGAGCATTTGTATAACTTTTGTGGGGCAATAAAGTTTTTGCCCGGAATACCCCTTTAACAAGTTCGCTCATCAATACTTACCTTGTGCCTGTGCAGAAGGTCTCTGGAGCAGGGTGGACCTAATGACTGAAGTTTTCTGAATTGCAGAAATTAGAGGAAGATATCTCAGTAGCTTGAACTGGAGTGGGACACTTTGGTATACTGGTAAGTTCAGAGAAGTCCTGTGGCATTTGGGGATTCTATCCAGTAGATCACTTACTCTTACACTGGTCCCAAACAGATGATCCAGGCTCCTCTACCAAAGGGATCTAGTAGTTGTGGGAAAAAAAAGATGCTGCTTTGCTTCTCTTCTAATTCCCAGACCTAAAGGTGGACTGAGAACAGTGGTCACTTCACCTGGCAGAGCCAGACACTACACACTACACACTACACACTACACACTACACACTACACTGGTCCTAACCAGGGAATCTCACTCCTTCCAGACGAAGGGTGGAGTCCAGGGACAAGATATCTCTTGGCCCAATCAGAGAAGTCCTGTCTTGGTACCAAGGATACAAGGCTTACCTCACAGATCTCTTGTTAACTCTTGGTATACAGACAAGAAATACACAAGCACATGTTAACACATGGATGTAGCTGAGCTGAGATAGCTAACAAACAAAATGGAGGGCTCTACAGAGGCTTCCGCAGTAAAATACACCACACCACAGAGTCAAACCTAAGGACATCTCCTTCTACCTTACTTTGGGCAGAAATTAGTTGCTCTGGGTTACCACATATCCACTATTCGTCCCTACCGTATGTTATGGGGGTAATAAGTATTGGGAGCCATTGTTAGGACCCAGAAAAGGAGTTATTGGAGAATCCTACTTGTGCAGTCTAGTGACCCATCAATGTTGTTACACCAAAGGAAACAACTGATGGTTTCATATGTTGTGGGGGTAGCTGAGTATTGGGAGCCATTGGTAGCACCCAGGAAAGGTGACTACTATAGGAGAAGTCTAGTTCTGCAGTCTAGTGACCCATCAATGTTACACCAAAGGAAACTGCTGATGGTTCCACGATACCATATGATGTGGGGGTAGCTGAGTATTGGGAGCCAACGCTAGGACCCAAAAAAAGCGACTGCTATAAGAGAAGATGCCGCATTGTTCCACCATTGTTATGTGATAAGATATGCCATACAAGTAATCTAACATATACAAAACAAATATCAAGGCAAATGGTTAACAAATTTTCATTATTTCACACATCGTCAGTAATGATTTCCACCAGGAACACATCATCGGCGTCTCTGTATCCTCCAGGTAATTGACTTGCACTTTCAATATCATTTAGGATTGTGATTTCACAGCAATAATCGCCTCCCAATTAACACGTCCCGCGGAGGGGTAATTAATGAGCTGTTTACACAACGCCAATACGTCTGGGTGATGCTTCTTTTTTTCTTCACTTTAGTGAAATGTTGCTAATTATTACAACACTGAGCCAAATCTCTAAGGTTTCCAGCCCTTAATCACTTCATGTTGCAATAAGATCCCACTGAGGCCGAGACGAAAGGAAATACAAGATAACGTAATCTGAATGACATGTGAAAGTAGATGGACATAATAAAGTGTAAGACTACCTTCTCCAGACCCAAATAAAACTGTGAACTTACTAAAATATCATACATTTACCTAGGGCTCTGTTCACATCCAGTCAGACATCTGTCTGGCCTAGTAGTCTGACCTGGAAGCCATGGGGCAATTGTTTTCTTCTTCATTGACCATCATCTACTGGCTTTATCCAATATAAAAGCACAATGATGCCCTATTCACTCCTGGCCATCTATATATCTCTAAAGGCCCTATTACACTAAACAATTATTGGCCGTATTTGGCTGATATCGGCTGTTACAGCGGATAATTGTCTGGTGTAATAGAACACAACTATCAGCCGACATCGTTCATGTCATTGTCGTTTGTCTTTCAAAATGTTGAAAGACAAACGACCAGGATAGCAGCGAACTGCTGCCGCTGGCTATTCCCGTGTTTTGAGACTCGTAACTGAGGCTCCACGGACCCCTTTTTTGCATATTCAAATTTTGTATGGGACAATCAATGGAGACTCGTAAATGAGTACTGCATTGGAATTTTTCACTGTTCTCCCTGAGTTCAGTGATTGTTGTGTTTTGTTGGTCTATTTATCATTGCCCCAGTAGCCAGAATCCTGCTCCACACTGACAAGGGGCAAATACCCTGAAACTGCAGTCTGTGGATGGATGCCTAGCCATGGTTACCCTTGTCTTATGTTGTTATACTCGCCACAGAGTTAGACTTTGACTCACAGGGGCCACCCTGGTGTTTCCCTATTTGGGTCCTAAAGCTCGCAACAGAGTGAGGACCTGAGGGACTACGTATCAGGGTGGTTTGGTGCTCTCCCCACTAGGAGGCACCCCTTGGCAATGGGCTTCCTTCTCTGGTATTCTCTGTTATTGGGGTTTGAATATATTTAGGGATTTGCAGTCTTAATTTGGTGAATTATTTTGGGATTTGGTCTGGGTTGTTGGGGTTTGGTCTGGGTAGTTGGGGTTTGGTCTGGGTAGTTGGGGTTTGGTCTGGGTAGTTGGGGTTTGGTCTGGGTAGTTAGGATTTGGTCTGGGTTGTTGAGGTTTGGTCTGGGTTGTTAGGGTTTGGTCTGGGTAGTTAGGATTTGGTCTGGGTTGTTGGGGTTTGGTCTGGGTTGTTGGGGTTTGGTCTGGGTTGTAAGGGTTTGGTCTGGGTTGTTGAGGTTTGGTCTAGGTTGTTGGGGTTTGGTCTGGGTTGTTGGGGTTTGGTCTGGGTAGTTGGGGTTTGGTCTGGGTAGTTAGGATTTGGTCTGGGTTGTTGGGGTTTGGTCTGGGTAGTTAGGATTTGGTCTGGGTTGTATGGTTTGGTCTGGGTTGTTGGGGTTTGGTCTGTGTTGTTGGGGTTTGGTCTGGGTTGTTGAGGTTTGGTCTGGGTTGTTGGGGTTTGGTCTGGGTAGTTGGGGTTTGGTCTGGGTAGTTAGGATTTGGTCTGGGTTGTTGGGGTTTGGTCTGGGTTGTTGAGGTTTGGTCTGGGTTGTTGGGGTTTGGTCTGGGTAGTTGGGGTTTGGTCTCGGTAGTTAGGATTTGTTCTGGGTTGTTGGGGTTTGGTCTGGGTTGTTGGGGTTTGGTCTGGGTTGTTGAGGTTTGGTCTGGGTTGTTGGGGTTTGGTCTGGGTAGTTGGGGTTTGGTCTCGGTAGTTAGGATTTGTTCTGGGTTGTTGGGGTTTGGTCTGGGTTGTTGGGGTTTGGTCTGGGTTCTTAACTAATTAACATTGTCCAGTCTTGTCTAGGCTCTAAAATAAAAAAGAACTGAGCAGATTGATATATATCTTTGTGGGGAGGATTCAGTATAACTTGTAAATTGTTGATTGAAATCCCTGCTCATTCTGTGTTTAAGAGTCCAGTGGGCGGAGTCACTCAATGGACAGCACTATTTAGCATGGAAACATAATAGATTTATATCAATAAATTACAGGTTTCACTGAATCTTTTCCCATAAAGTTATATATCACTCAGCCCAACTCCTTCTGCGCTATTACATGATGCCGATAATTTAGACAGCATTTTGATGGGCAAGGCCATATTTGCCACTAGGCACCCGTGGTCCAGTGCCTAGGGCGGCGGCACATGCAGGGAACAATTAAATTTTTTTTTTCTTTTTACCTTCTCCACCGCCTGCTGCCGCTAACATCTGCGCCCGGGAGGTGGGGCTGGGTTATAGGGTCCGCTGGGGTGCAGCTTCGGGGCCAAGGTGAGCCTTTGGCACAGACAGCCTGTATCACACAGAAGTTTGGGCAGCGCAGGGCTGAAGCTGTGAGCTTCCGGGCCTGTGTGATACAGGCTGTCTGTGCCAGAAGCTCACCCCGGCCCCGTAACTGCACTGGGGGGGGGCACCTGACCCGGCTGCTCCCCCTGCCCTCCGGCTCCTCCCCCTGCCCCTGGCTGCTCCCCCTGCCCTCCAGACGCTCCCTCTTCCCCTCTTCTGTAGGGTGTTCTGAGAGTTGTAGTGCAACTGAAAATGTCATTCACAAGGAATTTGTCACAGATACAAATTAATCCAGGAAAGGAGCGGGGTCAGCGTGTCGTGTCTCACTGGTTCTATATAGGTGGGTCCCAAGGATCATTTCCTCTGGTGGGCCCCAGGTACCCCACGGTGCCCAGGGCAGCATGATACTCTAAATACAGGCCTGGTGACGGGTTCCTTTAACCTAGGGAAGCTGGTCTGGTTGAATTGATCTGAATTTCATAAGCAGTCTGATGTCTGAAATCAGTGTAATGGTCTAGTACGATGTCTCAATTTCTTAGAATTAATTATTTTACGAGTCTGGTCTGAGGCCTGTATTTATTCTGTGATTTCACTTGGGGGTCTGTGTTTCATTTAGGGTATGGTTTGGAGTCTGAATAATGTATGGGTCTGGACTGGGGTTTAAATCAATTTAGGTTCAGCCATAAGCTGTGTCCATGTTTTCCAGGCAGCCTTAGGACTGCATCCATCTTCTCCAGCCAACGGGATTTGATAACCAAGCATTCAGGTTTGTGTAAACCCGAACTTACTCTAAGTTTGCTCATCTCTAGTTATAATCTTACACATCCCCATCATCCCCTATCACCCCACATTGCACACAATCTGCCTAGATATACTGTACCCACCTTTATTATAGTTCAGTGGTCTCCAACCTGTGGCGCTCCCTCCAGCTGTTGCAGAACTACAACTCCCAGCAGACACATGTAGGACATTGTAGAGATGGAGGGCGCTCCTGCACTGGATATATGGTGGTGTATTGTCTCTGGTGGCAGCCAGCTGTGTATGAGATCTGTGTCTGATCCCACAGCCACAAGCATGGTGTTATATCACTGTGGCAGCCAATCAGATCAGTGGTTCTAGGTTTTCAGGGCAGGTGTGACAACTGAAGGTGTGATCTGATTGGTTATTATGGGTAACTGTGATACTTCTATGTATAGGAGCTGTGATTACAAGGAGGAAGATTTATCAAACTGGTGTAAAGTAGAATTGTTTTAGTTGCCCCTGGCAACCAATCAAATTCCACCTTTCATTCCTCAAAGACTCTTTGGAAAATGAAAGGTGGAATCTGATTGGTTGCTAAGGGCAAGGACTTTACACCATGCTTGATCAATCTCCCCCATTGTGTATTAGTCACAGTCTATGGCCTCAGGTGTACAATGTGGTTACTGACGGCTCATTGTGTAACCAGGAAACATCTCTCTACAGCTACCCATAGCAACCAATCAGAGCTGAGCTTTTATCTTAACGACCTCTCATCACAAGAAAGCTCAGCTGTGATTGGTTGCTATGAGATTAAACAGATTTACAGCTAGACAGTTATTGATCATATCCCCCGCTGTGTATTTTACCTGGTAACTCGCCATTGCCAATAACTGCAGCATAATAGTGCCGAAATTCATGGAAAAAAATTCTGAAGCTTCGTGGTAAGAACACAATGTGGTTTTGTACTTGACCTCAAACCCCTTGACGACCCATGCTGTACCCGTACGCCATTATGTGCTGTGGCGCTATGAAGCGAGCTCAGAAGATGAGCTCACTTCATAATGGGTGGGGACCGGCTGCCCTCACTGTTACTGATGATCATGCTGCAGTCTGTCTTATCCCTTTAAACATCTAAGTGACAGGAACAGCTCCTGTCACTTACCATTCGGGATCCCTCTAGTGTGACCATTTTCCCTGACCACCAGATAAGTTCTACATACCTTTGCGTAGTCTGATAGGTGTTCTTCTAATAGAGTCTGGCAGGCTCTACAGCAGATCACAGCTAACGATGATCAAGGCAATGCTATGGCATAGCATTGATCAGTATATGAAATCCAGTGATTGCATGTAAAAGTCCCTTAGATGGACTTAAAAAGTGTGCAAATTAAAAATGTTTTTTTAAAATATGCTAAAGCCCCTCCCCCAATAAAAGTTTAAATCCCCCCATGTCAAAATAAATAAACATATTGGGGGACATTTATCAAACTAATTGCTCCTGTTTTTAGTCTTATATATCTAGTTTGCGCTCAAAATAAATCTAATAAGAATTTATGAAGCTTTTTTAGACAAGACTATCCAAATTAGATTTGACTTTTAGAATTAGATTTTTTGTTGTTAATTAGATCAAAGATGAGGCATATTTTTTTTTTAGCTCAATTTATTAACTGCTCAATTTGTTATAAAGTCGCATATATTGGCGCATCGCTACGTCTGCTCCGAACCAGGTGAATAATATTCACCTTTTCCCAGTTCAGTCTAGTTTTCTGTGAATGCTTTTTCCTTGCTGTGTGTTGTACTTCTGTACATCTGTACTTCTCATTCATTATGTATCCTTTAATCATGTATTTACACACTTCTTATGTACTACATACTAACCATCTAACTATTTGCCTCTACCTTGTTAATTACTAACACATCCTTCTAATTACATTCTACATATATTTACAAACATCAACTCACTGTATGGACCCGTTCTACTTCGGCCACACATGCACACGACCGCAACCGACTCCACTGCACTCCAACACATCAGCAGCCGGTCTCCTGCATGCTCCGTACAGCCGCAGCAGCTCTTAGTGGTCACGCTTAACTCCGCCCACTACGCAACCGCTATATGGAGATCCCACCGCCCGTTCACGTCGCTCCGATACCTACAGTGACCACTCTCCAGCCGCACACACTGCTCCTTTGCTTACAGCGGCGGCCGATCATGAATAAGCTACAGCTCCCCTGTACCCCGCCGGCTATAGAGTATGTATCACCACCTTCACCCTCATGTTTATTGATTAATAATTATGTTTATACAATAAATTTTATCCACATGTCTGTTTTACCTATGTGCAACACACAGCAAGGGGAAAGCATTCACAGAAAACTAGACTGAACTGGGAAAAGGTGAATGTTATTCACCTGGTTCGGAGCAGACGTATCGATGCGCCAATATATGCGACTGTATAACAAATTGAGCATTTAATAAATTGAGCTTAAAAAAAAACAACAATCTTTTTTGGACTATTTTTAAGACCATTTTTTTTAAAGACACATTTACTATGCTATTAGACTTTAACAATAAATTGGACTCAAAAGATTAGATCGATTTTTATGCCAAAACAACTTTAAAAAAATCGTCGTTTTAGATTTGTTAGTAAATGTCCCACATTGTATATCATAGTGTGCGTGATTGTCCGATCTAATAACATACAACAATATTGTTCCTGCACGGTGAATAGCGTACACGGAAAGAGGAAATAAAAGGCCATTGTATGTATTAAAAAAAATAATAAAAAGGGATCAAAGCGGTCGCTCTATAGAAATAAGATACTAATAAAAACTAGAGATCATGCACAAAAATGTATACCCCAAACAGCTCCGTAGGTGAAAAATAAAACCGCTACATGTGTAACAATAGTGAAATTTTAATAAATAATATTTTGGAGGTACTACATTAAAACTTCACAAGAATGATGCCGAGGATAAAGGTGAAACTGGCTTCACACTGCAAAAAAAAAACCAGATAAAAAATTAAATGCATGTGTGTACATCCGGTTTGATCCGTTTTTCCATTGACTTCCATTACAAAAAAACGGATCAAAGCTGATCGGTTTATTTTTTTTAACGTACACAAACACATGGTCTGGGATATGGTTTGAATTGGTTTATGGGCCTGGTCTGGAGTCTGAATTCATTTTGGGGTTCGGTTTGAGGTCTGAAGTAATTTAGAGGTCTGGTTTCAATGTCTAGTCTGGACATTAGTCTGGTCTGCTTTAATTTAGAGATCTAGTCTTGGGTCTGCTTCAATTTAGAGGTCTAGTCTGGGGTCTGCTTTAATTTAGAGGTCTAGTCTGGAGTCTACTTTAATTTAGAGGTTGTAACGCCCGGAGTAGTGGATCCACTGGACCGGCACCAGCGATGGCACAAACCTCACCAGGGAGCGGAGTCTAAGGGGCCGCTGGTTTTCACCAGAGCCCGCCGCAAGGCGGGATGGACTTGCTGCGGCAGGCGACCCCCAGGTCGCTACCCCTGGCTTGGTTGCTGGTGTCGGCAGGCGAGGCGTGGCAGGAGATGGCACAGGCAATAGTCTGCAGATGAGAGAGCACGTGACAGGCTGGACACAGGAACAGGTGGAGTGACAGGGGAACAGGAACCAGGAACAGGGACTAGGGACCAGGTAACGGACAGGACTCAGGAACAGGGACTAGGGACCAGGTAACGGACAGGACTCAGGAACAGGGACTAGGGACCAGGTAACGGACAGGACACAGGAACAACAGGGAGCTGGGCCAAACGCTATGGGAAGCATGTAGAGGCTCCAACACCTGTAGTGGGGCAGGGCTGGAATAAATAGGGAGTGATTGGTGCAACTGGCCAATTAGGTGCGGACTGGCCCTTTAAATCTGAGACAGCCGCGCGCGCGCGCCCTAGGAGGCGGGGACGCGCGCGCCGGCCGGCACAGACGGAGGCAGGAGCGGGACCAGGTAAGGCGCCCCCCGGGGCCGAACATGTAGCAGCGCCGGGTCCCTGCACCGGGACCCCGGCAGCTGCATGAGACGGGGGGAGGTCGCGGCGGCGGCCCGGAGCATGGGACGCCGCCGCGGCCGTGACAGTACCCCCCCCCTTTGGCCTCCCCCTCTTTCTAACCTGCAGGAACCTTTTGATGAGATCTTGGTCCAGGATGTTAGCCTCGGGTTCCCAGGACCTCTCCTCAGGACCAAATCCTTTCCAGTCCACCAGGAAGAACCTTCTCCCTCTGACAGTCTTCATGGCCAGAATGTCCTTAACAGCGTAGACGTCGTCAGAGACGGCTTGAGGAGTAGAGAACGAAGATCTATCGGAGAACCGGTTCAGGACCACTGGTTTTAAGAGGGAAACATGGAAGGAGTTCGGAATCCGCATAGTGGGGGGTAGGCGGAGTTTGTAGGTGACAGGGTTGATGCGTCTTAGCACCGAGAAAGGACCGAGGAATCGAGGACCCAACTTGTAGCTGGGGATCTTGAGTCGGACATATTTGGCCGAGAGCCAGACTTTGTCACCTGGGAGAAAATTCGTGGCAGGTCTCCTCTTCTTATCAGCCTGGTCCTTCATGCGTTCAGAGGCTTTGAGTAAGGACTGTCGAGTTTGTTCCCAGATCGATTGCAGGTCAGATAACAACTCCTCCACGGCTGGGACTTCAGAGGATGGAGAGAGAGGCAGAGGAGGACGAGGATGATGCCCGTAGACCACATAGAAAGGGGACTTGCCTGTGGAAGTCGAGTCCAAATGGTTATATGAGAATTCTGCCCATGGGAGTAGATCGGACCAGTTGTCTTGGCGGCTTGAAACAAAATGGCGTAGGTAGTTGCCCAGAATCTGATTGACTCTCTCCACTTGCCCGTTAGTTTGAGGATGATAGGCCGATGAGAAGTCCAGCTTCACTTGGAGTTGCGAGCATAGGGCACGCCAAAATTTAGAGACAAATTGGGAGCCTCGGTCGGACACAATGTGAAGAGGAAGTCCATGCAGGCGAAAGATGTGTCGGAAGAACAACTGAGCCAGACGAGGAGCAGAGGGCAGACCAGGAAGGGCCACGAAGTGAGCCATTTTAGAAAAGCGGTCCGTCACCACCCAAATAACTGTATTGCCCGCAGATGGAGGTAGGTCAGTGATGAAATCCATCCCAATGTGGTGCCAGGGATGATCCGGGACTGGCAAGGGCAATAGTAGGCCGGCAGGTCTTAGACGGGGAGATTTATTCCTGGCACAGACTGCACAGGAAGCCACAAAATCCTTGACATCCTGGAGGAGATTGGGCCACCAGTAGTGACGGGAGATCAATTGCCCGGTCTTTTGGGCTCCTGGATGCCCGGCTACCAAAGAGGAATGCCCCCACTTCAAGATGCGTTTACGGAGTGCGGGGCGCACATAAGTCTTCCCGGGAGGTAGTCTCTGCAGAGCAGAAGTGGCAACTGGTACTAGGCGGTCGGGAGGTATTATGTGACGAGGAGATTCCTCTTGCCCCATGACATCGGATGCTCGGGATAATGCATCGGCCTTTAGGTTCTTCTCGGCTGGACGGAAGTGGATGGTATAGTTGAACCGAGAGAAGAAGAGGGACCACCGAGCCTGCCTGGGATTGAGGCGTTGAGCCGATTGGAGGTAGAGGAGGTTCTTGTGGTCCGTGTAGATGTTAACCGGGTGTTTAGCCCCCTCTAATAGATGACGCCACTCCTCCAGTGCCAACTTAATGGCCAGGAGTTCACGGTCCCCAATGGTATAGTTCCTCTCGGCAGGGGAGAAAGTCTTAGAGAAGAACCCACAGGTTCTGGTCTTGCCTGATGTGTCCCTTTGCGAGAGAACGGCTCCTGCGCCCACAGAAGAAGCATCGACCTCGAGAGAAAACGGCCTGGAGACATCCGGGCGGACCAGCGCAGGAGCAGAGGCAAAGGCAGACTTGAGGCTATTGAAGGCTTGTTCGGCCTCTGGAGGCCAACGTCTGGGGTCCGCCTTCTTTTTAGTGAGAGCCACTATGGGTGCGACCAGGGTAGAGAAGTGAGGGATGAATTGCCGATAATAGTTGGCGAAGCCAAGGAAACGTTGGATGGCTCTAAGTCCCACAGGGCGTGGCCATTGAAGGACAGCTGCGAGCTTGGCTGGATCCATTTGTAGACCCTGGTCGGAAACGATATAGCCAAGAAATGGAAGACTGCGCTGATGAAAAACACACTTCTCTAGCTTGGCGTATAGATGGTTGGCCCGTAGTCTTCGTAGGACTTGACGCACTTGTGCCACATGAGTCTGCTGGTCCGGGGAGAAGACCAAAATATCGTCCAAATAGACAATGACGCAGACATAGAGGAGGTCTCGGAAGATATCGTTCACGAATTCCTGGAAGACCGCTGGGGCATTGCATAGGCCGAATGGCATGACCAGATATTCGTAGTGCCCATCTCTGGTGTTGAAAGCGGTCTTCCATTCGTCTCCTTTACGAATACGGACCAAGTTATACGCTCCCCTGAGATCCAGCTTGGAGAAGATCTTAGCACCACGAAGACGGTCGAATAGTCAACCTTGGAGAGGTGGCATTCACACCTAGGGAGGCCTCTCCCACCGGACCTAGGTGCGGGCGTTTCCCGGACGCTGAGGGCGTTGGGGACATCTCTGTCGATAGTGATCCGCGCCACCGCAATAGAGGCAGAGATTCTGGTCCAGTCGACGGTTCCTCTCATCAGTCGTCAGGCGAACACGTTCCACCTGCATAGGAACCTCTGGAAGCGACTGGGACATAGGAGCAACAGGATTCTGGAACACCGGTGCCAGCCGAGGATGGCGACGGGGCAGACTCAGACGCCGTCCTTGCCGGACCTCCTCCTCTCTCTCGGAAAACCTGGTGTAGACTCTGGTAGCCAGTAGAATAAGATCGTTCAAGGAGGTAGGCAGATCCCGGGCAGCGAGCACATCCTTCACTTGGCTGGACAGGCCCTTTTTAAAGGTGGCAATCAGAGCGGCCTCATTCCAGTCTAGTTCCGCAGCCAGGGTGCGGAACTGGATGGCGTAATCACCAACGGAGGAAGTCCCTTGGGATAAATTGAGGAGAGCAGTCTCAGCCGAAGACGCACGGGCAGGTTCCTCAAAGACAGAGCGGAACTCGCCCAGGAAGATTCGAAAATTGGCAGCAACCGGATCATTACGGTCCCATAGTGGCGTGGCCCAGGCCAGAGCTCTTCCCTCCAATAGGCTGATAATGAAAGCCACTTTAGAGCGCTCGGTGGCAAACTGACTGCTTAAAAGTTCGATGTACATAGTGCATTGGGTCAGGAACCCTCTGCACAACTTGGGGTCACCTCCATATTTACTTGGGAGAGCCAGTCGTAGTTTTGAAGAGGCTGCCGGAGGTGATGACTGCTGAGCTGTGGTATGCTGTTGAACGGCTGCAGTCAGTTGTTGGATCAGCTGTGACTGTTGCTGGATCTGTTGAGCCTGTAGGGCGACCACTCGGGCTACCTCACGGATATCAGGCACCTCGCCGGGATCCATGGTTGGAGCCTACTGTAACGCCCGGAGTAGTGGATCCACTGGACCGGCACCAGCGATGGCACAAACCTCACCAGGGAGCGGAGTCTAAGGGGCCGCTGGTTTTCACCAGAGCCCGCCGCAAGGCGGGATGGACTTGCTGCGGCAGGCGACCCCCAGGTCGCTACCCCTGGCTTGGTTGCTGGTGTCGGCAGGCGAGGCGTGGCAGGAGATGGCACAGGCAATAGTCTGCAGATGAGAGAGCACGTGACAGGCTGGACACAGGAACAGGTGGAGTGACAGGGGAACAGGAACCAGGAACAGGGACTAGGGACCAGGTAACGGACAGGACTCAGGAACAGGGACTAGGGACCAGGTAACGGACAGGACTCAGGAACAGGGACTAGGGACCAGGTAACGGACAGGACACAGGAACAACAGGGAGCTGGGCCAAACGCTATGGGAAGCATGTAGAGGCTCCAACACCTGTAGTGGGGCAGGGCTGGAATAAATAGGGAGTGATTGGTGCAACTGGCCAATTAGGTGCGGACTGGCCCTTTAAATCTGAGACAGCCGGCGCGCGCGCGCCCTAGGAGGCGGGGACGCACGCGCCGGCCGGCACAGACGGAGGCAGGAGCGGGACCAGGTAAGGCGCCCCCCGGGGCCGAACATGTAGCAGCGCCGGGTCCCTGCACCGGGACCCCGGCAGCTGCATGAGACGGGGGGAGGTCGCGGCGGCGGCCCGGAGCATGGGACGCCGCCGCGGCCGTGACAGAGGTCTAGTCTGGGGTCTGCTTTAATTTAGAGGTCTAGTCTGGAGTCTGCTTTAATTCAGAGGTCTAGTCTGGGGTCTGCTTTAATTTAGAGTCCTAGTCAGGGATCTGAAGTAATTTAGAGGTCTGGTCTTGAGCCTGAATTAATGTAGTGGTCTAGTCTGGGGTCTGCAGTAACTTAGAAGTTTGGGCTGGGGCTTGAACTAATTTAGAGATCTAGTCTGGGATATTAAGCAATTTGGAGGTCTAGTCTGGGGTCTGAAGTAATTTAGAGGATTCTGGGATTGGCCAGACTAACCTACCAACCTCTTCTATCACTCGTGTTGGGTTGGAAAGCAGCAACAATGAGCTCTTCAGTCTTTGAAAGACTCATTAAGTCTATCCATTACAGTGGCAGACCATTGATTTCAATAGGCTTCATGTAATGCATCATTTTCACTGTGGTAGTGCTGCAGGGGAATTCTATTTGCAGATTAGAGCTGATGTTCTGCACCAAATATTGCAACCCATGAAGACTTTGTATATAAAAGAAAATGCAAAAATCACCTATAGCCGTTAACCCAGCACATTAAAATACCCGGGGCATTTGGACTATATGGGCACAAATGATTGACTGCACGTCTGCTGACTGCGCTTGTTAGAGCCCTATTACACCGGACAATTATTCTGCGAATTATTGTTATATCGTTCGAATTTAAACAATAATTGTTCCTTATAATGGTGTGTTTACACAGAGAGATTTAACTGACAGATTTTTGAAGCCAAAGCCAGGAATGGATATAAAAAGAGGAGAAATCCCAGTTTTTCCTTTATGACCTGTTCTCTGTTTATAGTCTGTTCCTGGCTTTGGCTTCAAAATTCTGTCAGATAAATCTCTCTGTGTAAACACCACTATGCATCAACGATCAAACGACTAATGAGAAATTGTTCATGGTTCGTTTGGTGCAGACACCAAAATCATCGTCAGTCGTTGGCTGTAATTCCACATTCATTCACTAATCGTTCAGTGTAATTCCACATTATTCCCTCATTTGCTGGGATCAGATGGAGTAAGCGATCACAGTGACTAACAACTATAGCTCTGTGTAATATGGTGAACGATTTCAGGTTAATGATAAACGATTTCATTTGTGATTGTTAAAAATCACTTTGTATAATAGGAGCCCTAGTACAGAGACAGTCATGGGGGTAGGTGGAGCATATAAACACCCCAGTAATAGTCACAGTACATGACCCGGAGCAGCTGATCCTACGGGGGTAATTGTCTGTAGGTGGAATTAGTCTCTAAGGCCCCAGTAATGGCGTTATATCCAGGACCCCCCCTGAGACAACCTACAGCTCCCTGGTCACCCAGGACTGGCATCATGTATGGCGCAGACTCCCATAGGATGCCACCATGTACCATGCCATCTGCTGAGGGAACTCTATATGGTGTAATGATCTCTGGAGAAGGGCTCAGGGTTATTGTTACTCTGTGACATTCTGTGACATTGTCTTACAGTGATCTGAATGGGGTGAGAACATGAGAGGCCGTACATAGTAACTGTATCCTGAGAGACACACACACAGGCCGGGAGAGAGCGACACAGGGAGGGGAGAGACGGATGAGACTGCAGATATATCACATATACAGGACAGGACTAGGAAGGTAATATACTATATATCTAGGGTTATACCATATCTCTCATCAAGTATCTATCTAATACGAATTCCATATCAACTCTATTGTCTATCCTCTATATCTATCTAATGTCTATCTATCTATCTATCTATCTATCTATCTATCTATCTATCTATGATCTATCTATCTATCTATTTCCTATCTATCTATCTATCTATTTATCTATCTATGATCTATCTATCTATCTATTTATCATCTATCTCCTATCTATCTATCTATCTATCTATCTACAGTCCAAGATTTTTTTTTTTTTTTTTATCTATCTATCTATCTATCTATCTATCTATCATCTAAATCTATCTATCTATCTCCTATCTATTTATTTATTTATCTATCTATCTCCCATCTATCTATCTATCTATCTATCTATCTATCTATCTATCTATTTATCTATCTATTTATCTATTTATCTATCTATGATCTATCTATCTATTTATCATCTATCTCCTATCTATCTATCTCCTATCTATCTATCTATCTATCTATCTATCTATCTATCTATCTATCTATCTCTCTATCTATCCATCTTTCTATCTATCTATCTATCTATCTATCTATCTATCTATCTATCTATCCATTTATCATCTATCTATCTATCTATCTATCTATCTATCTATCTCCTATCTATCTATCTATCTATCTATCTATCTTCTATCCATTTATCATCTATTTATTTATCTATCTATCTATCTATCTATCTATCTTCTATCCATTTATCATCTATCTATCTATCTATCTATCTATCTCCTATCTATCTATCTATCTATCTATCTATCTATCTCCTATCTATCTATCTATCTATCTATCTATCTATCTATCTATCTATCTCTCTATCTATTTATCATCTATCTCCTATCTATCTATCTATCTATCTATCTATCTCCTATCTATCTATCTATCTATCTCCTATCTATCTATCTATCTATCTATCTATCTATCTCCTATCTCCTATCTATCTATCTATCTATCTATCTATCTATCTATCTATCTATCTATCTATCTATCTATCTATGTATGTATCTATCTATGATCTATCATCTATCTTCTATCCATTTATCATCTATCTATCTATCTATCTATCTCCTATCTATCTATCTATCTATCTATCTATCTATCTATCTATCTATCTATCTCCTATCTATCTATCTATCTCCTATCTATCTATCTATCTATCTATCTATCTCCTATCTATCTATCTATCTATCTATCTATCTATCTATCTATCTATCTATCTATCTATCTCCTATCTATCTATCTATCTCCTATCTATCTATCTCCTATCTATCTATCTATCTATCAATCTATCTATCTCCTATCTATCTATCTATCTATCTATCTATCTATCTATCTTCTATCTATTTATCATCTATCTATCTATCTATCTATCTCATATGGTCTGGCTTTATATGTGGCCCTTGTGCGATCTCTGGGTGCAGGGTGAGTTACCCTGTGTCTGTGGCCCCTGTGATGTCATCTCTGGGTGCAGGGTGAGTTACCCTGTGTCTGTGGCCCCTGTGATGTCATCTCTGGGTGCAGGGTGAGTTACCCTGTGTCTGTGGCCCCTGTGATGTCATCTCTGGGTGCAGGGTGAGTTACCCTGTGTCTGTGGCCCCTGTGATGTCATCTCTGGGTGTGTTACTTTGTCTCTGGCTCTCTGTGACACAATATCTGCCTTGCTGTGTTGCTGGCACAGCCCCAGTCTGGCTACCTGCTTGTAGCTATGGCCATATCATATCAAACAGAAGCAAAGCTCAAGTCTAGACGGGATTTCCCAAGCAGACTGAATACCGCCACATGCTTAGTGATGTCAGAGCTCCACCACACCTAAGTGATCTGCAACCTGAGCCTGCTGGGAGTTGTAGTTCCCAGTTAGAGATCACTGATGCAGAGATCCCAGGGGAGGGGAGAATCTATGACCATAACTGTGCAGAACCACAATGAGAAAATGGGCATCTTCTTTGGATGGGGGCTTACCCTTATAACAAGTATCTTTTCACTTTCGGCAAGGATCGGGCATACCTACCATAACGGGCATACACACCAATGCTATGAGGCCTATGGCACTGGCACAGAGTTAGCGATAACCCTATGAGTATTTATTAAGTCTCATACATACAAGATTTGTAAGTATTTTTGTAACACTCTCTTTTTTACCTTTGTAACCCAGGCCCCTCTGACGACCCCATGGCGGTAACTTCTATGGGATCGGCCACTTGGCGCGATGCCTCCTATAAGACTATCCGGATGGCGCAGGATCTTAAGTTACGTCCCTTCTCTTGTCCTTCACCCTCTGCGAATCCCCAAGAGAAGATGAGGGCAGAGGATGAGATCACCCACATGAAGAACGTTAGAGGATATTGGCCGGCACCCCCGCCCTTCAACCGGGACCTGATAACCGACACATGCAATACTTACGCCCGCGGATACATGAGGGAAACCCGAACCTCCATGACGGTTCTGAGACAAGCCTTGTGGGAGACTGACCACTACATTCACCGACTGCAGAAACAGAGGAGCGTCCTGGAAAGGTCTCACGCCAATACTAGAAGAGACATCCTGACAAATCAGGAGACCACTCAGCTCCGTAACACGAGACCCCCCAGCGAGAGGGTGAGACATGAGGGATTTATTAATCACCATCTAAGAAGGTTTTATGTCAACAAAATGCGTCGGCTGCAATAAGATTCAGTGGGAGATTATAGTAACGGCACCTAAATATTTAGGAATATTATTGCATATTAGAAAAAAGAGAAAAAGGCATGTTCCCAGGATTTAATGTTAGAATATATCACTACGACATCATGAAACATTATGACCAGCGCAGATCTCTACCAAGCTGAAGAAGAAAGGGCCTGACCGCTATGGCTCTTAGGATAGGATAGGAGCATAGTGGTGCTCCTGGCCTCCCTTTGTGCATGGACATTGATCCAGGGATATTCTAATTGCCATAGTGGAGTCGGGAAGGAATGTTCCTCCCTGTGATGGGGCAAATGACATCAGCTCCATGAAAGTTTCTGCCTTCCTCTGGGTCAACATAGTAGGGTTATAGGTTGAACTTGATGGACTCTTGGTTTTTTTCAACCTTAAGGCCCTCATACACTTTAGACTATTGTTGGCTGAACTGATTCACAGATTCAGTGGCTGATTCGGACGACAGACGTTCTGAACCACCACCAGGGCCGGCATCAGCACATAGCTTACCTGGGCAAGTGCCGGGGCCCACAGCGCCTTTAGGGGCCCAGAGAGGGAGAGGGGCCTAGTGTTCTAATGTTCATCCTGCTCACTGTAGTGCAGGGTGAACGGGGTGAACATCAGAAGACACAGGAGAAGGAGAAGGACCTGCACATAGAGAGAAAAGGGTGAAGGACCTGATCACATGATCTGAAGGTCCTCAACCTTACGGTGTGGAGAGCACCTGACAGAGAGGAAGAGGGAGAAAACTGAGCTGTAAGTGCTGTGTATCAGTGTCTGAGAGTGTCAGTCTGTCAGTCTCTGTGTCAGTCAGTAAGTGTCAATCAGTCAGTGTGAGTGTTTGTCAGCCAGTGTCAATGAGTGAGTCAGTCAGTATCAGTAAGTCAGTGTCAGTCAGGCAGAATCAGGCAGTGTCTGTGTCATGTGTGTTTGTGTATGTTAGTGGGGCCCACAAAAACCTAGAGCCGGCCCTGACCACCACTAACAGATGGTGGTGTTGGTGATAGGGGTCGGCCGTGCCAAACACTCTTGTGTATGAAGACGATGGCCACGGGCGAGCGGGAGAGATAACTGATAAATTATTGAAGGGGTATGGCCACCTTTCCTAACTATGCAACTATGTAAGGAGCTGCAATACACATCCATTTATCTGAGCAACGGAAAATTAGACCTTGTGCTTTGGCTGACCAGGCATTATGGCACTTATCTATGTGGTCAAACCACATATGAGTGAGGGCATATACTGGTAATATGCCATCTCGTACTTTTAAGGGGTATTTTCAATTTACTAGGTTATAACATATAACAAGTGCATCATAGGAGTCCAGCTTCTGAGATTCTTCAAATCCCAATAACATAGGAAAATTGTGGCCTGGAATGAACAGAGACCACGCCATATGCATTGCCAGGTCATATAGACTGCTGTAAACCTCATGAAGGGTCTTAGAAATAACTACAGCAGTTGGGGTTAAGTTCTGCACCAGGCCCCAATAGCCAGATCACTGGAATGAGGAGGACGGCTGCAGAAGAGAAGTGTGCGACCTCATAGGAGGCCATGACCCGGGGTTGCTGGGTGTGGTGTTGGGCTGGGGCGAGGTGTTGTTGTACCAAACAAGGCACTTGTCACAGTGGCCAGGAGGGGTATGCCCCCACCCCTGCATACACTGACACACGGCTTCTTGGTTTGTAGGACAGGTGTATTGCAGTAAGAGATACGTAGACCAGATAACATGAAATCTTTGAGGTGCAATAGACAGTATACAGTCTCTTGGAATACAATAGGCAGTCTGTTCACAATTACTATAATCTTAGTAGAAGAGAAAACACTTGTAGTTTCTCACTCATATGAATATATACAGAATTCACATAGAATCACAGCTGGTAGGTAAAGTAAAGGATACTTTTAACAGGCACAGCCTTGACGCTGAATGGAGTAAACATAAGCACGTGAGACAGTCACTGACTATAGTATATACTTGAATACTTGGCTTTAGTGATAGTGACTTGAAATAACCTTTGTTCTAGTTCATCAGTGGTGATTTGGGACTGCCAGTAAGAAGTTAGGGTACTCAGCTGGGGAGCTGTGAAAAAGAGTCCTACATGGGAATGAATGTCCGCCTTAGTTATCTTTTGGGCAACAAGTGACACAGGATCAGGGATGTAGACCCACCTAGTGGAAGAAGCTAGCCATTCAGGAAATCCAGCAGATTTTTGGCTATATGCTCTTACATACTGTTTACTGTCTTGAGTCCTGGAGTGATCATTAGGGCATTATCTGGACATGGCTAGGGTAGTGCCAGGTAGAGGAAATAAGGTATAGTCTCTCATAATAGGAAAGTCCCGCAAATGGGTCCTGGACTCATACTAGGCCCTGGAAGAATACGTAATATATGCTCATACAATACTCACGAACAACTCCACTCCCAACTAGTCCTAACCTCACTATATGTATATCTTTTCGGGGGGATCCAATTAGGCAAGGGGACTAAGATAACCGTCTATAATATGTTGGGGACCCCTAAAGTAGCTAACTCATGGATTGGTTAGACATAACATAAGCAGACAGTGGCGCAAGTCACATGATCAATACAGTCATCAGTTAAACCTTAGCATCGTTTCTCCTTCAGTCATGTAAGTAGTAGAGTGACATCAAGTGGTGGAAGCAGCATACTACAGACTTCAGTCTCAGAGCCTATAACACATAGTACCGACCTATCCATGCTTACTCAGAAGCAGTGAACACGGCCATTTTGCTGTAGCCTAATCTCTTACACACCCTTCTCTGCTTTCAGTATCCTGATAAAGTTGATCATCTTTTACAAGAAGAGAAGAAGGGACTCCATGACCTGAAGAGACATTCGGAGCATCAGCTACAGGAAATCTCCCGCCAGCTCCAGGTCAGTATAAATCCCCCATCGCTCTTGCCGGTTCGCTGTCTTGCCTCTGACTCCATTGTCCTGTGCTCCTGCAGGTTCTCTATTCTCACCGCCAGAAGCTCTTGGAGTTTTGTAAAGAAAAGGGCCGCGTCTTGGACATTATCAGTGAGAACGGCCGACCTCGAACCCTTCCACAGGACCAAGTGTGTGGCAGTAAACTACTGGGTCCCGAAAACACAGGTACCCGGGGGGGGGGGGGGGGGGGCACACTGAACAGAGAACCAATGGATCCATGTATCCTTAGCTTTAATGCTTCTCTCCTTGGACCCTGTTCAGACTGTCGGGCCGCTATCGGCAGTGCTCTGGTCACGTGCGAGAAGTTCAGAAACATGCAACCTCCAAACTGGCATAAACCGGAGGACCGGCGAGAACTGAAGGAGAGTGTGACCCAAGGGCTGTACAAGAAGGCGGAGGAGAGCGCCCACATCTGGGTAACATGGTGTACAATAATCCATCACTATATATACAAGGGTGCAGCCAGATCCCTATTACAGGATCACCTTGTATTTAGATAAAAGGCTATGACCGTAGACTATAATTCACCAGAGATATCAGTAGTAGCCCCTTAGACCAGCAGGGATACTGGGTATCAACCATTAAACCACCAGGAATAAAAAAAAACAAACCTAAGAAACCTTTAAAGGGGTTATATTTAAAGATTTGAATTAGTTTATGGGTTTTTTAGATATATACCCATAGCTTTTCTACGCCACAATGGATCACAGATGTAAGTGTTAACACCTTATTAACTCAAGACCACCAGGGATACTAGTTATTAACCATTAAACCACTTTAGACCACCAGGGATACTAGTTATTAACCATTAAACCCCTCTAGACCACCAGGGATACTACTAATTAACCATTAAACCACTCTAGACCACCAGTGATAATAGTTATTAACCATTAAACCACTCTAGACCACCTGGGACACACAGTATCAACCATTAAACCAATCTAGAGCACCAGGAACATTACAGGAATAAATAAACCAAACCTAAGAAACCTTTAAAGGGGTTATATTTGAAGATCTGAATTAGTTTATGGGTTTCTAGATATATACTCATAGCCGTTCTAGGCCACAATGGGTCACAGATATAAGTTTTAACACCTTATTCACTCTAGACCACCAGGGATACGAGCTATTAACTATTAAACCACTCTACCCCACTAGGGATACTGGGTATCAATCATTAAACTACTGTAGACCACCAGGGATACTACTTATTACCATTAAACCACTCTAGACCACCAGGAACATTACAGCAATCACTAACCCCAAAACCTTTCTATGAAACATGTTAAGAGGCTTATTTATCAAGAGACAACTTTTTTTTTTTTTTTTGCGCCACACTAATCTCACTAATTTTTCCATGTTTGCGCCACTGGATTTATCATAAGGGTCATGCCTCCAGGTGAAAATATTGATAATATGCCATGCCTCCTCCTCGCCCACCTCCGCCAATATGGCGCATAGGGCGCAAACTGGCAAAAAGTTCCATAATTTTTTCGCAAGGAGAGTCTGTGCGCATTTTTTCCCCCTCGATTTTGCACTACACGCAGAGCTTGATACATATGCCCCTAAGTGTTACCCATGACCACCCTAACCAAAGACATCAGCATCACTTTCACAACCCTAGACCACCAGGGATGCTAGGTATTCCCTATTAAACCATTCTAGACCACCAGGGACATTACAAGATTCCCTAAACCTCCATATGAAACATACTAGGGTGTTCCTTGAAGATCTAAGTTGGTTGATGGGGTTTTAGATATTACACATAATCAATGTAGACCATCATGGATCACAATATATCAATATCATACGGACAAAAAGAGAAAGGAGCGCTGCACCTCACACCTATGGCTGACACTAATGCCTCTCGACTACATTTAAAAGCCAACGCCAGGATGTTGGTATATAATTTGATCAAATCATATTGCCTCATGTACCACGTGCAGGTCTTCTGTCTCACATGAGTCCCTACACTAAATTAACACTGCGTCGGTCAGCGACCGCCAACCCCGCAAAGCGAGCGCAAGCAGGAAAGGGAGGCCACAGAATGTCCCTGCAACCCCACTGTCACAGGATCAAACCCCAAGGGCCCCCCCAAACCCAGCAGGCGCCGCAGATTCTTCCCATTCTACCTGCAGGAGCAATGGTGAGTAGTAAGACCTTGTTCACACTTGTGTTGTTTGGTGGCCTCTTTCTCCGCCGGCGGCACCTGCTGGGTTTGGGGGGGGCTCTTGGGGTTTGATCCTGTGACAGTGGGGTTGCAGGGCCTTCCCCGCTTGTGCTCGCTTTGCGGGGTTGGTGGTCGCTGACCAACACAGTGTTGAGTTAGTGTAGGGACCCATGTGAACCAGGAGACCTGCACATGGTACATGGGGCAATATGGTTTGATCAAATTATATAGCAACATCCTGGCGTTGGTTTTTAAATGTCGCCGAGAGGCATTAGTGTCAGCCATAGGTGTGAGGTGCAGCAGCTACTTCTCTTTTTGTCCGTAATATATCAATATAAACCCGGTCACCGGCCCTATATCACCAGAGTGCAACTATTACACCATGCTATCTCACCACTGTGCCACCCTATAGTCCCAGGGATAATTGGTATCAACCGATAAACCACTCAAGACCACCAGGAACATTGTAGATCCAGTGGGCAAGACTTCTATTAGAAATGGCTCCTGACTCTGCATTTCAGGAGGATTTAACCCTGACGTCTGGAGACGTGAAGAACATGACCCAAAGGCAGCAGAGAATTCACGATGAGACGGAGGCCGGCTACCAGATACAGCAGGTTAGTATACACCTATTACCACTAGGGTCCTGACATGGCTGGCTGGAGGGTAACCATATGCCTGTATGATGCCAAATTTCCGGAAGTTACTCAAGTATAGTAGAAATGGAACCTGCAAGACTACACAGCAGCCTGTATTATGGGGAGTTATGGAAATAGTGGGCATGCTCACTCACAATGAGATGCATGGAGACTGGGGGTTAACTGATACCTTATGTTCGTGTTCATAGGGCCCGGTCTCCAGCCTGGACCTCACCGTACGAGAACGCTTAGATCGTCCATTAGTGAGAATCCTGCAGAGGCATCCGGGGACGCAGCTCCCAGAGAGCACGCTCATCTCACAGGTACAGTACGGCAGATCAGCCCTCAAGGTAAACGCAGTGTTGTTAAAGGGGGATTCTGCTGAGAAATAACTTTTGATATGTTGCTGTCCATAACATAAGACACAGCTTATTTATACCTTTCCGCACTTCCTCCACGCCTTCCTACATCATCTTCAGGTCCGGCTGAGAATATCCCAACGCCTCTACCGAGATGGACTGGTCTGAGGGTGACAGCCGTCTCAGCCAATCACTGGCCTCTGTGGGACAATGCTGATCAGAAGTTTCCCTGTCATTTAAATGTCATTTTTCAGAAATCAATAAATATCAATTGTACAAGTGATTTTAAGAAACTCTGTAATAGGTTTTATTAAGCAAAGGAGTTTCCTTCTGTACTCAAACAGCTGTTCTCCTACCTCCCCCCATACACACTTATCTTCGTCCATTATGCTCTATGGAGAGGGGAGTGACCGAGGGGGATGAGTGAACACGGAGAGGAGAAAAGGCAGCCCTGCACAACACATCATCCTGCAATCTCTCACCAAGCCCCAGATAATCAATGACCTTTCTGACCTCGGATTCCAGCGCTTTATGTGCCCAGACAGTCTGCAAACTGTACAGCTGCTTGTCTCCTCTTTCTGCTCACTCATCCCCCTTGGCCCGTCCCCCCTCCATAGGATATAACGGACACAGAAAACCCATCTTCACTTTGCTCCTCTGTAATGAAGACGGCTTTGCCTGATAATGCACAGATAAGAAGTGTTATAGGAAAACAGCTTTTCAAGTACAGAAAGAGTCTTTTTTGCCTAATTAAACCTATTACAGAGTTTCTTAAAATCTCTTATACTATTGAATTCTGAAAAAATATTTTAGATGACAGATACACTTTAAAGATTGCTCAACCATAGTTGTGTTCTATGTCCTGTCACATAACTTGCTCCTCTCTATAAAGGACTGTTCATCTGCGTTCCCACATGTGTGAACACACGCACTCACAACCACGCCCCATGTGTTCACCCATGGCTGTGTAAGGTTTTATTTCCTGTTGTTTAGGCAACTTTAAAGAGTCATCAAACAAATCTTTTGATGTGTGTCACGAAAAGTTTTCATCCGTCAGGGTCTGAGTGTTCAGTAGAGGAGGAGGTGGGACGTGAGATTTGTAATTTACTTTTATTTAAAAATGACCTATCTATCAGCTGCTGTATGTCCTGCAGGACGTGGTGTATTTTCTCCAGTCTGACACAGTGCTCTCTGCTGCCACCTCTGTCCATGTCAGGAACTGTCCAGAGCAGCAGCAAATCCCCATAGAAAACCTCTCCTGCTCTGGACAGAGGTGGCAGCAGAGAGCACTGTGACAGACTGGAGAGAATACACCACTAATTGCAGGACATACAGCAGCTGGTAAGTACTGGAGAATTTTAAATAGAAGTAAATTACTAATTAATTTAACTTTTTGACACCAGTTGATGTGAAAGTACCCCTTTAACATACACAAAAACGCAGTGATCACCTGGTGTTACCTATTTGGCAGAATCCTTATTGGTGCAGCACACCTCTCGCCTCTCCTGCACCTAGAATCATTTTAATACTCATGTACCTGTGGTCCTCATCTCTCCCTAGGGCACTGTGTCCTTGCAGAAGTCTCTCAATGCGACCCGGGAAAGGGTCGGCCTCCTACATCACACTCAGCTAAAAATAAAGGCCGATCAGGAGAACAAACAGCGAGGAGAAAGCATCGACCGGGCGGCTGCCAGACTGCGGGTGCGGAGCGCCAAGGGCCGGAGAGAGAGGCTGTGCCTGTGAGAGGAATAACCAGGCATAATGGAAGCCGGGGGGTCAGGTGACATCTCCGGGGGAGGGGGGCACTATGGAAGTGAAGACGGTCAATAAATGAGAATCTCTTTGTGTCGTGTAATAAACGGTCAAATGAACTTCAATCTTATCAATGCATTAAAGGGATTGTTCAACAAAAATTGTTTTATTTCAAATCAACTGGTGCCAGAAAGTGCAGGAGATAGGTAATTCACTTCTATTACAAAATCTCAAGTCTTCCAGTACTTATCAGCTGCTGTATGTCCTACAGGAAGTGGTGTATTATTTTCCGCTCGAGAGTTTCTATGGGGATTTTCTGCTGCTCTGGACAGTTCCTGACATGGACAGAGGTGGCAGCAGAGAGCACTGTGTCACACTGGAGAGAATACACCACTTCCTGCAGTACATACAGCAGCTGATGAGTACTGGAAGACTGGAGATTTTTTAATAGAAGTAAATGACAAATCGCTGGAACTTTCTGGCACCAGTGGATGTGAAAGAGAAAAACGTTTTGGTGAACAACCCCTCTAAAAACAATAGTAGACCTGGTAAGATATATTTTTATGTGATCAGTCTCTTTCCTAAAGGATCTGTGGATCAGGTGACCTCAGCGGGTGTAGTAGCTGAAACCATCAGCAATCAGCTCTCACCAGGGGAAGCAGCGGCCACTAGAGGAGAAAAGTGGTATTGCATGGCACCTATACACACAACATATACGGACACACTTTACAGCTGGAATCCACAGCGACCATCTATACAGGGAAAAAACATATCAATGGAGGTCCGTGTACTGGGAGTCCTCCAGGTGTGACCCTCGTCTAACCAGAGAGAGGGGGGGGAGGTCAACTACAGAGTTTCAATAAAGCAGTCTCTGGGTCCATTTACACAGAAAGATTATCTGCCAAAGATTTGAGGCCAAAGCCAGAAACAGACTATAAACAGGGATCAGGTCATAAAGGAAAGCCTGAGATTTCTCCTCTTTTCTAATTCATTCCTGGCTTTGGCTTCAAATCTATGGAAGATCTTTCTGTGTAAATGGACCCTAATGGTGCATTTACACAGACAGATCAGACAGATTATTGAAGCCAAAGCCAGGAATGGCTTTGGCTTCAAAGATCTGTCCAATAAATCTCTCTGTGTAAGGCTAGATTCATACGTAACGTATCCGCAGCGGATACCTCACCTGTCGGTGTGAACGTGATTACATACTTGCAACTGGATAAGGTCCTTTGCAGCCAATCAGTGCACGGCCCTGCCGCAGTCACTGATTGGCTGGGCAGGACCTCCGAAAGCCACAGATTCGGCCGGAAATTGGTGCAGGTAAAGTATCTTCCTGGCAGCAAGATGTTGATGGGGGCGGCACTTACATACTCGCAGCCAAATGACACCATCCTTCCAGTACTTATCAGTTGCTGTATGTCCTGTATGTCGAGAACTGTCCAGAGCAGGAGAGGTTTTTTATGGGGATTTGCTGCTGCTCTGGACAGTTCCTGACATGGACAGAGGTGGCAGCAGAGAGCACTGTGTCAGACTGGAGAGAATACACCACTTCCTGCAGGACATACAGCAGCTAATAAGTATTGGAAGATTTGAGATGTTTTAACCCCTTCTTGCATCAGGGCGTAACTGTACGCCCTGATGCGGGAGGGGTGGTTCAGAGGGGGGTCCCGCTCTGAACCACTGCGATCCCGGGTGCCATGTGTAGCACGGGACTGCGGCTATTAAAACTGGCAGCTGCATTTAAATGTACTATTGGGCCCTTTCCCTGGTGTTGAGTGGGGGGATCTTCCCCCTGTAATGGGATAGATGCGATCGCGGAGGGGAGATCCCTTCTACTGACCCGGCCGGGGCTCAGCGTCGCACTGACGCTGATCCCGGCTCGGCAATTGATTCATCTGGTCTGATGCAGACCGGACTAATACAGCAATGATCTGATCAATCATTGCTGTATTAAAGGGGTTATCCAACGCTTCAAAAACATGGCCACTTTTCCCCCTCTCTTGTCTCCAGTTCAGGTGTGGTTTACAATTAAAGGGGTACTCCGGGTGGGGGGGTATTTTTAAGGATCGCCGGGGAGGGGGTGGAAATTGAAGCCGGAGGTCAATTACCTCCCCCATTCCAGCGGCGGTGCCGGGATTGCGCCGTCCGGTACTCCCGTTTCGCAGCGACTTCCTGGTCAGAGCTGCTCCATGAGATGTGATGTCTCAAGGCAGCTCTGCCAATCAGCGGCTGTAGTGGAGTCCCGCCCAGGGGGATCAGTGCAGTATATATGTATCTCTATGGGAGATCACTGCAGTAATAATGAAAGTCCCCCAGGGGGACTAAAAGTTAAAGTATACAGTGAAAAAAAAAGTGTTTATATTATTAAATAATCCCCTCCCCTAATAAAAGTCTGAATCACCCCCCTTTCCCCATTTTATAAATAAAAATAAATCAATAAACAAACAAACAAACATGTTTGGTATTGCCGCATGCGTAATCGCCTGATCTATTAAATTATGACATTCCAGATCTCGCACGGTAAACGGCGTAACCGCAAAAACCCAACAAAGTGCAAAAAAAGTCTGTCTGGGGGGGGGGGGGGGGACTTTTTTGCTGGGACCGGGGAGGAGGTGGCCAAGGGAAAAGACGTTCAGCGGCGGGTCACGTATTGCGGCGCTCCGGTGCCGGGCCGCTTCCCGATGTCTGACGTAACGTCTCAGCCATTCAGTGAAGGAGGCGGGATCTGAGCGGACTTGAAATGGATCCCGCCTACTTCACTGAGTGGCTGAGTGGACCGGAGACGTCACGTCTCGAGCCTGCGTCAGACACCTGGAAGCGGCCGGGAACCGGGCACCTGAGCGCCGCGATGCGGGACCCGCCGCTGGAACCGGGGAGGTGAGTGGACGTCTTTTCCCACGGCCACCTCCTCCCCAGTCCCAGCAAAAAAGTGCCCCCCCCCCGCTGGAGTACCCCTTTAATAGTGCTTTGGATACTTACCCTCTCCTCCCGGTGACGCTCCGCATGTCGGTTCCATTGCCAAGACATTATGCTAATGAGCAGAGATGAGTCCAATATCCATCCGGAGTGCCACCAGGAGGAGGGGTAAAACGGTGTGACTGGAAATCAATTAACCCTTCATATCCAGGCACACTGCGGCTAACATGACAGCCACGCAGTGTGTTAGCTGTCAATCATTCACGGCCGCTGTTTCCGAACAACAGCCGCAAATAACTGACATGTCATTATTTGTGTTGGCTGTAGTGGACAGCGTCCATTGTTCAATACACTGTGTGACCAACGGCCGTTGTTTGCCTTGATTTTAATGCTGCTCATTATTTTATGACAAGAACGGCTTACAACGGACGGTCTTGTCATTAACAAATACATAGTGTGAACATAGCCTTATACAAAATGGGCAGGTTTGAACTGCTCCACATTCAGGCTATGTTCACACGCTGTATCCAGCCGTTTTGTCCGTAGGTAGTGTTAAACAATGGCTGTTCACAGCAAAACGGACGTTGTTTGTACAGCATGTGAACATAGCCTAATCTTTAAAGATACACTTCAAGCTCTACTTCCATGCTTCCATGACAACACTCCTTGTAATTTGCTGATTAGTCTAAAAAGATTATATTTTTTTTTACAGAAATTGAAAACCTTTTTACTATTAGAAACTTACTCCAAATTACTTTCAAACAACTACACACAAAACGTGTGAGTGTTCACAGCTACGGACACTCAATAAAGTTGATTCACAATCCAGCCAAGATGGCTCACGTCACATGTCAGCGGCCCTACAGAACTCCACGCCGCTTTGCCAGTACTTAACATGACGCCTTTTCCCTTCGGCGCATGCTCTAAACTTTCTTTGCCCTTTCAGTCAATGGTGGACGGAAGTGACGTTTAAGACTTTGCCCTCAGTAAAGATGGCGGCTCCTCGCCGGCGGCTATGTTTTACACCATGCGCGCGTTCTTGTGAAGTGTGGGCACAAGGCCTAAGCGGAAGTGTGGGCCCCTGTATATCTGAGTAGGAGACCCCGCCCCGGCCTCTTTCCGCTCCGAGCGCCGACGGGTTAGGACTTAACCGAGCACACACGTGAGTGATAGCGGGAGCAATGGAGGCTGTTGGCGGCCGGTATAGCCAGGGATGTGTGTGGGATAGACCAGGGGTAACTGCGGGAGGGGGCTGGAGCACGGGTGGCTGGGGGCGGCGGAGAAATCCGTCATGTTACCGCCATGAGCCCGGGGCCGCACTGTGTGTGGCGTCTATATAGTGTGTACAGTGACTTATACGTGTCAGTATGTATGAGCCCCGTTCACACGTGTGCGGCTGTGGAGTCTATACTCTATACATGTCATAGGGAGTCAGTATGGAGAGTCCTGCTCTATGGTCACATAGCATGGTCTGATTCCTGACACCCTGCCATCCTACAGGAGTTCTGACAACTTCTGAGGCAGCTGTGTCATGTGACTAAGGCCTCATCCCATGTGTGTCCGGTGTTTGGCCGGTGTGCTCGTGACCGGTGGCTTCTATATCCACCCCCTCCCCGACCATACACTAAGAATAACCCCCGCCCGGAGTACCCCTTTAAAGGTTTTGGGTGACATCTAGGTCTCCAGTGTGTTTAGGCCGCAGTCACATGATTCAGTCTTGTCGCACTATACATGAGCACAGAATCCGGGTGTATAGCATAAGGCATACCTCCCAACTGTCCCGGATCTGGCGGGACGGTCCCGATTTTGGGGTCATGTCCCGCCGTCCCGGTACAGCCCCGATGTGTCCCGCTGCCGCACACCTCTCCCCAGCCGGACCCGCCGGATTCTGTGGGATCTGGTGCGGAGCAGCAGAGTGAAGGAGCTGTAACTGTCGCCCTGTGTACCCTGTGGCAGTGCGGGGGCTGGTGTGATGTGGATGGAGGAGACAGTGTGCTGCGGTGCCCGGGCTGTAGCTGCTTCCTGTGTGACCCGGTCACCGCAGTACACGTGCTGTTGCTGCAGGCTCTATCTGTGGGGGAGCTGAGGAAGCACTGAGGCTTGTCTGGCCGACAAGTGTCTCCCCGGGCAGAGCTGCTGGAGGCCAGGGAGCACGGGCCACACTACAGATGGAGGTAATGGGTGTGTAGGGTGGGGGAGGAATGGTCCAGGGCTGGGGGCACACTTACACTTACGGACGGTCCCGGTGTCTCCCGGGAAGCCCCGCCCCCTGTTGATAAGCCCCGCCCCCGATGTAACCCGCGGGAGGTATAGTAACTCTTATCACGGACTGTTAGATCACCCAGCTTTCCAGCATCATCTATTGAAGTGAGTTTAATGAGGGTCACCCAGCTTTCCAGCATCATCTATTGAAGTGAGTATAATGGAGGTCACCCAGCTTTCCCAGTATCTCATAGTCAGTATAATGGGGGTCACCCAGCTTTCCCAGTATCTCATAGTCAGTATAATGCAGGTCACCCAGCTTTCCCAGTATCTCATAGTCAGTATAATGGCGGTCACCCAGCTTTCCCAGTATCTCATAGTCAGTATAATGGAGGTCACCCAGCTTTCCCAGCATCTTGTATAGTAGTCAGTATAATGGCGGTCACCCAGCTTTCTCAGCATCTTGTATGGTAGGCAGTATAATGGAGTTCACCCAGCTTTCCCAGCATCTTGTATAGTAGTATAATGAAGGTCACTCGGCTTTCCTACCATCTTGTATAATGAGGTCACCAAGCTTTCCTACCATCTTGTATAGTAGTCATTATAATGGAGGTCACCCAGCGTTCCCAGCATCTTGTATAGTAGTATAATGAAGGTCACCCAGCTTTCCCAGCATCTTGTATAGTAGTCAGTATAATGGCGGTCACCCAGCTTTCCCAGTATCTCATAGTCAGTATAATGGAGGTCACCCAGCTTTCCCAGCATCTTGTATAGTAGTCAGTATAATGGCGGTCACCCAGCTTTCCCAGCATCTTTTATGGTAGTCAGTATAATGGAGGTCACCCAGCTTTCCCAGCATCTTGTATAGTAGTATAATGGTAATAGGTGACGTGGATATGGGGGTGTGGCTATGGAGGCGTGGTTATGGGGAGGGGTGGCTATAGGGGCGTGGCACATTGCTGTGACTGTCCCTCTTTCCTCTCAGCAAAAGTTGGGAGGTATGGCATAAGGTGGTCATTGGCTTTAAGGGACTGACCACTGTGTACCTGGGTCCAGTGTCGCCCCCTATCAGATGGGCCGGTAGCAGTGGTCCACCAGTCCTGCAGAGCCGCTCTTTACTGCAGCTGTCGTTACAATGTATCAGTGCAGAGATCAGACTCTGATCCATTAACTGCTCACATAAAGGGATTATATGCACATAGCGTTTATAGTGTTAGTGTATTCTGCAGCACATTACTTCACTTACATCACATATACCCCCATCACCTTAGATATGAGGCTCACACTCAGTACAGAAAATAATCTCTATTTCAAACATCTGACAAGTCTGTATGACAAATCAAAGGTATTGACCTGTTGAGGTCTGAACACCCAAATCCCCACTGATCAAACCCTTTCACATGTAGTGGAGTCTCTGTAGGACACGGCCTAGTGCTGCTGCTCTGTGCACGACAGGAGACCGTCCCATAAACTATAGGAGTCTCGGCTGGGAGAGAAGGCACTTGGCTTTACACTGTAGGCCATATCTAAGGGGCCTATTCCACGAAGCGACAATTGGCCGATTATCTGCAGTGCAGCGCCTCTCCTGCCGCTCAGTACTGGTCTGAACACTCAGACCTGGACCGATCAAAACTTTTCACAGGTCTCTATGATGTCTCTGAAAAAACTTGAGATGTCAAACGCCAGGTACAATTTAAGTAATAAAAGTAAAGTGAATAATTTTGCTGTTAACTACACAACTTGTAATCTCCAGATCCCGTCCTCACAGGACTCCTATATAGTGATCCTGCCAGTCCTGCTGTAGTAACTGCACATGTGATCAGCACTCTTACCTGTGAGGGGAGAGCCCCAGCAATCTCTATGGAGGGCTCTTATTGTGTCCATAGGCAGTGATTCTGTGTGTGACTATAGATGTACTTACATGTGACTATATACTTATATGTAACTTTCTACTATTCACAGAATGGCAGACTGGGAAACCGTTCCTGTCGGGGCCGAGACCCCTGAAATCAAACTGTTTGGGAAATGGAGCACGGACGACGTCCAGATCAGCGACATCTCCCTGCAGGTAATGTCAGCTGGAGGTCAGGAGTGTCTGCTGGGATTAATCGGGAGAGACGGATCGGCCCATTGTAATATATAAATAAAGATAATACAATGGGCCCATCCGTCTCTTATGTTCCTTATTTGTGTGTGTGTGTGTATATATATATATATATATATATATATATATATATATATATATATATATATATATATATATATATATATATATATATAATATATCTGTAGCCAAATAAGGAACATGAGGCTTACACCATCTCAGTGGATGGCTGTGCTGTTAGCTGCGTTCCTTGATCCATATGTGTCTGGTTCCACCTTTGGGCTGGGGTAGATCTGTAGTTTCCCACCTTCAGGCAGTGGCGATGGTGGCATCTTGTATACTTATGCTCCCTGTGTCTGTCTTCCAGGATTACATTGCCGTGAAGGAGAAGTACGCAAAGTTCCTGCCTCACAGCGGAGGGCGCTATGCTGCCAAGCGTTTCCGTAAGGCTCAGTGTCCTATTGTGGAGCGTCTGACAAACTCCCTCATGATGCACGGGAGAAACAACGGCAAGAAGCTGATGACTGTCAGGATTGTGAAGCACGCCTTTGAGATCATTCACCTGCTGACCGGAGAGGTGAGACTGGGGCGGAAAACTGGGAACAATAACAAAGTGGTAACTTTCTATCCTGAGCCTTTAAATGGACACTCACTCTAAAGGGGTTGTCCAGGCTTCCAGTAACTGCTTCTCCACGTCTCTGGCGTTGGATTGGAAGTTTTCCGCAGATCAGCGTATTCCCTGTGTTCTGGCTGCAAGTTCCATCCAACTATTGGTCAGGCCAGGACTTGTCGTCCTTAATATGGATACAAATACGCAGGCTGTATTCTTGTCTGGGGGACGCCTCTTATATCCACCCTGACGAAATATTCTACCCTATGAGGCTGTAATATGTATCTTGGGGATTATTCCATTTACTATGTTAGGGTGGGTTTGCAGGTAATGGAATCACAGCAGATTTCACGCTGCAGCTCCCCTTCCGTCAGCTTTAATAGTGTTACATACTTGCAGCAGAATTGTCATCCCTGTGAGTTTGTAGGCGGCAGCCCCCTTAACCTCCTGTGATGCGGTGCATACATTACCCGGTCCACGCTCCTGCTTGTTCTCTGGTTTCCAACGTCCTTACATCCCGCTCAGCCAATCAGTACGTTGTCCTGCCGCAGCCACTGATTGGCTGAACGGGATGTCCAGATGCTGGGAGCTCCTGAAGCAAGCTGGTGCACGGACCGGGTAGTGTATGCACCAGGTAATGGGGGGGGTTAAAGGGGCTGACGCTAATATACAGCGGGATGACAATTCTGCTGCTAGTATGTAACCCTATTGATGCTGACAGGAGGGGTGTTGCAGTGTGATTGTTACGTGTGAACCCACCCTTAAAGGGAATCTGTCAGCTGCAGTGTTCCAAACTGCTGACACTGTTGGGGTAGGTTCACACAATGGAATCCGTGCGGATAAGTTCCAGCGGGTTCCGTGGCTCGTACCAGTGGCTCGTACCAGTTCATGGCCGCACGCATATCCGCCCGTGCCATAGACACCATTCTATGGCCGGGCCGTTTCCGCAATCCGCTGAAAGAACGGACGTCTATTCTTTTGGCGGAATCGGCCCGGCCATAGAATGAAGTCTATAGCACGGGTGGATATGCGCGTTGCCGTGAACTGGTACGAGCCACGGAACTTGCCGCAACTTATCTGCTCTGTTTCCGTAGTGTGAACCTACCCTTAGATAGCTATTAGATAAGTAAAACACATGGCACCTTTCATATATCTGTCTGTGATTCCAGAATGTAGCTTTTATTCTATAGTATAAAGAGTCAGAGACGTTCCCGGGCTTCTGTAATGCACCAGGCTGTGACACCTCCTCACTCCCCCTCCCCTCCCAGACCCTGCCTGGGGCTCAGCTTCCAGATGTCAATCAAGCAAGGAGGGGGAGAGAGGAGGCATTACAACTTGTAGCAGATCAGGAGCTTGGAAAAGCCTCGGACTCTTTGTCCCATAGGTAAAAAGCATTTTCTTCAATGTGGAGGCACGGATGGATATATGAAAACCACCAGGTGTTTCCCTACAGCAATATAAGGGTGCGTGCACACTGAGCAATTTGATTTCTGCTTGAAATTCCTCTTCTGTTCTGCTCTGGCAAAATAGGAGCGGAATTTCAAGCAGAATTCAAGCCCCATTGACTTCTATAGGATTCCTCTAGCGGAATCCGCCCAAAGAATTGACACTTGAAGCGATGTGCATCCGCGATGGAATTTTCCTGTCAGAAAGTCCGCCATGTGAATGAATGAGCGTAAAGCTCGTCCAACACAATAGAAAAATGAAATGTTAATTTTTTTTAGGCAGAATTTCGAGCGGATTCCGCACACCTTTTGCAGCAGAAGCCGCTTGAAATTCCACTATAATTGCGCAGTGTGCACGCACCCTAAGTGTCAGCCGTTTGGTACCTGAATTGCAGCTGACAGATTCCCTTTAAGGTTCTGTTTCCACTCATGGCTTCAATTCTAAGTGGTAAATCGGGAGGGTTGCCCCTGGCTTGGTAGCTGTGATCTGTAGGGGTTCTATGTCTGGACTTGGTCTAGCGTGTGGGGACACAATTTTCAGGAGAATTAGAAGCAGTTTTCTGGTTAATAGGTGTCTGACGTTACTATCGAAAATCCACCAGTGTCTGTATGGGGGGATCATTAGGGACGGGCTTTGGCTTTCTAATGTACAACTACTTCAATGTGCTGTGACTGCTGAGGTAGAAAAGGGACACATTGTACCTTTCGTATCAGTCTGTGGTTGCTGTAATGCCTCCTCACTCCCCCTCCCATCCCTGACCCTGCTTAATTGACAGCCGGCTGGAAGCTGAGCTCTGAATGTTGGTCAAGCAGGGATGGGAGGGGGAGTGAGGAGGTGTTACAGCCCTCAGCACTTCAGGAGCTTATTAAATTTGGGTCATGCCGCCAAAGTATGAAATAAGCGTAGAAGCACTCCTGTATTCTGAGGGCAACTTTCTTCATGGCTTTTATTCATCCCTCCTGGAGACACAGGGTTGGATGAGGCCAGGCTCTGTACTGCACAGTGTCTGTATGGTATTCTATAGAGGTCTACATGTGCTCCAGTGGTTTGTTGGCTCGTTGCTACATATCGTGGATAATGTCCCTATGATGTATGAGTCCTGACCGGCATACTGACACTTCCATCCCATCTACTTTCCCAGAACCCTCTGCAAGTATTGGTGAACGCCATCATCAACAGCGGCCCCCGTGAAGACTCCACCCGTATCGGTAGAGCTGGAACGGTGAGGAGACAGGCTGTGGATGTGTCCCCTCTGCGAAGAGTCAACCAGGTATTGGGGGGAGATGGGGTGAGGGGGGGGGGGGATATGGCATCTAATTGTGATTTGCCGACTGCAGGGACCCCACTGATCATAAAGCCCTATGGGGTCTGCTGCTATATAGGCTGTAGGTCAGTGTTCCTCCATTCTTTTCTGTTGCAAAACTACAACTCCCATCGTGCCCTAATATCCGCCAGGTGTCAGAGCACGATAGGCTATTTAATTACAGAATGGGGAACACTGCTGTTAACGATAATTTGGTGGAAGATGAGTGGAAAAGACCTTGTGATCAATCTAGATCGGGGACGAGGAACCTTCAGCCCTCCAGCTGTTGTACAACTACAATTCCCATCATGCCTGAAGGGCTAAAGGTTTTCCCCATCTCCCTGATCTAGTTTGAGCTTATATCTACCTTTAGGGCAGACGTGTCAAACTCAGGCCCTCCAGCTGTCACAAAACTACAATTCCCATCATGCCTGGACAGCCAAAGCTTTAGCTTTGGCTGTCCAGGCATGATGGGAATTGTAGTTCTGAAATAGCTGGAGGGCCTGAGTTTGATACCCCGGCTTTAGGGTATGTGCACGTGGCAGGTTTAGACCTGTTAGGTTACATGGGAAGGTCCCCTCTGTGAGGATACCCTTAGTGATATCTAACCCTGCACCTTAGTAGCAGCCATTGTTGCTTTCATGACGTCCCTACATAGCAATGTCTCTAACCCTGGATGTCTCTCGCTCAGGCCATCTGGCTCCTGTGCACCGGTGCTCGTGAAGCCGCCTTTAGGAACATTAAGACTATTGCCGAATGTGTGGCTGATGAGCTGATCAACGCAGCCAAGGTGAGTGCCGCCATTATGTGTCCGGTCAGGGGGTCTCGGATCAGGGTCGGGATATACAGGTGACCTCTCCTCTCATTCCTCTCCTTCCAGGGCTCCTCTAACTCCTACGCCATCAAGAAGAAAGATGAACTGGAGAGAGTTGCCAAATCCAACCGTTAAGGTGTCACCATCCTCCGCTCATGTTTCACATCAAATAAAAAAAGAAAATATTTCAGTCACTTTGTGTTACTTGTTTGTGTGATCGGAGATGTTGTAAAGCTGCCAGGCATCTCCATGTCGCTCTGCTAGAGGTGGCAGCATAAAGGGGCGCTCTACAGTGATCAGGGCAGCATGTGCTGGGTCCCTCAGGAGAAGTGCTTGTAATTGTGGCATGTGCTGGGTCCTGCAGAGGGGACGCCCTCACTATCCTCCCACTGCTCCTTCATACCCGGCATAATGCCATCAGGTAGGGAACATTCTCCTGGCATCACCAAACCCAGACTCCTCCATCAGACACCAGACAGGTGTGATCCCTCACTACACAGACCATGTCTCTGCTCTAGAGTCCAGTGGTGGCGGCTTTACCCCCCCTCCATCTGGTTCTTTGTATTGTGCTTGGTGATGTAAGGCAGCATGCAGCTGCTCAGCCATGGACACCCATGTAGTGAGGCTTTTAGTGGGTGTTCTTGTGCACTATTATGAACTCGCTATATGTCTGACCCCCCCCCCACCCCACTATGTAGTGATAGTCATGTGATGCTGCTGATAGTCCCAGCAATGCTTTGCAGCTGTTAAAGGGCTATTCCAGGAAAAATGAATAATTTCTTCCCTATCCACAGGATAAGGGAATAGTAGGAGATTGTGGGGGGTCCGACCTCTGTGGATGGGGGAGAGTTACTACTTCCTGGAATACCCCTTTAATAAAGAGATTTGTGTTTACAAATGGGAATATAACCTTATTAGAGAGTGTATATACTCAGCATCCTATATACTCTCATCCATACCACAAGTGATAACCTTCACAGATACATTAAGTGGACAGTGTCGCACATACCGGCTTAGATACAGGGGCCAGCAGACAGTATCACACATACCAGCTTGGATACAGGGGCACAGCAGACAGTATTACACATACCAGCTTAGATACAGGGGCACAGCAGACCATTAGACATACCGGCTTAGATACAGGGGCCAGCAGACCATATGACACATACCAGCTTAGATACAGGGGCACAGCAGACCATATGACACATACCAGCTTAGATACAGGGGCACAGCAGACAGTATAACAATACCGGCTTAGATACAGGGGCCAGCAGACAGTATCGCACATCAGCTTGGATACAGGGGCACAGCAGACAGTATCACACATACCAGCTTGGATACAGGGGCACAGCAGACAGTATCACACATACCAGCTTGGATACAGGGGCACAGCAGATACTATCTAACACATCAGCTTAGATACAGGGGCACTGCAGACAGTATCACACAAACCAGCTTGGATACAGGGGCACTGCAGACAGTATCTCACACATAAGCTTGGATACAGGGGCACAGCAGACAGTATCACACATGATAGTATGAAGCTCCCAGGCAAGTACCACAAGTAACAGGTTTATGGATTGTTCAGATTATCTGACAGATTTTTGAAGCCAAAGCCAGGAACAGACTATAGACAGAGAACAGGTCGTACACACCCCCTTAGATACACCAGTCCAGCAGGCTCGCCCATAGTAAGAGGTGAAGCAGGCTGAATTGCATCCCAGAATGCTAACCAGACAGTATCACACATAACTGGCTTAGATACAGAGGTGCAGACAGTATCACACACAACTGGCTTAGATACAGAGGTGCAGACAGTATCACACACAATTGGCTTAGATACAGAGGTGCAGACAGTATCACACACAATTGGCTTAGATACAGAGGTGCAGACAGTATCACACAACTGGCTTAGATACAGAGGTGCAGACAGTATCACACACAACTGGCTTAGATACAGAGGTGCAGACAGTATCACACATGAAATGCTTAAATACAGAGGTGCAGACAATATCACACACAATTGACTTGGATACAGAGGTGCAGGAAGTATCACACAATTGGCTTAGATACAGAGGTGCAGACAGTATCACACAAATGCTTAGATACAGAGGTGCAGACAGTATCACACAAATGCTTAGATACAAAGGTGCAGACAGTATCACACACAATTGACTTGGATACAGAGGTGCAGGAAGTATCACACAATTGGCTTAGATACAGAGGTGCAGACAGTATCACACACAATTGGCTTAGATACAGAGGTGCAGACAGTATCACACACAATTGGCTTAGATACAGAGGTGCAGACAGTATCACACACAAGGTGCAGACAGTATCACACATGAAATGCTTAGATACAAAGGTGCAGACAATATCACACACAATTGACTTGGATATAGAGGTGCAGGACGTATCACACAATTGTCTTAGATACAGAGGTGCAGACAGTATCACACACAATTGGCTTAGATACAGAGGTGCAGACAGTATCACACACAATTGGCTTAGATACAGAGGTGCAGACAGTATCACACACAATTGGCTTAGATACAGAGGTGCAGACAGTATCACACACAAGGTGCAGACAGTATCACACATGAAAATACAGAGGTGCAGACAATAACACACAATTGACTTGGATACAGAGGTGCAGGAAGTATCACACAATTGGCTTAGATACAGAGGTGCAGACAGTATCACACACAATTGGCTTAGATACACGGCCCATTGAGTTTAACTGTTGTGACATGTAATTGCTCCCCGGGGGGATTAGATACTGTATATAATCCGCCCCTTGAAGAGAAGGTGACAGCTGCTTAGAAGCACAAAAAAAATAAACATGGCGGCTGGTTTCTATGGTAACGGGGAGCGACGTTTCCATGAAAACTGAAGAAGGCTCTGCTGTCCATCAGGCTCGGGTCTCCGCTGTTCCCGGGTATACCCGCCGGTACAGCCTCATACCGGAGCCGTGGCTGCCGTTCCTATACTCCCCTGTACTGCTCCGATTCCGTACAACCCGTGGGCGCCGCCATCATGGCGTACGGAACGGCCGCTGGTGCTACTTCCGTTTCCGGGTCACTGGGCGCCGCCTAAATCCCAGGCAACAGGACTAGCAGGCACAACAACGCAGCGCTGGGGGCTTCGTGACGTCATTGGCAGCCCCGTGACGTCACTGCGGGTGGTCTGCCCCAGGATGGCTTAGGAAGAAGCCTCAGGTGGGTGTATTACCCGGGTCATGTGACCCTCGATGGTGAGTGGACCCCCGGCGGGGCTGTGGCCCCTGACCTGTGCCAGCTGGGCATAGATCACCATGGAGATAGGAGCCTGTGCCCCTCCTGCTGAGGGGGAACTACAAGTCCCAGCACGCCCAGATACTGTGCTACAGGCACCACTCATTCACTGACACAGAGCACAGGCTGTATATAGGGAGAGATGGAGAACAAGCCCCTCCCACACATACTGACCACGCCCACAGTGACCCCATAAACAGAGAGCGCCCCCTGTGAGCAGTGGTAGAGAGCGCTCCCCCGTATATATAGTGACTGATAGAGAGCACCCCCCGTATATATAGTGACTGATAGAGAGCACCCCCCGTATATATAGTGACTGATAGAGAGCACCCCCCGTATATATAGTGACTGATACAGAGCACCCCGTATATATATATAGTGACTGATAGAGAGCACCCCGTATATATATATAGTGACTGATAGAGAGCTCCCCCGTATATATATATAGTGACTGATAGAGAGCTCCCCCGTATATATAGTGACTGATAGAGAGCACCCCCCATATATATAGTGACTGATAGAGCGCCCCTGTGTACAGTGGTAAAGAGCACTCCCTGTATAAAGTGACTGATAGAGAGCACCCCCATATATATATATATATAGTGACTGATAAAGAGCTCCCCGTATATATAGTGACTGATAGAGAGCGCCCCCGTATATATAGTGACTGATAAAGAGCTCCCCATATATATAGTGACTGATAGAGAGCGCCCCCGTATATATAGTGACTGATAGAGAGCGCCCCCGTATATACAGTGACTGATAGAGAGCGCCCCCTGTATATATATATATATATATATATATATATATAGTGACTGATAGAGAACGCCCCTGTATATATAGTGACCGATAGAGAGCGCCCTCCGTATATATAGTGACTGATAGAGAGTGCCCCCCGTATATATAGTGACTGATAGAGAGCGCCCCCCATATATATAGTGACTGATAGAGAGCGCCCCCCTATATATATAGTGACTGATAGAGAGTGCCCCCCGTATATATATAGTGACTGATAGAGAGCTCCCTGTATATATAGTGACTGATAGAGAGCACTCCCATGTATAGTCACTGATAGAGAGCGCCCCCTATATATAGTGACCGATAGAGAGTGCCCCCCGTATATACAGTGACTGATAGAGAGCGCCCCCCATATATATATATATATAGTGACTGATAGAGAGTGCCCCCCGTATATATAGTGACTGATAGAGAGCGCCCCCCATATATATATAGTCACTGATAGAGAGCGCCCCCTATATATAGTGACCGATAGAGAGTGCCCCCCGTATATACAGTGACTGATAGAGAGCGCCCCCGTATATATAGTGACTGATCAGTCACTATATACGGGGAGCTCTATCAGTCACTATATATAGGGGGGCGTTTTCTATCAGTCACTATATATATGGGGGGAGCTCTCTATCAGTCACTATATATATGGGGGGAGCTCTCTATCAGTCACTATATAGGGGGGGGTGCTTTCTATCAGTCACTATGTATACGGGGGCGCTCTCTATCAGTCACTATATATATACAGGGAGCTCTCTGTCATTCACTATATACAGGGGGCGCTGTCTATCAGTCACTATGTTTACGGGGGGGGCACTCTATCAGTTACTATAAATACAGGGGGGGGGGTTCCTCTATCAGTCACAATATACAGGGGGTGCTCTCTATCAGTCACTATATATATATACGGGGTGCTCTCTTATCAGTCACTATATACAGGGGGTGCTCTCTATCAGTCACTATATATACAGGGGGTGCTCTCTATCAGTCACTATATATACGGGGTGCTCGCTATCAATCACTATATATACAGGGGGTGCTCTCTATCAGTCACTATATACAGGGGGCGCTCTCTATCAGTCTCTCTATATCACACTCTATCATCACCGCCAGGAGAGCGGGAGACACATTGTGCCTGGGGGGACCCTGCCCGCTTAACTGTTAGTGACAACCAGTAACAATGGGAGGGGCATATGGGGAGGGGTCTGCTGTACCTGTACTGTTACTATAATGTACAGCAGGATGGCCTCATCCTCCACGTGGGGAGACGCTGAGACGAGACAGGTAAGAGAGTCCTGTATGTGGGAACTAGGACCCCCTCGGTACAGGAAGCAGGAATATATGTCCCGCTGACCACTACAGTCCACTAATAGGAAGGGGGCTACAGGCTCCCATATACAGCAGCTAAGCAGATCCTTAGACTTATAGGAGGGCTATGGCGCCCCCTGCAGGCAGGATCAGACAGGTGTGGTATATGGAGAGTCTCCGTGAGGCTGTTATGTGGGGAAATGGCGCCCCCTGCAGGCAGGATCAGACAGGTGTGGTATATGTGGAGAGTCTCTGTGAGGCTGTGATGTGGGGATATGGCGCCCCCTGCAGGCAGGATCAGACAGGTGTGGTATATGTGGAGAGTCTCTGTGAGGCTGTGATGTGGGGATATGGCGCCCCCTGCAGGCAGGATCAGACAGGTGTGGTATATGGAGAGTCTCCGTGAGGCTGTTATGTGGGGAAATGGCGCCCCCTGCAGGCAGGATCAGACAGGTGTGGTATATGTGGAGAGTCTCTGTGAGGCTGTGATGTGGGGATATGGCGCCCCCTGCAGGCAGGATCAGACAGGTGTGGTATATGTGGAGAGTCTCCGTGAGGCTGTTATGTGGGGAAATGGCGCCCCCTGCAGGCAGGATCAGACAGGTGTGGTATATGTGGAGAGTCCATGTTGTGAGGCAGTGATGTATCTGTGTATCCAGTCTCCCGTACACTCCAGTCTCCCGTACACTCCAGTCTCCCGTACACTCCGGGCAGGCCGCTCACGCTCCTCTCTGTTTTTCAGCTGTCTCGGTGCGATGCGCGGCTGAGCTCTCCTGCCATGGAGGTGACAGAAGGACCCCCTTGTGAGGAGAGGCTCCCGACGCCTGGCGCTGAGGGTGGCACCATCCACGAGGAGCTGGCGGGACCCCGAGAGAGTGATGGTGACATCAAGAAGCCAACCGAGGACTCCAGCGAGACCAAGAAGGATGAAGGGGAAGTGGAGGAGGAGCTGGACCCCAGGATACAGGTATATACTAAGAGGGGTACTCCCATCTCATACAGTGATGACAGATGCTAGGATGTGGTATCACACTATGACTGTGGGGGTCCACCACGGCCTGTCAGTATGGCTGTGTGCGGCAGCCTGTCCACAGCGAGTGGGGATTACTGGCTGCTGGTAATGATAGCAACCCCACTGTCACTTCCAGAATCGCTTACATGGTTACATACACTTCAGTAAAGGCTGCCAGTCATAGCTGCTGTTTGATAGACACCGGGGGCCTGGTTACCAGTGCTGAGCCCTGTTGGAGTCCTGGTTACCAGTGCTGAGCCCTGTTGGAGTCCTGGTTACCAGTGCTGAGCCCTGTTGGAGTCCTGGTTACCAGTGCTGAGCCCTGTTGGAGTCCTGGTTACCAGTGCTGAGCCCTGTTGGAGTCCTGGTTACCAGTGCTGAGCCCTGTTGGAGTCCTGGTTACCAGTGCTGAGCCCTGTTGGAGTCCTGGTTACCAGTGCTGAGCCCTGTTGGAGTCCTGGTTACCAGTGCTGAGCCCTGTTGGAGTCCTGGTTACCAGTGCTGAGCCCTGTTGGAGTCCTGTGCATGCGCTGTGATTGTGGAGCATGCGCAGTGGCTTTGCCTGCTCTGGCATTGGCTTCAGTTACCGACCACACATGCTCTGCAATCACCATGCGCTGAGTACTAGCATCCGAGCCCTGGGCAGCTATCAAACAGGCTGCAAGCATGGCTTCAGGGTGGAGTCATTGTGACCCGAGGGCACTGTGGACTCTAGGCCACACCCCTTTGACACATTTTTTACTGGAATAACCACATGGGCAGCAGATTGTAAGATGCGATCGGCCTCCTTTTCCTAACGTATATACAGCCGTGTTGAAATTTTAGTAGTGATTTTGGAAGTGACGGATTCACTTTAACTATAGCTTCCTAGCCTTTGCAAAACTACAACTCCCACAGAGGGATGCTTTCAGGGCAAGCTGGGAGTTGTAGTTTTGCAACAGCTGCAGAGCCCCAGAGGGCAGAATGCGGCATTAGGGCATCAATGAAATACATATATACCAACTAACAAGCTACTTAGTGCCCTATTACACCAAGCGATAATCGGCCTGGGTAATAGAGACAATGTAAAGCTGATGAAACGATTATCGGCTTGCTTTAGGTTTGAACCTAAAATCGTCGGGTGCCGACCAGGGGTGCCCAAACACGTGATACCTTACCTCTCCCCACTGCCGGTCTTCTCTCCTATGCTCCGTAGCTCCCCGGTCCCGGCCACAGCTGACAGGCCGCACACCACCATGGCCTGTGATTGGCTGGGTGGCATGTCGGCTGACAGGCCTCTCAGATGCTGCAGCTACCGGGACCGGGGAGCTACAGAGCATAGGAGAGAAGAACGGCAGTGGGGAGAGGTAAGGTAGCACGTGTTTGGGCAAGGGCTGTATGGACATCGCTAACAATGGCGCTCGTGTACTAAAATGATGGAGCCATAGTCCTGTAGCCTGTGTAATAGGACCCTTAGTCACCGAGCCTGGATGGAGGGCACTCAGCTCTACCACCATATGTTATTCTGTATACATCAGTGCAAGTGATGATCTAATGGGCACAAATATTGGAGTCAGCGGGTTCTGCACCAGGGTTGGTGACCTTCCCACCATATTGGAGAACTGGTATGTAGTAGGATGCCATCTTATAGTTGCCCTACATGTATCACAGCTCTGATCCTGCCCTGACCTTGGATTTGTTTGCGTCACTTTTTCCACACTCGATGCCATTACATTTAATGTAAAAAGCAACAAGTGTAGAGAGAAGAGTGTGAAGAGCCGGGGGTCCCCGGGGATCAGTGCTCTGATCATTCCCGTATGTGTCCTCCTATTGACGTCAATGAAATAAAGTGATGGTACAGCGAAAGGAACCTGGAGACGATGTGATGCCTTATGGAGGATTATTGATATCGGTCTCCAGAGCCCAATGACCCGCCCATGTGACCAGTCCGTCCTCCGCTGCTATACACAGGGGGCCGGGGGTGGTAAGTGCTCGGCTCCTGTGTAATCTCCTTGGGTAACCTCTTAGTCAGCACTTACTGAAGGTGGACGAGGGGAGGGACGATAATCCACCATGTATAATAGATGAAGGAGAAGGCTGTCAGCTCCTGTGTATGAGGGGGGTACGGACAGCGCAGTGCGGTAACAGGGGGCTCGTAACTTACATATAGGATGGGGGAGATCCGCTCCAGGCTTAGGAATGACTACATACCTCCTAAAGGGTTCACAGAACAGATGACGGGCGACTGATTGGTTGTGGTCCGGCTGTCGGGGCCCCCCACTAATCACAGGTGCTCTGAGTGGACTGGTGGTGGGCATACTCAGCTGCTGACCTAAGTAGGGAACCTTGGCTCTCCAGCTGTTGCAAAACTACAACTCCCATCATGCCTGGATAACCAAAGCTTTAGCTGGTGAGCCAAGGTTCTCTACCCTTGCGATAGAGCATAGATGGAGCCGGGCCGAGAAGGTGCTGCCATTCCCTTGGGGGACAATGGACCACCCTCCTCGTGATCAGGGGGTCCCAGTGGTCGGACCACCACTAATCAGACTGTATCACCTGTCCTAGATAGAAGTCCTTATTCTTTTAAAGTGTTTTTCTCAGGGGATTTGGCATCAATCCATTTTAGCGGAGTTCCCCTTTAAGCACTGCTGGTTATAGGAGTCTGGAGACCTTCTCTCGTTTCCATAAAAATTGGCTTTATCAATGTGACTCCCCTTCCCCCCTCTTCTCCGTCTCCCCTGCTGATTCTTTATCTTATGTTCCTCAGGAAGAATTAGAGCGTCTGAACCAGGCGAGCGAGGAGATCAACCAGCTGGAGCTGCAGTTGGATGTAAGTGCCGCGTCCGCCCTCCATCCTTCTCTATTACTGTATCAGCCTACAGAGCGCTGACGTTTTACACGCTGCCCCCTGCAGGATGCCCGCACTGCCTACCGCCGGATACTCACAGAGTCTGCCAGACGCCTCAACGCTTTGGCCACTCAGCTTGGAGCCTGTATCGAAAAAGCCCGACCGTACTATGAGGCCCGGAGACTGGCCAAGGAGGTAACCAAGGGAGCAGTGATTTTATTTGTTTAAATATCTATAGAAGTCAGTGATTGGGAATAAACCTTACTCGTCTTTCTGCTGCAGGCCCAGCAGGACACACACAGCGCAGCTCTGCGGTACGAGCGGGCGGTCAGCATGCACGCCGCCGCCCGGGAGATGGTGTTTGTTGCAGAGCAAGGAGTCACGGCTGACAAGAACAGGCTGGACCCCACGTGGCAGGAAATGCTGAACCACGCAACCTGCAAAGTGAGAGAGGAAGGGAGAGGGCGGCACTGGGGGACATAGAGAGATGGAAATTCTATGTATACATGCAGAGCCAATGATAAATACATCCCTACCGCCAGCGCTACCCAGATCCCAGCTGTCCTCAGCCAGGCCGCACTGTAAGGGATAGGGCCAGCAATGAAAGTGGCCTTAGATGTCACCTTCCCCCCACTAAGATGTCACCTTCCCCCCACTTAGATGTCACCCCTATTAGATATAACCCTGTAAGATGTCATATTCAGTAAAATCATCAGTATCATTTGGATTAGGCAGATGGAGATTTTCTCCGTCACCCTAATGGCGTCCCGCTGACTAGATCACAAGGGGCTGATGGGTTGCTATGGCAGCCGGAGGACCAGTGGCCGGCAGCGGAGGTTATTAGAGGAGCGGTGGCCGGCAGCGGAGGTTATTAGAGGAGCGGTGACCAGCAGCTGAGGTTATTAGAGGAGCGGTGGCCGGCAGCTGAGGTTATTAGAGGAGCGGTGGTCGGCAGCTGAGGTTATTAGAGGAGCGGTGGTCGGCAGCGGAGGTTATTAGAGGAGCGGTGGTCGGCAGCGGAGGTTATTAGAGGAGCGTTGGCCGGCAGCTGAGGTTATTAGAGGAGCGGTGGTCGGCAGCTGAGGTTATTAGAGGAGCGGTGGTCGGCAGCTGAGGTTATTAGAGGAGCGGTGGTCGGCAGCGGAGGTTATTAGAGGAGCGGTGGTCGGCAGCGGAGGTTATTAGAGGAGCGGTGGCCGGCAGCTGAGGTTATTAGAGGAGCGGTGGCCGGCAGCTGAGGTTATTAGAGGAGCGGTGGCCGGCAGCTGAGGTTATTAGAGGAGCGGTGGCCGGTAGCTGAGGTTATTAGAGGAGCGGTGGCCGGCAGCTGAGGTTATTAGAGGAGCGGTGGTCGGCAGCTGAGGTTATTAGAGGAGCGGTGGCCGGCAGCTGAGGTTATTAGAGGAGCGGTGGCTGGCAGCTGAGGTTATTAGAGGAGCGGTGGTCGGCAGCTGAGGTTATTAGAGGAGCGGTGGCCGGTAGCTGAGGTTATTAGAGGAGCGGTGGTCGGCAGCTGAGGTTATAAGAGGAGCGGTGGCCGGCAGCTGAGGTTATTAGAGGAGCGGTGGTCGGCAGCTGAGGTTATTAGAGGAGCGGTGGCCGGCAGCTGAGGTTATTAGAGGAGCAGCGAGCGGCAGCTGAGGTTATAAGAGGAGCGGTGGCCGGCAGCTGAGGTTATAAGAGGAGCGGTGGCCGGCAGCTGAGGTTATTAGAGGAGCGGTGGCCGGCAGCTGAGGTTATTAGAGGAGCGGTGGTCGGCAGCTGAGGTTATTAGAGGAGCGGTGGCCGGCAGCTGAGGTTATTAGAGGAGCGGTGGCCGGCAGCTGAGGTTATTAGAGGAGCGGTGATCGGCAGCTGAGGTTATTAGAGGAGCGGTGGCCGGCCGCGGAGGTTATTAGAGGAGCGGTGGTCGGCAGCTGAGGTTATTCGAGGAGCTGTGGTCGGCAGCTGAGGTTATTTTACCAGTCTAGATAATGTTTTTTAGGTGAACGAGGCGGAGGAGGAGCGGCTGCGCAGTGAGTACGAGCACCAGAGAGTTACCCGCCAGTGCCACGAGGCCGAAGCCAAAGTGCAGACCCTGCAGAAGAGCTTGAAGCGCGTCATCATCAAGAGCCGACCCTACTTTGAGCTGAAGTCCCAATTCAACACTGTATTAGAGGTGAGAGATGCTCCGAGGTCTCAGAAGCCAAACTAACCTGATAAGTCTATGAGTGATGGTGTAACCATGTATCCGCATGACCTACACTCATCTCTAGGATCATAGAGAGAACAGTGTGGTCATACAGTTACAGCTGCACAGTCCTCTCTATCCCCTCCCTGCACTCATCTCTATGGTCATAGAGAGAACATTGTGGACATACAGTTACAGCTGCACAGTCCTCTCTATCCCCTCCCTGCACTCATCTCTATGGTCATAGAGAGAACATTGTGGTCATACAGTTACAGCTGCACAGTCCTCTCTATCCCCTCCCTGCACTCATCTCTATGGTCATAGAGAGAACATTGTGGTCATACAGTTACAGCTGCACAGTCCTCTCTATCCCCTCCCTGCACTCATCTCTATGGTCATAGAGAGAACAGTGTAGTCATAGAGTTACAGCTGCACAGTCCCAGGTATGGAGTATTAACCCATTCACAAAAGAAAAGTGTCAGAATGAGCAATATGACAGCCCCAGATCACCAGGAGCACTTACATTAACCCCTTCACTTCCCTAGACCATCGGGGATACTAGAATTAACCCCAACATTGCCCCAGACCTCTAGACAATATGTGCAGGATGCCTGTGGGGTTATTGTTTGTATCAGTATACACTGTATATACTCCCTCAGTTTTGGCTCTGAGCCTTTCTGCGTCACATTGTCCGGCCTCCAGCAGGGCAGATAAGTAGAGCAGATCCACAGCGGTCTCTCGGGGGGTGACAGTGTTCTCTCTGGCTGCCATACAGTCCTCCCCCCATTAGGATGGGTCTCGGGGGGTGACAGTGTTCTCTCTGGCTGCCATACAGTCCTCCCCCCATTAGGATGGGTCTCGGGGGGTGACAGTGTTCTCTCTGGCTGCCATACAGTCCTCCCCCCATTAGGATGGGTCTCGGGGGGGTGACTGTTCTCTCTGGCTGCCATACAGTCCTCCCCCCATTAGGATGGCTCTCTGTGGCTGCCGCTCACCCCCCCCTCCCCCATTGGGATGGAAATACAATTTACCCACCCAACCACAAAGCCATTACACCTTCCCTGCAGCCCATGTGACTACGAACACCGCAGAGCACAGTCCAGGCCGGGAAGTGGCCATTACGGAATTATCCGCCTATGACCAGACCTTGTTTAGGAGGCAGCGGCCCTTACTGGGCCTTAAAGGGCTCGTCCAGGCTTCTCAGACTCCATCAAAACCGATTTGGTTTGGAGATCAGTACTTGCTGTCAATGAATAGGACCATTCTGATTCAGAGCTATAGACCCTGCAGTTATACTTCACACAGCTGAGGTTTGTTACTGTGTATCGGTGAGTTGTTGCAGGATTAGGAGCTGTAGAACAAGGACCAGGTCATGGGTCACTGCTGTAACTACTGTGATCTTCTGTGTCTTGCAGGAACACAAGGCTCGGGTCACCTCCCTGGAAGTCAAGGTGTCCCATGCCAAGCTGAGATATTCCGGGACGCTACGTAACCTGGAGCAGATCAGCGAGGAGATCCACGCCCGACGCATGCACGGGCCGCTATTAACACTTAGGGCCCCGCCTCTCGGAGCCGAAGCCCCAACCTCAATGGTAGACGGGGCAGACAACGTCTCCCTCCTCAGCCTGCAGACCATAGCATCCGACCTGCAGAAAAGCGATTCCGTGGAGCACTTGAGGGGCCTGACCGACGTGACCAGCTTGGACGGCAGGGACTCGGAATCTGAGGGAGGAGAGAGCAGCACAGAACGAGACCGAGGAGGGGGCCGAGCTGGGGGAGGGGGGCTGTTCAGACATAACAGGAGCGTGAGTCTGTGAGCCGGGGCTGGGGGAGGGGGGGCGCAGAGGTTAGCAAAGAGCAGGTAACTAGTACAGCGGGCATCAGGGGGTGACACACCTGAGAAAGAAGGGGCTCCTTGTATATGTAGTACAGCAGGCATTGGGGGTTACACAGCCAGGAAGGAAGGGGCCTCCTTGTATATGTAGTACAGCGGGCATCAGGGGGTGACACACCTGAGAAAGAAGGGGCTCCTTGTATATGTAGTACAGCAGGCATTGGGGGTTACACAGCCAGGAAGGAAGGGGCCTCCTTGTATATGTAGTACAGCGGGCATTGGGGGGTGACACAGCCAGGAAGGAAGGGGCCTCCTTGTATATGTAGTACAGCGGGCATCAGGGGGTGACACACCTGAGAAAGAAGGGGCTCCTTGTATATGTAGTACAGCAGGCATTGGGGGTTACACAGCCAGGAAGGAAGGGGCCTCCTTGTATATGTAGTACAGCGGGCATGGGGGGGGGTGACACAGCCAGGAAGGAAGGGGCTCCTTGTATATGTAGTACAGCGGGCATCGGGGTGACACAGCCAGGAGGGAAGGGGCTTCCTTGTATATGTAGTACAGCGGGCATCGGGGTGACACAGCCAGGAGGGAAGGGGCTTCCTTGTATATGTAGTACAGCGAGCATTGGGGGTTACACAGCCAGGAAGGAAGGGGCCTCCTTGTATATGTAGTACATCGGGCATCGGGGTGACACAGCCAGAAGGGAAGGGGCTTCCTTGTATGTGTAGTACGGCGGGCATCGGGGGGGTGACACAGCCAGGAGGGAAGGGGCTTCCTTGTATATGTAGTACAGCGGGCATCGGGGGGGTGACACAGCCAGGAGGGAAGGGGCTTCCTTGTATATGTAGTACAGCGGGCATCGGGGTGACACAGCCAGGAGGAGTCAGAGGTACAAAGTAAAACTACTAACTACAGACAAAGGGAAGAGTCTAATCCATTGACATTTTCCAGCAGAACGCTTCTAGGTCTAGTGAAGTATTTGTAGCAGGAACAGGAGGAGGCCGCTTCTTCAGCATTGAGCACATAGGAAGGCGACGAGGACTTTGCCAGCGCAGGAGGAGGCCGCTTCTTCAGCATTGAGCACATAGGAAGGCGACGAGGACTGTGCCAGCGCAGGAGGAGGCCGCTTCTTCAGCATTGAGCACATAGGAAGGCGACGAGGACTGTGCCAGCGCAGGAGGAGGCCGCTTCTTCAGCATTGAGCACATAGGAAGGCGACGAGGACTGTGCCAGCGCAGGAGGAGGCCGCTTCTTCAGCATTGAGCACATAGGAAGGCGACGAGGACTGTGCCAGCGCAGGAGGACGCGTCTCGCTGCTATGAGAACTCTCTCCGTTTGATGCAGCACTATGTCAGTCTCAATAAATATGTTGTGATGTCTCGGTGTCTGGAGTGTGCTGAACTGTCAGGACTCGTCCTGTGTGGGGTAACCTAACACCCGCTAAACACTTCATGGGGTAACACGTTCTCAGCCAACTAAGGTATGTGGTACTGGAGTAGGACGGCACTCTGTAATAGGGTGGTGCTCGTGGTTGCGACTGGTCCCAGCAAGTAGTAAAGGAGGATCCCGGCACTCACTAATTCTTACAGGCCTATTCCATGGAGCGATAATCGGCCCGATTCGGTCGATTATTACTCGGTGGAATAGAGAAAACGATTAGCCGATGATCGTGTCATCGGCTGATCGTTTATTTAGGCCCAAACTTAAAATCATCGGTCACCCACTGCGCATCTCTTCGTGGAATAGCGGTCAGGACAAGAAGCTGGTATCCAGGATGCCAACAAGAACTGCAGTTGTCTTAAAGGGGTAGTTCACCCCAAAAAAATTCTTTCAGATCAACTGGTGCCAGAGATTTGTAATTTACTTCTATAAAAAAAAAAAAATCTCCAGTCTTCCAGTACTTATCAGCTGCTGTATGTCCTGCATGAAGTGATGTATTATTTCCAGTCTGGAGAGAAGGAGAGGTTTTCTATGGGGATTTGCTACTACTCTGGACAGTTCCTGACATGGACAGAGGTGGCAGCAGAGAGCACTGTATCATACTAGAGAAAATACACCACTTCCTGCAGGGCATACAGCAGCTAAAAAGTACTGGAAGACGAGAATTTTTAATAGAAGGAAAATACAAATCTCTGGCACTTGCTAGGACCAGTTAATCTGAAAGACAAAAGAAATTGGTGAACTATTCCTTTACTGCATTATGTAACAGTTTTACAAAATGTTTGTTCCATGTGTTCTCTTAATTCTTTGGACCTAAATTAAATAGAAGGTGGTTATTATTCCCCATACACGTAGCTTTTGTGGTCAGCATGGTGATGTTTGACATTTTTAACAGTGTTTGTAAAATAAGTATAGACTTGTGGAAATGTGAGAACTTTCAAGAAGCTTCTAAAACTGTTCAGAATTGTCTAGAACCTTCTAGGACTGCCCCACAGGTGCACATAGCAGCAGTGGTGGAGGTGGAAATACTGCCTGGAGAGGGTGAGGGGCCCACCGCTGTAATGTTCAGGCCCCTCACTGTACTGCAGGGTGAGCTAACGTCAAACTAGAATAGAGGACTGTCAGTGTCCGGCTCCACTCATCCAGCTTTCCGCTCCTCTCATCCAGCATCCTGCTCCTCTCGTCCAGCGTCCCGCTCCTTTCAACCAGCGTCCGGCTCCTCTCATCCAGCATCCCGCTCCACTCATCCAGCTTCCTGCTCCTCTCATCCAGCTTCCTGCTCCTCTCATCCAGCTTCCTGCTCCTCTCATCCAGCATCCCGCTCCACTCATCCAGCTTCCTGCTCCTCTCATCCAGCTTCCTGCTCCTCTCATCCAGCATCCCGCTCCACTCATCCAGCTTCCCGCTCCTCTCATCCAGCTTCCTGCTCCACTCATCCAGCATCCCACTCCACTCATCCAGTTTCATGATCCTTTCATCCAGCGTCCAGCTCCTCTCATCCAGCTTCCTGCTCCAATCATCCAGCTTCCTGCTCCAATCATCCAGCTTCCTGCTCCTCTCATCCAGCGTCCGGCTCCTCTCATCCAGCTTCCCGCTCCTCTCATCCAGCTTCCTGCTCCTCTCATCCAGCATCCTGCTCCACTCATCCAGCTTCCCGCTCCTCTCATCCAGCATCCTGCTCCTCTCGTCCAGCGTCCCGCTCCTTTCAACCAGCGTCCGGCTCCTCTCATCCAGCATCCCGCTCCACTCATCCAGCTTCCTGCTCCTCTCATCCAGCTTCCTGCTCCACTCATCCAGCATCCCACTCCACTCATCCAGTTTCATGATCCTTTCATCCAGCGTCCGGCTCCTCTCATCCAGCTTCCCGCTCCTCTCATCCAGCATCCTGCTCCTCATCCAGCGTCCCGTTCCTCTCATCCAGCTTCACTCCCAGCTTCCCGCTCCTTTCATCCAGCGTTCTCCACTCATCCAGCTTCCTACTCCTCTCATCCAACTTCCCGCTTCACTCACAGCTTCCTGCTCCTGTCATCCAGCTTCTTGCTCCTCTCATCCAGCGTCCAGCTCCTTTCATCCAAGGTCCTGCTACACTCATCCAGCTTCCTATCCTCATCCAGGTTCCTACTCCTCTCATCCAGCTTCCTATCCTCATCCAGCTTCCTACTCCTCTCATCCAGCTTCCTGCTCTCCTCATCCAGCCTTCTGCTCCTCTCATCCAGCTTCCTGCTTTAATCATCCAGCTTCCTGCTCCAATCATCCAGCTTCCTTCTCTCATCCAGCTTTCTGCTCCACTTATCCAGCCTCCTGCTCCAATCATCCAGCTTCCTGCTTCTCTCATCCAGCTTCCTGCTCCAATCTTCCAGCTTCCTGCTCCAATCATCCAGCTTCCTGCTCCTCTCATCCAGCTTCCTGCTCCAATCATCCAGCTTCCTGCTCCTCTCATCCAGCTTCCTGCTCCAATCATCAAGCTTCCGGCTCCTCTCATCCAGCTTCCTGCTCCTCTCATCCAGCTCCTGCTCCTCTCATCCAGCTTCCTGCACCTCTCATCCAGCTTCCTGCTCCAATCATCCAGCTTCCTGCTCCTCTCATCCAGCTTCCTGCTCCAATGATCCAGCTTCCTGCTCCAATCATCAAGCTTCCTGCTCCTCTCATCCAGCTTCCTGCTCCAATGATCCAGCTTCCTGCTCCAATCATCAAGCTTCCTGCTCCTCTCATCCAGCTTCCTGCTCCTCTCACCCAGCTTCCTGCTCCTCTCACCCAGCTTCCTGCTCCAATCATCCAGCTTCCTGCTCCTCTCACCCAGCTTCCTGCTCCAATCATCCAGCTTCCTGCTCCTCTCATCCAGCTTCCTGCTCCAATCATCCAGCTTCCTGCTCCTCTCACCCAGCTTCCTGCTCCAATCATCCAGCTTCCTGCTCCTCTCATCCAGCTTCCTGCTCCAATCATCCAGCTTCCTGCTTCTCTCATCCAGCTTCCTGCTCCAATCATCCAGCTTCCTGCTCCTCTCATCCAGCTTCCTGCTCCTCTCATCCAGCTCCTGCACACAGAGACCTAAATTACATGACCCACAGGTCCTCAATGTTACCGTGTGGAGTGATCAGCCCGACTACAGAGAGGAGGAGGGGAGGCTGTAAGTGCTGTGTGTCTGGATGAGTGAGCTTTGGCCAGAAATCCCTTCTAGAACCCATAGTCACTGGCCAAACAAAAACACAGGAGGGAGAGAGTGGTCACCAGTCAGGACAAGAAGCTGGTACCCAGGATGCCACAAGAACTGCAGAAATAGAAAATCTTTTAGATCAACTGGTACCAGGAAGTTATATAGATTTGTAATTTACTTCTATCAAAATATCTCCAGTCTTCCAGTACTTATCATCTGCTGTGGGTCCTGCAGGAAGTGGTGTATTCTCTCCAGTCTGACACAGTGCTCTCTGCTGCCACCTCTGTCCATGTCAGGAACTGTCCAAAGCAGGAGAGGTTTTCTATGGGGATTTGCTACTACTCTGGACAGTTCCTGACATGGACAGAGGTGGCAGCAGAGAGCACTGTGTCAGACTGGAAAGAATACACCACTTCCTGCAGGACATACAGCATCTGATAAGTACTGGATGACTGTAGATTTTTAAGTACAAGTAAATTACAAATCTGTATAACTTTGACAACAGTTGATCTAGAAGAATTTCTTTTTGCCAGAGTGCCCCTTTAATCGGGATTTAGATACAGCTTCTTTCTTCTACAAACAGCGCCACACCTGACCTCAGGTGGTGTGTGGTATTACAATTTGGTTCAAGTCACTTCAGTGGAACTAAGCTGCAATACCACATACAGCCTAAAAGCAGGTGTGGTGCTGTTTTTGGAAGAAAACAGCTGTGTTTTACTAATCCTATATATAGCTATGAACGTTTCCTCTACAGCGCAGCGAGATGGAATATATTATGGCGCAGCGTAGAGCGTGACCCACATCCTGGAGGGCACGGTGCCCCGGGTGACGCCGCAGGGACTGCCATTTGTGTCAGACACCTGAGGTGCGAGGCGGCGTGTAGAAGCAGCAGGGGTTGGTAGTGATCAGGCTGGCACAGCTGGTGACGTGTCGCTGCTCATGTGCCCACTGAGAGCTCCTGCCTCCCGCAGTCTCCTGCTAGTCAGGCTTCACGTCTCACTGTTCAGTTTGCTTAAAGGGACAGGAGCCTCGGAAAGTGACATCACCTTCACACGTTATACTGGAGAATATTTTATCAGCAGTGGCGGTCATTAGTCATGCATGAAATATCGCAAGTGCTGACACCTAGTGGTCAGAGATGAGACACTGCAGGCCTGATACAGCAGCAAAATAGTCACAGAAATAGTAAATTATTGTGATACAAGATAGTATGAGTACCTGTACCCCATAGTATGAGTACCTGTACCCCATAGTATCAGTACCTGTACCCCATAGTATCAGTACCTGTACCCCATAGTATCAGTACCTGTACCCCATAGTATTAGTACCTGTACCCAATAGTATCAGTATCCGATACCCCATAGTATGAGTACCTGTACCCCATAGTATTAGTACCTGTACCCAATAGTATCAGTACCTGAACCCCATAGTATTAGTACCTGTACCCCATAGTATCAGTACCTGTACCCCATAGTATCAGTATCCTATAGCCCATAGTATTAGTACCTGTACCCCATAGTATCAGTATCCTATAGCCCATAGTATCAGTACCTGTACCCCATAGTATCAGTATCTTATAGCCCATAGTATCAGTATCCTATAGCCCATAGTATCAGTATCCTGTACCCCATAGTATCAGTATCCTGTACCCCATAGTATTAGTACCTGTACCCCATAGTATCAGTATCCTATAGCCCATAGTATCAGTATCCTATACCCCATAGTATCAGTATCCTATAGCCCACAGTATTAGTACCTGTACCCCATAGTATCAGTACCTGTACCCCATAGTATCAGTATCCGATAGCCCATAGTATTAGTACCTGTACCCCATAGTATCAGTACCTGTACCCCATAGAATCAGTATCCTATACTACCTGTACCCCATAGTATCAGTATCCTGTACCCTATAGTATCAGTATCCTATAGCCCATAGTATCAGTACCTATACCCCATAGTATCAGTACCTATACCCCATAGTATCAGTATCCTATAGCCCATTGTATCAGTACCTGTACCCCATAGTATTAGTACCTGTACCCCATAGTATCAGTATCCTGTACCCCATAGTATCAGTACCTATACCCCATAGTATCAGTATCCTATAGCCCATTGTATCAGTACCTGTACCCCATAGTATTAGTACCTGTACCCCATAGTATCAGTATCCTGTACCCCATAGTATCAGTATTCTATAGCCCATAGTATCAGTACCTGTACCCCATAGTATCAGTATCCTATAGCCCATAGTATCAGTATCCTATAGCCCATAGTATCAGTACCTGTACCCCATAGTATCAGTATCTTATACCCCATAGTATTAGTACCTATACCCCATAGTATCAGTATCCTATAGCCCATTGTATCAGTACCTGTACCCCATAGTATTAGTACCTGTACCCCATAGTATCAGTATCCTGTACCCCATAGTATCAGTATTCTATAGCCCATAGTGTCAGTATCCTGTACCCTAGTATCAGTATCCTATAGCCCATAGTATCAGTACCTGTACCCCATAGTATCAGTACCTATACCCCATAGTATCAGTATTCTATAGCCCATAGTATCAGTACCTGTACCCCATAGTATCAGTATCCTATAGCCCATAGTATCAGTACCTGTACCCCATAGTATCAGTATCCTATACCCCATAGTATTAGTACCTGTACCCCATAGTATCAGTATCCTGTACCCCATAGTATCAGTATCCTGTACCCCATAGTATCAGTATCCTATACCCCATAGTATTAGTACCTGTACCCCATAGTATCAGTATCCTGTACCCCATAGTATAAGTGTATCCAGAACATTATACACTATATGGAAACTATATACCTATATACCTTATGGACACTATGGGGGAGATTTATCAAAAGGTGTAAAATTTAGACTGGTGCAAACTGCCCACAGTAACCAATCACAGCTCCTCTTTCCTTTCAGCACTGCCTAAAGCTGAGCTGTGATTGGTCGCTGTGGGAAGTTTGCACCAGTCTAAATTTTACACCCTTTGATAAATCTCCCCCTGTGTACTTATACACTATATGGATTTATCCCTCCACATTGCGACCCCAGGAGCCTCTAGAACAGTGCATTCTATATCCATAGGCATAACTATAACTATAAAGTCCCATTGTCCTAAAGGAGAAGTCCGGCGAATATTTTTATTAACGTGTTGTACTGCCCTCCCAAAGTTATACAAATCCCCAATATACTGTACACTTATTACGGGAAACGTACGTAAAGGGCTTTTTTCCCTGCACTTACTACTGCATCAAGGCTTCACTTTCTGGATAACCTGGTGATGTCACTTCCTGGATAACCTGGTGATGTCACTTCCTGGATAACATGGTGATGTCACTTCCTGGATAACCTGGTGATGTCACTTCCTGGATAACATGGTGATGTCACTTCCTGGATAACATGGTGATGTCACTTCCTGGATAACATGGTGATGTCACTTCCTGGATAACATGGTGATGTCACTTCCTGGATAACATGGTGATGTCACCACACGACTCCCAGAGCTGTGCGGGCTGTGGCTGCCGGAGAGGATGATGGCAGGGGGATGCTCAGTGTCCCTCCAGTGCCCTGTGTCCCTCAGTGTCCCCCTGCCATCATCCTCTCCAGCAGCCACAGCCCGGACAGCTCTGGGAGTTGGGTCATGACATCACCATGTTATCCAGGAAGTGACATCACCATGTTATCCAGGAAGTGACATCACCATGTTATCCAGGAAGTGAAGCCTTGATGCAGTAGTAAATGCAGGGAAAAAAAGCCCTTTATAAGCATTTCCCGAAAGTGTATATTGGTGATTTGTATAACTTTTGGGGGGCAATACAATACTTTAATAAAAATTTTCGACGGACTTCTCCTTTAAGGCTAAAGCATTAAGAATTCCCTTCAATTTAGGTAAGGAGCCAAGGCTGACCCCTGAGGAGCCCCCCCATAGCATTCTCCCCCCTCCACCAAACCTTACACCTGGCACAATGTAGTCAAGCAGGGGACGTTCTGCTGGCAACTTTACCCCCCTCCATCTACCCCTGGCATTGTGATGTACGGTGTGCATGCAGCAGTCTTTGTGCTGATACCAGTTGAGGTTCGGTCTCTGCAGTTATGGAGTCAGCAGTCCAGCCCTCCTCTGTGTGCCCCATCCCTCCTCCATGTGCCCCATCTCTCCTCCGTGTGCCCCAGCCCTCCTCCGTGTGCCCCATCTCTCCTCCGTGTGTCCCGGCCCTCCTCCGTGTGCCCCGGCCCTACTTCGTGTGCCCCAGCCCTCCTCCATGTGCCCCATCTCTCCTCCGTGTGCCCCATCTCTCCTCCGTGTGCCCCATCTCTCCTCCGTGTGCCCCAGCCCTCCTCCATGTGCCCCATCTCTCCTCCGTGTGCCCCAGCCCTCCTCTGTGTGCCCCGGCCCTCCTCTGTGTGCTCCAGCTCTCCTCCGTGTGCCCCAGCCCTCCTTCGTGTGCCCCATCTCTCCTCCGTGTGCCCCATCTCTCCTCCGTGTGCCCCATCTCTCCTCCGTGTGCCCCATCTCTCCTCCGTGTGCCCCATCTCTCCTCTGTGTGCCCCATCTCTCCTCCGTGTGCCCCATCTCTCCTCCGTGTGCCCCATCTCTCCTCCGTGTGCCCCATCTCTCCTCCGTGTGCCCCATCTCTCCTCCGTGTGCCCCAGCCCTCCTCCGTGTGCCCCATCTCTCCTCCGTGTGCCCCAGCCCTCCTCTGTGTGCCCCGGCCCTCCTCTGTGTGCTCCAGCTCTCCTCCGTGTGCCCCAGCCCTCCTTCGTGTGCCCCATCTCTCCTCCGTTTGCCCCATCTCTCCTCCGTGTGCCCCATCTCTCCTCCGTGTGCCCCATCTCTCCTCCGTGTGCCCCATCTCTCCTCCGTGTGCCCCATCTCTCCTCTGTGTGCCCCATCTCTCCTCTGTGTGCCTCACCACTGGATAACCATAGAGACAGATGACAGCATCTGTAGGAACACCTGTAAACACTGTGGGGAATTGGCTGCTGCAACGATGGCTCTTCCCTCACTACAGCAGAGGCGTCATGACACCAGGGGAGCAGGCTTTGCACCATGACCACCTCCAGGGGGTGCTATATGGAGATCTCAGACACACAGATATACAGATTGCTCTGCATACAGAGGTCTCCATGCACCCCTATGTATCACTAATAATATGAAGAAAGTTACAATTATAGACACATACAATGTAACCTAATAGCACAGACAGCTCCACCATTCAGGTCTATTATTATCTACAGTGAGTAAACATCCACAGTGCAGGGAAAAAAGTGACCACTCACAGGATTTCCTCACCCATCCCTAGTGACACGCCTGATTGTTACAATTATAAAAGAACACAATGTAACTAATAACTCACACACTGCTATATTGTTCACGTCGTCTAGTTACCACATGGGGTAAATGTCCACAGTGCAGGGAGTAAAGTATGTGAACCCTTCATTGTAATACCCAGTGGATTCTCCTTTAGTAGTGATCACCTCCACCAACCATTTCCAGCTTAACATTAAAAAGGTACTCTGGAGAAAAAAGTTTATAAATGAACTTCCAGTACTTATCAGCTGCTGTATATCCTGCAGGAAGTGGTGTATTCTATCCAGTTTGACACAGTGCTGTCTGCTGCCACCTCTTTTTGTGTCAGGGAATGTCCAGAGAATCCTCATAGAAAACCTCTCCTGCTCTGGACAGTTCCGGACATGGACAGAGGTGGCAGTAGAGAGCACTGTGTCAGACTGGAAAGAATACACCACTTCCTGCACTTCATACAGCAGCTGATAAGTACTGGAAGACTTGAGATGTTTAAATAGAAGTAATTTGCAAGTCTATATAACTTTCTGCCATCAGTTAAAAACTATTTCTTTTGCAGAGCTCCCCTTTAAGGAGGACATTTGGCCTATTTGTCTGAGTTGATCAGTATTCCTGGGATGTGTGTGGCGCCCCCCGCAGGTCAGGCTGCAGGGCCTATAAAGGTGAGGTCAGGACAAACATCCAAAACAAATCTATTTCCTCTATTATTTAGCTGATTTCCTCCTGTGCTCTGGGTCATTGTCTTGTTCCATCACCCAACGTCTCCTCAGCTCCAGGTCATGGAAGCCGCCTCCACTTCCTCCTGTATAATGTCTCTGTATACCCCCATCTCCTCCTGTACAATGTCCCTGTATACCCCCACCTCCTCCTGTACAATGTCTCTGTATACCCCCACCTCCTCCTGTACAATGTCTCTGTATACCCCCACCTCCTCCTGTATATATATATATATATATATATATATATATATATATACTCCTCTCTGTATATCCTTATCCTCTATATACCCTTTTCCTCTACTTACTCCTCTGTATACTCTTATCCTCTATATACACCTCTCTGTATATCCTTATACTCTATATACCCTTCTCCTCTATATACTCCTCTCTGTATACCCTTATCCTCTATAAACCCCCCTGTATACTCCTCTCTGTATACCCTTATTCTCTATAAACCCCCTGTATACTCCTCTCTGTATACCCTTATCCTCTATAATCCCCCCTTGTATACTCCTCTCTGTATACCCTTACTCTCTATAACCCCCTGTATACTCCTCTCTGTATACCCTTACTCTCTATAACCCCCCTGTATACTCCTCTCTGTATACCAGTACTCTCTATAACCCCCCTGTATACTCCTCTCTGTATACCCTTACTCTCTATAACCCCCCTGTATACTCCTCTCTGTATACCCTTACTCTCTATAACCTCCCTGTATACTCCTCTCTGTATATCCTTACTCTCTATAACCCCCCTGTATACTCCTCTCTGTATACCCTTACTCTCTATAACCCCCCTGTATACTCCTCTCTGTATACCCTTATCCTCTATACCCCCCTGTATACTCCTCTCTGTATACCCTTATCCTCTATAACCCCCCTGTATACCCGTATCCTCTATAACCCCCCTGTATACTCCTCTCTGTATACCAGTACCCTCTATAACCCCCCGTATACTCCTCTCTGTATACCCTTACTCTCTATAACCCCCCTGTATACTCCTCTCTGTATACCCTTACTCTCTATAACCCCCCCTGTATACCCTTCTCCTATATATACCCCTGTATACTCCTCTCTGTATACCCTTCTCCTATATATACCCCTGTATACTCCTCTCTGTATACCCTTCTCCTATATATACCCCTGTATACTCCTCTCTGTATACCCTTATCCTCTATAACCCCCCTGTATACTCCTCTCTGTATACCCTTATCCTCTATAAGCCCCCTGTATACTCCTCTCTGTATACCCTTACTCTCTATAACCCCCCTGTATACCCTTCTCCTATATATACCCCTGTATACTCCTCTCTGTATACCCTTATCCTCTATAACCCCCCTGTATACCCTTATCCTCTATAACCCCCCTGTATACTCCTCTCTGTATACCCGTATCCTCTATAACCCCCCTGTATACTCCTCTCTGTATACCCTTATCCTCTATAACCCCCCTGTATACCCTTCTCCTATATATACCCCTGTATACTCCTCTCTGTATACCCTTCTCCTATATATACCCCTGTATACTCCTCTCTGTATACCCTTCTCCTATATATACCCCTGTATACACCTGCTCATCCCCTCTCATCATGGTGATGTTTCTCTATAGAACAGCGCCCCCTTCCCCTCAGTGAGACACTCGCAGCGGCCTGTCTGTCTCTTGCTGTCTCTCGGTGTCCCTCTGTCTCATTGTGCTCTGTCTCTGTCTGTCTCTCAGGGGGAGGCTGATGTAAAGAGACAGGAGGAGGGGGAGGGAGAGGGAGGAGAGAAGGGAGGAGAGAGACAGACAGCTCTAAAGAAAGAGAGGGGGGAGGAGGATGAGACAGCCTGGGAGCTTTAGACAGCCTGTCTGCTGAGCCATCGCATGGAGGAGGCCTGACATAGAGCGCAGGTGACCGTCACCGACCATGAGGCCGAGCCCCAGCACCTCATAGAGAGACAGAGACTGCAACTACCTGAGGCCGGAGAGAGAGACGGCATCCTCCAGGCTCCAGAGAGTCCACACCCAGAGCAGGTACCCTGGCTGTATACATATATACCCTGTGCACACCCTGCCTGTATACATATATACCCTGTGCACACCCGTCTGTATACATATATACCCTGTGCACACCCTGCCTGTATACATATATACCCTGTGCACACCCTGCCTGTATACATATATACCCTGTGCACACCCTGCCTGTATACATATATACCCTGTGCACACCCTGCCTGTATACATATATACCCTGTGCACACCCGTCTGTATACATATATACCCTGTGCACACCCGTCTGTATACATATATACCCTGTACACACACCCGCCTGTATACATATATACCCTGTGCACACCCGTCTGTATACATATATACCCTGTACACACACCCCTGCCTGTATACATATATATACCCTGTACACACACCCCTGCCTGTATACATATATACCCTGTGCACACCCTGCCTGTATACATATATACCCTGTGCACACCCGTCTGTATACATATATACCCTGTACACACACCCTGCCTGTATACATATATACCCTGTGTACACACACCCTGCCTGTATAGATATATACCCTGTGCACACCCGTCTGTATACATATATACCCTGTACACACACCCGTCTGTATACATATATACCCTGTACACACACCCTGCCTGTATACATATATACCCTGTGCACACCCGTCTGTAAACATATATACCCTGTACACACACCCCTGCTTGTATACATATATACCCTGTGCACACCCATCTGTATACATATATACCCTGTACACACACCCCTGCCTGTATACATATATACCCTGTGCACACCCTGCCTGTATACATATATACCCTGTGCACACCCTGCCTGTATACATATATATACCCTGTACACACACCCCTGCCTGTATACATATATACCCTGTGCACACCCGTCTGTAAACATAAATACCCTGTACACACACCCCTGCCTGTATACATATATACCCTGTACACACACCCTGCCTGTATACATATATACCCTGTGCACACCCGTCTGTATACATATACACCCTGCCTGTATACATATATACCCCGTGCACACCCGTCTGTATACATATATACCCTGTACACACACCCCTGCCTGTATACATATATACCCTATGTACACCCTGCCTGTATACATATATACCCTGTGCACACCCTGCCTGTATACATATATACCCTGTGTACACACCCTGCCTGTATACATATATACCCTGTGTACACACCCTGCCTGTATACATATATACCCTGTGTACACACCCTGCCTGTATACATATATACCCTGTGTACACACCCGTCTGTATACATATATACCCTGTGTACACACCCGTCTGTATACATATATACCCTGTACACACCCGTCTGTATACATATATACCCTGTACACACACCCTGCCTGTATACATATATACCCTGTACACACACCCTGCCTGTATACATATATACCCTGTACACACACCCTGCCTGTATACATATATACCCTGTACACACACCCTGCCTGTATACATATATACCCTGTACACACACCCTGCCTGTATACATATATACCCTGTACACACACCCTGCCTGTATACATATATACCCTGTACACACACCCTGCCTGTATACATATATACCCTGTACACACACCCTGCCTGTATACATATATACCCTGTACACACACCCTGCCTGTATACATATATACCCTGTACACACACCCTGCCTGTATACATATATACCCTGTACACACACCCTGCCTGTATACATATATACCCTGTACACACACCCTGCCTGTATACATATATACCCTGTGCACATCCGTCTGTATACATATATACCCTGTGCGCACACACCCTGCCTGTATACATAGGATATATATAAGGATATATATATATATATATATATATATATATATATATATATATATATATATATATCCTATCTACACACCCGTCTATATACATGTATACATCTATACCTTGTGTATACAAACCTGTCTTTATACATGTATACAAGTTACCCTGCCTATATACTTATTAACCCTGGTCTGTATTATGGGTCTGTTTTTTTTATATATATATATATATATATATATATATAATATATATAATCTCTACATCTTCCGTATACCTCACCTACACACTATAACATACATGTCTAGATACATATATTATATACACAGCATATACTACATCCCCTGTGTACATGATATATATTATATACACTGCATATACTACATCCCCTGTGTACTTGAGAGATATATATTGCATCCCCTGTATACATGATATATATTATATACACTGCATAACTACATCCCCTGTATATATTATATACACTGCATATACTACACTCCCTGTGTACTTAATATATATATTATATACACAGCATATACTACTTCCCTTGTATACATGATATATATTATATATACTGCATATACTACATCCCCTGTGTATGTGATATATATACTACATATACTACATCCCCTGTATACATAATATATTATATACACAGCATATACTACATCCCCTGTATACATGATATATATTATATATACTGCATATACTACATCCTCTGTATACATGATATATATTATATATACTGCATATACTACATCCCCTGTATAAATGATATATATATATATTATATACACAGCATATACTACATCCCCTGTGTACATGATATATTATATACACTGCATATACTACATCCCCTGTATACATGATATATATTATATATACTACATCCCCTGTATACATGATATAATATATACACTGCATATACTACATCCCCTGTATACATGATATAATATATACACACTACATATACTACATCCCCTGTGTACACGATATATATTATATATACTGCATATACTACTTCCCCTGTATACATGATATATTATATACTGCATGTACTACATCCCCTGTGTACTTGAGATGTATTATATACACTGCATATACTACATCCCCTGTATATACATGATATATTATATATACTGCATGTACTACACTCCCTGTATACGTGATATATTATATACACTGCATATACTACATCCCCTGTGTACATGATATATATTATACTGCATATACTACTTCCCTTGTATACATGATATACATTATATACTATATCCCCTGTATACATTGCATATACTACACTCCCTGTATACATGATATATATTATATACTGCATATACTACATCCCCTGTATATACATGATATATTATATATACTACATCCCCTGTATACATGACATATATTATATACACTGCATATACTACATCCCCTGTATACATGACATATATTATATATATTGCATATACTACATACCAGGATCTCAGCAAACCATTTGATCGAACAGAGTGTCCGGCGTCACTGCGTTAAGGTGTCCTCAGAGACATGGTCCTACTTTAGCATTCCCACACTAGCAATGGTCTCTCCTGGGCTGACAATAAGGATAAGGACCCTATTACACGGAATGACAATCGACCCTATCTGGCCTATTATCGTTCCATGTAATAAATACAACGATCAGTCGATCACAACGATTATCGGCTGATCGTTGATTTAGGTTTGGACCTATAATTGTCGTGCATCGACAGCGCATCGCTACGCGTAATATGGGTGCGTGGTCGGCGGCTGACTAATTGTAAAGTAAATACATTACCCATCCATGGTCCAGGGCTCCTCTTGCTCCTCTTCTCCCCAGGTCCCGAGTGCTGCAGCTTCAGAGCGTCCTATCTAAGCTGACAGGCCGCTCAGCCAATCACATGTCACCAGGTTACAGAGTGTCCCCCGTGTCACCACATTAGGTGTCCTCAGAGACATGGTCCTACTCTAGCATTCCCACACTAGTAATGGCCTCTCCTGGGCTGACTACAGCTGGGCAGATAGGATCCAAATTATCTCTTTTCATAGCACTCACAGGACATGGGTGGCTGCCTCCTGGTGTATGTGTGTGTGTGTGTGTGTGTGTGTGTGGGGGGGGGCGACCTCCTGTTGTATGTGTGTATATGTGCTTGTATGTGTGTGGGGGGGCGACCTCCTGTTGGCTTGCACTCCATGGCTCCACCCATGTCTTGCAAGTGTTACAAATAGGGCTTGCAGTTTAAAGAGTCACTGTCGTATTTTTTTTTTTTGCACAAATCAATAGTCCAGGCGATTTTAAGAAACTTTGTAATTGGGTTTATTAGCCAAATCTGCCATTATCTGCATGTAAAAAGCCTTTTCCCAGGTCCCCCCTCCTTCCTCTTTTTCATCCACTCTGAAAAATCTGAAAATTGTGACTTGTTGCAGGAGACGTCCCCTGTCTGTTCTAGGGAGAGGGGAGGGGGGAGGAGGAAGGAGGGAGTTAGCCGGCAGCAGAAAGCAGATAACAGAGGATTACAGGCACGGAGCTGGGTGACAGCTGTAATCCGAGCTCAGACAGGTCACTGGTGATGGTCAGAACAGATAACGGGTGAGGGATTTGTAGATTAACTCTTTGTTGTCCTGTTTTGGTCTTTTCTTTAGCTCTCTCCATAGGAGAACAATGAAGACAGGGGGGAGAGCTCCAAACTGCTTTTTCATGATAAAAATGCATTTTTCGGATAATAAACCCAATTACAAAGTTTCTTAAAATCGCCTGGACTATTGATTTCTGCAAAAAAAAAATTCACGACAGTGACACTTTAAGCAAGGGCTGCAAGGACATCGGTAACGATGTCCATGCAGCCCTTGTTAAACGATTATCGGGCCGTGTAATAGTCCCAGTAAACAAGAGTCGATCTAACAGACAACACTCGTTTACAGTTATTATCGGGCCGTGTAATAGTACCTAAGCCTACAGCTGGGCAGATAGGATCCAAATAATCTCTATTTGTAACACTTGCAAGACATGGGTGGAGCCGTGGAGTGCAAGCCAACAGGAGGTCGCCCCCCCCCCCCCCCCCCCCACACACACACATACACACATACACACATACACACACGCATACAAACACACACATACAACAGGAGGTCGCCCCCCCAGACACACACACACTTACACACACACATACAACAGGAGGTCGCCCCCCCACACATACACACACATACACACACACATACACACACATACAACAGGAGGTCGCCCCCCCTACACACACACACACACACACACATACAACAGGAGGTCGCCCCCCCACACATACACACACACACATACAACAGGAGGTCGCCCCCCCTACACACACACACACACACATACACACATACACATATACACACACATACAACAGGAGGAACCCCCCCCCACCCACACACACACACACACATACAACAGGAGGCCCCCCCCCCCCACACACATACACACACATACAAGCACATACACCAGGAGGCAGCCACCCATGTCCTGTGAGTGCTATGAAAAGAGATAATTTGGATCCTATCTGCCCAGCTGTAGTCAGCCCAGGAGAGGCCATTACTAGTGTGGGAATGCTAGAGTAGGCCCATGTCTCTGAGGACACCTAATCTGGTGACATGGGGGACACTCTGTAACCTGGTGACATGGGGGGACACTCTGTAACCTGGGACACTCTGTAACCTGGTGACCTGGGGGGACACTCTGTAACCTGGGACACTCTGTAACCTGGTGACCTGGGGGGACACTCTGTAACCTGGTGACATGGGGGGACACTCTGTAACGTGGTGACATGGGGGACACTCTGTAACCTGGGGCCTAGCTAATGTCTCTTGGGCCCTGGTGCAAGAGGTCAACTTGGGGCTCCCCTTTCTCAATGCTATTGATATATGTGTGTATATATATATATATATATATATATATATATATATATATATATATATATATAAATATACTCACCGGCCACTTTATTAGGTACACCTGTCCAACTGCACGTTACCACTTAATTTCTAATCAGCCAATCACATGGCGGCAACTCAGTGCATTTAGACATGTAGACATGGTCAAGACAATCTCCTGCAGTTCAAACTGAGCATCAGTATGGGGAAGAAAGGGGATTTGAGGCCTTTGAACGTGGCATGGTTGTTGGTGCCAGAAGGGCTGGTCTGAGTATTTCAGAAACTGCTGATCTACTGGGATTTTCACGCACAACCATCTCTAGGGTTTACAGAGAATGGTCCGAAAAAGAAAAAAACATCCAGTGAGCGGCAGTTCTGTGGGCGGAAATGCCTTGTTGATGCCAGAGGTCAGAGGAGAATGGGCAGACTGGTTCGAGCTGATAGAAAGGCAACAGTGACTCAAATAGCCAACCGTTACAACCAAGGTAGGCAGAAGAGCATCTCTGAGTGCACAGTACGTCGAATTTTGAGGTAGATGGGCTACAGCAGCAGAAGACCACACCGGGGGCCACTCCGCTCAGCTAAGAACAGGAAACTGAGGCTACAATTTGCACAAGCTCATCGAAATTGGACAGTAGAAGATTGGAAAAACGTTGCCTGGTCTGGTGAGTCTCGATTTCTGCTGCGACATTCGGATGATAGGGTCAGAATTTGGCGTCAACAACATGAAAGCATGGATCCATCCTGCCTTGTATCAACGGTTCAGGCTGGTGGTGGTGGTGTCATGGTGTGGGGAATATTTTCTTGGCACTCTTTGGGCCCCTTGGTACCAATTGAGCATCCTTGCAACGCCACAGCCTACCTGAGTATTGTTGCTGACCATGTCCATCCCTTTATGACCACAATGTACCCAACATCTGATGGCTACTTTCAGCAGGATAATGCGCCATGTCATAAAGCTAGAATCATCTCAGACTGGTTTCTTGAACATGACAATGAGTTCACTGTACTCCAATGGCCTCCACAGTCACCAGATCTCAATCCAATAGAGCATCTTTGGGATGTGGTGGAACGGGAGATTGGCATCATGGATGTGCAGCCGACAAATCTGCGGCAACTGTGTGATGCCATCATGTCAATATGGACCAAAATCTCTGAGTAAGCTCCCAGCACCTTGTTGTATCTATGCAGCATGGTGTACCTAATAAAGTGGCCGGTGGGTGTATATATATATATATATATATCTCTATCTCTCAAGACTGATATTACCAATAATACCAGTATACAGGAAATATTACCGCCATACTGTTACTAAACAAATCCTGTTTACTGAGACCAATATTGCCAATATTACCAGTACACAAGGGGAAATATTACCGCCACACCACAACCATCACCACCATATTGTTACTGACCAAGTCCAGTATACTAAATCCAATAAAACACAGTACCAGATAACAAGTAACAAATAATACCCCCACATACTTACTAACACCACCGCTGCTACTTAAAGAAGAAGTTCACTCTGTACTCACTTCTCTAAGTATACATGCCACAGGCTACTGGGGGGGCCCAAAAAAAAAAAGTGAACTTCTTTAATATAATCCTCTGTACATAGACCAATTATCACTTCATACACATATAGAGGTGGATGCACTGTACACAGGCTCTATACACCATATATATTACAGTGCAGTTATATCAAGTGACTCACAGGGGACGTCTTCTCTGATCGGAGTTCTTCCCTTTTCATCTTCTCCATCTGTCCTGGGCCATTATGAGAACTTCTCCGAGCCACGAATCCACAGAATCTGCCAGACAGACATATTAGGCTCCTCGCTCTGTCACCATCCTCATCTCTCTACACACTGCACATCTGTACTGTCCCCTTTACACCCTCATTTAGTAGGTAGGCTGACTCTATGTGACCCCCCCCTTACAGTACATGCCCCCCTCTGTGCATGCCCTATTGTATACACCCCCCATGTAGTCCCCCTTATAGATGGCCTGCCTGTGTTGTCCCTCTTATAGATGCCCCCCATGTTGTCCCCTCCTCCTGCCCCTTCATCACCATACTGCTACCCCTTTCATCCTCCTGCCCTCCATCATACTACTACCCCTTTCATCCTCCTGCCCCTCCATCATCATACTACTACCCCCTTTCATCCTCCTGCCCCTCCATCATCATACTACTACCCCCTTTCATCCTCCTGCCCCTCCATCATCATACTACTACCCCCTTTCATTCTCCTGCCCCTCCATCATCATACTACTACCCCCTTCATCCCCCTGCCCCTCCATCATCCTACTACTACCCCCTTTCATCCTCCTGCCCCTCCATCATCCTACTACTACCCCTTTCATCCTCCTGCCCTTTCATAATCATACTACAAACACCTCCATCATAATACTACTACCCCTTCATCCTCCTGCCCTTTTATCATCATACCACTACACCCCTCATCATCCTCTTGTTCCATCATCATCATACCACTACACCCCCCCATCATGCCCTTTAAAACAAAAAAATCTATACTCACCTGAATGGTTCTAGTCTTCTAGACACGTGCGCTGGCGGGCTTCCCGCGGCAGGGGCGGGGCTTCGCAGGACCAGTTTTTTTTTTTTTTTTTTTCCCTGGGTGATGCTCACAGCCGGGGGCCCGTCCTAGCCTGCCTCTTGTGATCACAGGCAAAACATTGCTTGTGGTCACAAGAGGGAGTGGGAGGCGGGCAGTGCAGTGGTGACGACTGCTGTGACCGTGGTAGCTACGCCACTGTCTGTAACCTGGTGACACTGTACACTCTGTAACCTGGTGACACTGTACACTCTGTAACCTGGTGACACTGTACTGTACACTCTGTAACCTGGTGACATGGGGGGACACTCTGTAACCTGGTGACACTGTACACTCTGTAACCTTGTGACACTGTACACTCTGTAACCTTGTGACACTGTACACTCTGTAACCTGGTGACATGGGGGTACACTCTGTAACCTGGTGACATGGGGGGGACACTCTGTAACCTGGTGACACTGTACACTCTGTAACCTGGTGACACTGTACACTCTGTAACCTGGTGACATGGGGGTACACTCTGCAACCTGGTGACACTGTACACTCTGTAACCTGGTGACACTGTACACTCTGTAACCTGGTGACATGGGGGTACACTCTGTAACCTGGTGACACGGGGGGACACTCTGTAACCTGGTGACATGGGGGGACACTCTGTAACCTGGTGACATGGTATATGCACTGTATAGAATATATCTCATGTACACAGGGGATGTAGAATATATATATAATATATATCATGTATACAGGGGATAAAGCATATGCATGGTGTATGTAATATAATACACTCCCTGTGTACATGATATATATACTACATCCCCTGTGTATTTGGTATAGATTATACTACTTGCTCTGTATACATGATATATCTTAAATTCAGTATACATGATATATATTATATATACTACATCCCTGTGTATATTGCATGTACCATATCCACTGTGATATATATTACAAGAGAGAGCGCACTGCATATACTGCATCCCCTGTGTACTCTATCTATCTATCTATCTATCTTTTCTCATCCCTATGTGGCAGGACGACGTTTCTGCGCTGCTCTCGGCCTCTCTTCAGTACAGGAATCCTACAGACGTGTATGTGTGTGTATAAACCTGCCTCATAGTCACACAGTGTGGTATATACATACAGATCAGTGTGATCACTATACAGCATTGAGGGGTGGACTGTTACATCACTCAGGAGAATCAGCCTGTCTCCTCATGTACTAGGCATGGCCTCAGCGTGGTAGGCCGCAACTGCAAGAAGCTGATTCCTCGCAACGTCTGCTGGACTTGGAAAAGTCTCAGGAAGGATGAGCTCTGCACACACAGATGATAGACTCCGGGGAGCTTTAATGGAGAGGCAGGGGCCAGTGTTACTGTATGGGGGCACAGGGGGCAGTGTTACTGTATGGGGGCACAGGGGCCAGTGTTACTTTATGGGGGGCTGCAGGGGCCAGTGTTACTGCATGGGGGCACAGGGGGCAGTGTTACTGCATGGAGGCACAGGGGGAAGTGTTACTGTATGGGGGGCACAGGGGGCCAGTGTTACTGTATGGGGGCTGCAGGGGCCAGTGTTACTGCATGGGGGCACAGGGGGCAGTGTTACTGCATGGAGGCACAGGGGGAAGTGTTACTGTATGGGGGGCACAGGGGGCAGTGTTACTGCATGGAGGCACAGGGGGCAGTGTTACTGTATGGGGGGTGCAGGGGGCAGTGTTACTGCATGGAGGCACAGGGGGCAGTGTTACTGTATGGGGGGGTGCAGGGGGCAGTGTTACTGCATGGAGGCACAGGGGGCCGTGTTACTGTATGTGGGGCGCAGGGGCCAGTGTTACTGTATGTGGGGCGCAGGGGCCAGTGTTACTGTATGGTGGCACAGGGGGCAGTGTTACTGTATGGGGGCACAAGGGGCCAGTGTTACTGCATGGGGGCACATGGGGCCATTGTTACTGTATGGGGGCAGTGTTACTGCATGGAGGCACAGGGGGCAGTGTTACTGCATGGAGGCACAGGGGGCTGTGTTACTGCATGGAGGCACAGGGGGCTGTGTTACTGTATGTGGGGCGCAGGGGCCAGTGTTACTGTATGTGGGGCGCATGGGCCAGTGTTACTGTATGGAGGCACAGGGGGCAGTGTTACTGCATGGAGGCACAGGGGGCAGTGTTACTGCATGGAGGCACAGGGGGCAGTGTTACTGTATGGGGGCACAGCGGGCAGTGTTACTGTATGGGGGGTGCAGGGGGCAGTGTTACTGTATGGGGGGCGCAGGGGGCAGTGTTACTGTATGGGGGCTGCAGGGGCCAGTGTTACTGTATGGGGGCTGCAGGGGCCAGTGTTACTGTATGGGGGCTGCAGGGGCCAGTGTTACTGTATGGGGGCTGCAGGGGCCAGTGTTACTGTATGGGGGCTGCAGGGGCCAGTGTTACTGTATGGGGCACAGGGGGCCAGTGTTACAGTATGGGGGCGCTCCCATTACACCCATGCCTGACATTACCCGATGACATGATCTTCCTGAGCCTGCGGCGCTGTCACCTCTCACTGTGCCGGCATGTTGGTGCGCCTGTCTAGTTCTGTATCTCTGATAAGTTCACATGAGCGATGCGTCTCCATACTGTGCACCTTCATTCAGTCACATCCAGGATCCAGGACTGCCACCATGGTGTTGTGGTGTTGAGTACTGGTTCCTGCCACCATGGCGCTAAGCACTGGTCCCAACTCCCCCCATGGCACTGAGCACTTGTCCATGTCCCCATCACGGCGCTGAGCCCTGGTCCCGCCCCCCCCCCCCCCCCCCAATGGCACTGAGTCATGGCCTCTATATAGTGTATGGTGGATCCCTATGGCCCCAGCAAGACCACTGACTTTTATAATGGTGCGCACTGGGGTTCACTGTGATCTCCGCTCCCCTCCACCCAGTGACAACCAGGATATTACTGAGCCCTGGTTACACAGATCTGGAGATCGCCCGGTAATAGGTAAAGCAAATGTCTGCAGAGGAGCCGCCATGTCCCTGAAGTGTCCGGATACAGATTGGATTTCCCAGCCGAAAGGCAATGTGAGATGTTTGCCCTTGTGTTTTAGATTTTCAATGCGGCTAAATAAAAACGATTGTGCAAAGGCCGCAACACGGAGGAGAGCGGGGAACTGCTAGGTGTTACCTTATATATATATTACTACATCCTATGCCCAGAACACTACAACCCCCAACATGACCATAATCCAATCATATTATCCTTATAGACACTACAACCCCCAACATGACCATAATCCAATCATATTATCCTTATAGACACTACAACCCCCAGCATGACTATAAACATTCATATTATCCTTATAGACACTGCAACCCCCAGCATCACCTGACCGCCGCACATGATCACAATCCAGTCCTATAATATGTTATTATGACCGGAGATGCTCTGTATTCCTTATTGTGGTCATGTGATCTCTTTCCAGCCTCCACGATTGTACGATGCGCATCATGTGACACGGACATCATGGTGGGCATGTGATTGCGGTACAGCTGACTTATTACAGAACGAAAAAGACAAAAGTGAGTATAAGCTCTCAGACAGGTGTGTGATTTTAGAGGGTCGATCATTGACTTGCAGGATCATTACTACCTGTAGGGGACACCAGAGAGTCCTCTCCCTTCCTTCTGGAGGAGGACACTTTACGTATTTTTTTCCCAGGGGAGCCTTGCATGGCCTATAAGACTTCTCACGCCTTATGGTGATCTCCTCAAGAAGACACCGTACTGCGGCACTCCACTCTGGAGTATTAGGGGAGGGGGTGGGGACTTGTGGTGCTTAGTTTCTCGGCATGTGTATGATGTGTGAGGTCACAGAGGGCACCGGAGGCGTCATCCAATGAGCAAGGTCCTACACGACCCCCCCCCCCCCCCCCCTCCAGACATCACCATGTCACCATAGCCTAAAATACGAATACTTGCTCCGAAGTTTCCCTATGAAATTATCTACCCTCCGCCCTCCTCCTCATTGTCTCTCCTTCTCCTTCACATTCTCTTTCTTTATCTCCATTACGGTCTCTTTTTTTCCAGATGTTTTGCAGTCTCCCCCTTCTCCTTGCTATTTGGCTGTCTCCTGTCCATGGATCAGTAAATAACAGCACAACAGGTGAGCAAAGCCAAAGAGGAGGAATGGTCTGGAGAGTCAGGGAGGCGGAGTCAGACTTTAATATAGTCTGAGATGTGATATGCGAGAGAAAGAAACTGGGTGATAGAGAGGTCAGGGTGTAGGGAAGGACCCAGGGATAGAGAGGTCAGGGTGTAGGGAAGGACCCAGGGATAGAGAGGTCAGGGTGTAGGGAAGGCCCCGGGGATAGAGAGGTCAGGGTGTAGGGAAGGAGTAGGGATAGAGAGGTTAGGGTGTAGGGAAGGAGTAGGGATAGAGAGGTTAGGGTGTAGGGAAAGACCCAGGGATAGAGAGGTTAGGGTGTAGGAAAGGACCCAGGGATAGAGAGGTTAGGGTGTAGGAAAGGACCCAGGGATAGAGAGGTCAGGGTGTAGGGAAGGAGTCGGGGATAGAGAGGTCAGGGTGTAGGAAAGGAGTCGGGGATAGAGAGGTCAGGGTGTAGGGAAGGAGCCGGGGATAGAGAGGTCAGGGTGTAGGGAAGGAGCCGGGGATAGAGAGGTCGGGGATAGAGAGGTCAGGGTGTAGGGAAGGAGTCGGGTTAGAGAGGTCAGGGTGTAGGGAAGGACCCAGGGATAGAGAGGTCAGGGTGTAGGGAAGGATCGGGGATAGAGAGGTCAAGGTGTAGGGAAGGACAAGGGATAGAGAGGTCAGGGTGTAGGGAAGGAGCCAGGGATAGAGATGTCAGGGTGATATCAGGCTTTAGTGAAGAACCAGGTTGTGATGGAGATATCCGAGGAGGATCAGGGATAGATATGTCGGGATATAGAGAAGGACCAGTGTACTCCAGAGATGATCAGGGAAAGAGAAGTGCTGTTACATAGCTAACACTCTGCTGTCCCCTCTGTCTCTGCAGGCTGCCGTATCATACATCCCCCTCGGGACGGGGGAATACGTTACCGGGGCCTGACCCTCTCTCAGGTAAAGGCTGTGGAATATCTCCCCGTGGATTATGAAATTGAGTTTGTTTGCCGTGGGGAACGGGAGATTTCTGGGCCAAAAGTGCGCAAGTGCCAGCGGGATGGAACATGGACGGATATGGACAAACCTAGCCGCTGCCGTAAGTATCGTCACTTGTCTCGTACCTGCCCTCTCCATGTGTAGCACAGTCTAAGTATTAAGGTTTTTAGGGTTATTTGTCTCTGAGCATGGCTGCCAGGTGGTGAAGTTATGAGATACTCAGGTTTTTACAGAGGGTGGGGGAGGCGTTGCCTCTGCCGGGCGGTGGGGGAGGCGTTGCCTCTGCCGGGCGGTGGGGGAGGCGTTGCCTCTGCCGTACAAAAACAGACAGTATTTTCTCTTCATACATGAGCAACGTGGGCATCGGTAATAATGACCACAGGAACATCTGGCACCAGAATGCTGTTTTTGTAACTTTTGGCACAAATCTCTAGAATTCATTTTTTTTTTTTAAACTATTTCCGCTCAGATTCTCCCAAATTTCAACTCTCATTTTTCTTTGCTAAGAACCCAAACAATGGTGAGAGAAATTCTTCACTCCCCTTCTATGTGGTAAAATACAATAGATAGATAGATAGATAGATAGATAGATAGATAGACACTGCTCAAAAAAAATACAGGGACCCCTCAGATAACCCCTCCTAGATCCGAATGAATGAAATGTTTTCATTGAACACTTTGTTCTGTACGAAGCTGAATGTGCTGACAACAAAATCACACACAAACATCATCAATGGAAATCACATGTATTACCAAATGGCGGCCTGGATTTGGCGTCACACACGAAATTAAAGTGGAACCCCCCCCCCCTCCTCCTCCAGGCTGATCAAACTTGAATGTAATGTCCTTAAAGGGGTACTCCAGAGGGGGGGCACTTTTTTGCTGGGACCGGGGAGGGGGTGGCCGATGGAAAAGACGTCCATTTACCTCCCTGGTTCCAGCGGCGGGTCCCGCATCGCAGCGCTCCGGTGCCCGGTTTCCGGCTGCTTCCGGGTGTCTGACACGGGCCCGTGACGTGACGTCTCCGGTCCGCTCAGCCACTCTGTGAAGGAGGCGGGATCCGCTTTAAGTCCACTCAGATCCCGCCTCCTTCACTGAGTGGCTTAGCGGACCTGAGACGTCACGGGCCCACATACCAGACACCCGGAAGTGTCCGGGCACCAGAGCGCCGCGATGCGGGACCCGCCGCTGGAACCGGGGAGGTGAGTGGACGTCTTTTCCCTCGGCCACCTACTCCCCGATCCCAGCAAAAAAAGTGTCAACGCCGCCCCCCCCCCCCCCCCCTCTGGAGTACCCCTTTAAAACAAGTCCCACTGAGGCTGAGTATTGTGTGTGTGGCCTCCACGTGCCTGTATGACCTCCCTACAATGAGGGGGCTCCTGATGAGGTGGCTGTATGACCTCCCTACAAGGCCCGGGCATGCTCCTGATGAGGGGGCTGTATGACCTCCCTACAAGGCCCGGGCATGCTCCTGATGAAGTGTCTGTATGACCTCCCTACAAGGCCCGGGCATGCTCCTGATGAAGTGTCTGTATGACCTACCTACAAGGCCCGGGCATGCTCCTGATGAGGTGGCTGTATGACCTCCCTACAAGGCCCGGGCATGCTCCTGATGAGGTGTCTGTATGACCTCCCTACAAGGCCCGGGCATGCTCCTGATGAAGTGGCTGTATGACCTCCCTACAAGGCCTGGGCATGCTCCTGATGAGGTTCCTGTATGACCTCCCTACAAGGCCCGGGCATGCTCCTGATGAGGTGGCTGTATGACCTCCCTACAAGGCCCAGGCATGCTCCTGATGAGGTGGCTGTATGACCTCCCTACAAGGCCCAGGCATGCTCCTGATGAGGTGTCTGTATGACCTCCCTACAAGGCCCGGGCATGCTCCTGATGAGGTGGCTGTATGACCTCCCTACAAGGCCCAGGCATGCTCCTGATGAGGTGTCTGTATGACCTCCCTACAAGGTCCGGGCATGCTCCTGATGAGGTGGCTGTATGACCTCCCTACAAGGTCCGGGCATGCTCCTGATGAGGTGGCTGTATAACCTCCCTACAAGGCCCGGGCATGCTCCTGATGAGGTGTCTGTATGACCTCCCTACAAGGCCCGGGCATGCTCCTGATGAGGTGTCTGTATGACCTCCCTACAAGGCCCGGGCATGCTCCTGATGAGGTGTCTGTATGACCTCCCTACAAGGTCCGGGCATGCTCCTGATGAGGTGTCTGTATGACCTCCCTACAAGGTCCGGGCATGCTCCTGATGAGGTGGCTGTATGACCTCCCTACAAGGCCCAGGCATGCTCCTGATGAGGTGTCTGTATGACCTCCCTACAAGGCCCGGGCATGCTCCTTATGAGGTGGCTGTATCTCCTCCCAGACCTGGACTAAAGCAGCCGCCCACTCCTGGACAGTTTGCGCTGAAACATGACGTTGGTGGATGGAGGAGACATGATGTCCCAGATGTGCTCAATTGGATTCAGGTCTGGGGAACAGGCTGCCAGTCCATAGCTTCAATGCACATGCATATGGTCTCACAAGGGCTCTGAGGATGTCATCTTGGTCCCTAATGTCAGTCAGGCTACCTCTGGCAGCACATGGAGGGCGGTGCAGCCCTACAAAGAAATGCCACCCCACACCATTACTGACCCACTGCCAAACCGCTGATGCTGAAGGATGTTGTAGGCAGCAGATCGCTCTCCGAGGCGTCTCTAGACTCTCACGTTTGTCACATGTGCTCAGTGTGAACCTGCTCTCATCTGTGGTCTCCTGGTGTCCTTGCCTGTTTCCTGGTATCTGCTCCATTCTCGGGACACTACACTGACAGACACAACAAACCTTCTTGCCACAGCTCGCATTGATGTGCCATCCTGCATGAGCTGCACTACCTGAGCCACTTGTGTGGGTTGTAGAGTCCACCTTATGCTATCTCTATGGGTGAAAGCAGTGAATCGCGGCCGCAGAAAACTGACATCACCAGTCCTCCAAGATAACTTCGTCCTCTCTATGACATCATCAGCACTCCTATATAAATACGTCCACTCTGACATCACCAGCTCTCCCAGATAACCCCTCCCTCTCTGACATCACCAGCCCTCCCAGATAACTCCTCCCTCTCTATTACATCACCAGCCATCTCGGATAACATTATCCTGTCTGTGACATCACCAGCCCTCCCAGATAACTCCTCCCTCTCTGTGACATCACCAGCCCTCCCGGATAAATACATCCACTCTTTTACATCACCTGATCTCCCAGATAGTTCTCCCTACTTACCTGGCGACTGCAATCCCCCAGCATCTCCATTCTTTAGGCTCTGCGAGCACAGGAATGATGTCACTCGTCCACTGGTAGCTGGAGGAAATAACACCCTCCTGCGGCATAATGCTGCAGGACTGTACAGCTGTAACTGAATGGTCACACAGCCCTCGCTATAATCATAGAGATGAGTGCAGGGAGGGGATAGAGAGGACTGTGCAGCTGTAACTGTATGGTCACACAGTTCTTCCTATAATCATAGAGATAAGTGCAGGGAGGAGATAGAGAGGACTGTGCAGCTGTAACTGTATGGTCGCATAGCCCTGCCTATAACCATAGAAATAAGTACAGGGAGGGGATACAGAGGACTGTGCAGCTGTAACTGTATGGTCGCACAGCCCTCGCTATAATCAAAGAGATGGGTGCAGAGAGGGGATAGAGAGTACTGTGCAGCTGTAACTGTATGGTCGTACAGTTCTCTCTACCATCATAGAAATGAATGCAGAAAGGGGATAGAGAGTAGTGAGAGCTTCTGAGCTATGTGGCCATGCAGTGTGGAAACAGTCGTCCTGGCCCCGCAGGGCGTTGTAAGTCTGTTGGCCCTATGACTGCTGTGGCGGTGGTTTTGCTCTTGATTTCTACCAGTCAGCAGTGAATGTGTTTGGCCACTAGTTGTCAGTAAATATACTGTAAATATATGAGACGATGCCCCCTGCTGGGGTTCTGGATGGCGGGCTCTGTGATGTGACGCTGACATTACTGTGCGGTTCCTGTTCTTCTCATCCATCCTCTTCTCTCCACAGTCCCCACCTGTCCCCGGATGCACTTGAAGTTGGAGAATGGAGATGTAGAACACAACATGTTGGGCCGGGTCCCCATCGAGGGCACAAGCGTCCGATTCAGATGTGACCCCGGCTTCTTACTGGTGGGATCCAGCCATAGTATGTGCACAAAGTCAGGGAAGTGGGACCACCCCAAACCTACCTGCCAAGGTGAGACCTATAATGGGGGAAGGGGGTCTGCTTGCTGTGTATATAGTATATAACTTATACGACATTCTAATGCTCTTTGTCTTAGTGCACCTGTCATTACATATAACTTTTGTCAGCTCATTGGGCATCAGACGTGGGAAAAGTTACTGATCGCAGTGGATGCCGCTGCTAGAACCCACTGTGATCAGGAGGTGTAGCCGGGGAGAGAGCGTGGCCATTATTACCGCCAGTGTGGGTACGGCCGGGGAGTGGATGGTGCTGCCGCTGCTGCCACGCTCTCTCCATGGCTATGACTCCTGATCACAGCGCATTCTAGCAGCGACATTTGCTGCGATCGGTAAACCTTGACATGGCTGCACATCCGTATACTTATGACTGATCGCTCTGCTTCTCAGCACTATATACAGATATGGCTGCACATCCGTATACTTATCCCTGATTGCTCTGCTTCTCAGCACTATATACAGATATGGCTGCACATCCGTATACTTATCCCTTATTGCTCTGTTTCTCAGCACTATATACAGATATGGCTGCACATCCGTATACTTATCCCTTATTGCTCTGTTTCTCAGCACTATATACAGACATGGTCACACATCTGTATACTTATCACTGATCTTTCTGCATCTCAGCACTATAAAGACATGGTAGCACATCCGTATACTTATGACCGCTCTGCTTCTCAGCACTATATACAGACATGGCTGCACATCCATATACTGATCACTGATCTCTCTGCTTCTCAGCACTATATACAGACATGGTCGCACATCCGTATACTTATGACTGATCGCTCTGCTTCTCAGCACTATATACAGACAAGGTAGCACATCCATATACTTATGACTGATCGCTCTGTTTCTCAGCACTATATACAGATATGGCCGCTCATCCGTATACTTATGACTGATCTCTCTGCTTCTCAGCACTATATACAGACATGGTAGCACATCCGTATACTTATCACTGATCGCTCTTCTCAGCACTATATACAGACATGGTAGCACATCCGTATACTTATCACTGATCGCTCTGCTTCTCAGTTCTATATACTACTTACATCAGGAGTTAGTTACAGTTTGATCAAAGTGCATAAACCACACACCACATGAAGGTTCCTGATACGTGTCTTACAAGGCCCAGCCCCATGCGGCAAACGCCACAGCAGAAACAACAACGCCACAGGAGGGAGTGACGCAGCTGCCCAGCAACCCTAATGCTGCCGGACATAGCACCCCTGGGCCACACCGCCCAGCGACACTGCGCCATTACATGGGACCCCACCACACAAGGAAAAGGATCAGCCATAAGTATATGGAGTAAAAAAGAAGGAAAAAAGGGAAGGGCGCTTCCTAGTGCAATATCTGGGTTACTAGAAAACAATAATGCACAAGATCGTCAATGTGCTCACCTTTTGAGGTTGTGCAATGATAGGCACAACACTATAT